>NW_023270451.1:44867616-45188230 GCF_011800145.1 Mirounga leonina
TTTACGGGCCTTTTACTGCACAGACTTACCCAGTCTCTGCCTCTGAATCTCGGACCTGAATCCAGAGAAGTCTGGGCTTGTCATTGATCACTGCTCAATCGTGATAGTACTGAGGGTACGAATGGTTATTGCCAGCTCAGAACTTTGTACCTTGGGTTGCTGCTTCATTATGTATTTCCTACATCTGGGATCCTCGAGGCCTCATCTCTTAAGAGTCCTCAGGTCCTCTGAATTAGTCACCTTTCCTTCTCCTAAGCTTGCTTCTCTGATCATCAGGCATCAGCTGTGTCTTGCTAATGCTTTGAGATCTCCCCAGAACAGACAAGTCGAGGACTGAAAGGATCACGGGGCCGGTGAGCAGTAGAGTGAGTGACTTTGAGGCAGGGAGTCTGTGCCTAGGTCCGTACTAGGCACATAGTAGGAGCTTAGTGCCTAGTACTACTTCATTTGCAAGGTAAACCCACTGGGAGCTAGGCAGCCACTACTTTACATCTTACACCTGCTTAAGCCTTGGAAGCCAGAACATGTTCTATATTGTGCCAGAACAGCATCAGCACATTCAGATTTTAGTAAGAATATTTCATAAAGCAAATAGAGTTCTTTCAGAAGTAACAAATTTACGGATAGCAAAAGTGAACACCCAGGCATTACTTGAAAAGCCCTAAAAGGGCCTTTGGCAAACCTTACCCATTCCAATTCGTTAATGTTTTCAAAGAGAATAGACCTTGCCCCTTTTCTTTACATAAACACATTTGAAAACTCCAGGAAGGCAACATGGTGTACCCATTTTGTACATGAGAGCAATAGATTTCCATTTTAATAAGGTCTATTCACAACAGAGGACCGTGAATGTGTTTTCAAGCTGGTGAAAGCAGGAAGGCACCTGAATCACATACAGTATTTAAAACAGAAAGGTGTAAAAACATGCTTGTGTTCTGCATCCCCCGTCAGCACTCGTTGTGCCAAGCCGTCAGGTTAGCAGGGATCATGCGATGATGCAGCGTGGTGTGTTAAAAAATATGTATATATGGGCTTTCAAATTATACAGATTGGAAACTGAATCCCTGTTGTACCACTTACTAGCTATATGATGTCAAGAAAACTCCTTAGTAACTCTGGGCTTCGCTTTTCTCTCTGTAAACGGGAAAAATAATCATTCCTTCCCCGGGCACACTGCCTCGAGAGCAGAAACTCCATTTTTGTCTGTTTTGCTTATAGCGCCTCCTCAACACCTGAGCCGTTCCTGGCATGGAGTGGGCATTTGGCAAATACGCGTTGACTGCACAAATCACGGGGTTATTGTGAGGATCTAATAGGATATTGAGAGCTGTTGTTTACTCTGTGCCTGCACAGCCATGGGAGCTACTATCATTTCAGGGCCCGGGGACCAGATCCGGGACTGGTAAGTTGAAGGCAGAGGCCCCTGTGACCAGTGTGGGGCAGGAGGTCGGACACCAGAAGAAGTGAAGATCAAGGTCGGAAGCCTGAGTTATTTCAAGTGGGGAGTTAGGCCCGCGGTGTGAAAACAGTCCAAAAACAGAGGGCAGACTTGACCACTTCTGAGTTTTCCTGGGTTCCAATCCACCATGCCAGTATCTGGTCCTGTAGCATGAGTCCAAGGAGGTGAATGGTTGGCCTTCCCTCCTCTTTTGTGCCTCCCACTGAGCTGCGTGGCCGGAGTCCGTGGGTATAGCAGGAAGTACCTAGATTCAGGGCTAGGGCTGTGGGCGAGGAGTGAGTGGAGATGTGAGAGTGTCCTTTTAGGACCCACCCCAGCGGAATGGCAGCCCGGGGCAGATATGGTAAACGTGCGGAGGAGGCTTTATTTTCTCAGCTGCTGTTTGGTTCGTCCCTGGGCAAGCAGCTGGGCAGTAGCAAACCAAGAGGCTGCCGGGGGGAAGGCACACATTTCCCTAGAAGATTTAACGGTGATGCTCATGCAAGAATTCTAGATCACCTGGCTGACTCTGGGCCCCTATCTACAGCAAAGAAAGATGTTAAGATGTTCTTTGGGCTTTGTGGCAGCTTGAGGAGACTGTGATTCAGATGTTATGGCTTGGTCTCTCTCTGCCTGGCCCAAACTTTCATTTAAAACTCTATTGAATGGGGCGCCTGGGTGGCTCAGTCGGTTAAGTGTCCAACTCTTGATTTCGGCTCAGGTCATGATCTCAAGGTCCTGGGATGAAGCCCTGCATCAGGCTCCGCACTCAGCAGGGAGTCTGCTTCTCTCCCTCTCTCTCTGCCCCTGTCCCCACTCATGTGCTCGAGCACGTGCTCTCTGTAAAATAAAATAAGTAAATCTTTTAAAAAATAATGAAACAAAATAAAGCTCTACTGACCAGGAGAATTTGAACCCTGATGGGATATTGGTTGATATAAAGACATTATAGTTAATTTTACTTAAGAATACTATTGTTGCATTTTTTTCAAGATTGATTTATTTATTTGACAGAGAGAGAGAGAGACAGAGCACAAGCAGCAGGGAGCGGGAGAGGGAGAAGCAGGCTCCCCGCTGAGCAAGGAGCCTGATGCGGGGCTCGATCCCAGGACCCCGGGGATCATGACGCTTAATGACTGAGCCACCCAGGTGCCCCTATTATATGCTTTTTAATTAAGAAAAATAAAAGCCATGTAGGCACAGAATGTCTTTTTAAAATTCTGTGTGCCTACCCGCCCCTGCCACCATGTAATCTGGCTCCTGTTTTTCCGGGGATTAATGTTAAAGTTTTTAGCGCCACTTCCGTGCGCCATCTCTGATCACTGGGTTATGGAATGTTTTGGTTTTTCCCTCCTCAGACTGAGCACTGATATGAGTGACTCTGAAGGGGAGTGTCAGAGAAGCAGTGAGCTGAACATCCCAGTCTCCCTTGCTACTTTTTATTTCAATCAACCCGGAACCCTGGTGGGAACAGCCAGATTACACACGGGTTTGTGATACTGTTGCTTTTACCGCCCCTGCCCTGGTACGAGGACACCCTGTGCTAGCTGGTGTTTTCTCCTCAGACAAAGCACAGAGGACATTGTGGGAATCGCTAAGGCAGAACTTTCCCAGCCAGGCAGCCCTTCTAGGCACCAAGGTCGCCCCACCCAGATAGGGAAGAATTTTCACCTTCAGCCTTGTCCTCCCTCTGCCTACATGCCACTTGTCATTGTGTTGCTGAAGGATTCTGGAGGGTGGGGACGGGAGAGGAACTTTAAAACTTTAAAACCAACTCTGAGGCAAAAACTCTGGGTGTGGAGGTAGCTTGGAAAATGTGTTAGGGCTTTAAAAAAAAAAAACAAAAACACCAAAAACCAAAAATTGTGTGGGTCCCTGAGCAAGTGAACAGCGCTTCTCAAGAAATCAGATCACAGGCATCTGGGGACTTCTTTAAACCTCGCAACTGTGAAATACAGACTTTTGCCCTTTGGGCAATGGAGACTGTCACATTTTTTAGAAACTACCATTGTTTTGACTGGAAGAAGAAAAAGTACAATAGTGCTGGGCTGGGGGTCAGATCTGTGGCAGGAAGAGAGTGCAGCTGTCCCTGGAGGCTTGGCACACACAACAAGAGTGGCCCAGTAAAACCCATTCCTTTAGCTCAAGGGCCCCTCGTGCAAACCCAAGTGAGGACTGGTAGGTGAGCTCCTTTTTTTTTTTTTTTTTTTTGCCATTAGTTCATAACTATTGCTAAAAAAATGTACACCGAAAGCACTTATTATATCCACAGAAAGGATTTAAAACAAAAACAAGCCAGTTGCTAAGGGGGGAAAAGCCCCACTGGAAATGTGGCATGTCTTTACTCATCTCCTCAAAGGCCAGATTTGGACTTAGCTAGGGGAGCATGTGCCCTTCTTTCCCCAGCTGAGAATAACCGTGGAAAGCTAGGGTTAGGAGGCGGAAAAGTGGAGACTCACCACGCATGGTAGCGGTGATTTCCTGGGGGGCAGAGAGCACTGTGCCCACTGGACACACAAGTACTCTCCCTGTGCAGTGGGAGGACCCCTGAGCAGAGAGGGGAAGGCTGCAGGCTTCCCTATCAGACGGACCTGACCCCAAGCTCAGCGGCTACTGGAACCTGAACATATCTAGACCTCAGTTTCCTCACCTGCAAAATGGAAATACCACTGTTCTATGGGTGGTAAAGGATTAATGGGAATGATGCTTTGAAAACCTTAGCCCAGTGCCTGACACAGGCAGGCGTGCAGTTCTGTGAGTGGCAGCCCCTCCACCGCACCCCCACCCCCACCCCCACAGTCTGGGTTAGAGCACAGTCTCACTGGCTTTCACGCTGGTCTCTCCATTAAGACAGTAAACCCTCCTGTGTCAGTTCAGCTACTTTGTTGTCAGTCCCACCTGAGCGGGATTTGGTCCAGGAGCCTTCTGTTTCTGTGCCACGGAATGCTGCCTTCGGGAGGATCCTGAGAGTAGGGGTTGGGGGACAGAGATCATTGATTTTCCTGTCCCCTGGGGCCCTACACAGCAAGATGTGAAGGTCATTTCCTAGCGTCCAGAATTCCGCCCTTGGCATACTTGTTTTCCCCTTTCCATTCCAGTAATTTCTTAGCAGCGTGCAAACTCACACATCAGTTCCTCTTTCCCTTCTTGGTGATGTCAGTTTATCCCAACTTCCCCTTCCCTATTTTGACCAAATACTTCCTTGAATCATCAATTCCTCACCCTCACCTGGGAAAAACCAAGGCTGCTTCTCCTCGCTAGGACCACACAAAAGCACCCCCTCCCTCCATTGATTTTTATGTTAACATGAATAATAGGATTTTGTGTTCAAGGCATATAAATTTTCCATTAGTAACAGGGCCAGACTTGGCCTGTTTGGCTTGGATAAGAGTAGTAGTCAAGTGACTGACATGGAAGGCTCGGTGAACTTCATGAAATTCAATGGTGTTCCTTCCTGCTGCACTTTGGCACGAAGAAGCGTGTTGGTGAGACCAGCCACGTGTCCGCGCTGGTTGGGCTCTCCCTGAGCAGAGGCTTCAGGAGCCCCGCACATCTGCCTCACCTCTGCCCTGTGTGTCATCTGGGGCTTCCCTGCCCTTCCCTTCTCAGGCTGCACAATGGGGACAGTCCTATACGGAGAGAGGTGGGGTTGCTCGCTGTTGATTGTATTTCATTTGGCTTCGTCAAGGACTTGTTTCATTTCGTTTTCATTGTTGCTAGATAATGCCTAAAAAGAAAGGCTCTTCTAAATCTTTAAACATGTTCTTCAAAGGCTGTAATACTAGGGGAGTGCAATACTAGGGGAGGCTGGACAAAGGGGACCAGTGTCCTGGAGGGGATATGAGGAACCAATGAGATTTCCTATGAAAACTCTAAACTCACACAAAAGCACACCCTCCCTTAGTTTAGCTTTTAGGTGAAATGAACAGCTCTATTAGGATACACTATTCTGGAATGTGTTCCTTTAAAGCCTAGACCCCAGGAGCACCAAGACCAGCAAGAATCACCCAAGCACCCAGTTCCTTAATTCTCTTTGATGTCCAGAGCACTTGCCCTCAGGGCCCCTCTGACCTGCTCTAACTTCTTGTATGTTGTCCCCTCCTGGCAGGGGGCCCCTTTACCCATCTTTACTTGAGGAATCAGCACATTCCACCAAACCTCTGGTTCTGTTTGCTGCCAAAGGTAGTGAAGTTTCTGCCACAGACCCATCATGATGGCTGAGTTACAGGTTTTGAGGACAAGCTTGGAAAAAAGGGGTGCATCCAAAGATATCTGGCATAAAAACTTTTCCATGGCAATTATAATAGTACATTTGTATTATTATTCAAAATAGTAATCCTCTAACATATTACTGTAAACAGCTTGACTATTTAACAACTTCTCATAGAGCCTCATTGGATCTTTCCTCATCTCCTGTGAGACTGATAACAGCATTGTCTAATTTGGGTTTCCTTAGAAGTAGACCTGGAGACACGGGTCTGGGTACAAGTAGTTTATTTGGGAGGTGATTCCTGGAAGCCCCAGCAAGGGAGTGAGGAAGCAAAATAGAGGAGAGAGGAAAGCAAGGGAAGGGTGTGTGGGAACATGGGGCTCCATCCCACAGGGGACCCCCGAGAGACTTAGAATCTGCCTGGATTGCACTACTGAGGGGCGAAGGGCTGGGGGCTTTATGCACCCACCCTCGTCACTCTCTGGCACTTTGGGCAGTCCAACAGGGGCATGCATGCCCGTCCAGGGAATTCCTCTGGCAGAGACCAAGCAGCAGTTAGCATGTGGGGGGCTGTCTGGTGTCAGCCTCTGGGCTAGGCCAAGCCGAGCAGGCAGGTGTGGGGGTCCAGCAGCCTCTGCTATAGTCCTCACCAATTCATGGGGAAGAACTGAGGCCCAGAGAGGTGAAGTACTTGCTCAGAGTCACACAGCTGGCGGAGTCTCTGCACTCCTTCACCTGCATGCTGTCCCTCGCCCCGCATGGCCTCCAAGGCTGCGGTGATGACAGAGGTGGCTGGGACATCCCCTAAAAGCCCAAGGCAGCCGGGGTTAGGAGGCCCGAGAGCTGCCCTGGCAGAATGCCTTCTCTGATGTGCTTCTCACATTTCCGTTTCCACAGGGAACTTTGCCTGACCAGTTTAGCCCCTTCTTTAGAGGCAACACAGCATAGTGATGAAGATTTCTGAGCCAGCCCTCCTGGGCTCCTGTCCTGGAAATTGAGTGGCCTTGGGCAACTTACTTAAACTTTCTGTGCCTTTGTTTTGTTCTCTATTAAAATACCATCTGCTTCTTAATGGCTGATGCAAGACTAAATGAATTAATACACGAAAATTGCTTAGCAGGGAAGAACAACCCTAAGAGTGTTAGTTGGTGTTGTTACGGTGCATGTGGATGCTCTTTTTCCTGTCACTAGCATTTCCCTGGCTGTAGGATTCATGTGGACTCGTTCTAAAACAAAAGCTCACATTTCGTCCTGCGCTCATGTCTGGGCAGCATCTTGCCAAGTTTAAACACCACGGCACTTCAGACAATTTGTTTATCGCCTGTCTTCGCCCCGCATTGAGAAACTCCCTACCGAGGGAGCTCATGTCGGCCTTGCCCTTCACGGAGCAAGCAGTGCCAAGGGCAGTGCCTGGCCCTGGGAGCTGCTCCGGAAATTGGTGTTCGGTGAATGAGAGCGCACCCTCCCAGGGGTTCACTGGTGACACCGAAGCTCATGTTACCCAGGCAAGCCACCTGCTGGTGGTGACATCAGTGTAAAAAGAATTTAAGAGGTTGAACCAGAGATGGACTCCTCCCAGAATTTTCTCTATATTTATAGAACACTATTCTGAGGCCCTCAAAAGAATTTTCAGCTGTGGCTCAGGTCTTTAATCCTCAGTGAGATGAAATTGGAAGCTGAGAGATGGAGGGGGGCATTCCAAAGTGCTGTATTAACATCTGCCAGTAATGATTGGTATTACTGTGTCGTTACAGATAACACTGTGTGGCAACAGATGGACTAATTTTAACATCTCTTTGACCCTGACGCACTGTTGAAATGGGTCAGGGTCAAATTGGGGGTCCTGTTTTATGTAGGAGGAACTCGGACCCGCTGTGCCGTGCGGAGGGCCCTGAGGCAGAACCGACCTAAGCTGCGGTGCTTGTTCACAATTACCAAGTTCTTGTAGGAGGTGCCCAGTAGTGGGAGGTGGGTTATAGCTGCACAGCCTAGACACCAAGTCACAGATTCAGCTTGTTATGGGCTGAATTGTGTCCCCCTCCTATTCATATGTTGACGTCCTAATGGCCAGTACCTCAGAACGTGACTCATAGGGTCTTTAAAGAGAAAAGTAAGGTTAAATGAAGTCATCAGGGTGGGCCCTAATCCAATAGAACTGGTGTTTTTATAAGAAGAAGAGAGATCAGGACACAGACAGGGAGCAGAGGGGTCTCAGAGGAAACCAGCCCTGCCCACACCTTGATAAATTGCCAGGCCATGGGACTCTGGTGGCAGCCCTAGCAAACGAGGGTGCCTTCATTCGTAGGCCCATGCAGAGACCTCTCACCGTCTCCCCCAGCTCAGGGACCACCCCCGCGTAGCTACTCCACCACGCCTCGAGGACGGGTCACCTGGGGCAAATCTGGTTCCAGAGTCAGCCAGCCCCAGACAGAATCTGCAGCTTATTTCTTCAACCCCTGCTGCATGTGCACATCCTTGCCCCCAAATTTTTGAGCTTTTTTTTTTCTTGGTTTGACTGTTTTGTTCTTGCGTGCTCTGTTTTGTCTTATTCTGTCTACTGTTTAAAAGCACACAGACTCTGATTAGAAGGGGCCTTCTGCCCCCAAGACCTTGTTTAAAAGCCTCTATAGCCTTTGCTACAAATGACCTAAACTGCTGAGGTTGCAGCAGGAGTCATGCATTTCAGAATCCATGGACCGATAGCTTCTATTTCTGGAAGCTCAGATGGAGAGTTGTGTCTATTCCGTGCAACCTTAGATCGTTTTAGCATCCATTATGGGACGGTCTTCCAGCCATCACAGAGCAGATCTCTCTGCTTGCTCGCGGCACAGGCACAGCGGCTGCTGGCTCTCTGCTGGGATCTCCTTGATCCTAGCCGGTTCTTGCTGCAATGGTGGGGGGGTTCGGTTAGGTGTAAACCTGGGGTAAGCCTCGGGAGGTCCTAGTGTAGACCTGGCTTTGCAAAAGTGCAACATGATTTCAGGTCTTTAATGGTACCAGAGAAACCACAAGAAGTGAAAGTTAATCTTTTTTTTTTAAACAAATCATCTTACTTTCCCTTTTTTTGTCTCCTTCACTTGTTCTCACTCTACCTTCCCTGTGTTACTTTGTGTCTGTTGCCAGAGTGAGCAAATAGAAGTACAAGATACCTAGATAAACTTGAATTTCAGTTAAATAGCTATACTACAACTAAAACAAATCACTGTCTTAGTATAAGCAGGGAGCAAATATGGACATACTTATACTTATATTTTTTATTGTTTATCTGAAATTCAAATTTAACTGGGCATCTTGTATTTTATCTGGCAACTCTTTGTCTCTGAATATGTGTTCTTTTGTGTATTTCTCATATATACAGGTATGTATGTACACAGAGATTTAGCTAGATAGAGATAGATATCTCCCTTGCAAGTTTTCCTTATGTCTTTTTCCCCTATAAACCCACCACACACACTCCCCTGCCTTCATTCATATGTACAGGAGTGGTTACACATATTTTTTTCCACCTTTTTTCGTTTCTCCGCATCCTCTCCCCTGTTATATTATCTCCTTTATCTGTCCTTAAAAACTATAGTTTTCCTTTCCCTAAATGATAGTCACACTTAATAAATAACTTTTGTTTCCTTCCTACTTTAACCTTTTGAGAAGTAGAATACTTGATAGTTCTTTGTCTAAAAACCAGTAAAATAAGGTCATGATCAGCCTAGATACTCTACTTTCCTTTTTGTTTTCTTATTTATATTTATTTTGCCTTGCTGGATCACTGGCTCTTTTTTATTTATTTATTTATTTGTTTGTTTGTTTATTTATTTATTTATTTTTTTAAGAGAGAGAGCACATGAGAGGGGGGAGGGTCAGAGGGAGAAGCAGACTCCCCGCCGAGCAGGGAGCCCGATGTGGGACTCGATCCAGGGACTCCAGGATCGTGACCTGAGCCGAAGGCAGTCGCTTAACCAACTGAGCCACCCAGGCGCCCAAGGATCACTGGCTCTTAATATGAAAATGGGATCATACCCTTGTACAGATTGTGGTAGCACAGGATACAGGTCATGTAGGAACCTCGTGGGCAGCATAAGAAGTTTGAGGATTTTTTTTTTTTTTTTTTTTACTTTTGTTACATCTCATTAGTAAGTCTTAAAACCTCCCAGTCAATAGGCATAAATCCCTCTAATGTCATCTGTTTTTTTAACAAACCATTATGTAAGGCTGTGGGATTCCTAAATCAGTGAAACCCATTGGTCTTCACCCTAAGATAAGACACATGCAAAGGTAAGAATACGAAGGAATATGTATTCCTTGCAGCAGAGAATAAGGAGTGTAGGTTGAGCCAGAACTGAGTGATGACAGACCTTCATCATTAAGGGATTGGGTTAAAATGGCTGCCTTGCTCACCAGGTAGAAGACAGAGCGGGAGCACCCAGGGCGCTCACTCTGGGAACTTCCACCTCTTCTCATTTTGCACCCTACGCACCTCCCTCACTTCACTTTTGTCCTGGCTCTATCACATAGTGCAGTTAAACTTTGCTCCCTCATAACCCAGCACTTAAGAAGCTCAACCAAGGTATTTCTCTTTCAAAAAGAATCATGACACCATTTTTTCCAATTTGAGAAAAATAAAAGTAAATGAATTTATTTTTCTTGATTCTTACTTCACTGTGTTCCACCTCATGCCACAAAAAAGTTGACACGGGCATTTTTTATAATTCTGCCTCCACAAACTTTTCCTAAACCCTTTTCACAGTAGTTGGCCTCTGTGGTTTGTTTGTTTTTCTTTTCCGGTTGAACAGTTGTCTAATTCACTTGTTGACAAAAAAAATTCAAAAAACTCTGTGAGGGCATCCACCAATGCAGTCCTAAAACACACTTTCCAGGCCTCCAACTCTTGGGGACTAGCTGTTGGCCATTGATGGTTGTATCTGGGGCTTCACCACTCCTTGACCCCACCTGGCCCCCATGACTTTGATGACTAGAGTGCTTTACTATCATGATTTTCTTTAAAATAGTTCCATTTGAACCCTGGAATCTGAAATGTATCCGTGTATGGATGTGATTTATTTTTAACTGACTTTTTAAAAGCAGTTTTAGATTCCGAGCAAAATTGAGTGGAAAGTACAGAGAATTCTCTTACACCTGCTGCCCCTGCACATGCAGAGCCTCCCCCAAATCAACAGCAGATTTTTCATCAAGTCTTAAATCCTGCGTTTAAAAATTCATCATCTTTAAAACTATCTCTTTGAGGGCACGGCGACTTAAAATGAACGGAATAACCAAAGATTGGTAGCATTTTTTAAATGTGATTTAAAAAAAAAGATGTTCATGTACTAATATTTTACAGGGTCTTACACATTTTCTGCCTGTACAAGAATTACCGGTTCCTAAACTGGAATTCAAGGTACTAGAGATCAGAGCAATAGCTGAACATCAAAGGCAGCTGATGTTTGTTGACTATATTGATATTCTCTTCCTTAAAGCGTCTTGTGACTTCCAGATGCTTTGTCATCTGAACAGTCTTTGGCCTGGGAGCCAGTAGGTGGGTGGTCTTTAAATGGCTTTTCCTCGAGCCAGGGGTGTAGCCCCTTCCTTAGGGTGCAGGGTTGACCTCACTGAGATGCCAAGGAGTGCAAAGGAAGGACAGTGGTTGGAGATACATCTCAGTTTGCAGGAGCAATTGTTACAACAGCCTACATCACTCTGATTACATATGGCCTCAATCAGGAGGCCTAATTTTAGGAGGTGTAAGACAAAAATACAGTTGAGAGAAGTGAACTAAAAATAGCCCTCCCCCTTTATTCTGTTACAATTCATTCCCTCAGATGCTGAGTCTGTTCAGTTTATGCAAAAGTCTTTCCCTGTCATAATTGTCATGAAGACTTTTGACAGTTATTAAGCACAGTGAAAGCCCACATCTTATTTCGATTCACTGCAGCTGTCAGGACTTGCAATTTATTTCTGCTGTCCTCTAGAATTCCTGGCGTTCTGTCAAACAGATGCTACTGTATTTTTAAGGGAGGGTTTGAGGTGGCCCCATTTTATTAAAAATACACAAGAAGTGTCATTAATAAGAGTATGTTGTGTGAGTCACACTTCATGAGCTCAGATGGGCCCCTTCTGTGATTCTCATGACAAAAATACTTTTGTAAAAAAAATTTACACCAAATTTTTCACATTAAAGAACTAATTTTACCTTAGTGAATATTTGGAGTGTTTATTATATAGAAGACATTGTGCTGAGCACTAGAACAGTTGATGAAGACATCATTTCTGCCTCAAGGAACTTACTTGGGGAAGACAGACAGACGTATGTCAAGATGTGAAACATGCGATCTTAGCAACTGATGCCAAAATTCTTCCCAAGGCAGGACCTGTCTGGGGGACATATCCTGACAAACTGTGGAGGGCTTGATTGGGAGGGTGGAACTTGAAAGTAGGAATGAGGCAAAAAATAAGAATGGCTACACTGCACCACACAAAGCAAGGAGAAGGATTTGCTTCATGCATCTGTAGCTGGGCAGAGGGAAAAACAGTTCAGAAGGGAGGTGGGGGAAGGGGCCAGAACACTGGTTTGAGGAAGGTGACTAAGGGGATGCTGGGCCAGATGAAATCCTCCCGTGGTGTGATGAGCAAAGGCCATTCGAGGGCCAGTGATGGCCAGTGCTCAGCGCAGGGGTGTTGGTTCTTAGAATGGAAAGCCCTCCTATTCTCCACCCACATTTCAATAAAGTCTCCTGTGCTCATGAATGATTCGTGTGGGTGTTTAGGGGTTTTCCTGAGGGGCATGGAGGAAGAGGGGAAAGGCTCACAGAAGGCTTTGGCTTGTGTTTCTGAGACCATAAGGAGTAGAGCAGAGACAGGATGTGTGAAAGAAGGAACATGGAAGCATATGTGCCCACGAGACGTAACTTCCCCTGAAACTGCAGAAATCTTTGGGAGGCTTTAGGCTTCCCAGGGGCATCAAGAAGGGCTCTGAGCCAGTCTCCTCTAGATCTGAAGGGCTCAGGAACCCCCAGCTGATATCTGCTTATCTAGGTTAGACTGCCAAAATGTGTGGCTATTGTACAATAAGTGGATAAGAGTTGAAATTCTGAGTTGAAATTCTGACTCTTGGCGTGATATAGGCTTCTCTGTGAGAGGCTTCATAGCTAGGCCTTGGAAGATGAATGTGACTTTAGTTGGCAGAGTTGGAGAAGAGCAGAGCCTGCAGAGAGAATTGCATGGGTATTGACGTTGAGATACCAAGTGCATGACCAATACAGGGAATGGGGGATCAGGCAGGTGTAGACATTATATAAAACGTGTGGGGTGGGAGGTGGAAACATGGAATGTGGTCAGATTCTGGACAGCCTAGAACACCAGGCCTAGTGAGTTTTGTCCAGATTCTCTGGATGCCTCATCTAGATGTAAAGAAAATTGGAGAAACCACATGAAAGTTTAACTAGAGAGTGGAGATTTTGAAAGCAAGGGGCCCATCAGGAGACCGTTTAAATTTGTAACTCTCAGACTTCCCACCTCCATCTGCACACCTGAAGGTTGACCTCCTCCCATTGCTGAGAATGGAGCAATGGGTTAAGTGGTGCAGGTGAAAAGCAAAGTGTGAACACAAAATGTGGTGGTGGGACTAGAAAGGGCAGCAGGAATTAGAAATATGTCCTGCAGGTAAAGTTGGTAATAGGCAAATTTGACCAGCTATAGAATATCAAGAGTGTGATATAGGGAGTTCTCGGCTTTGAGCCTACGTGACTCAGAGGATAGTGCTGAGATTCATATCACAAGAGGTGTAACAGGAGTGCAGTTGTGAGTGTGTATGTGTGCACGTGCGCTCACATGCAGACACCTGGGGAAGAAGTGCATGAAATGGGGAAAGAATGAGTTCCTTTTGGATGTGTTGAGTTTAAGGTGCTAGTGGAACGCTTGCATGGAGATGTTCAGCAGCAGAACATAGGCCTGGGACCACAAATTCAGCACATTCTGAAGTGACCTGTCTATGTTGCGTAAATGCCAGCAAGGCCCAGAGGTGGATTGAGTAGATTCCAGGTGTTTCTGCTCTGCTAGCACATTTCTGAGTCTTATCCAGCCAGTAATATGTAGAAGTATCTGGCTTCCCCTCTGCTCTGTTCCTGCCCAGAGGAGATGCTCCATGATTTTTTTGTTGCTGAATGAGTGAGAGCACTAAGCCTCATTTTGACAAAGCTAGAAGAACAAGAAGGGTTTATACTTTTCTTGCAGATTATGGCATGGAGATAATTTCCTAAATTTACTTACATTTGGCTTTTTGTCCATATACATGTAAATGTAACAAATATCTTCCTAATAAAAGAAATAGAACTTTACAAAAGAGGTTTAACTATATATATAAGAAAGAAGGTGGAGAGTGAAGGCCAGATGGTCTTAATTCTGCCTTCCTGCCTTATTTCCTTTTTTTTTTTATTTTGACCTGTTAGTGTCATATTTTATGCCACTTGCTGATTGTCATTTATTTTATTTTATTTTTTAAAAGACTTTATTTATTTATTTGACAGAGAGAGACACACACAGAGAGAGAACACAAGCAGGGGGAGTGGGAGAGGGAGAAGCAGGCTCCCCGCTGAGCAGGGAGCCCGATGCGGGGCTCCATCCCGGGAGCCTGGGATCATGACCTGAGCCAAAGGCAGATGCTTAACGACTGAGCCACCCAGGCACCCCAATTGTCATTTATTTATTTTAGATATTATTTGTTTATTGTTTATTCATTTTAGATATTGTCCTCTGAAAGAGCAGCAACTTGAGGCTGTCTTTGTAGGAAACCTTGGACCACAATGTTGTGCTTTATAGTCAGTAAAGTCAAACAAAACTAATTGAATTCCTGGCATACAGCAGTCACTAGGTTTAAATGGTGAAAAAGGAAGGCATTCACATTTACCCCTCAGGGTTTCTGGGAAGCACACATCGTAATAGATATAGAAAGGCTTGGGGCACCTGGGTGGCTTAGTTGGTTAAGCGTCTGCCTTCGGCTCAGATCATGATCCCAGGGTCCTGGGATCTGGGATCGAGCCCCACATCAGGCTCCCTGCTCAGTGGGGAGCCTGCTTCTCCCTCTCCCTCTGCCTGCCACTCCCCCTGCTTGTGCTCGCTCTGTCAAATAAATAAAATCTTTAAAAAAAAGATATAGAAAGGCTTGTAAGCTGTAAATGTTTGTAATTACAGGACTGTATTAGGCAAAGATCGGGCAGATGAAAGACCCACGAGGGTTTTCAGGAAGTACTTGATGGAGGAGAGCCTGGCGTGGTTGCTGAAATGGGAGAGGGATATTATTCGGGCACTCCGTGGTTTCCACAGGTCCCCTGGGGATTGTAACTCAGAGTGGTTTCTTCTTCCCAGGACATGTTCATGTTCGCTTCTTTGCCAACAGTACCTCCTGGCCCACCCACTTTGTTCTACGAAGGCCCCGCATACATCCAGACTAGACAGTTTGCAACTCAGTTGAGGCTGGGGGAAATGTCAGCCTTCCTTCTTAGAAGAAATGTCAGACGTGGTTGTTTCTGGGTGTTCAAATTGACTCATATTGTAAAAGACTCACTCTAGGGCCATAAAGTGAAGGGTCAGAGAGACCCTGGGGTAGTAGACAAGCATGGTCACTTGGGCTGGGCAGGACCTGGTCACTTGTTGCCCTCAGGATATGTTACCTCTGTTCTGCAAATGAACAGAAATCAGCATTTGGTGAGCAGCCCAGTGGGCACATCAAACTAATACATGCCCATGGTTAAGAAATGAGCTAGTACAGAAAGTCAATGATAACAGAAGAGCAGCAGTGTGAGTCTGAGTATAGTTTGAGCATTTTAATGGTGCTCACTCTATGGGTGGGGGACGTAGTCTGTTTGTTTGGGGTGTGTTGAGTTTAAATTACAATCTCTAAATAATATACCAACACTCTTATTTATTTGTTACATTGAGAAGTCATCTATTGACTTACTGTTACGAGAGATGAGAATTTAGCTCCCTTCTATTACCCCTTACCTCCCCTTCCCCACCGTCTTCTTTGTTTTTGATATTAGTGGCATTATTTGTACTTCCTTTGGTCATTACCTTGTGTATTAGTCAGGGTTCTCTAGAGAAACAGAACCGATAGGAGATACATGTTTTTTACCAATAGGATATATTTTTGAGGAGATTTATTATAGAGATTGGCTTATACGATTATGGAGGCTGAGAGTCACAATTTCCCATCTGCAGGCTGGAAAACCAGTGAAGCTGGTGGTATAATTCATTCTGAGTTCGAAGGCCTGAGGACCAGGAATGCCAGTGTCCAAGGTCAGGAGAAGACAGATGTCTCAGCTCAAGCGCAGGGCAAATTGGCCCTTCCCCTGCCTTTTTGTTCTATTCCAGCCCTCAGCTAATTGGATAATGCCCACCTGCATAGTGAGGGCAATCTTCTTTACTCAGTCTATCAATTCAAATGCTAATCTCTTCCAGAAACACCCTGGAACACACACCCAGAAATAATGTTTTCCCCAGCTACATGGGCACCCCTTAGCCCAGCCAATTGACACATAAATTTACCATCACACTTTGTAACTTTAAAGAATATACTTAAACCTCTGTTGCCTTTGATCAGCATTTGACATTGTGCTTGAACTCCCTCTGTTTTGTGAAATGAGGTCATTGGTGCCTAGACTCTTTAGTCCCATCTTTTTTCTCTCTTCCATTTCCCAAATTTTCTCAGCTGCATTTTTAATTTTGTTTTTATTTTTACAGTAACATATAACATGATTGACTTTTCTTTAGGAGAGGGTAACACCTCTCTAGATTACAACACACATAGAAATTGTTTAACCCTGACCACAATCAGGATACAGTATGGTTCCATCACCCAGAAAACTCCCTGCTGCTACCCCTTTGTAGTCCCAACCTCCCCTATCCCTAACCCCTAGCAGCCTGTGAGCTAGTCTCTGTCATTACAGCTTTGCTTTTTCCAGAACATCCTATAAATATAATCATACAGTATGTAATTTTATGAAACTAGTTTCTTCATTTAGCATAATGCATTTGATATTCATCCAAATTGTGTACCATCAAGCGTTCTTCCTTTTTAGTTCCTTTTTATTGTGCCATTGCTGGGTAGTATTTTAAAGTTTAAATCCAGGGGCACCTGGGTGGCTCAGTCAGTTAAGTATCCGCACTCTTGATTTTGGCTCAGGTCATGATCTCAAGGTTATGAGATGGAGCCCTGTGTCAGATTCCAAGCTCAGCGCGGAGTCTGCTTGAGATTCTCTCTTTCCTTCTCCCTCTACCCCTCCCCCCACTTGCATGCACTCTAAATAAATAAATAAATAAATAAATAAATAAATAAATAAATAAATAAAATCTTAAAAAGAAAGTTTAAATCCATTCACCCACTGACAGACATTTGGGGTGTTCTCAATTCTTGATGATTATGAATAAACATGATCTAAACATTCATTTACAAGCTTTTTGAATGAACATAAGTCTTTTTCTCTAGGGCAGATCCCTAGCAGTAAGGATCATATGTTAAGTGTATGCTTACCTTTATGTGAAACTGCCAGACTGTTTGCTCAAGTGGCTATACCTCTACTCAGTCCTGTCAATAGTGTGTGAGCATTCCAGTTGCTCCTCATTCTCATCAGCATCTGGCACTATCAGAGTTTGGTTTGGTTTTGTTCTATGTAGCCATTCTAACAGCTGTGAGGAGGTGTCTCATCATGGTTTAAATCTGTATTTCCCTAATGGCTAATGACATTGAACATCTTTTCATGTTTTGCCATATGTATATATTTATATTTATATATCCTCCTTGGTAAAATATCTGTTTAAGTCTTGTGCCCTTTTTTTAAAACTGGGGTTTTTATTTTCTTACTGTTGAGTTTTGAGAATTCTTTAGATACTCCGGATACAAGTCCTCTGCTGCATAGGCAATTTGAAAATATTTTGTCCCAATCTGTAGCTTGTCTTTTATCCTCTTAACAGTGTCTTTTCCAAAACGAAAGTTTTAAATTTTTGGTCAAGTCCAATGTGGTCATTTTTTGTAATGGGTGGTGCTTTTGATGCCTTTCCTAAGAACTTTTTGTCTACCTCCGGGTCACAAAGATTTCTCCTCTGTTTTTTTTCTAAAAATGTGATCATTTTAGAGTTTGCATTTAGAGCTATGATCCGGTTTAGACTAATCTATATATAAGGTTTAGTTTCATTTTTTTGCATGTGGATGTCCAGTTGTTCCAGCACTATTTGTTGAAGACTATCCTTTCTCCATTAAATTACCTTTCCAGCTTTGTCAAAAACCGATGGTTGAGCCTAGTTGAGGTAAAGTAACTTGCCAAAGTTATGCCACTAATAAATGGTGGATCCAGGATTCCGTTCAAGGTGAAGAGACTCTGGAATCCTCATTTTTAAGTAAGGAAGGGCTGTCTCCCACTGATAGAAGGCTGATGGTTTCCTCCTTGGGTGACTCACTCTATCAAGACCACTTAGCCACTGGCAGACTGGACTCAGATGCTCCCTTAAGTGTTAACTCAGCCAGAACAGAACTGTAAATTGTAAAACTGACCCTTGAGCGTAGCTTTTCCCACTATACCATACTACCTTCTTGCCAACTGGCCATTGAAGATGCTTTTAGCAGCCCAACAGCATAAAAGAAGTGGCCCAAGGAAAAACAAAGGATGTGAGCGGCATGGACCACAGAGATATCAGGCAGGGTGCAGAGAATCACATGCAGGCCAAAGAAGGATCCCTTAGTTGCCAGATAGGGCGTTCCACTCTTCATCAACAGGGCCCAGAACTAGAGTGAGGTCCCAGGGTGATGATAGAACTATAGAGCACATGCACGAAGCACCCAGGTCTGGCATCCTAGGGGCTAACCAGAGAGGTGTGGAAGCAGGTTCTGGAAGGATGAGAGTATCACCAGATCCAGATGTAAGATTCTTTTAGTAGACTTAATAGGATCCAATCCACATCCAGATCCAGAGGCTTCCACTGGCCTCTAGGGACCTAGAAAAGTGACTATGAGCAAAGAAAGTCGAGATCCATTTACATTATCATCTATAATAGGTACAATACTTTGGGAACATCTTGAGCTTTCTAGAAATTTTGGAATTTCCCCCTCTTGGTTATTTTTGTTGCTTTTTTGTCCTTTCCTATTTGAGCAATGTTCAAAATCTTAATCTAATTCAGAGTCGAAAAAGGGAGGCCATACGCTGAAAACCCTGCCTTGTGCCCTGCAGCCAGCAGGGAGGTGTAAAAGGAGAATAGGGGGCTGACACTTGGAAAGAAAGAGGTGGGCCGTCATGGTTGCCCCGAGGGAGGTTCCATGTTACTTGACGAGGGAGTTTCAGGTACAAGCTGTTTACAGTTGAGGGTATCAGCCTCAGAGCTAGGGTTACTCTCTGCAGTTTCCATTTTAAGTGTTTTCAGTCCTCTTCCTGCCAAGATGGCTGCTGGCTCACGTTTGAGGCACTAATCAGACTGGTCTCAGAGTCCGTCATTCAGCTCTGGCTGTCCTTGCTGGCCCTGGCAAAGGCCTAGCTAGCACTTAGCTCCTTGGGCCCCAGCCATCTCAACAGCAACATCCTCCCATCCTTTTCCTTCTGATACCCCTTCACTGCCCCTCCTTCCTGCTCTGGCTGTCACCCTCCTTGTGAAGCAACAGTTACCATGGTCCCAAGCCAGAGGATAATCAGACCATTGCCCCACCCAGCTACAGGCTGGCCATGTATTCCTGGGTTTTTGCCTGCACTATTTTCCCAGGTGATGTCATTACCAAGAGGCTGTCCAGCATGGTGACAGAGGGACCCTGACTTACTTGCCTGGCCTCACCTTTCCGCTCTCCCCTCACTAGCAATGAACAGCACGCTTCCCCTCTGAAGCTCATCTGTAAAGTGGACATAATACTCATAACTAGTACATCCATCATGGGGCTGGTTGTTCAAGTGCCCCCTATGTGAGCTCAGACACATCGAGTACTTGGAACAGTGCCTGACACACACGAATGCCTTCCCATCTCTTTGTCTTATTGCTCTCGTCATTGTGCTCAGCCTTTGCATGTCGCAGCCTCTGTACCTAGACTCCAGAATCACTTCTGTGCATCGTAGAGTAAAAAGAAGGAACCAAGTCTCAGGAAAAGTTGGTTATTTGAAATGAAAGAGAGGAAGGAATCCTAGGGGTCAGCTCAGGGAAATGAGACAAAGCCTTTAACAGAAATAGTGATGCTGCAATTGACAGTAGTGTTATTTCATTAGTTTGCAGATTAATCTGCTGGGATGAGAGCATGTTTCTTTTTGGTAGTAAATTTTTGTCTAAAAAAAATGGAAGATATGAAACCTCAGCCAGTTTTTGAGACACTGTTCAAATTATGTTTTATTTATTAGCAATTCCTAGTGGCCAAGCCCTTGACTCCTAATGCTGGCATTTTTTTTTTTTTTTTTTTTTTTTTTTTAGTTTACAAGGTTATTCTTTCCAGGTCCAGCATAGGTTATAAATCAGGTTTTCTCCTCATTTAAATTTTAGTCTTAAAAGCCTGGGAATATTGGCATCATTGAAAAAGAGAGAAGGAGAGAAGAACCGAATTCCCATCTCTAGGGACAGGGTGACCAGAGGTGAAAAAGTGTGAAGACAGCCTGAGGAATCAGGACTGTGGCATAACCTTCAAGACAGCAGCTTCTCTTCCCACGCCTGCATATTTTGTCAGAGCAGATAGATGTCAAAGACCCAGGGGCTAAGGTTTACACGAAGTTCATTTTAATAAAATACTGATAGATTGCTCGTAGAGTTAAAAAAAAAAAAAAAAAGGCTGGATATGCTGGTTATTAAAAGTGGAATGGCAGGCACCTGAGTGGCTCAGTCATTAAGCATCTGCCTTCGGCTCAGGTCATGATCCCAGGGTTCTGGGATCAAGTCCCCCATCGGGCTCCCTGCTCGGCGGGAAGCTTGCTTCTCCCTCTCCCACTCCCCCTGCTTGTGTTCCTGCTCTCACTGTGTCTCTCTCTGTCAAATAAATAAATAAAATCTTTAAAAAATAAAATAACATAAAAGTGGAATGGCTTAGTTTTTGCATGTTAAGAATTTCCACTCAAAAATAAGGGGAAATGATCTCACTTTCCAGAGAAATGACGGTTGGCCTTTTAGCTCTTTTGTAATTAAATCTGGATCTACCTCAAAAGAACCTTAAACTGTGGTGATAGGATGCTTTTCTCTGGGGAAAGGGGGTGGGGGAAGCACCTGGAACTCAAGTCTTGAACTTCTCTGACCAAACATGAGGTGTCCAGATGAGGAGGTTGGGCGAGTTTCATGGCGCTGCTCTCCAGTAGCTGGAACGGAGGTCTGTCAATGTAGCCACGACATGGACCCCAGATTTCCAGAGTTTCAAGAACTGCCCCTGGGACCTGAAGAGCTTAGCAGGATGTGGCAGGAGCTCTGGAGCTGGATATTTTTATTTTTTAATTTGGGGACTGTTGACCTGGCTTTGAGGAAGGAGACAACCACCGGGCAGGGCACTGCCATGAGCACCATGACTGGGAATTTGGAGACTCAAGTTTTTGCCAGCGCAAACTCTGGCGACACTCTCTCCAAAGGGAACCACGTCCTGTGCCTCCTGATGACTGCCTGTTCATCTGGGCCTTTGGATTTTTTCTTCTCGCTTATCCTTAACCTCCTACTCCAACAACGAGATGCCTTACAGCCACCATTTGTCACCTACGAATTGTCCCCATTCCAGGACACCTGAATACCTGGATAGCAGTTTCAGAATTGTAAGCCAGTGCCTCTGTGGGAAATAATAGGATCATACAGAGCCCAGGGTTTCTATGCAATTCCTTTGCCTTAATTCTCAAAAGTTTTGACTCATTTATAAATTTACATGTATCTGTATCTTTTTCTCACACAGGGTGCAGTGAGATCATTTCATTCGTTTGTAACACGGTTTGATAATTTTGTACGTTCTGCATTCTTTCCTGGGAGATAGCAACTTCCTAAGTGATTATTTTTATTCATGTGCATAAGGTTTACTGTTTATGCTTTTGGCAAATGCATAGCGGCAGTTGCCTGTCATTGAAGTATCCTGGGAAGTGTTTCACTGATTGAACCTCCCTGCTCCAAAGAATGCCTGATATGTTTACCTTATCTCTAGTTTTGCCTTTTCTAGAACGTCATATGAAGGGAATCCCAGAGTAAAGATAAATAAATAAGCAGAAAGAACAGCATATAAAAACTTTAATATTTGAAAGACCTGAGTAGTGCTGTAGAGAATTACAGTGTGCTTTGGAGGAGGTGTGTGGATCATATAAGGAAAAAATTAATTTGAAGAAGTTCAAAAGAAAAAAGATTTTGTAAAGTAAACAGTTTTTGATGTAGAGCTTAAAAGAGAAGTAAAAGGTTGGGCTGGTAGGCAGGGCTGGGGCCAGGGGAGCATTCCCAGAAGAGGCAAACGCGTGAGCACAGGCTTAGAAGGGGAAAAGAAACACAGGAGACATCCGGAGCAGTTTTAACTCATCAAGAAATACCAAAAAAGGTTGAAAGATTCCTTGGGAAATTGTCACTAGGTTCCTTGATTTGGTACAGAATGGAGAGTCACTGAAGCATTTTGAGGAGAGTCAGACAATGGGTGCCTCCAATACAGTTATCTGAGGGCAGCCTTGAAGATACATTGGGATCCTAGTTGTGGAGACCAGTTCAGAGGCTCAGGTCCAGAAAAATCAATAACAAGGAATGCAGGTTTACCCCGCTATCTGACAGTAGAGTTCCTAGGAAGCCTTTTGTAAGTCAAAATGTTGTAAATCGAGGAAGCTATTACCATCAATTTATATAGAACCACTTTGAGCATTCCCAAACCCAAAATATAACCACTCTCAGGCTTTTCTGGTACCTTAGGGCACATCTTGCTAACAGGTGCACAAAATAAATCGAGATAGAGCACAGATGCCCACAGATACAGTTCTGTGGGATGCTAAGATGCTAAGATGGATGCTAAGATGCTGAGCGTACTTCTCGGCGAGGAGCTTGGTGGCGCTACTCTCGCTCCGGAGCCAGGCTGCCTCTGCAAGGCTCACTGCCAAACAAATGCTGAACGCTATTTTCGCTTTTTGCCTTTTTTTGCAAAAGCAAAAATCCTTTTCTGGTTTCTTGTGTTTAGTAAAAATAGGTGCTAATGTAGGTATTTTGTAAAAGTGAAATAACATGAACTTTCAAACAGCAGAGGATCCCTGTATGTGTATATGTACATGTGTGCAATCCATGTATACACCACATATATACATAGAGAGAGAGACACACACATAAACACACACATAGATACAGTCCCTGAGAACAGGATCCTCACAGTCTTGCCCATACCGTATCCCCAACTCCTGATCCAATGGCGTAGAGTCAACACTCAAATCTTACATATTATTGAGTCATATTAATAGCCAACAGGTTTGCTCTACTGATTTCTATTTGCCCTCTTTTCAGGGTCCCTCTCTCCAGCAGTTTCTGTGAACTACTTACAAATTCATTTTGCTATGGTGCAGATAAAATAACTATCACATGAATTTAATGGTGTGCTTTTGTCCAGTGTCCAATCCACTATCCATCAGTAGACCGCCTTTTTAAATTCAAGGCTCTGGCAGAGTTAAGCCTAATCCCTGCCTCTAAAACCCACCCATGGTCCCTGTTTATACCCACGTCAGATCCTTCTTTCTCTGTATTTCTTTATTGCTGCTCTTTCCATTCCCAGCCTATATTCTTCCGTTTTCTTCTGATTATTCCCTACTGAAGAGACTTGGGAATTCATATTAAAATCAAAATTCTCAGTATTGCTAAAAATGAGTACCCACAACTACAGCTTGTAGTTAGGGAGGGACTGCCATACAGTGGAACTGCTTTATAACACTGGTGTGGGTAGAAAAATGCTGGCATTGATAGGTAAACTCAGGGTAGCATACGGAAGTACAGTTAAGCCCAGCAGACCATATTAGGGAGGGCTTTGCATTTTTTATCCCAAGTGAGATGGAAAAACAAACACTGCAAGTTTTGAGCAGAGTGACATGATCTGGGTGGCAGGTGCTCTGCTAAGGGCGAACATGTTGCTCTAGGAACAAGAAAGGGCTCTTTACCTGGCCTTCCAGGACTGGAAGTCTGATCCAAGAGACAACTATAAAAAGAGCAGAAGAGATTACCTCCAGCTAAGGTCCAGAAGTGAGCTCCAGCATAGAATGCCTGAGAAGTAGAGGGCCTTGCACTGTGTGCAGGGATTTGAACTTGCTCCTGAGGGCAGTGAGGAGCCAGCAGAAAGTTTTATGGTGGGGAGGGACATGACAGGTGATACGGCCCTATACAGGTCATTCTGAGAGCCGAGTGGAGGAGAGCAAGAAGATGGGAGGCATGAAGGCCAGGTGATGGAATCCCAAGGTGATTGTGGCCTGTGGGGCGTGGGGGGAAAGTTTTCCCTTTTTCCCCCAGTTGGTTCTTTGGCTGGTCTGATAATTAAATTGACGTAAGACAGAGTAACAGGAGAAAAAATGTATTTTGTATGTATAGGAGCTCATAGAAATAGGAGACTCAAAGAAGTGACCAAAGCAGGCAGCTTTTAGACCTTTTAGACAAAGAAACAATTAAGTTTGTAAAGAGTTGACAAGACATTGGTGCCTGGGGGGCTCCGTTGGTTTAAGTGGCTGACTCTTGATTTCAACTCAGGTCAAGATCTCAGGGTCATGAGATCCTTAAGATTCTCTCTCTTCCTCTCCCTCTACCCCTTTCCCCCCACCCCGCGCATGCTCTCCCTCTCTCTCTCTCAAAAAAAAAAAAAAAATTTTGGTTTTTTAAAGTATTGAGAAGACAAAGAAGTTTGGGTTTGGAATATTAAATTAGCAAAGAAGTAACAAGGTTTGTTCATACAGCCCTCTCGGCCTTGAATTCCTATCTCTGGGGCTAAGAATGTCTCCTTTCCTCCTGGTACAAGGGGTTACTTTTCATATAGGAAATTTCTTTCCCACTAACAGGGGGACAAAGGATAGCCAGTGTCCTTGCATTGGCTGTTTCTTATGTAACTTTAATTCAAAATAATCAGTATGCCCAAATGGTATATTTGGAAGCAGCCTGTGCTGAACCCTACCACCTGCATTGAGTCAGCTTTGCAGAAAAGGAGCCAGATTCTGGAGAAATCACTCAGGAAGAATCAATAGGAGTCTGTGATTGGCTATCTGTAGGGAATGAGGAAGAGGGAAGGTCTGAGATAGCCTCCCGGCCCTTGGGCAAGGAGGTAGCTGCCCGCAGACGGTAGCCAGTCATTCCAGGGGAGGAGATTACTCCAGGGGATGGACTTTTCTGAGGGTGTAGAGCATAGGAAACAGACACACCTAGAGCTCCAACGAAAGGGCCCTAAATCTGCTTTGCCGTCTGTTAAAACACAAAATTCAGCTGGGTAAACTTAAAGATCTAATAGACTTTATTCAACAGTTCAGGAATCGAGGATCATCCGATCTAGCAAATAGAAGGGAGGTCTGAGGAGCCGTACCAAATGGAAGGTTTTTGTGTTTTTTTAAGATTTTTATTTATTTATTTGACAGAGAGAGAGAGAAAGCAGGGGGAGGGGCAGAGGGAGATGCAGACTCCCCTGCTGAGCAGGGAGCCTGACGCGGGGCTTGATCCCAGGACCCTGGGATCATGACCCCAGCCGAAGGCAGACACTTAACCCACTGAGCCACCCAGGTGCCCCAAATGGAAGGTTTTTAAAAGCAGAAAGGGGCGGGGGGCGCCTGGGTGGCCCAGTGGGTTAAGTGCCTGCCTTCAGTTGAGGTCATGATCTCAGGGTCCTGGGATCGAGCCCCACACTGGGCTCCCTGCTCAGCAGGGACCTAGCTTCTCCTTCTGCCCCTCCTCCTGCTCGTGTTCTCTCTCAAATAGATAAATAAAATCTTAAAAAATAAATAAATAAAGGCAGAAAGTGGGTGGGAGAGGGAAGTCATAAAAGAAAAGAGTATTTCAGACAAGGTGAAGGGCAGGGGTCAGTCACACAAATTATCTCACTAGTGCTGGTGGGGTCAACCCAGATTGACTGGGTAAAGGTCACTCCCGGGAGCAGCTGAAACTAAAATTAAGTCTTGGTTTGCTGTCTTGGAGGGGCAGGTGGCTCCATTTTGGGCCCGTTGTGCCGCTTTCACCCTCCTGGTAAAGGAAGTGGCTCTGTGGGAGGTGGCTGGGTTCTCAAGGGAACGTCACGGTCTGTGTGCAGTTGTTCAGGAAACCAGGCTATAGAAAAGGAGGTTATAGGGTCTGTTCTTTTTGCTGTGGATTTTAATTGCATAGTTGGATTTCTGAAAATGAGACCTAACACTGTTAGACCCCAGTATCCTTCATTCTGGAACAGTCTCACTTAAGCACATTTGGGGTGTAGGGAACATTGTGTCAGTTTTCTCTGAAAATACTTCCTGTCTGTGTTTCATATCCCAGGCTCCCCGTGTTCTCCTCCCGCAAGCTGGTAGTGGCCGGGGGAGGCAGTGCTATTCAGGCTGGCCTGGGGACTCAGGTTTGGTCCTGAAATCCAAGTACCCTGGCTGCTGAGAGCTGTCTGCCCCCAAGTGTGGAAGGCAGGAGTGGGCTGAGGGCCAAGGGAATGAGCAGGCTGTGTGCCTGGAAACCTGAGAATTAATTTTAGGTTTAACAGCCCCATTGGAGAATGTACCTTTCAGAAGCTGCAAAGCTGAAATTGTATGAAGATGGTAGGGTTTAGATCATCCTTGAGACGAACAACCTGCTAGATTTGGATTAACCGACTGGATTTTTTTTTTACTAATGTTTCTCACAGAAATCAGTATGAATCAGATGCAGGAATGGCATATAATGGCAGCGTGACAAACAGCAGGACATGCGTTTCTGGGCTGGACTGCCATTCCCCGCCCCCCACCCCCAACCACACCGAACCCGGATCAGCTCATTTGCTGGGATGACAAAGGGACATGCGAAAGCTTTTCTGATTTATCAGGATGGGAGAACAGACCCTTCACCACCCTTGGCTCTGTTAGAACTGTCCGTCAGTTTTTGTCTTTGTGATCTTACTGGTTCACTTCAGTTCTTCAGCCTTTGGATGGCTCAGGGTGGGTTCATTTGCATTGCTCTTCTGCTGCTTTGCATCTTTTTGGGAGCCAAGCTATTCCATTTGGAGCTCACTATGGGGAAACTGAGTCCACAAAAGGTGTATGTGCGACTTAACAGGTTGTCACACTCAATAGCAATGTGGAGAAAGAACAAGAACAAACGTGGAAGTAATGTTTTGGTTTGCTGAGTGAGTGTGTGTGTGTGTGTGTGTTTGCACCCGCACATGCACACACCGTGAGGGAGGCATGTTTAGTGGATATATTACCACAGGAGAAGTGTCTAGGAGTGGCTTTTTCTCTGTTGATTATACTTTTCGTGACGTTGCTAGTAACCAGGATTTGCATAGAATAAAAGAACGAGTGAATATCTGGAAATCTTCTCTTTTCTGTTTCTGTACCCTTGTAACCACAGTAACAAGACTTCTTGGGGTTTTTTAAGAAAGCAAATTATGAGTGAATTGTTAAAAAATATTGCAGGTGGAGTAGAAAAGACTGTCACAGTGTAATACAGTTTTCAGTGTGCAAATGAATATGTCCTTAGATGTCCTTTTGTACAAAGCCCATTCAGCCTAAATCTCTAGGGTCACCCTAGCCCTGAAGTTACTGGTTCTTGACCTCGAAGGAGAGGCTTGACTGATACCATCTCAGTATCAGGGGAGGGAGAGCCCTCTAGTGGAAAGTCATCAGGGCCAACAAGTGCAGCGGGAAAGGAAGCCAAGAAGTCAAAGAAGGAATATTAAATTTAGTCCAGCAAATTGAACTGCAGCATGTACACGTGATATGACTTGCCGTATCCTCCTGCTGATTTGGAAGATGTTTATCTACACATCTGTGATGTGGAATCGTCAAGAACCTATTGAGGCCTGTGCTAAGTAGGTACTCAAAATAATTATCCCAAGGACATATAACCTTCTTCATAGCCCTCACCTAAAAAGCTTGGGATGGGCAAGTTTGGGGAGTAGGGGATACATTTCGGTAATAAACAGTCAAGTTTAAATTCGATGAGATGACCCACTCCCACCCCAGGATTATTAGCTATAAGGTTTGTTCATGGGTCAAGCTGCTTCTTTAAGCAGAAGAACGCACCGTTCTAACCTTTGCCTTCCCCAAGGCTATCACCTGAGTTGCACCATGACTATCATCATAATTCAGTGTGTGATTTATCTTGTAACTAGGAAGAAAGCTACAAAGCACTCTGTCCCTCTAATCCCTGACCATAGTACATGTCTGAGATTGTAATGCTAGATTTTTGCAAAAATGTTTATACCCTCTTGACTAGAGTCATGATATTTCTGTTGGCTCTTTATTCTTGTCATTAACTACTTATAAATAAAATGAGAGACTTTAAAGATCTTAAAACTTTGCAGTTTAAAATTATTTATTGGGGCACCTGGGTGGCTCAGTTGGTTAAGCGACTGCCTTCGGCTCAGGTCATGATCCTGGAGTCCCGGGATCGAGTCCCGCATCGGGCTCCCTGCTCAGCTGGGGGTCTGCTTCTCCCTCTGACCCTCTTCCCTCTCGTGCTCTCTGTCTCTCATTCTCTCTCTCAAATAAATAAATAAAATCTTTAAAAAAAATAAATAAATAAAATAAAATAAAATTATTTATTGATATTGTTTATATAGAGAGACTTTTTAATAAAAGCATGTTGTATGAGAAATTCCCTGTTGTACGTGTGCATTAATAATGCATTCTAAAAACCAGGTAATCATTAGGGTTGGGGCCCTTTGCTGATTGCTCTATTATTGACCATGGTCCATGAGCCCCCCTCAAGGGTTCAAAAGGCTTGTTTCCAGGCAACAAGAAGCGTATGCCCTTCAGAGCCTGCGGAAGATGCCTTACCATGCAGTAGAGTCAGCCAGTAGAAATGCACTCTTAGCACACTTTAGCTAAAACCGCAATTGCCCTTGTTTCTAGCCTGTGACACGGGAGAGTCTCTGACCTTATAGTCGACAAAGCTGAATTGTCCTTTTCTGAACAGAAATGGCCAGAGCAAGGATTTGTAAATCTTATCTATACTTCGAGGACCGTCTTAAAGTCTCGTATCTTCCTTGTGGCCTGACGAATATGGCCATTTCTGAACCCTTGGTGGCTTTCCTCTCTGTAGGACTTACGTCATGTGCCGCATTATGTAGTGGCTTAATTCCATGCACGTGCGTCGCGTCTTCCTGGCACGCACGCATGCCCTTGAAGGCAAGGCCAGTGTATTCTATACACCCGGGGTCTAGTTCACTCACTCCTTCATTCGTCTGGTAGTCACTGCAGATATGCCTATCTGCGGACAGGTCCTGTTACTCTCTCTAGAAATGCATTTGTGGGGCGCCTGGGTGGCTCAGTCGTTAAGTGTCTGCCTTCGGCTCAGGTCGTGATCTCAGGGTCCTGGGATCGAGCCCCACATGGGGCTCCCCGCTCGGCGGGAAGCCTGCTTCTCCCTCTCCTACTCCCCCTGCTTCTCCCTCTCCCACTCCCCCTGCTTGTGTTCCCTCTCTCGCTGTCTCTCTCTCTGTCAAATAAATAAATAAAATCTTTAAAAAAAAAAAAAAGAAAGATAAAAAAAGAAATGCATTTGTGAACAAAACGAATAATATCTTTTTCCTGACAGAGTCCTGTGTGGGTGGTGAACCTTAAACTCGTAACCGCGAATGGCCATTTTCCACAAGGAAAGATAAATTGATACAAGGTGATAAGAATTGCAGAGGAACAAGGAAGATGGTACCCGAAGAGAGAACACTGGGGGGCCTTCCTTAGACTGGAGGGTTAGAAAAAGCCTCTGAAGTCATGATATTTCAGCTGAAAACTAAAGACACATGGTACCTCCTATACAGCAGGTGCTAGGAAGTATTTCTGGCTTTGAGAACTGTTTAACCAGGTCTCCGTGCACATGGTATAAACCTTCTGTGTTTCCTCCTGGTTGTGTCTCCCAGTGCAGTCCTCCCCCTCCCCTTATTTGCCGCCAAGCTGCATCCGTTCTGTCTAGTGCTCCCTGGTTCTGCGATCCCATGGGCACCCCTACCATATCAGCCCAAGCTACAGCGGAAATGTTTAAAAACAAAATTCAACTGAGTAAATTTTAAAGATCTGATTTTATTCAGTGAGTCATGAAATCGGGCAGCAGCCCATCTAACAGAGAAAAGAGATAGAAAGCCCATCTAACAGAAAAGAGCCCCCAGGAGCTGTACAAATTGAAAGACTTTCGTAGGCAGAAGGGAGTGGGACACAAGGAAGTTGTACTAACAAAAAGTAGATTATGATACTGTATGTGGTTATACTCACATCCCTCTTGTTCCCTTACAGGTAGGTACAGACGTTTCCAGCTTGAGAAAGGCAGACCCCAAAGATCGGAGTGCACTGTTGGCTGATATCCAGCAAGGAACTCGCCTACGGAAAGTCACCCAGATCAATGACCGCAGTGCCCCACAGATTGAGAGTAAGTGAGCAGCTGGGCCGGGCCTGCCGTGAGTCAGGGGCAGGCCATGTGGGGCTCAGCTAGGCACCGCTGACTTGCTCAGGGCAGGGGCAACACTAGTTACCCAGGACGCACTTTGGGCCTTCGCAGACTTGCACGATGTATGGGCCACGTGAGTGAGAGAGTCAGAGCTCCTTTCCAGGTCTACAGATGGTTTAGAGCATATCTTCTACCACTGTTCGAATGCTAAACAAAAAAACAAGCAAAAACATGGTGGGATACTTTTTTTACATTGTGATAAAACACACATAATATAAAATTCACCATTTTAGCCATTTAAAGTGTCCATTTCAGTGGCATTTGTCATTCACAATGTGGTTGCAGCCATCACCTCGGTCTAGTTTCAGAACATTTTCGTCACCCCAGAAGGAGACCCCACGCCCATTACATGTCACTCCCCATTCCGCCCCTCCCCCAGTCCCTGGCAGCTGGTCTCTGTGGATTTGCCTCCTGGGGATATTCATGTGAATGGAATCATACAATATGTGGCCTTTTGTGCCTGGCTCCTTCACTTAGCATAATGTTTTCAGAGTTCATCCATGCTGTAGTACACACTACAGGTCTTTACTCTTTATTGCTGACTAATATTCCATCGTCTGGATATTCCACTCTGTGTTCATCCACGGTGAGATACCTTCTAAAGATCGCTTACCCTGCATCCACCTAGTCCTCAGAGAAAAATTAAAGTCTCAACATTAAAGTATGCCAAATTTTTGTGTTAGCTAGGAAAAAAGATGTATTCAGAATTCTCTCATAGGATCCCATGACTGCAGCTTTCTACGTACAGAGTAAGAGGGGCCCTGTGCTTGGGTCACATGACCCAGGCTGAGTCCCGAGTCTGCTACCAGGCGCATCTGGGAACTTCTCAGAGATTCGGTCCGCTCATCTACAAAATGGGGGAGGTAGTAATACCTGCTTTTTTTTTTTTTTTTTTTTTTTTTGGTCAAGATTGCCGAAGGTTGAAATAATCTATGCAGAACTATTTATCAATGTCATCTGTCTTCATATAGTTTTCAATGATGCACATGATGGTAATTCTCAAAGATAGTCCTAAAAATATAATTGTATCTAGTATCTGTAATTATATATTTTAGTATACAGGGATAGATAAATCATTTTAAGAAATATTTTCAACAATTGCAATAAAAATTCGTTTCCAGTTAGACCCACTAATTGGTTAAGCCCAATTACCAGATAAACCCATTTGATTGGAATACTCACTCCCTAATCATTCCAGTGGAGAGGTAATATATATTAATACTCAGAATAATCTAAATGTATTCATCCACCAGTGGGCACTGTGCCCTGATTCCTCTGTGCAAGTTAGCTTCAGGCTGTGAACATTTCTTGCTAGAAATTCTTGTCTAAGCCGAATGTCTTCTCATTGAATGGAGTTGGTCATCACACCCACCTGGAAGGCTAGAATTAGTGACACCTCTCCCCCAGGGTTTCGCAAGCTTTCTCTTCTATAGAAGGAAAGACGCAGGGGAGGGTGCGGGGTGTAGGGAGTAAATGCTGGGGAGACTGAGAAGGAAAATGCCAAAGCACCAATCATTGCAGACCTTCACTTCCTGCTTGCAGTCCTGGGCCAGACTCTGTGGACAAGAAGTTACAATTACTGACTGAACTAAATCTGTGGGTTTTCTCTGTCTGAGCCTCCCACAGCAACAGTCGAGTTGAAAATAGGGCCAGCACTCCACCTACAACTTTTGGGTGTTCTCATTTGAAAGGTGCTGCCAGTTCCCTCACAGGCATCTGGGGAATGGCAGCATTTAGGTCCCTTTGTTTGGGTCACTTTTCAGGGTGCTCAGCTACCGATGGTCATCGGTTCCTGGGTAGGTCCACAGAGAGTAGCAGACAGGCGTGAGCACATGAGTCTGCGGGGTAACCAGGCAGAGGGGTTTGGGAAAGATGCCCACTGGAAGGGTAAGGCTGGAGGTGGGAGGATGGGAAGGCTGCCCCAGGCGCTGTTGGATCACTGCCCCGGGCTTAGAACGGGCTGCTCAGCTCTGCTCGCAAGTCCTCATTTACTTGCCTCTTCTCTGCAAAGGTTCTAAAGGAATCAACAAAGAAGGAGGAGGGTCTGCAAACTCTCGAGGTGGAAGCACACCCCCAAGCCTGGGAGACCTGTTTGCTGGTGGCTTTCCTGTGTTGAGACCGGCCGGCCAGAGGGATGTGGCAGGTAAGAGAGAATTCAGACTGGCTACCTCGTGATCGTTTGCTCCTTCATGTGTCAAACCAACTGGGCAATGCTTGTGAGCCATGAGGACTGTGACACGTTTTTAGTGAAAAGTTGTATAGCAGGAGATCTCGGATTTGGGCGCATGCCCTGGAAGTATCCATAAATCATCATCCTGTTTAAATCATCCCATTGTAATAATTGAAGAATGACTTGCCACAGTGTGTAGTGTTTAGCAGTGGTGTGATTGGGGCCCAGACTGCAAAGTACAGACAAAAGGTATAAAGCACTTTAGAAAAATCTTAGTGATGTCACTGTAATGTATCAGTCATTCTTATCAGTTGGGTATTGTTATCAGTAGGGTATTTCGTTATTATACATAACAAAATACCCTAAAACTTAGGGACCTTAAACGACTATGTATCTAGCTTATAGTTCTGTGGTTGGCAATTTAGGGTGGTCTCAGCTAGGCTCCCTCTGGTACGTACAGCTTGGTCAGATGGCTTTTGCTAATCTTGTATTTCTTTTATCTTTGGTGCCTCAGCGGAGATGACTGGCCTGACACATCAATATGGTCTCTCAATGTCTAGCAGACTATTTGGGATTGTTTTTGCTGTTGGTGGCAGGGTTCCAACAGAGAGGACAGAAGTATATAAAGTCTCTTAAGGCTTAGTCTTGGAGTTGGCACAATATTACTTCCTACCACATCCTCTTGTCCAAGTCACAGGACCAACTCGGAAACAAGGGTGGGAAAAGACACCTCACTTCTTGATGGGAGGACTGGCAAAATCGCATTTCAAAGATTACGGAATCAGGAGTGAGTGGATAATCAAGGCCATTTCTTCAGCCAATCTACTGCAGTCATTTGTGTGTTAGTGGGTATCAGATATTTTGAAAGTATCACATTAAAATTGGGCAAATATATATTAATTATGTGTAATAGAAGGGTTTTTCCTATTATTGTTCTCTTTAGCCAGCAAGCTGAAATAAACTCCAAGAATTGCATTAATCAGGGAATATCGAGCCCCAAACATTGCTGGTATACAATCTTCTGCCATGGGGTTTGCTAACCTTTTCAATGGCTCTGTGGCTGTTTGACATAATGGGGTGCATTTGCTGCTGTCTCCTACTGATAAAGTCCAGCAAAGATAAGAGCTCTAGGATGCTTTGAGATCCAATCTGAACCTTCTCAGAGGCCATTGCATTTCCTCTTTTTTTGCTAAGGGTTTAGCAAAGAGGGTTGGCATTTCCCAGTGCCGCCTTCTTTTTCAAAATTCCTGAGTGGTATCAAATAAACATCCTGTGTGATATAAAATGTCCACTAGTTTCTCTTCACTGAAGTACAGGTAGGAGAAATAGCCCCCAGTCAGTTTTAACAAGGACCAGCCAAAGGAAGCCAGCTCGTCTGCATTCCTGTCTGTCAACACTAGGACACAAATGTCCGATGCTTGAGCCACTCTGTTAAACAAGGATTAATTTCTGTAGAGGAGATGGAAATCCGTAATGCAGTGGCTGATGATGCCTGCTACAGGATGGTAGCTCACGGACAGAGCCAATAAATAGATGCATGGACTGGGTGCCATGTCAGAGTAAGACAGACCATGGCTGTCCTCTCTCTCCTTCCATCAGCTTCCTGGTCATTCAGAGAAAAGGACTTCCGCCTTTGCTCCCTCTCTCATGTTGTTGCCTACCTGACTCTTGCTAGCATACACCCTCCCTTCCAGCCACCTGGCCCTCCTTGCTGTTCCTGCACACACCAGGCATATTGCTGCCATAGGGCCCTTGCACTGACTGCTCCCTTGACCGGAAACACTCTTCCTCAGCTGTCCACGTGGCTCATTCTCTCCCTTCCTTCAGGTCTCTGTTCAAGGGGCACCTGATCAACCTATCAGTGAGGCTTTATTCATCAACCCATATAAAATATCACCCTCACTCCCTTACTCCCTATCCCCTCTACCTTTAGTTTCCTTGTATTACTTACCACCATCTGACATATATTTACTGGTTTATTTGTTTATTTCTGTCTTCTCCCTCTAAATGTAAGCTCTGCAAAGGCAGGAACTATGTTTTTCTCACTGCCTTAAAAATGCCTGACGCATAGTAGGTGCTCAGTAAATATTTGTTGAATGGAATGTGGGAGTGGGTAGCATGGTTGCTTAGAGCCATTAGGCCCAGAAAGCACAGAGGCTAGTGCTCACAGTACTTCTGGCGGTCCATGAAAATGTTTGGGTATCTTTTTAAATCAGAAAAAAAAACATGAACTTTTAGAGTCAAAGATTATATTTGTCTTTACAGCAATGCAGCCATAAAATGTCTTCAAAAGTCATAATGTCATCCTGGCTTAGCATTCTGAAGGAGTGATAATTAAAAATAAGATGGGGGGGCGTCTGGGTGCTTCAGTCAGTTAAGTATGTGACTTCAGCTCAGGTCATGATCCCAGGGTCCTGGGATTGGCCTGGGATCACCGGGTGTAGGGCTCCCCACTTAGCAGGGAGTCTGGTTCTCCCTCCCCCATTCTGTCCTTCCCCCAATTCATTCTCTCTCCCTCTCTCTCTCTCTCACTCTCTCTCAAATAAATAAATTAATTAATTAATAAAATCTTTAAAATAAAATAAGATAGGATGAGTAACACTACTCGGTTCTATGGAATGTGTAATGAGACATCCATGCAGTCTAAGGTCTTCTGGAAACATACACAGATTAAAGGAAGAAGACGTATTTCATCTTTTGATAACCCTCAGGCTCTTGATGCACTCGAGCTGGCCTTTCCCCACCCGCTTTGTGGTCTCCTTTTGTGTTTCTCCTTGGATTTCTAGGGTTAGCATTTGTGTTATGAAGGAAAGCCTCCTCCCTTCCCTTGGCACTTCCTTCCCTTGGCTCTGTCCGCTGGCCCCGTGCTACCGGGCTTCCTGGCCTGCACTTGACACAGTTAGTTCCTCTGTCTGTGGGTCTCACCTGAAACGCGTGCTGCCAGCCCTCTGCCGCATCCTGGAGTGGGCATGAGCGTAAGCCAAATGAGGACTTGTGCCTACCTGGCCTCTGCTGTTCATGTCATAGGAAAAATAGGTTTGCCCACTTCTCATTTGCTTGGCTGCTTAGTAAACAGAAGCTTCTGCACTTTTTTTTTTAATTTTTTTTTTTTTAAAGATTTTATTTATTTATTTGACAGAGAGAGACATAGCAAGAGCAGGAACACAAGCAGGGGGAGTGGGAGAGGGAGAAGCAGGCTTCCCGCGGAGCAGGGAGCCCGATGCGGGACTCGATCCCAGGACCCTGGGATCATGACCTGAGCGGAAGGCAGACGCTTAACGACTGAGCCACCCAGGCGCCCGCTTCTGCACTTTTAACTGACTCATTCTAAGAGTTTTTGAGTCTTGGGTACATGGTGTGTCCTCAGTCACTTCAGAAGTCTGCAGTGGTTACTCAGGGGCTGATCCTGCTCCTCAAACTTGTTAGCCCTTTAAAGTTCATGGAGCGAGTAGGCATATAGGGGGGCCTCGCCTTGTTAGGGACTGCCTTGGTCCTCCATCTTCATCTCGTGGACTATGGAAACAGGCTTGGAGGCAGGAATCTCTGAGCCTGACACCTGCCCTAAACCTCACATAAAATGTCTAACGTTAGAGTTGCGGGTGGTAGGTCGGTCCTGTCCTTGGAAAGGCCAGGTGGGGGGCCTTCCCTCCTGGTCACGGTCAGCCAGCTGATCCCAAGGGGAATCAAGTCAGACAGAGTGGAAGACATTGTCTCTTCTGGAACGGCCGCAAAGAAAACCCTCCACAGAGGAATGGCGACATTATCGCCCTGCCCCAAGAGCAGCCATTCCGTAGCTGAGACTTGCAATGAGTAGTGCTGCCAAGAACTGTCACCTCTTAGCCAGATGAGGGCCATCCCTGGGGAAGGCCAGATGCTGCCATCCTGCCCACTGAATTTCAGCCCCAGCGTCCCCTCCGCCACACCTCACTTTGATTGGCCTGGCTTTCGGCATCAAGTCCTCCGGGGTATGATCTTGCACCTGGTTGGGTAAACACAACTGGAGACTCATCAGCTGAAAAGCTCAGAACCGCCACCAGATGCTGGGGTTTATAACCTGATTTGAAAGCTGTGTTTTTTATTCTGCAACACCCGGGAAGCTGTAGATAGGAGAAGCAACCATCTTTTCACGTGTTCTCCACATGTTTTCAGAGGGGTAATAAAATATAAGGGTGGGAGAACAGGAAAAGACGGATTCCCCGGAATTCCATTCGGGAGAGCACTGTATTTGTTTGCAAGGGGTATTTTAGCATGCCTCCTGGGTGGACAGTGATGCAGTGATCGCAGAACTTCCATGCTTTAGTAAACGGGGAGAGGAACATTCTTCTCCATGCGAGAGAGGGACGAAGGGGCAAGGGGTAACAGTACAGTGAAGGGGCTCTGTGCAAAGAGTGACGAGGCGCCTCCTAGGGAGCACCTCCCCCCAGTCTTCCGTGAAGCACACCGAACACAGATCGCTGAGGAGTGTGCCATTGTTGAGTTCCAAAGAGGCATTGGTTTCAAGTTGGGGTTCGTGGATCTGTGGGAAAAGGAAGCCAGGACACCAGGAGACAGAGAACCTGTTGGAAATGGGCATGTCTTTCGGAAAAGAAATTCGGAACTTCCAGAGGCCATGGAACTGGGAGGTTCGAGGTCATTGGACCTGGATCCCCAAGGCAGGGTGTCTTCCCACTGACTTCTGAGTGACCTTATACAAGGAATGATTCATCTTCTGATCTTGACACAGAAAATGAATGTTCAAGTAATGCTGGAAATGAGGAAAACCTCCCTAGCAAGGAGCTTCCGGTTGGTACACCTGAAGATCCAAACCACGATGTGAGGGCTGGGTCTCCAACTGGATTGACCCAGTGGGGAGTGGTGAATAAGTGTGAGGGTGGCCTTGAAATGAGGAAGGGCGAAGGAGGTCAGAGCAGCCCAGTGCCCTGGGCCGGGAGATTCCTGGGCCCTTGGCAGGTGAGGGCAGAGGTGGGATGGAACAGGAAAGTGGTCCTGCACCACAGTCTGGCGGCCTGACCTGGGCTGTGAGCTGCTGCCGCTGAGGCTTTGGGTGAACCTGCAGGATGAGAGCGTCCGCCGTGCAGTTCACGGACATCATGCTGGACGGCGTCTGTCATCACTGTCCGCAAACTTGGGTTTCTCCTTGCTGTCTCTGAGCTGACTCAGAACTTGTTTCACTTCCAGGTGGCAAGACAGGGCAGGCCCCTGGCTCCCGCGCACCTTCTCCCCGGCTTCCCACGAAAACTCTCAGTGGCCCACTTAACCCTCCTGCATCTCCCAGGCTAGGCAATGCCTCCGAGGCTCATGGCACCGCCAGGACAGTCCCTCCTCGCCCCAGCGTGCCTGCCCCACCGCCTCCCACCCCGCCTCCACCTCCTCCACCCCTACCCCCACCCCTGCCCCCTTCCTCCCCCACCAAAGCTCCACTGGTGTCCCCACCTGGCCCGCCCACCAAAGGGAACCCCCCAGGGGTTGCACCCCCTCTCCCCTCTGCACCGCCCCCGCCCCCTCCACCCCCACCGCATCCCGCAACGCCACCCCCACCCCCCCTGGCCTCTGTTCTCAGTGACAAGGCCATGAAGCCTCAGCTGGCCCCCTTGCACCTGCCACCCATCCCACCCCCACTCCCTCTCCTCCCACCTTGTGGGTATCCCGGGCTCACTGCCCAAGATGTTCGGGAGCCTCCCGCCCCACCCCCTCCGCCACCCCCACCCCCTCTTTATGCTTCCTGTACCCCGAGGTCCTCTGTGCCCATGCCTCCTTTGCCAGGAGCTAACAACAACAACAGCGAAGCCCCACTCCTGCTGCCCCCCAAGTCTCCCAGCCTCCAGGCCCAGTCACCCAAGTCCAGCATGCAGGCCTTGCTGGTGCCACCAGCCCCTCCAGGATCCCAGCCATTCCTGCAGAAGAAGAGGCCCGGCCGAGGCCCAGGTAAGTACCAGTCTTCTGGTCCAGGGTGGCCGCATCCGAGGATCACTGAACCCTTGCCAGTAATTATGAAGGTGCTAGAGACACAGCCAGAGGCCTGCTCCTAGAGCAGAGCCACTTGGGAACACCTTGAGATGTCTTAACTCTTGGATTTTGTTTTAGAACAGAGCTATCAGTGCCCCTCATGGAGCCCAGTAAAACTTGTATGGGACTTGATGTTGTATTCGTGTTAGAGACAGGAAACCAAGGCGCAGGGAGGCTGAAAGACTTGTCCAAGATCATGCAGACCACAGGCCAGGCATTCTGGCTTTGATCACCTTGCAATTACTAGCTGTGTGACCCTAGGCAATCACTTAGCCTCTCTGTGCTTCCTTCTCCTCATCTGTAAAATGGGGACAGCAATATTTCCCACCTCTTGTGATTGCTGGAGCAGGGCCTAGCAGCACTGAGCTCTAGAGAAGGGTTATTTATTCTGACTCTCATCATTCATACACCCGAATCTCCTGTCTGCAGTGGAGGGGGCTGTGGGTGCAGTTTGTTTCCAGAACCAGGTGTCTGGTGTACTTTTTGCCTGAGTTACTACAGCCTGGCTCCCAGCCACAGTCTGCACTGGCCCTCGGCAGATTGCAGCAGCCTTCTGTCTTCTTTCTGGCATGTTCTCGTGCTGACTCAAGAAAACTAAGGGTCTGTATTTCGAGCCAAATATTAAGAATAATTCCTTTACATACCTAGCAGAGAGGATTTTGGATTGAGCATGCATGCCCATAACTGATTTCCACACTACAGGGAAGCTTCGTTCATCTCTGGTGTCCTTCCAAATGGAAAGTATACAGCCATACACACATATCCACGCCCACACATCCACACGTGCCCATAAACACCACATCCACACACGCACACCCCAACACACATCCACACTCACATGCACACATATTCCTTGGTCTTTAAGAAAATCTTTTCATGCAGAAGGTTTCCTAAATGTATTTCCTCAAATTAAAAATAGCACAAGCTCACTGTAGAGCAAATAGAAAGAAACTGACATCACCTACAATAACATCACCCAGAAATAAAAGCTGTCATATTTGGGGGTATTTCATTTTTTTTCAAAAATATCTACAGATTTATAAAGTTACTACTATTTTTGAATATACAATTTTCTATGTTGTTTTAATTTAATATTACATTATAAGCAGTTTTGTCAAGTTGTTAAAGTTTACTCATAAGCATATTAATAGGATCATCGGCATTTACCAGATTACTAGTATTAAACTGATTCTATTTTTTGTTATTGTGACTAATATTTCAGGAAACACTTTTGTAGCAATTGTCATCCACTTTTGGATATTTTGAAAGGGCAGGTTCCTCAAAAGGAATTCCTGGTACAAAGGGCAAGGATATTCTTAAGGCTCCTGGTCACAGGAGGTAAGGTTCGAGACATTCTCTTTTCAATGGACTGGTGGCCATAAGGGCCAGCGTTCGTCCCAGTGAGCCGCCTGTGATTCTGAAGTGTTCACGGGGTGGTGAGAAAAAGAAAAACAGTGCCTTAGATTTGGGGGGGCGGGGGGAGGCAGAAAGAGGTTGTAATGGTGGACATTTTGTGGTGGGTGGGGTGGATTTAGGCTGACTGGAGGGAGAAGAGAGGGTCTGCAATGCAGGGAACCCGGGTAAGCAGAACCCCGGGGACAGGAGCAAGCCCCACAGCTTGTTCGCCTCGCCTCCCTCTGCGCCTCACCTACAGACAGCCCTTCCCTTTCTGCTGACTCTGCAGAGGTTCCCCTCTTTGAGCTGTGCCTTCTATTCCTGAAGGTTGCTGTCATCGCTCATATTGTCACAGCAGCTCACATTGACTGAACCCTACCGCGTGCCACTTCACTTTACTCATTCAGCCCTCTCAACACCCCTAGAAGGTGTGTGTACTGTTTTACAGACGAGGAAACAGAGGCACAAAGAGGTTGTCATTATCTCAGCAGGAGAGCTGGAATTCAGTCCCAAGCAGCTTAGCCCCAGAGGCAGCCCTTTTATCCACCAGATCCTATGACATCCAGAGACCTCAGTACCTCACCTCTCCCAGGAGGTTATAGCATCTGCTGTCCCTGTTCCTGTATCTGAATACACTGGCATCTTTTCTATAAGGGACCAGTGGGGGGAAGCTAAATCCACCCCCAGCACCCCCTGCGAGATCACCCACCACGGAGCTTTCAAGCAGAAGCCAGCAGGCCCCAGCCTGGACCCCGACACAGCAGCCTGGGGGTCAGCTGCGGAACGGAAGCCTGCATATCATTGGTAAGTGAGCCCACCTTGTGCTGTGCTGGCTGCCGGTAAGGGAGTGGTTTCCCCTGGCCCTTGGAGGGAGTATGCCAGCCCACCATTTCAGGGTGGCGTGCTTTACAAGAACAGGAAGCTCACTCTAGGGCAAAACATCCTACAAGTTGTGTTAAATAAGGATTCTCTTGAGGCTTTCTGGAAGGTTCCAGGACTCATTCTCTAACTTTCTGATTGTGATGAGAAAGACGGAAGAAAATCAACATTCAAACTGTGTATGTGTGTGTGTGTCTCTGTCCCCATGGAGAAGTCCATGCATATTGGATTACAGTAGAAAGAATAGAGTGGTCTGGAAAAGGTGAAAGGATGAATAGAAGGCCCACCAGACAGAGGGACGGTTAGGGCAAAAATACAGGGATAGGAAGGAAAGTTCTCTGGGGTCAGACCCAAAGCAGGGACTCAGCTCATAAAGAGGCCACAAGTCTCCTCTTGCAATCAGGAGCACAGGGAAAATCCTGTTTGCTTTGGGGAGCCCAGGTCCCCCACTGGACATAAGCCATGTTCCTTCCCACCAGCCAAGGTGAGGACTTTTCATCTGCTCACCCCTCCCAAACAAAGCCCTCCCCAGGGGCTCAGGACTAGCTTCAGGCCACAGAGACTCTGCTGGTCCCTTATTGCTGTCACATTCCCCACCTCTGACTCTGGACCCTGGATAGCTCATGGCACTTCTCCCTTCAGGAGTTTCCCTAAGATGTTGGTCAAAGCAAGGTGGGGGGGGGGGTGATAGGGAGAGTCTGTTGAGTTCACGTTTCCTGATTCCCCTTGTCTGAGCTAAGCAGTAAAAATTGAGAGGTAGATGGGGGTATCTTAAGGGGAAGTAGCCCAGCCATTAAAACTGGGCAGGCAAACCTGGGTGCTCCTGGAAATTTTCAAAACTTGGGTCTCACAATAACCAGAGTAATTTTGCTATTTTCCACGTGTGCAGATGACTTTGAATCTAAATTCACATTTCATACTGTGGAAGACTTTCCTCCTCCAGATGAATATAAACCATGCCAGAAGATTTACCCCAGCAAGATCCCCAGAAGTAAGTACCACCTTGGGAAGCCTCTTGGTTTTCCCTGACCCTCCAGAATTGTGTAGTGTGCATTGATTGGCTACAGGCTGCCTAGAAGATGATGTCATGATTTCACTGTACTACTGGGAGAATACAGTGCTGTTCATACTTCTGGAAGTGTCTGAACACTTACTTGTCCTGGCCCCAAGGATTCCTTTAGAAGCTTCTTACAGAACTCCAGAGTTCATTGTTTGGCTTTGGATTTGAGTGCCTTGATTTACCACTTATCCCTCCCCTCCTAGGGCTTTTGACAAGGGAGCTAACCACCCCAGGACAACAGCAAAATGGGATACAGGAGCTTTGTATTAATAACCAGAGAAGAATCTGAAAAACCCCAGTTCCGAACCCTGGCAGACTGTGAAGTGGAGAATGTCCTTCAGTGGTTCTCAACCTTGAATACACATTAGAATGACCAGCAGAGCTTTTAAAAATCCCAAAGGGCAGGTTGCACCGAGACCCACTAAATCAAAATATGCAGGAGGGACCCACGTGGCAGTATTTTTGGAAGCTGCCAGTTGGGCGCCTGGGTGGCTCAGTGCGTTAAGCGACTGCCTTCAGCTCAGGTCATGATCCCAGGGTCCTGGGATCGAGTCCCGCATCGGGCTCCCGGCTCGGCAGGGAGCCTGCTTCTCCCTCTGACCCTCTCCTCTCTCATGCTGTTTCTCTCTCGCTCGCTCTCCAATAAATAAATAAAAATCTTTAAAAAAAAAAAAAAAGAAAGCTGCCAGTTGATTCCAGGGTCCAGCCAAGTCTGAAAACCTCAGGCTGCTGAGAGCCTGACTTCTCCCAATTTCATCATGTGGCCAGTCTCCAAGTAGAGGCCTTCACTCTGCTTACCTACTTAGCCCCCGAAGAGTGGAAGAAGAGGCGGGCGTATCCTTCAGGACCGAAAGGGCAGGAGGCAAGTACTTTCGGAAAACAGAAAGCAAAGAAAAGCAAGGTTGTTAACCACCCAGCAGAGCTGCCTCTTAGTTCACGTGAGGCAGTTCTGGTCCAGCGCTGAAGCAATCCAGTTGGTCAGTAGCTGGTAAGCAGGGACAGAGGCAACAACATGGAGTAAGGGTGTTTCCCACCCAACAACAGGAGTCAGGCCCCCAATCCCAGACATCTGTGCGCTAGCATGGAAAATCGTCCGTGTCCTGGGATAGCCCAAGAATATGAACTGGGCTCTGCGACCCTTTCCCTTCAGAGGGACTTTGGCGAAGTCCCTCCTCCAGGGTTCAGCTTCCTGCAGGCAGACCAGGGAGCTTGAGCCTTCTCCCTGCTCAGCTCACAGGTCCTCTTGGAATCAGCCTGGGCAGGTCTTTTTCTGCTGGCCTGTGGGGTTGCACATTTAGAGAGAAGTGACCCTGTGTGCTTTTTAAATAATATGTAAAGACTACTGCTCTGAACTGAGACAGAGGAAGGAGAGAGGAGCAGCATGAGATGGAGGGCCAAAGATAGCGTCAGTCTTGTCAGCACTCCTGCGAGGCTCATTTCCTTTCCCTAAGCAGGTGTTTGTTAATTGGCCACGTTCATGCCACAAATCCCACCGTTCTCTGTTATACCCAGACTGTAACAGGTGAATGTGACACCTGGTCCCTGGAGGCTTTTCAGTTACTGACTCCTGCCCTAAATCAGAGGTCAGCAAACATTTTCTCTATAGGGCCAAAAAGGATATATTTGAGGCTCTGCGGGCCATATGGTCTCGGTCACAACTACTCAGTTGTGCTGTTTTGACTGGAAAGGAGCCATAGACAATACATAAATGAATGGGTATGGCTGTCTTCCAATAAAACTTTGTTTACAAAAAACAGGTGCTGGCTGGATTTGGTCTGCTGGCCATATTTTGCTGATCTCAACACTAAACCGTTCCAGAAAAGCAGATTCTTCAAAATCTCACTTCTGTCTCAGTAGTGTGCTATGCAGTCCTTCAACCTTCAGACTCAGTAAATTCTAAAGTTCGCTGCATTTTGAGCCCATGGTGCCCAGTCTCCTCCCTGAGAACGTAAGAGAGGCCATGCCTCGCACAGCTCACCAGGAGAGCACAGCTGACAGTCTGTGCTCTATTCCTCTCATCTCAGAGAAATAATCAAATCAGTGTCCACACACACAAAAATAATCTGATGCTCGGGAAGATACAGTTTAAAAAAAAGAAAAGAAAAGAAGGGGCGCCTGGGTGGCTCGGTCGTTAAGCGTCTGCCTTCGGCTCAGGCCATGATCCCAGGCTCCTGGGATCGAGCCCCGCGTCGGGCTCCCTGCTGGGTGGGAAGCCTGCTTCTCCCTCTCCCACTCCCCCTGCTTGTGCTCTTTCTCTCTCGCTGTGTCTCTCTCTGTCAAGTAAATTAAAAAAATCTTTTAAAAAATAAAAGGAAAAGAAAACCTGCTAAGTGAACTGACATCCTACAGACCAGAAAGGGTATTTGCGATTTCAAAACTAAAATGTGGTTTTAGATTGATGCGGCATTGGAGGGCATAAAATCCTCCTGTGGCTTCCGAGCACAATTACATTAGCATGTTCCTGCCGTCCCTGTGAGCCGTAGGGTAGAACCTTGGTAATTCTATTAGTGTGAGGCTGATACAGTTCATGCCTGTCTGATTACATTTCTTCTTACAGTTTTCCTCCTGCTCCCCATTGACCTGGTTCCCCGAGACTGGAGATCTTCATGGTCTGGTTCTGTCGGATGAGTGTGTTCTCACGCTGTCTTGTCGCAGTTCTGCCTTTGTCTCCTCCCACTTGCTCGCTTTCTCTCTCTGCTCCTCACACACACACAGCACAAACACTCTAATGCGTGGCTTCTCCACTTCTTCTCTTCCCTGTCTCCACCCTGCACGTACTAGCTGTTTTCTTTCTTTGATAGGATAATTTTACCTAATTTTTTTAATGTTTTAAAAATGCGTTAGGTTCCTCAATAAGTCAATTGTAGAATTACCATAGGATCCAGCAATTCCGCTCCTGGGTATACACTCAGAAGAATTGAAAACGGGGGTTCAAAAAGAGCTCATGCATAAACACAGTAGCTGAAAGGTAGAAACATCCAGTGTCCATCCACTGATGAACGGATAAACAAAATGTATAGCCATGTGATGGAATATTCTTTGACAAGAAAAGGGAATGAAGTACGGACACATGCTACAACGTGGATGAACCTTGGAAACATCATGATGTGTGACAGAATGCAGACACAAAAGGCCACCTGTCGTATGATTCCATTTACATGACGTAGCCAAAACAGGCAAATCCTTAGAGACAGAAAGAAGATTTAGCAGTTGCCAGGGGCTGGGGGTGTAAAGAATGAGGAGTGGCTCCTAATGGGTATGGGTTGCTTTTTGTGGTGATGAATATGTTCTGAAATTAGACAGAGGTGATAGCTACACAACACTGTGAATGTATTCAAGGTTACTGGTGGTAGATTTTATGTTATGTGCATTGTGCATTGTGCTGCAATAAAGTAGGAAAAAAACATCCTATCAGGAGGAATCTTTGGGAATAATTGCATAGGTTGCAAATACTTATTAACATAGTGATGATAGAAAGAGTGAAGTTATCATCATATTGACAGATACTTACTGAGGCCCTTGCCCACTGGAGAAATTTAGATAAATGATGCCCTGACACAGCCTCAAGAAATTCACCTTTTGGGGGAGAGAGGGAGGAGAGACAGACACCCAAACTTAACATTTCAGTCTGGTGTTCCCAGCGAAACCTGATCCTGATCACAGTCAGTTCAGTGGGAAAGTGGCTGGTTAGAAATCTGTTTACATCCCACCTCCTTTAAAAATAGAGTTTTAATTGTGGTTTAAAAATGCATAACGTGAAATTTTCCATCTTAACCATGTTTAAGTGTACAGCTCAGTCGTGTTAAGTACATTCACACCGTTGTGCAGCCCGTCTCCAGAACTCCTTTCATCCTGCAGAACTGAAGCTCTGTACCCATTAAACCCGTGAAATAGCAACCACCATTCTACTTCCTGGCTCTAAGAGTTTGACTACTCTTGGTACCTCATATAAGTGGAATCATATAGTATTTGACTTTTGGGGACTGGCTTTCTTTCATTTAGCCTAATGTCCTCAAGGTTATCCACTTTGTAGCATCTGTCAGAATTTCCTTCCTTTCTAGGGCTGCGTAATATTCCCTTGTATGCATGTATGACATTGTGCCTATCCGTTCGTCCATCAGTGGACAGCTGGCTTGCTTCCACCGTTGGCTACGGTGACTAAGGCTGCTATGAACATGGGTGTGCAAGTATCTCTTGGAGTCCCTGCTTTCAGTTCTGTTGGGTATATACCCAGACATGGAATTGCTGGATCATACGGTAATTTGATTTCTAGTTATTTGAGGAACCACCATACTGTTTTCCATTTTGCACTCCCACTGTTTGACATTCCCATCAGCAGCACACAAGGGTTTCTCCACATCATCACTAACACTTGTTGTTCTCTGTTTTTTGTTTTGTTTTTAAAGATTTTATTTATTTATTTGACAGAGAAAGACACAGCAAGAGAGGGAACACAAGCAGGGAGAGTGGGAGAGGGACAAGCAGGCTTTCTGCCAAGCAGGGAGCCTGATGCAGGGCTCGATCCCAGGACCCTGGGATCATGACCTGAGCCGAAGGCAGACGCTTAACCAACTGAGCCACCCAGGCACCCCTGTTCTCTGGTTTTTTGATAGTAACCATCCTAATAGGTGTGCAGTGATAGCTTGTTGTAGTCCAATTCCTATTTTAAAATAGTTACTTTACACTTATGGCAAAACTAGCCACCATTGTTTCCACTAGCAAAGAAACTTCTCCAGCAAGTGCTGCAGTCACTTTAACAGTACCGGATGGTTCATGTCATGAAATCAAAGGATGAGCTATTCCAAGACCGAGAGAATCCGTAGACACTGCCAGTGGCCGAGCATTTATCTCTGCCTTTGTGGAGGGCAGCAGGGCAGGAAGGACCTCTGCCCTGTACTTACCTTAGCCGTTCTTCTTCATAAGCTGTCTTCCAGCATCCCACTCTCTTACCGTTATTCCTGTCCTTCTAGATTATTCCTTTATTCCTCTGAGCCGGCAAAAGTGTTGTCACATCTGTAAATCATCTCCCTTGACCTACCCTGGCCCCTTGGCCATTTCTCTGCTCCTCTCACAGCCAGTGCCGTGTCTACTTCCTCTCTTCCTATCCTCTCAGACATTTTCCCCCCACCACGCCATGGAAAGAGCCCTTAGCAAGGCTGCCAGGGGACCTCCATGTTGCCAAAGCCAGCGGTCAGAGGTGTTAGCTAGAATCCATCACTCCCTCCCATGAAGCACTTCTTCACTTAGCTTTTCTGACAGCCCTCTCTCTCCTCCTCCTTCCACTTTGTGCTCACCGCTCCTCCATTTTTTGTTACACCCAACACTTTGGAGTCATCTTTGGCTTCTTTCTCTTCTGCTCCCACATCCAAGTTACCAGAAAAATCTTGGGGCTCCTCCTGTGAAATGTGTCCCCAGTCTGCTCTCTCTCACCTCCTCTGCTACTCTCAGCCTGGCTGAAACCACTGTCATTTCTCATCTGGAGGCTGCAGGAACCTGCTGACAGGCTTCCCTGCTCCATACTACAGGCCCCATGATTTGTCTAAAGCCCAAGACCAGTCAGACCACCCTCTGTTCCAAATCCTCCACTGAGTTCCCGTCTCACTGTGTGTCAGTTAGAAATCCCCACCATGGCTCATAAGACCTACCTGAAGTGCTCACACACCCAGCCCCACTCTCTACAAAACCTCATTTTGCTCCAACAGACCACGTACAGCTTGTAGACCATTCCAAACACGCTCCCACCTCTGGGCTCTTTGCACTTATTATTCCTTCTATGGAACACTTTCCCCAGATGTCTGTGAGACTCATGCCCTGCGTCCTTTGGGTCTTTGATCTAATGGCCCTTTATCAGAGAGTTCTTCTCTGACTGCTCTTTATTTAATAGTAGCCCTTCCTACCCCATCACTTTTGTTCTCTTCTTTCTGCTTTCTCACTTTCTTCAAAGCATTTATCACCTCTTGACATACTATATATTTGCCTGTGTCTTGTCTGTTTCCCCAGTACAGTGTAAGGCCCAGAAGGGAAGGGATGACATCAGTTTTCACTCACTGGTCTATCTCCAGCTCCCAGAATGGGGCCAGGCACGCAGTCACTCGATAAATACTTGTTGAATTAATAGACAAGAATGTCGGGGTGTCTGGGTGGCTCAGTCTGTTGAGCGTCTGGTTCTTGATTTTGGCTCAGGTCATGCGCTGGGTGTGGAGCCTGCTTGGGATTATCTCTCTCCCTCTTCCTCTGCCCGCCCCCCAGCTCGTGCACGCGCATGTGCTCTCTCTCTCTCTCTTTCTCTAAAAATTGATAAGAATGTCCGTACATATATACATTGCTAAACCATTTACAGAATAAAAAATGTGAAAATAGCACAAATCCCCAACAATTAAATAAATTAAGGCATTAATAAGGGGTTAAATAAATTAAGGCAGAGCCACCAGATAGATTGCTATGCATCCAATAGTGTTGTTGAATATTCAGCGACATGAGAAAATGTGAACACAACTCTGAGAAGTAAAAGCAAAAACACCCAGTACACTAAAAGTACATAAAATAGAACTGAAATTTAATTTAAATAAAGAAATGATTTTGTGAATGGATAGAGAGGGAAAAGGAGAAGTTGACCAAATAGAAAAGAGGCTAGAAGCACGTATGCTAAGGTGTTCAGAATGGTTAGGGCTCAATGGTAGAATGCTGGGTGATTTTTATTTTCCTTATGCTTCACCATTTTGTTCAGGTTTTCTATAGCAAATATATATTACTTCTAATAATCATTAAAACTAATTTTAAAATTCTAAAAATTCCTAACTATTGGGAGAGAGACTCTGATTGGCCAACACCTGGTCTGAGCACGTGTGGAGGGCAAGTGTGGCCCCATGGTATGCAGGGTGACCCCACTAAGTTCTGTACAAGCAGGATGTGGTCCAGGAAAGAAGGAGTGGCGAACGAGGCTCATACCAACCTCAACTATGACATGACAGTGGGGAAGGAGAGGAAAGGCCACATATGTACTTTCTAAGGTCTAGATCTGACAGATACCAGAATTATAAGTTCCAGTGAAACCTGTCATTTCCTTTGGTTAGGGACTGTGAGACGTTCCCCGCATTAGAACGGAAGGGCTCTTTGAGGTCGTCCCGCCCAACTCCTTCATATACAGCTGAAAGAAACCGGGGCAGAAATAGGGTGGCTGCCCCTGGTCACAGCTGGTGGCAGAGGGGGGGCTCGGGAGGGTATTATGCTCAGTGAAATAAGTCAATCAGAGAAAGTCAATTATCATATGGTTTCACTCATATGTGGAATATAAGACATAGCACAAAGGATCATAGGGGAAGGGAGGGAAAACTGTATGGGAAGAAAGCAGAGAGGGAGACAAACCGTGAGGGACTCTGGACTCCGGGAAACAAACTGAGGGTTTCAGAAGGGAGGGGGGTGGGGGATGGGGTAACCAGGTGATGGGCATTAAGGAGGGCACGTGCTGTGATGAGCACTGGGTGTTGCACGCAACTGATGAGTTATTGAACACAGCTTCGGAAACTAATGATGTACTATATGTTGGCTAATTGAATTTAGATTTTAAAAAGATCTGCTTCCCCTAGGAGTTCAGTTTGTGCTAACCCACGTCCCCAGCCCACAGGAGTCGCACTGCAAGGCTGGCAGGAGTTGTGGGAGGCTTTCAGAGAGACCCGGCTTGAATGGCCAGCCACGTCTGTGAATCCTCTCCGGCCCTCCTCCTCGTCCTGCAGTGTCTGTCCCCCTGGTGGTCGGCTACAGAATGGATTTGTTTTTTCCTCTGACATGAAAGTATCTCTGTGCCTGGATAAAGGCACGGGCTGGCTTGATTTACAAATGACAAAAAAATAAAGTTGGAAGCCGGCTTGGCCCTCAAGCCTCTGCTCCTTCAGTCCCAGCACAGACCTTCTTCTCTAAGCCCCGCAGTTCAGAGAAGGCTTTCATATCCGGCTGCTCAGTTCAGCACCGGGGCGGCGGGGCCATCCGTGTGCCAGAGGCCGCAGCTGGGGTCACTAGGGCTGCTCTGAGGGTCCTAGGCACGTGGGAGCGGGTAGGGAGGTAAACAGTATTTCGTAGTACAGGTTGGTGTTGGCCAAAAGTTTGAAAACCAGTGTTTTAGTGAACCTGAAACACTCTTCTCCGGAAACATAGCCCGTGTAAAGGACTGTTTCAGCAGAAGAGCTCTCTTTTTTGAATTCTACTGATTCTAGTGACATCTCATTGCTGGGGGGAAAAAATCCCCTAAGGCAGTATTTGTATTAAAAGGGGACGCCTGGGGGGCTCAACTGGTTAAGTGTCTGCCTTCAACTCAGGTCACAATCTCAGGTCCTGGGATCAAGTTCCACGTCAGGCTCCCTGCTCAGCAGAGAGCCTGCTTCTCCCTCTTCCTTGCCCACTGCCCCTGCTTGTGCTCTCTGTCAAATAAATAAATAAAATCTTAAAAAAAAAAAAAAAGAAGCACTCTGAGTAACCCTAACCCCTGGCCACCCACTTCTAGCAGCAGTGAAATTTCTTTTATAGTAAGATGCGAAGTTTTCCCTCCTGTTTTACTGTTTTATGAAGAAATTGATTCTCCGTCAGCTCTGCTGTTGTTTCCAGTTGTATTTATGAAAACTAGCAGGCACCACTTTCCTACAGAGAAACATGTCTTATTGCCCAGTGGTTCTCCAAAGGGAGGATTTTGCGCACCCCCGTCCCCAGCCATGTCTGGAGACATTTTTTTGTTGTTACAGGTGCTCTGGGGGCTGGGGGAGGTCCTCCTGGCATCCGGTGGCTAGAGAGCAGGGATGCTGTCCCACAGCCTGCAGCACACGGCCCGCCCCACAACCAAGAGTCAGCTAGCCCACAATATCAATAGAGCCAAGTTAAGAAACCCTGGCCTAGAGGAAGGCCTTTCTGTAGTAGACTGGAGTTTCTTACATCTAAGAAGTAATTTCAAGGCCATACTGCGGCATGGCATTAAGTCAGGGGCTGTATATCAGTGTCTTTTTACTTTTTTTAAAAAAAGATTCTATTTGACAGACACAGAGAGAGAGCACGAGTGGGGTGAGGGGCGAGGGAAAAGCAGACTTCCTGCTGAGCAGGGAGCCCGATGCGGGGCTCGATGCGGGGCTCGATCCCAGGACCCTGAGATCATGACCTGAGCTGAAGGCAGACGCTTAACCAATTGAGCCACCGAGGCTCCCCCATGTCTTTCTACTTTTAACTTAGTTAATAAACTGGCTAAAAATCTAGCACTCCCTATGTCATTTGCCCAAAAAAGCATTTTAATGAAAATTTCAGTGTCCATTGGATTAATGTTTTACAAGTTGTAGAGACCCTTCTATGTGCTAGTTCATTTTAAAAGCTATATCTTACCATAACAGATTCTTAAGATGACTTACATGTTCATTGTACAAAGTATTTTTAAGAGACTTAAAAAAAAAAAACAAACAATAAATCCAGGAGGAATCCATTCAATATATTATTTCCGTTTTTTTAAGTATTTGAGGTCATCCTATTTATACAATTTCTAGCCTGCTTTTTTCTCCTAAGTTTCAGACATCACCCCAAATTATTTTGTTTTGTAAACATTCAAACGGCCACTTCATAATCTGTCACATAGAGTTCCTAAATAGTTTTGTTGAACACAGGGTATTACCAACTTACACTATCGTAAATGATCGGAGATGAGTCGTTCTGCTTTTCATGCTGCTCTGTAAGGAACACAGCAGCCTGGATTGTCTGGAGGGCTTTGGGACGTGGCTCTTTAATTCCCGGTCCGTGACAGAGGCAGGACAGAAAAGCCTTGTACTGCAATGGTGTCCCCCCACGAGGGACACCATTCAGAATACCTGACCCACAGGAAAAGTTCTGGAATGCCTGGGAATGTGGATTTAAAACTTGGCTAAACCAACCAAACCACATAGACGCATATACACACACATATAAGTAAATGCCAGGAAAAAAAAAAAGTCTGGAGGGATAAACAGCAAGCTTCGAGTACTGGTGACTCTGGGATAGAAACTGGGATTAGGCGAAGACGAGGCACTTGAGGTTGTTTTGGGTTTTTATTTCCTATTGTCTTCTTCTATATTCTTTGAACCCTTAATTGTGAGAATATATTTATATGGAACTTGTGTAATAGTTAAGCAAAATACATTTTAGAGAATGAACTCAAGAATGAATTCAAGCTCCTAGAACAGAGCGTGATTTATTCAGCATATAATTACCTTTTACTCCCTTTTTAAACCAACCCTAGCATGGTGCTTGGCACCGTTGGAGTACTGGACAAATGAGCGAGTCTGGAGATGGTGGCTTGTTCTGAGCTAAGAAGCTGTCACATGCATGTAGACGACAGGCCTTTATAATAACCTGATCCCCTTCCGGCTGACTGGATGAGATGCCTCTGCATCCAGGCTGGGCCAAGGAAGAAGTGGGTGGAAACTCTCAGCCGAGGGCCGGGAGCTTGGAGGTTTCAGGTTGACCGGCTCCTGTTACCCTTGGTCCCTTTGCTGTTGATTTAATCGCTGGTGGAGTCTGAGTTTCCCCGCAAAGCGCACAGCGGTTCCTGGGCCAATAGATGGCGAGATCTTTCCTGTTTCTTTCAGGCCGGACACCTGGTCCCTGGCTCCACGCCGAGGCGGCAGGGCAGAGCTCGGATGACATCAAAGGCAGAAATTCTCAGGTAACACCTCCCTCGGGTCTCCGAACATAAAAGCAGGAGTTCTCCTCAGGGAGCCAGAAATGCCGAGAGTGTGCTTTCTCCTTAAAGCTTTACATCTTTTGCACAGATTCTTTTGTCCTCAGGGAAAGCCATTTGGTGTACCTTTGTTTCTAGCTAGAGTGAAACGTGTACAGTTTCAAACTCTGAAGAGGGAAGGGGGCGCTTCCCCCAGAATCCCCACCACATCCAGAAGCAAGGTTGGCCGCCCAGAAGCCCTTTGGAGTCCTTCTGCAACGGTGACCCCACTCCCTCCCCGCTCGTTCTTCCCTGGTTATGGTGGCTGGAGAGGCCTGAGACAAGGCTGTGTAATGTGCCCCACATGTAGGTCAGGGTTCTGTCTTGTCTGCAGAATACAGGGTATCTTACTGCTCCCGTGGGGCTTTTGCTCCCATCAGCACCATCATTTCTTTTGGCCAAATGTAGTCACGCTTCAAGTCCCGGTGGCTGGAGGAAGCTGGGAGGGGAACCAGACGGGTTCTTGTGGGATAAGATGGTCTTTGAAAAAATGCCCTCCTCACACTGTCTCCTAACCTGGGCCAAGATGACATCTCTCTGCCCACGACAGGGTCTCATCTTCAGAGGCCCTTTGTTTCTTCGAAAACAGGCATTTAGTCGTGCCCTGGCTTCCTCCTGTTTCAGAGTTCTATGTGGCAAAGGGGGTGGCCTGCCATTAAACTGGGCCCTCCTGCAGCCCCCTGGGACAGCACAGCAAGGGACGTGAGAAGGGCGACAAGGCCCTGGACGTTGGGGATGAGTTCCTTGCAAGAGGACAAGTACCCCCTTTTCTAAACATGACTAAGCTAAGAATTGTGATAACCACTCAGATGATCACAGGCTCAAAGGTGGCTGTCTGTTTGCAGTTAAGGGAGAAGTATATATGCATAGGGCAAAAGAAAACAGGGAGAATATACACAAAATTAACAGGCATCCACTCTGGGAAATGAGAGTTGATTTTTTTACTTTCTTCCTAGTGCATTTCTGCAATTTTTGAATTTTCTGTAGTGAATATGTTACTCTTGTGGTCAGGGAAATACAGCGATAATCAAAATAATAGTCCCTCCATTATACAGTTCTTTACATTTCTTCAGATAACTTGCAAATGTGATCTCATTTGATCCTTTTAGTAAGTCTGTGATGTAAACTGGAGCGATACCTTTAATGACCTTTTTTTCAGACAAGAGAACTGAGCTCCAAGGGATTAAGGAACTTGCCCAAGGTCACATGCCCCAACTTCTGACTTCTTGTCCAGTGCTCCTTCCCTATACCGCTCTGCTTTCCTCTGGCATTTTCCTATTACCAGGACAGGAGTCATTCTTCCCTTCAGACGTGGCAAGAACGGTCAAACATTGTGCCAGGTCTGGTCTTTGGCCTCATGGCAGGCACATACCTAAATCACCGGAGCCTATAAAAGTCTAGTCGAGGATGGATTGTAAAGTCTCTCTTGGGCATCCCATAGTCAAGAAGATCTTTACATCTAGCTGGACACCCTCTTAATTCATTTTCACGTCAGTGAGACAAAAAGCAGTCTCCCAGAGAGATCACAGGGCTCTACACATCAGAAACTGCCCCCAGGGGGCACTCTTCTTTTACAGTGGAGAGAGCCCCAAGTGATCCGTGCACTGGTGGGAGTCCTGGGGGGGTGAAATCTGATGGCCTGAGGCCCTTTCTCTTTTCCTTTGCCTTGTCTTAGGATCTCCAGCAAGTTCTTTGTTTTTCTTGAGTTTCTGTCCAGTGCTGGTGTTTGGTCTTATGAATGTTTCCAAGGTGGTGGTAGGTCGTGGTAGGTCTTCAGATGCCATCAAAACTATATGTCCCATTACATCCCTTTTCCACCTACAACCCCCTGGGTCAAAATCAGCCCCTTGCATCTGATGGGACCCTCAGACCCTGGCAGCCTCGTATGAATCACAGCAGGAAGGCTGTGGCGCCCAGCCCCAGCGTGGGTTGTCTGTGTGTGTGTGAAGAGTCTTCTAAACCCCCCCTGGTAATGTTACTGTCTCTCCACAGTTATCTCTAAAGACACTCCGGTGAGAAGACAGATGAAGCCAATATCCTGTGAGCCACCTGGGGGTCCATATCGCCAGATGGGCATCCCCAGGAGAACGTGTCTGGCCTCGCCATACTTAAGTTGTAATTCAGTTGACATACAAGCTCTGAGTGGAGCATTTATTTATTGTAAATATGTGGTTTGCACAGGCTTTAAATCAGTATGATCATCGACTTTTATTTGCATAATTACAAAACCACACCCATATTATGTTTCTCCATTTTCTGAAGATGCATCTTGGCATTCATCCGTCGGTATAGATAGAGCTCTGTCCCCACCCCATGGTGTCCATTCCATGACTGTACATAATGCGTGCGGGCTGGCCCTTCCTAGATTCTGAAACATTTTGAGAAGATTCCTTCGTTTGCAAATAGTCCCAAAGTCAGAGTACCCACAGCCGCTTCTTACTGGCATGATTCTATATTCTCATCACGCACACTGCAAAATCAAACCAAATAATGCCTTATAAACGATGCAGCTCAGAGAGAGTAGTGTGTCCCCACACCCAGACAATGCCACACAGCCTCCAGTGAACGAGATGTCATGTCTCGCTTCTGTTTTGCAGTACAGGGATTTTATTTTATTTTTGCTGCCTAATGTAAATATGACGCAAAAGAAAGGCAAGAGTGGGCTCAGCCCCTCCGATGCCAACCACAGGGCCCTTTTGTAACTGAATGCTCCTACAAGTAGCCAATGTTCTTCCTGTTTACAGTGCCCCTGGTGCCCACGTGCCCGTGGCTTTCCTCCCATCCCACCTAACTTCCCAGCTCCATCCTGACAGCCAGGGTAAGGCGAGATTCTTGAGATTCGGGTACTTTTTTCTGCAAGTTAGAAACATCCGTAACTCATTATTATAGTCAATTACATATTCTATCTCAGAGATGGGTTGTTTTTTTTTTCCTCCCGGAGAGCAGGATTTTCACAGTAAATATGACACGAGGAAGTGTAGACCGAAGCCTATTAGCAAGTATCTGCCTCACCTACCTGGTGCCTCACTCCTACCCTTAGGAACCCTGGAAGCACCCGCCAGGCGAACCTAGCTCCCTTCTAAACTACAGAGGACCTGAGGGGTCTGAGAGCTCCGCCTTCCCTGTGGGGGGCGCACTTCTCTGCAGGGAGAAGTGCCCAGGGCCAGCCCCCCCTGAATATGGAACTGGTCGGGAAGGGCTCTGGCTACTCTTCTCACACCCTTTTTCTGGAGCTGGCAAGGAAATGGAAGTGTGTGTTTGCTTGCACCTGACCGCAAATGCTCCCCTTTCTTGGAGGGGAAGCTGTAAGAGAGGAAGGAGAGAAAATAGAAGGAAACAGACTGCCCCCAGGTCTGTGCTCAAAATAGGTGGAGATTAAAGGAAATAGGCTGGGGGGGTGGGCAGGGAGGTGGCGAGAAGAGCAGTGGAAAAACAAGTGTCCTTTGGAACAACCCACTCATGTGCTCAGACGTGAAGGACACCGTGCCCGGACCAAGCCATCCAAAACAGCCGGTTAGGAGGGGCTGGGCAAACGCGACTGCACACACTTAGCTGCTGTCCAGAGTAAAGACTAGGATGGCATCCCACATTACTGTCATGCTTTGTCATTCTGGAGAGGAGCCACTGAGCAAGGTCAAGTGCCCTTCTCTGGGGAATCAATCATCCCAAATTATCACTGCTAAATCAATTGGAAAAGAAGCTTTGCAGGTCATCAGCTCTGAGCATAGCTGATTTGTTTGATTGGTTCTGGAAGGTTTCCAAAAGGTCAGGGTTTTTTTTTATTATAACGGGATCCGCTCCATCTCCCTCCCAGTTGTAGGAAAATAATTACAAGGGCTTTAATTATCATGATGAAGAAGGCCCAAGACAAAGGCAAATCCACCTTCAGAGGAGACTGGCCGCCCCGATGAGGTGTTGATGCATTCACATTCCGCACCACTGGGATAGAAATTAAAAATAAAACCTATCAAGGACAGAGGGAAGGGATGAGCAGAAACCAAAAATTGCCACGAGGTCAGAAATCTCAGGAATCTGGCCTCCCATCTCTCCTCGAGACCTGTCACTGAATCCACGCCCTCGGAACTCAGGCGGTGCCCGCCTCTGGCAGGACAGACCGTTAGCCCCTTGACTATAAACTCCCACAGAGGCATCGAGTTCCAGCGCTCTTACCGCCCTCAAGTGTTCTCACTGACACCGTCTGTGGCTCCCCCGTGTTTCATATGTATTTTATATTTATTGATGTGCCCTCTGCAGACTCATTTCTTTGTATCTAATAAACTTGAATAAGTGGAAATGCTTCTGCCCGTGTCCTTGTTAAAACCCATCGAGGGTCACCGGTGCCAAAGTAAGCCAGATATTTTTCAGGGTTAGACGGGCTTCTAAGAATGATGGGACACAAAGGATACTCACACAGGACCCAACGCGTGCTGTGACATGCTGTGTTCAAAGTGGGGCCTTTCTTTTCTGAGCTGACATTACTAACTAACCTACATAATGTTTTTCTAGTTTTGGGGCGCCTGGGTGGCTCAGTCAGTTTTAAGCGGCTGCCTTTGGCTCAGGTCATGATCCTGGGGTCCTGGGATTGAGCTCCTTGCTCAGCGGGGAGTCTGCTTTTCCCCCCTCCTTCCCCGTCCTCTGCTTGTGTTCTCTCTCACTTACTCTCTCAAATAAATAAATCTAAAAAATAATAATAATGTTTTCCTAGTTTTTGTAGCTAAACTGAACTGATGGGTATTTGGGAAAAACTACCAAAGGAAAATCTTTCTCAAATGCATTTTCTTAAAAAAAAAAACCCACAACTATATTTTTCTATTCATAGAAAACAGAGTATTGCTTATAGAATGCCTCTAATTTGTGTTAAAATGAAACAAACAGCTTTCGACCCGAAGTGCAGTGATCACCTGCCCCAGCTTAGCAAACCCCTCAAAACATCTATATGAGGCAGTGTCTTCTCGCTCTCCATTGTAGTATTTTCAAGTGGCCTCTTTGGTATGTGGTGCAGGGGAAATGAGGATCAGCTGCGAGGTAAGCTGGCTTAGGGGCAGACGGAGATCTGGCTCTCTATTTTGCCTCTTACAAGTCTGGGGATGTAAATTACATAACCAGTCTGTGCCTCAGTTTCCTCACGTGTAAAACAGGGACACAAATATGGACCTAAGCATGTAGTGGTAAAGATGCAGTGATATAAGCCCTAGACAAGCCCTTCACTCTTGGGTCCCAACAGACGCAGGTATGAGCGCACGCCGCACTCTCGGGTACATCACGGGCTGGGCACCCGACAGCTCACACTGGCTGCCCCCCGCCATTCCACCTCGATGGCTACAGAGCGGCTCAGAGCGCACCCCACTGGCTCTGCTGCAGGGAGAGAACACTAATTACATTTCATAGATGTTCCCGAAGGAAGTCTCATCTAGAAACTAATTTCAAAGTTCACTGCTACTTTGCCTCCTATTTAGTGAAGGACCTGACTTGTTTTATCTTCACTCTCATTAGCAGAGGTAGAGAGAAGCTCTTTCACGACCAAAAGGGCCAGTCTGAGTGGAGAAGAAAAGCAGTAGCCCAAGATCACTGACGAAGGGGCCGATGAAGGTCAAAGCCATGGACTGTGGAGCTGAAGGAGCCATAGTTTTAGGCACCCCCGATGGAGTGAAGAGGGGGGAAGGTGGTAGCTACAGGGCTGAGGGAAGCAGCTTCACGGGGAGGGCTGTGACCTGTGACCTCCAGGAGTGAGTTCCGGCTTCTCACAAGGGGCCCCAGAGGTTTGGGCGTCCTTCACGAAGCTGCTCTGTTACGGGTTGAATGACGTCTTCCAAAAATGCGTCTGCGGAAGTCCTGACCCCACACCTCAGTGTAACCTTCTTTGAGAATAAGGTTGCAGATGTAATTCGTTAAGATGAGGTCATACGCAATAGGGTGGGCCCTAATCCAGTCTGACTGGTGTCCTTGTAAGAAGGGGGATTTGGACACGGACACAGGGACAGTGTGTGAAGATGAAGACAGATCGGGGTGCTGCTGCAGGCCGGCAAACCACCAGAAGCCAGGGGAGAGGCATAGGACAGAATCTCCCCCACAGCCCTCAGAGGGAACCAACCTCGCGGACACCTTGGTTTTGGACTTCTCGCCTCCAGAACTGGGAGACGATCCATTTCTGCGGTTTGAGCCAAGCACTCTGGTATTTCACGGTAGCAGCCCTAGCAAACGAGTGCGTGCTCTGTCGCCGTGGAGCTTTGTGGGAGGACGTTATGTTTCTGAAAGAAGAGTTGGAAATAGGTTTACAGAGCTAGCTGGTCCTTGTCATATAAATGCGGCAGTCCCCTTCTCTGACCTTGACCTGAGTCACTTGTGACCAGTGACGAAGTCCTCTCGTCATGAACAAGCTACTCAGTTGCCTTTTGCCTGTCACAGTGGCGACCGAATCATGGGAGCAATCTGGCATTTCTAGGTCATGAAAGTGGGGACAGCTGGTCTTTCTCTCTAGTGGCATCTGCAGTGGCCGTGCCACGCAGTTAACATAAAGATGCTTGGCACGGATGGCACCAGCTGTTCTGGGGATCAAGACTTCCGTCTCTAGTGTGGTTTTTGTTTAATTGTGGTAAAATACACATGACATAAATTCACCATCATAACCATGTTCCAGGGTACAGCTCAGTGTGGTTAAGTACAGTCACAGGATGGTGCAACCAGTCTCCAGAATTCTTTTATCAACTTGCAAAACTGAAACTCTCTACCGCCTTGACAGCAACTCCTCGTTCCCCAGCCCCCCAGCCCCTGGCAACCGCCATTCCACTTTCCGGTTACTACTCCTGGGACCTCATGTAAGTGGAATCATACGATATTTGCCTTCTGGATACCGGCTTATTTCACTCAGAGTAACATCGCGGACACTTGGGTTGCTTCCACCTTTTGGCTACTGTGAATCATGTTGCTAGGAACAGGGGTGTAAAAATACCTCTGAGGCCTTGCTTTCAGTTCTTTTGGGCATATACTCAGAAGCAGAATTTCTGGGTTATATGCTAATTCTATCTTTTCAACTCTTTGGGGGAACGGCCATACCGTTTTCCATACCACCTGCACCATTTTATAGTCCCACCAACACTGTACAAGGAAGGGCTCCAGTGTCTCCACATCCTCATCAACACCGGTTATTTTCTGCTTTTTTCATAGTAGCCACCCCGATGGGTGTGAAGTGGTGTCTCATTGTGCTTCTGTGTTTATTTTTAAATATGAGTTTAATTCTGAGTTATCCACAGAACGGTATGCCGTTCGCCGAAACGCTGAGCTGATTGGGTTTTCTGAAGATGCCAGTCAGAAAAATATATCCCCCTTCGTACATTTTCTGTTTTGTGATTGATGCCCACATTTATTCATGAAACACAAGGACATTTATTTGTGTTGTTTTTTTTTTTATTGTATGCTTGATGTATTTAGAGACAATTCCAAGGGCAAGCACTGGATAGGGAAGTTATCTGGTTCATAGATATTTGTACAAAAGGCTGTTAAGACTACACGGTCAGTTCCCACTGCAGGAAAGAGAAAGATTTTCGTTTTTATTATTCCCTGCCCGTAGCATTTTCCAGCTCACACATTTAACTTCTCACAACATGACTGCAAACACGTACATACTCATTCCCATGAGAAATCTGCATGTGCCATTTCGGAATGTCTGAAGTCAGCCGGATCAGGCACATTTGCCACAAGCCGTGGGCGGGGACCTGGGACTTGGGACTGTGCAGAATGAAAGGTCACAGCCACAGGGAGGCACAGGGTGGTGCTGGGACAACACGTGCATGTGACCCGCCACACAAGAATGGCCCAGGCTCCCCTCCCTCCTCCTTCCATGTGCTTCCTTCCTAAAGCTGAGAGCTCAGCTGAACACCTCCCCTACAAATGACTTAACTGTTCTTTAGGCAAGAATGCAGTTCGTGGTTCCCTAGCAGACACATTGGTCCCACCTGGCTTCCCTGCTGGGCCAGCCAAAGCGGTGTAACACCTGCACTAAGGTGGGACGATGTAAGTTAGTGAGCAAAGTGGTTTGGCCTGGTTGGTAATTATTTTTTATACCTAACCATTCACCCAGTAGTGAAGGAACTTCACTGCTAATATCTAATAGGCATACACCTGCTCTGTTAGCTTGTAAGAAAGACGCTTCCGAATAATAACACTGGGTCTTATGTTACTGGGCACTAAAGAATCACCATAATTTCAAGTATATCCTTATTCTACCTAGAATTCTACCTAGAATTCCAAACCAACCTCCAAGAATGAAGAGCACTACTCTGCTTTGCTAATTTACTTTTATTGAAGCCTCTTTCACCTTTAGGGGATGAGGGCTGTCTTCATCTATGGTAAATCCCATCTACTAGACAAGACTAAGTAGCTTATGTTTGGTTATGGGGCATGGAAATAGGGGAGAAATTCTATCCTGGCCATGTCTTCTTTCTGCACAAAGCATGCACAGCTCCCCCATCCAAGTCTTAATGGATATTCCAATGGTATTTCGGGAAGCTTATTTACACACTGACCTTTAAACATTGCTTTCATAGTTCATCTTGAATATTCATTTCCCCACACTGTCTTTAGAAAAGCAATCCCTGGTAAAGAAATCATCCACGTAATGATAAGCATTTTTCAAAAGCAGAGTCTGTTAGGAGCATTTAAAAAGAAACATCTCGCCAACAGCCTGCTCAAAATCCAACAACATATTTTAAGCAGTTGACCTCAGTAGATAAAAGTCACTAGAAGTGAGTCCAGCCGCATCAGCAGGTTCCTTACTCTCTTCTTGTCTTTCCCTACAACCCCCAAGGCACAAAGAATTCGTCCACTGCTATTATTGGGGGTTTGACTGTACACAGACCCCGTCCGAGCCGGATGGAAGCATCCCAGCCCCATTTAACTTCTGCCAGGCTGTGCCACGGAGGGCTGACACGCCCCCTGGTGGTAAGACAGGGGCATCACAATTGTGACGTACAGTGTTAGCTAAGACAATTCTCATTTAGGGTTGACCCTTCTTTGAGATGCTGGACAAATGTCCCCTAACGGAAGCAGCCATTGTATTTCCCACTTCACAGTGGCTAGGGAACGGCGTAGGCTGGATGGGTGATCCATGACCTTTGTTTGGCCCATAACAATGAAAGCAGGCCTCTGTGTAATTTAGTCTCACTAGACTTCTTTTGGTAAAACCCCGAATCACCTTGGTACCTCAGACGTGTCAGGTCTGATGAAATGTTTCTGTAACAGGTGGAGGTGAAGCCACGTGGTGAGATTTTAGGGTGGCTTTCCACATCACCTTGTCTTAAATAACCACTGAGCAGGTGGACTGAGGAGCGGCGAAGTACCTGTGTTACGAACCCCCCGAGCTTAGCATCTGTAAACTGATGCTCTGGGGATGGCCGCTCCCTCTAAGAGGAGAGCCTGCGTTCATCAACAGGGAAAGCCCTGGATGAGACTCAGCAACTACAGGTCACCACCAACGGCTGTGGTAACTCTGTCGGCCCAAACGTCCTTCCCACCCGCTAGCGCTCACCGTCTATGCTTTCACAGACAGAATTCGCAAACTGCTGGCCCAAAAGCTCGTGGCGCTCTGATACCCACACCCTTAAAGGGAGGTCGGTAGAGCAAGATGTGTTCGGATAAGCCCCGTGGCCCTCCGTGCCCACATCCATGTGTGGGACCCCGTCCCTTCCGGCCCGCCTGGCCTGTCGTGCACCGCTCTCGACGCAGAGTCACTGACCCTAGGTCACTTCAGAGATTACTGACGCTCACAATCTTTCCACTTGCAAATTCCTACCAGTGACGAAGCATGATTGGGCCCAACTGGGTACGGGTGAGGCCGGAGTAAGGAAAGGGCCGTCCTTCCACCAGCGGCCACACCTGCTTACGCGTCTATTCATCATCTCCGCCCCCGGAGCATTTCACAGTGCTTGAGAGTTTCCGTGGCTGGGGCGAAGCCCCCCTACACCTGCCCCCTGCAGCTACCTTCATTCCAAGAGCAGCTACTGGGAATAAAGGGAAGGGCGGGGAGAGCCAGCTGCATCCTACGCAGCTTTGTGGGATTGAGCAAGCTGGGCAGGAAGGCTGGGGTTGGATCGCCACCCTGCAGCGAAATGCTTCTGCATCCATCTGTCACCTCCTTGCCCTCTGTCTTCCCAATGCTGAGCCCATCTGGCCCTCACACGCCCGTCTATGCTCTGGTGGTAAGTCAAATCCTCCGTGTGAACACGACGTTGGAAACAAATCAGTTTAATTAAAGTCTCTGCTGAGATCATGTAGTCGCTGCTCAGATTCCAGCTACTTTAACTGAAATCTAAACAGTCAGGAGTTTCTCCTTTTCTTTCCCTCGCTAGCTGGGGAAATTCGCAGCCCCGTGGGGTGGAACTGTGCCACGGAGCCATTTAATTCATCCTAACGTAGATGGTCATCACCAAGCCCGAAACCGTTTCTACACGAAGCCACATCCAAGGGGGGGGCGTGTGCAGGGAGAGCCGCAGGCCTCTGGGGAGGGCCGCGTGGTGAATCAGGGAGGCCCCGGTGTGGCTGCCTCCGAGTCTCTACCGTGGGCGCCTCCAGCTGACTCCCCTAACCAGCTCTCCTGCACAGGGGCCGTCTGTGGGTCCCCCGCACACGAGGAGCAGTGTAGAGAAGACAGGCTCTTTGGGATCACGGGGATCAGGATGAGCTGGGACCACAGAGGGGCCCCCTTTGTTCCTCCCCATTGGCTGTGTCCCTCAGCAGACACATCTGGAGAACTCTGCATGACAGGCATGCACCCATGTGAAGGGAGGCCTGGAAGCTTCTCCCTCAAGTACACACACGAGAGCCCTGGCCCTTTGGTTAACCCGGAAGAAACCAGTACTGAAAGAAAGAATAAGACCAAAAGATTTTGCTTTTCCTGCACACTTAGCACTGTGGAGCCCCCTTCCAAGGCCTGATGAACCCTTGTCCTCCGTGAGAAGGCTAATGTGTCCACGGTCACTGAGATGCAATGAGAGCAGCTGAAAATCCACAATTAGTCATACAATCGAACGACAGGCAAATGGAGACGCGTTACATTGCAAAAGAAGGGAAGCTACGTGGCAGGAGAAGGGGTTGTTGTTGAGCTTCAAGGCAGAACACAAGAGTGTGACTTTAACACATCTGAACTTTCTCATTTTACTCACACAGGAGAGTGGCTTGTTTTGCTGGTAATTTAGTAAGGTGGGAACGTTTAAATAAGAAGGGGAAAGGGAATGCTTACTTCACTTAAAGAACTTAATCTCCGTGTCAACACAGTCATAGAAAAGATCCCCCACTTCGGTGGGGTCCAGGGGGTCAGAGCTGGTCAGGATTTCTTCCATGGCCTCCAGGCCTTGCTTCTCTAGTTCCAGCATGGTCTTTCTCAGCTGGCGACCTTGCTCCTGAGGAAGGACGGAAACAGCGCGGGTCACTACAGTGGACAAGAAAGCCTCCCAGGGGCCCACCCACCCCCATTCAATCTCTTTCCCCACAACTGCTACAGGGATCATTCTAGAATGCCAGGGTGGTTATGGTACTCCTCTGCTTGGCATCCTTAGGTCCTCACTGCCTTCAGGATAAAGTCCGGACTCCTGAGACACACTCAGGAAAGGCCTTGTGTAACATACGAGGCTCTTGCTTGCTTCACCCCCTGCCATGGCCCCCACATCTCCTTTCCCTTCAGCCAGACTGAATTAACTGCATTCTTCCAACCCACGATACTGCGCCCTGCTCTTCCTCGGCACTTGTCAACTTGTACCCATCTCCAGGCTTCTCTGAACCTTTCCTCTGGGCTCCCTGTCGATGCCTTTACTTCGGCCATGGCTGTTCTTTTTCTGCCTTATGCGGGTCTGTCGACTTGCCTGCGTCCGCCATTAGACCATGATCTCCTGAGAGAACTGAGCTCATCACTATGCTCCAATGCCTGGGTCACAGCAGACATTCCCAATAAGTGTTTGTGGAATGAATAAATGGATCAGCCAATAAACACAAGCCACACCCATCCCTCAACTCACTCTCGTTCTGAGGTGGGGAGCTTTCTTCCACTCACACACGGTGGATGACCGTGAAAAGCGTTCATCCACCCAGTTCGTCCCAGAATGGAGAAGCTTCTGTCACCACACGCACCACTTCCTAACACGGCTTTGACTTGAACCAACGGTCATTTCTCAATGTCAAAGCCCACCCAACCTCATCAGTCTCATCTCTTTGACATATTGTGTAGAATAGTTCAAGCACACGGGCCTTTCTCCCTCTGCCTTCTAGTTGCCAAACAGCCATAAAACCATGCACCAAGGGGCATTTTTCTTTTCTTTTTTTTTTTTTTTTAAAGATTTTATCCATCTTTTAGAGAGCGAGCGAGCGAGAGAAACAGCATGAGAGGGGAGAGGGTCAGAGGGAGAAGCAGGCTCCCCGCTGAGCGGGGAGCCCGATGTGGGACTCGATCCCAGGACCCCGGGACCACGACCTGAGCCGAAGGCAGAAGGGGCATTTTTCTTTGGGGCTTGCTGTCCTCCGCCTAGAAAACATGCACAGTCGGGAAGCGAGGTGGACCGCCCCGAGCAAAACCCAGTGCAGCGTGGTGGCTGCGCTCACACTTCCCAGGAAACGTTCGGCAGGCAAGGTGGACGCGAAAACACCGTGACTTTGACACGTCCCGACGGTCGTTTCTGTGGCACGGAAAAGCAAATTCTAGGAGTAGCGAGGCCACCTTCTCTGAGATTCTTTCTGAATTCCCCTGGATTTACTGTTGATGTTGCCCTTCTTTCTGTGCTTTTTAGAGTCCACCATGCTAAGCAGGAGAAAAGAAGCTCGCCCAGTCCACACAAATGCAGGCACCAATTTCTCTACAAGGTGTCCCTTTCTTCAGGACAAACGGGACCTGTTTCAAGTTGTTAAATACATGCGTGGGAGGCAGATGGGCATTTAACTACCGTGCTCCTTGCCCTGCCCTTCAGCAAAACAGAGGCTTGGGTTTTATAGGTGACCCATCACTAATGGCTGCTGTGGGCAGAGACAGGGCGTGTGTCTTGTTTGAACTGATGTCTTATAACTTCATTTACCAAAGCTTGGGCAAGGGTGGGGTGGGGTGGGGAGTTGCACACTGAAGAATAACTTTTTTAAAAAACTGGAAATTTGAGAATCTTTTTTTTAAAACATTTTAAAATTATAGTAAAATACACATAACATAAAATTTTCTGTTTTAGCCAGGCTTAAGTGTACAAGGTCAGTGGCATAAGGACATTCGCCTTGTTGAACACCCATCGCCACCATCCATCTCCAGAACTTTTTGAAAGGATTACTTTTTTTTTTAATAACATAGGATTGCACCTTTAAATAAAATTTTGCCAGCTTGTACAACTTTCTACCCCCAAAAGTATACAAAGATTTTTAGACAGCAGGAAAGAAGTTATCCCTACTAGAACGGCACATTTCTGTTATTCCCAGGTAAACAGTAAATGAAAGAGGGATATTTCGAGCCCACTGAGTTCTGGAACAACATCACAAGTGGAGGCTGTTTCATTTGGATTCTAGAGGCTGGCTGGAAAAATTAACAGCAGCCTTCTAGGAAAGGCCTTGGGTATCTGGATTTCTGGAAGGAGGCAAGCTGGCGAGGAGGAAAATGATGAGCTCCATAACCGCTCCCCTGCCTCCCCTCTCGAGGCCTTGCCCCTCCCCACCCCACCCCACCCCTGCGGGCCCGTTGCCAAGCTCACCTGGTCGCTTTCAATGACAGCACGTGCCCACTCGTGGGCCTTGTACAGCTCATGCCGGCGGTCTGGCTTCTCCAGGAACCGAGGCTCCTTTTTGGCAGGGTCGTTGTCCCCAAAACAAGGAGACTGTGCTTTGGGGACAAGTTTTACATCATCAACAAAGATGAAAGGCTTGAATATGGACCTGGAGAGAAAGGAGGGGTGCTTCAGCTAAACTGAGCTTGAGGCTTGAGGACACCAGACTGTCCTTTCATTCAGCAAACACTGCCTGAGCCAGCTCTTGGTGGGTGGTGGGTGGTGGGTGGTGGGTGGGTGCCAAGACAGAGACACCACTTCATATTTTAGTAAATATTTTAGTAAAACTGTCATTTACCAGCTGCAAGTTCTTCTATTAACAGCAAGGAGACATCAAAACAGACTTGCTTTGTTCTGGGAAGACCATTTGAGAGGCCCCTTTCAGTTACGTAAAGTCAGGCAAACAGACACATAGTGTCCAGAGAAGAGGGTGCAGTGGGCCATCTATCGGCATTGAAAGAGGTCTGCCTTTCTCTACCACGGCTCGCTGGACAGTGGCCTCCTGGAATGGAACGCTCTGAGGCCCCATCTCTCTCTTTCTTTTTAGGTTCTACCTTTTTTGCAGATGCCACAAATGTTCCCAGAGTCCCCCGAGAGGACACACTGCAGAGAAACAGAAGCCCAGCTGTGTGAAAGAGGAGCTCTGGGCATAGGAGGTGAGTAATGCAAGAACTCATTCAGCTCTCTGCCACGATGGTATACCTTCGGAAAAATGGCTGTGTGCGCACACACATCTGTGCATAGCTGGGCACATGTCCACACACACACACACACACACACACACACACACACCCCAACAGAGCCATGTTTCTAAAAAACGGCATCCGGGGATCCCAAGCCAACAGGGCACGCGGAGACCACAGCTGAGTGTAACATAAGGAGAGAGCCTCCTCCTCTCTGCACCCAGAGCAAACAGTGCCAGATGAAAGCAGTGCTCCCGGGCCCTGAGGGTGGGCCGCGTCCATTCAGCCGCACCGTGGGGCGGCGCCGCGATAACAAGAGGAGGGAGAAGACCCCACGCAGACTCCCATGGGTACTGCTGGGATTGGGGCTCTTTTCTCCCCCCTTAGCGGGCGCGCCTCAGCCACTCAGGTGGGATGCTGACCCCCGGGCATGAGGGGCCTGGGCTGAGGGGACCACAGCAGCCGTGCCGTTGTGTGCCACACAAACACTTCCAGGTGCGCCGTGATCTGCAAGGAGCCAGGAACCGATGACCCGCACTACCCACACTGTGTCGTCGGATGGGAGACATCAGCATCGCCCTCGGGCCCAATCCCCATCCTGCCGAATCAGAATCTGCATGTGAACAAGGTCCCCCGGGGACTCCTGACACCCCAAGTCTAAGGAGCACAGCTGGGTTTCCCCAGCTATCCGAAGGCAGAGTGTTCCTGAAGGTAGAACATTCCTCGGAAACCTCTCATAAGCCAAAGTGGTGTAAGGCAAAGAAGCAATTACCATTTCCTAAAAGCAAAAATCCTCTTGGGATTTCTTGGGGTTAGTGAAAACAGGTACCGTACTAAGTCCCTCTCTCCTAAAAGCGAAGTGGGGTAAAGCAAACTTACGGATAGTGGGGGAAACCTGTAAGGAGAAGTGACCTCTTAGATTGGTTCCCTGAGGTTATCAAGGGAAGGAGGGCTCAGGAGAGGAAGGAAGAGCCTGAAGTCACTCTGTCAGACTGGGCTCCGGCTAAGGTAATGTGAATATTAAAAGCAGTGAGACCTTCATGCCTCCCGCTGGTAAAGTGGATGGCACTGATGAGGGATAGGTGCCAGGTACCTGGCTCTCGCAGGGGATGCGGACACTTACAGGAGACTAGACCCATCTCCTGGGAAGCACACAGCATGCCAGCTACTTCCACCAGGCCAAGGCCGCCCAAGGACCCGCCCCGCCCAGGATGGAGTGGGGCTACCCCGCACAGAGGGATCACAAACTGCCAATGGCCACCTCCTACAGCCTCTTGAACATACATCGGTCCTTTTCCCTTCTACTCAGTGTTGCATGGATGACCCTGAAGGTGAAAGCAATCGATGCAAAGCTTTAAAGGGTCTAAAGCAATTCTGATTATATAACGTTGAATTATCCAATGAGTCATGCGGTTGATTCTGCAGAAGGGCTGCTATGTGAGGGGGTCACTGGAAAAGGGTAACGGAAGGGGGAGAAGGAAGCAGGAGGGAAATGGCAGGAGGAAGGAGAGTCCCGCACAGAGCCATCCAGAACTAACTGCCTCTGGGTCCTTCTGGTCTCTGACCTCACAGCAGGCAAGCACCCCACCCTTCAGGGCTAACAGCACGCGGGGCTCTTGAAAAGTCCGTGTGCATCATACCGTCCACCAGCCGACATTCATCTGCAGCCTCCCCGGCCAACGCAGAGACCCTTCTGTGGGAGACGGGGCCGGGCACAGCCCGAAGCCTGTGCAGTGCACATCTCAGCTGCAGGGCCTGGGCTGGCCAGAAAGGGCCAGAGCAATGACTTCCACGGGCTAACACTGAGCGATGGGGCTGGCACAGGCTCGACCTCTGGCAGGGCTTTACTTGACCATGCCTCTCAGGGCCACTCTGGCATAGTGGCCCCGTGGGCGAGTACCGTGGCTCTGGGGACCCCGAGGGGCACAGTCTGGGAGATCCCAGATCTGCCTGACTCATGACAGTGAGGCCCACTGGGACTGAGGATGGGCTGGGCTCAGGATGAGGGTGGGCGTCCCCTCTCTACTCTGACCAAACATGGGGATACTTGTGTTCCCTCTCTGTCCCTCATCTGGACTAAAATGATCTCTAAGGTCCCTTCCAGCTTCTAAACCTGTTATTTAATTTCTCTTTGTATGTCGTGCAGCCCATGAACTTGTGAGTCTGACTTCAAGAAGTTCATGGTAAGCACAGTCGTGGTCTTCCACATCCAATATCCAAGATAATAGTGTAGTAAAAGTCAGAATACTCCATGTAACTTCAAACCCATTCCACACCCGCTAGAATGTGGAGGTTAGTTTAACATCATCAGTAAGGGTGTCTGGTGGCTTTCTTAAGACAAGAGGTGCCATATGTGTATCCTTCTCATCTATCGGTTTTCTTTTTTAAAATAAGTAGTAAATATGAGGAGGTTCCCATAATACTCTAAAGCAGCCAAAGCTCTCCACGGATTTTTTTTCCCAAAGTCTGTGAGGAAGCTGGCATCCTCAACTGCTAAAAACATGAGGCATAGATTTGTCAAGTGGTTAAAGGGAGATATTTTGAGATTGAATAAAAATTACTGCTCATGTCAAACTGCAATGATACTAATATTTATTTAAGTCAGAATGTGGGAATTATAACTCAGTCTTCATTATTTGTGCCTACGTATCCAAAAAAAGCAGAAAGTGGATAACTCAGTGGTCCCCAAACCTTCTGATTTCTTGCCAAGCCTTACAGAAAATCACACTAAACTTCCAACTAGGTGAGGAGAATCTCTGCCATTTTCCCACACTTAAAGCTCAAAGGGTAGCTTCTTAAATGCCCCTTGATCAAATGTATGTTCACTAGTGACCCAGAAAGTAAATGACGTGACCAAGGTCACATGTCCAGCCAGTGGCAAAGCTGAAACTGCCACCGGGGTCATGAGGCACCACCCCTCCCAGGCCACCTGGACAGGGCAGGGCACACTTCGTCATACTGTGGAGCTCTGCCAGGCTGTCCCAGGGATGGCTCTGAGGCAGGACACAGCTGAGGGGGGTCCAGAAAGCCAGTTCTGCTCTGTCCTCGGTTTCGGAGAAGCCACCTACCCTGGAATTCGCTCCGGTCACTCAGCCCCTCCACAGTGTGCTGTGACAGGAACACAAGATAATTGGCCCAGAAGGGGGGAGCGCTTCCAGTGGCAAAGGGCAGCCCCGCAGCCTGGTTAATGAGGAGGTTTATAGCTGGCTGAGCTGCTCTGAAGGGACAATCCAGCCTCATGAGGGACAATTAAACAAAGGAAGCCATGAGCAACACAAAAGAAACCACGTGACCACAGCCGTCAGCTCTCCCTGAGACAGATCTCAGGTCTAAGATGCAGTCTGATGACAGGAAACACAGCAGGGGCTTCCATGGTCTGGCTCAGAGGTCTGCAGAATGTTAGCCTTGGATGACACTTGGAGCCAAAGCCAAGAAACACACTCCCCTAGAGGCATCTTTGCCTTATCCGTCCTTTCTGTCTTCCAAAACCTCATGATAGATGCACTGAGCCAGTGTTAAAAAAAAAAAAAAAAAAATCTGTTTCCCTTTCAAAACACGATTACCATGAAAACCCCTACCATTTTATAGTGTATCATAATTTTCAAAGTGCTTGCATTCACTTCTCCTGGTACTCCTATTTATCCATTCATTTACCAGTAAATATGTGTTGAGTGATGACTGAGTAGCAGACACCTGCTCTGGGTGCTAAGGATACAGCAATGAACAAGGCCGGGCAAGAATTCCCATCCCATTTTACAGATAAGAAGACTAAGGCTCACAGCAGCTAAGTGCTTGGTGCACAGGCACGTTCCCAGTCAGTGGCAGATGGAGAACTACATTCAGATGTCCAAAGCTGAGGTCAGTTTTTCCCCACTACTTCTCACCATTATATATCCTTCTGTTGGGTTTTTATACACATTGTGCAGAAAAACAGAATACTTTCTGTGCTTTGGGGTTTGGAATTTTTATTATCAGCGGCCAGCCAGCACTTCTGACCTCAAACATGGCTCTGTTCTCACCGAAGGTGCAGACAGTCCCGTGGCGACTAAGCCAGGCTTATGCGGCACCCTGGAGTCCCCGGCAGAGCCGCGGAGGGGAGTCAGGCACACGGCGGGGAGAAGCACAGGCTCCCGCTCAGATGAATCTGCTAAACTTTCAACCAAGCTCAGAAGAACCCAGAAGAGCCAGTTTTCTCTCAATTGCAGGTGTCCCTGTGCATGGGTCATTCTGGCTCTTCACTGTGAGTCACTGTAGTTACACAGTCACAACCACACCTGGCTGAGAGCAGGACCTACCAGTGAAGAGCCTTTCTGTTGAGAGGAAGAGCGAACTAGTACTTTCGGAGCATGACAAGCTTAGGGCTGGATCCAGATACTCTGAAAGGTTTTGAAGTCAAAATTGTAGGGTGGGAGAGAGACGGTGCTGGATGGATCTGGGATGAAACTGCGGGGGGTGGGGGGGTGGCTATTTTACACGGGGGCCTCAGCTCTGTGGCCGTCTGAGCCCTGCATGGCACCAGAGCTGTATTTACATAGGCTGTGGAGGGTGTTCACCAACAAAGAGGTGCCACTGGTCGCTACATTTGAATTAACCAGATGAGACAGTCTCAGTTAATCCAATTTAGCCTCTCAAGCTTAGTACACCGGGAGAAGAAGAGGAAACGCACGTGCACGCACACGCGCACACATACTCCAGGTCCCTTGCATCTCCCCTGCTCTTTGCCACTAGTTAAAGAAGGCCAAACACCGTATTTTCCTAGAACTTTCTACTTTCTATTTCCTAGGCTTAAGTACACAGCCTAAAACAATGAGAGAAATGGGTTAGGAAATAGCCTTCTAATATTTAAAATGGAAAATTTTTAAATTTTCTCCCCCTCCTGGTTGATCCATCCAGTACGTTGAGTATTTGTGGGCTTTCTCAGAGCTGGGGGCCTCTGGGTGATGTGCCGGTCGGACAACTGTATCTGAAGCAAATAAGCCCTGACCCACAATGTCTGCCAGTTTCTGTGGTGTAACCCATGGCAAGTTCCCAGTGTGATGTCACTGAACACAGGGGTTGGCAAGAGAGGCACATAATCAGCTCTCGCTGGCTCCAGCACCCTGCGGGACTCCGAATGTCACGGTCTCAAAGTGCTAAGGGGCCTCTCTACTCTTTCCCCTTCCAATTCTTCATGTCGCTGAAACTTTGGCAAGTGCCGGCTTCCACCAAGGAAATGGCTTACAAAGGTCAGAACCAGAGTGCTAACGCCAGTCGGTGTCACAACGTGGGTGACAGAGGCGCCGGCTGACTCAGCAGAACATCAGTGTTACAGAATCTGCCTTCTCAGTAAAATTAACGAAAGGTCTTTTGCATCTCCCTGTATCTCTCAATCTCTGACTTCTGCATCTCCATCCAGCTCTCAAACTTGCACAGTACCTGGTGCATACTGGGAAGGAAGGAGAAAGAGAAAAAGAGAATGCGAGAACAAATTATTTCAAGAGAAGGATCTGTAATGAATGCAGTGAGCAAAGGGCAGAGACATACTGAAGCAGACAGAGTAGTCAGATCATATCCTTTGGTTCCAAACATGAATTGGGAGGGATAAAGAACACAGTCTTGCTCTAGGATCATAATCTTCTGCAAGCCCCCTGCTCTGAAATGATTTCCTGAAATCATCTCTCTAATGTTTTTAGCGTCAGCAGAAGCCAGCTAAAATTTCCCCGGTTTACCACTTAAAAACCCAAGAGTAGGTAATTATGTTTCCTGCTGACAAAATACAAAATGTTAAACATGCCCAATTAGAGAGACACATGGAAATGTTCAATATGTGACAGTTCTCATGGTCACAGTAAGAAATGCCGCTCACTTAGCCCTGGAAGATAGAAATGAATGTCTTCCGGAAAGCCCTTAATCTTCTTTAAGGTCTTTTCAATTAATTTAACCATGAATAATTTTCTTTTAAAAATCACTTGACATTTTCCATATGCAACAGAAGGCTATTTCCCAGCCCAAGTTTAGAACTGTACGAGAGACCATGTACTTCAGTCTAGGAAATGGCATTCCTTATATCAGTGCCCTGGCCTCACAGAGCCCCGTCTTCTAAGCACAGTTGGAGCAGGTGCCTGAGACATCAGAAGCAAAAGGGGTGGTACAGGCCTTCTTTGGTGCAACCCACTCCCTCAAAGGCACCTGGTCCCCAATGAACATGTCCAAAGACGTTGGCAGAGCATTCCCGTCACTTTAAAGTAGGGCTCTAAGTGCCCACATGTACCCCTGTGAGCCAGCAGAGTGTTCTCAAGACGCGGCTGATCCACCAGCGATGGGGGCATGCTGAGTCAGAGTCCACGAGGGCAAGCCCAGACGACAGGGGAGGACGAACCCCAGAGCTGGTGGACCACAAAGGGGGCGAGAGCGGGGCCATCCATGAGACCAAGCATCGAGCACTGGGAGATAAGATCAAGAGGAGGCAGCTGGGATCAAACAGGAGCACATCCTGGGAGGCTGGCTGGAACACCACGGAGCTGAGGCCAGCAGAGGGGCCACGCAAGGGTGGCTGGGCTCGTTTACTGGAGGAGTGGGGGGTGGAGGAGAGACGGAAACCTAATCTACAACAGGACACTGCTTCAGGGCTCTCTGCATTTGCGCATGTTCCCTCTACCAAAATGTCATTCCTACTTTTTGTACCCAACAGACTCTTCCTCTTTCCAGAATGCCTGGCACTCAAGGGATCCTTCCTCCGTGAAGCTTGCTCCTTCATCATCTCCTCCAAGCCACCTGTTACCTTGTACATACTTCATCCCTAGTACCCAACAAGCATGATATTTGGTATATAGTAGGTGCCTAATAAGTTCTGTTGAATGAATAGATGAATGAAGGAAAAACTAATAGCTTATACTGAATTTAATAGTCAGGTCCTGCTGAAATTGATATTGGCAGTAGTTTATTTATTTTTTTTTTTTAAAGATTTTTATTTATTTATTGAGAGAGAGAGAGAATGATAGAGAGAGAGCATGAGAGGCTGGAGGGTCAGAGGGAGAAGCAGACTCCCTGCAGAGCAGGGAGCCTGATGCAGGACTCGATCCTGGGACTCCAGGATCATGACCTGAGCCAAAGGCAGTTGCTTAACCAACTGAGCCACCCAGGCGCCCGATATTGGCAGTAGTTTAAAGGTAAGGCTGAGAGGCGCCTGGGTGGCTCAGTCAGTTAAGTGTCTGACTCTTGATTTCAGCTCAGGTCATGACCTCAAGGTTGTGAGACAATGCTCCGCGTTGGGCTCTCTGCTGGGTATGGAGCCTGCCTAAGATTCTCTCTCTCCCCCTCTCCTGCTGCCCCTCCTCCCCACCCTACTTGCACACACGCTCTCTCTCTCTCTCTCTCTAAACATAAAAAAAGAAAAAAAAGAAAAGAAAAAGTAAGGCCAAAAGGTCAAGAGAGGTACTGGGCTTTCCCCTGAGTCATCTAAGAAACAGTCCCTAGCTAGACACCATCACTGTCTTATATTCCTGGAACAATAAGAGAAGAATAAATACGTTTGGCTGGAAGGAATGAAATTGAACAGCTACAGACTTCCTGGTAGCAGTCAAAGATTTGACACCCAATATCCAAACAGTGATAATGGTTTTCAGCCAATGGAACCCCTAAAAATTACCAGGGAAACTACTGGAATAGAAAGTCTTCTAGAGTTTTCCAGGCTGAGGATCAGTCTTAGTTGACAGATTCCTGAGCCCACCTTAAAGATTCTGACACAATAGGTTTGGGTCAAGGCACCTGTACTTTTCAAAAACTCCCCCAAGTGATTCTGATAATGAACAGAATCAGAAACCATTGGATGGTTGTGTCTAAGCCACTGATGATGTGACTTGTGGTATATGGGACTGAACACTACCAGGGAGAGGGACTGCTGTCTGCCTGGCAAATCAGAGATAGTCTTAATAAAGAGAAGTTAAACCTACTGTGTATTTACTTGGATTATCTCATTTAATCCTCCCAACAAGCATACAAAGTAGGAGCCAGTGATATCCTCATTGCACAGTCCAGACACTCAAGCTTACAGAGGTTAAGTAACTTACCAGCCACTAAGTGAGACACATGGAATTCAAAATCCTGGCAATTTATTCTAGAGGCTGTGTTCTTAAACACTGAACAATACAACCCCTTTGCTGAAGTATGTGGGCAGAAAGCAACCCCCTGAAACACAACGTCTTAAGGAAGCGGCCAATGCACTTGACATTGCTTCCATCTGCACGGCCTCTGGACCATTTTGTCCTCTAATTTATAGGAACTGACTGCTTTGATAAATCTTGGGCATTTCTGCATCTGTCTCACTGTGTGGTTATTTGTGTTTGCATCCCTCAAATATAGCACAACACCTGGCCCATGATATCAACTCAATACATATTTGCTGAATTTAAAACAATTTGATTCCATGAATGTCATAAAAATGATGTGACTAAGGGCACTTGGGTGGCTCAGTCAGTTAAGCGTCTGACTCTTGATCTCAGTGCGCGCGGATCTTGATCTCAAGGGGCATGAGTTTGAGCCCCGTGCTGGGCTCTATGCTGGGAAGGGAGCCTACTTAAAAAAAAAAAAAAAATTTGATGTGACTAAAGCCAAGAGCTTCCCTTAGTCAAAGTTCTTTGTGCTCATCAGCCACACTGACCACAACTGAACAATGTGACTCAGCTACAGAAGGGGACATACAGTAACATAGTATATACTTATTGGATGAGCTTTCAAGGGAAGCACATACTTTCTGCCAGCACAGCTGTGTCTCAGACAAACCTGGAAGGATCTGGGGTCCCAGTGAAGTAGTGAATGCATGGCGAGCTTCTGTTCTGAGGCAGAACAGACACTACGCTGGCTGTGGTAAGGAAAGACTCGGAGTCTACACAGACTCCACTGGCTTTGTCCCGCAAGATGTCGATCATAGTCTGCACAGTGATGCTTTCTGTAAAGAAAAAATAAAAAAGACAGAAAGAGAGAAGCTATAACAGTGGCAGGTTGTTAACCAAAATCCATTCATTCCTTTTCCATTTTAGTAACAGAACCCTTGAATGGATAGCTGGGAACATTAACTGCCCAGCTACAGACTACATTTCCCAGCTTCCCTTGCGGCTACGTGTGGCCACATGACAAATCTTGACCAATGGGAGATGAAATGATATGTGCAACTTTCTCGTCACCCCCGTAAAAAGGACAGTTTGCCCTTCACCTTTCCCTTCCTCTTGCTGCTGCCGAGGACATGCCTGCAAGTGGACCACAGATGGAAATTCTGTGTTCAAGCAGAATAACCCACCAGCCCTGGACTATCCATATACATCTAGACTGTAACATGGGAGAAAAATAAGCTTCCATTGTCTTTAAGCCATATTATTTTGGAGTGTCTTTGTTGGAGCACTTAGCAATTCCTCAACAAAGGCAGTACGCAATAGAATGATATCCATAGGAAAGTACATGCAATCTATGCACACCACTAAGCAAGCTCTCTTGTACACTCTTGCTGGTTAGAGTTAATACGATATTTGGAGAATGGCCTCTGCAATGGCAGAGATTCACACAGAGAAGTATTTAGAATATTCAGAGCCATTATGACTATTGGCTCTGACTTCAATTAAACGTGTCAACAATTCCTTAACTACACAGGACCCCAGCTTTACATTTTCTCTCTCTGATTATAATTCATTAAAACACTATTCTTACGGTCTGTGTTCAGAAAGATGGAATCAAAGCATCACATAGGGAAAAGGTGTCTTAAACTTCACTAACACAACTCAAATCCTTTTTGTAAGTTTCTATTTATAATATGTCATACCTAAAAATATTAGCTATAAAAGCCTTGATTTCTTCAACTACCTAGTGTTCAAATGTTCTCATTGTCTCATAAATGAGTTTATTGATTTAAATCAGGATCCAATAGGTTAATAATGTCTCAAATCTCCCCTAATCTCTGCCTCTCGCTTTACTTCCTTGCATTTTATTTGTTGGGCCGTTTCTCCTATAGAATTTCCCACAGTCTGAACTTTGCAGATGGCACTCCCTGGTGTTTCATTTAATGTTCCCCCATCCTCTGTATTTCCTGTAAACTAGTAGCTAGATCCAGAGGCTTCATCAGATTTAGGTTTGATGTTTTGGTGGGACTATGTCACATCTGGTATTATATACTTTTATCAAGCTAGTTTTCTTTTTAACTCTTAGGGTTTTTTTTTTTTCAGCTCTCATTTTAAAATGGATACTTTCTTACCTTCCTACCCTGAATCCATTAATTAAGCTCCAGGGCAAAAGTCCTTGAAGTGTTCTTCTGTATTAAGTGTCAGCAAACTTTTTCTTAAAGAACCAGATAGTAAATATTTCAGGCTTAGGGGCCACACCATCCCTGTTGTAACTCACTGTGAAACTGTGCTCCTATAACATGGAAACAGCCATAGACAATTCCTAAATAAGTGTGTATGGCTGTGTTCCAATAAAATTCTGGCTGCCAACGGGTCATAGTCTGCCAACCCCCGTTCTGAATGATTACAGGTTTAACTTACAAAAGACCAAACACAAATATCACTGGCAAATATAACATGTGGCCACAGTGGCTTCTTTGGAAGGGTTTCCACTCAGACACCAAAGTAACAAGCTATCCAGTCACCACATTTACCTCAATTTGGATTCTGATTGAGTCAATAACTGGAGGGAAGACAGAGGGTTTGGGAAGAGAATTCAGGTCAACAGTTCAACTCAATACATGTTCACGGAGCAAAAGACTATAATGGGCACCACAAGGGGATCCCACGATGAATAAAGGACAGCGCCCCACCCTCAAGGCCCAGCAAGCTAATGAGAGAGGTAAACACAGAAGACAATAAGTCAAATATACAAAGGCTGAGGTAGAAGGAAGCCTGCAATAAGTATCATAAAGACACCGATGTTTAAAGGCAAAATAATGTCAGAAGGAGAAGAACCTTCAATGGATAAGGAAGCGTCCTACAACAAGAGATACATGTCGTCACCCTGCCAGCTCCTCAGGGGCGTCAACACGGGTTGGTCTCTATGTACAGGGTCTATTGTCATCTCCTCCTCTTTGCTCACCCTCCTAAGATCAGACAAGTTCTCTGAAATAGCTATAAGACAACAGGTATGAGAGGGAGAATCATAAGGGATATGCAAACTCACCTTCTTTCTTGTCTATGCTGTCTTTGCCTGCACAGTGGTCTAGATGGTCATCAGCTGAAGAAAAAACTTGAGAAAAATTGAACTCATCCTCTCCCGTCCACCAGCCTTGACTCTGAGCATAACTCCTGAGTTCAGGGTGCTCTGCATCGATCTTAGTGGTGAGTGAAAGCTGATTGCAAATGCACTTCACTCCCTCTGTAGAGAGTACAAAGCCCCGTTAGTTGGAAATGTGCTTAGAAAGACTTAGTCAAGAAATGGAAATTTACAGGGAATCCCTTCTCTGCAATTCAACTTTAACTACAGAGAGGAATCGATTCTATTTTTGAAGACAGAAACACACAATCCTTGGTCCTCTTTTAAGGAGACCTCCCAGAAGGTTTGACCAGTCCTGACAGGGCATTACCACATTTTAAATGAGCAATGGTCACTTGATCTACAATTCACATTCAAAAGGAAACATGTGAAGAAGCCCTCATTATGGCTAAATAAGCCCCGAGCATTTATTACTTACAAGAGAAGCGAACGGTTTCTTGAAAGAGACATGGCATGACTAAGACGACTTATGAATGTCACAACTGTAGAGTTCTCCTCCCCAATTCAACCTTCCTCCACTTGAAGGAACACTCTACACCACCACCCTCTGCCCAAATACATCATCTTTGGAAAATACAAATATGAATACTTCTTCATTCAGCTTTTTTTTTCGAGCCCCAACATTTAGAAAAACACAATGGCACTGATAATGAGTGCTTCTAAAAGATTGGAATGCACCTGTCAATATATGTGTCTCTGAGTCTATCAGGGGTGTGTGTGTGTGTGTGTGTGTGTGTGCATGTGTATCCATGTATATGAGCATGGAAACTCTACGGGGATATTTTTCTCATAAAAATATAAGTATGACTAAAGAAGTCTAGAATCAGAAACACCTGCACTCAGAGCACACTGGGCTTGATGGAGGAGGGTGAGGCCAGAACTTCTCGCTCTGGCTCCTCCCAAGCCTCAGCCGCAAATACCCTGAGGATGACTTGGCCTTCAAGCTCCCAGATGCTGTCTAGAACACTAAGAAGTTATGAGTTGTAGTTCAAAAAGGCCCTCCATATTTGCTGCTTCCAGGGAGCATGCTGATCTTCTAAATTCTTGGAGAATGAAGTGGAGAGCTCAAGCCACAAGCTGCAATAAAGCCATTACTGCTGAAAACCAGTTCTTAGAGACAAGGCCAGTACTGGACTGAGTTCTTCCAGTATGTTCTACTTCACTGACTCATTCTTCCAAAACAAGGATTCCTAGCGGATGGGCATTGGCCCTCTGCCATTCATCTTCTCAGAGGACAACACAAGAAGAAAACTACTTTAAAAAATTAAAAAGAGGGAGCCTGGGTGGCTCAGTTGGTTAAGCGACTGCCTTCGGCTCAGGTCATGATCCTGGAGTCCTGGGATCGAGTCCCGCATCGGGCTCCCTGCTCAGCGGGGAGTCTGCTACTCCCTCTGACCTTCCCCCCTCTCATGCTCTCTGTCTCTCATTCTCTCTCTCTCAAATAAATAAATAAAATCTTAAAAAAAAAAAAAAAGAGTATACTACTTTCTTTTCTTATCACAAAGACAAAATATTCTAGAGGCGGGGCACGTGGGAGGCTCAGTAGTTAAGCGTCTGCCTTCGGCTCAGGTCATGATCCTGGAGTCCCGGGATCGAGTCCCACATCGGGCTCGGCGGGGAGTCTGCTTCTCCCTCTGACCTTCCCCCCTCTCATGCTGTCTCTCATTCTCTCTCTCGCAAATAAATAAAATCTTAAAAAAAAAATTAAAAATAAAAAGTAGCTTTGGCCTAAATAAGTGATTTTGGCATTCTTCACACGAAGCTATCAAAAAAGTCTTGTGAACAACTCCACAGACAATATTTTCCTCAAGGGCTGATTTATAGTAGACGTTTGCTTTCGGGCATGTGAGCACTCAGGGGCCAGACTCACGAAATCCTACTGCTATCACACTGCTGTGGGGGGCGAAGACATGAAATCAATGAGGCCGAGGAATGGCTGGGGTTTTATGTCAATAGTTGGTGAAAGACAACACGCATTTTGAGGAGATGGATTTTCTTAAGCTATATCTTGAAGGGAAGCTAAGCTTTTGAAAGGCAGGTATAGATCATAAAGTTTTAAGTTCTACTGAAAAGCAACCTATGACGGCCTTATCCGCATGGACCACTAGCCCTCTTGATGGAACCATTTGATAGTAAGGCTTCGTCCTAGGAGGACGTTTTTGGGAAAGGAGTTTGAAGCTCTTGCGCGGCAGGAGGCTTGGTGACCCGGCGGCCCACCCGGGCCCCAGCAGTCCTGAGGGCACACGTGGGTGGACGCTGGGCACGCGGCGGCGCAGAAACTCTCCACGATCGTTGCAAGGGCGCCCTTGTGAGAATGCGGAGAAGCTGCCCTCCTCCAGGCAAGCACCGCAAGCCAGCCTCGTTCGGGACCCAACATACCCGCGTCTGCCGCAACCCTGATCACCGCACTGACTTAGGCCACAGAAAACAACGGGCTTGATTCTCAACTATTGCAGTAGATCTTCTGCTTCTACCTCAGGTGCGACTTGGTTCCAATCCCCCCTAAGGCAGAGATGGAAAACAGGTTTCATCCCTAGCATCGATTCTGAGCAACTGGAAGAGACTTCCTTGCAAATTCAGTCGAGAAAAATACAGAGGCCAAGTATAGGTCCCATACGGGAGAGTGTTATGAACGGCCAGCTGTGTCTGCCACGAACACAGGTGGGGAGAAACGGCAGCGCCCGGTCCATGTGCTTGTCATTCAGTCCTAAGGAATATCAGCGGGGCTTCACTGGCCAATGCGCTCCTAGAACGCCTTAGTCCTCTCGGAAACCCTCTAGCCCATTCTGGGACGCCAGCCGCTCCCCGATATGAGGGTGCTAAGTGATGAGACAGGACAACCACAGCCCCCTCTAACATGTCCTCCCTCAGAACCGTCTCAGAACAAATGCTACAGGGAGCACGGAGCAACCACTGAATGGGCACTCCACCCTTCCGAGTGCATTCCCTAGTCCTCTGCTTTTCTAGAAACACTGTCTCACAGAGAAATGAGCTTGTCGGCCCAGAGGCAGTCAATGGTCCCCACACGGATCCAAATTCCTCTTTCGGAGGAACATTCCAAGCACAAGGAGCTACGGGGCTGGGGGTGACGAGGGGCAGCTCCCTGTCGTAGTGGTTCGTTGACTGAATGGAATGGGAAAAATCACCATTCCTTTGGCCAAGTCAGAGTAGCCATTTGGGTCACGAAACTGCTGGTACTCAAAATTGGGTCCTGCCCAGAAAGCAAAGACAAAATAAGAGATGTCAAGGGTGTGTCTCCCAAGGGCTGACATCCCCGCGCCCCAGGTTTCTCCCTAGAAGCAGAGCCCAGAAGACAAGGTCGGGCACAGAGAGGGTGTGGGTCAGCGGCGGGATTCCTACGCGCCCGGGCAGCACCCGCCTCGGCCGCCACACCCACGCGGGCTCACCTGTGATCTGCTCGGCAGCCCAGTACTTCCCCACGGTCTCCAGCACCCAGGCCTCCTCACGATCCACGATCAGATACGCGCTTTGGAAGCTGTGGCAGGAGTCTGCGTCTTCATAGTAATTCCCACCTTGCCCGTGTTCTTGCAACAAGGCGACGATGACATCTAAGGCTCCTTTAGCTGTCGTTCCTCTTTCTAAGCCAAGCCTGGAGCAAGAAAACCGGAGGTATACCTCAGTCCCTTCCTACCATGTGCTTTTTGCCACGCCAACCAAAGACTGGGACGAAGCCGAGGGACAAAGCGCGCCAACACGCGTCAACACGTTCGGTCCGCGGGCCGAGACGCAGATCACGCCGCTTGAACGCAGGATACATCTCTCCCACGTTCGGCTCAAAACCATGGGGGTGTTTTCTGTCTTTGGGCACCCCCCTCCCACACAGACGGAAGAGTCAGGAACCCAGCGGCTTCTCCCTTGTGAAGGGCAGCTCGCCCGCCCTCTCTGTTCCTTTTCTAACTCTGGCTCCCTTGGCACTGGCCAGCTCAGCTCCAGCCTTATCAAGACCCCCTTTCTGGGGCTTATCCTCCCTCCTGCCTCTGGGCAAAAGGAAATCTCAGACGCCAGGTATGTGGGTTGGTAATAAAAGTGTTCCATAGCCAGCCACTGTCCTCGGTGCATATAATTTACTCAGAGATCTCACTAGGAATGGGTGCCTGGTTGGGACATCCGTGCTTTTCAACATGTCTCTCCTCCGACCTATCAGCCTCCCTCTACTGCTGTGGCTTACAGCTTCACTTATCAAAAAGTACATCCTTCTTCTGAAGTGACACAGCAGTCTCCTCCCAGCCTTCCAATTAGTTGGCCCCCTAAAGAGGGCACAGATATTGCCCTCTGCTCGACCCTGGGCGAGTTGTGTACTATATTTGAACTCAAATTTATGTCACCTGTAAGTACCTACATCATCAGGTTGCTCTGAGGACAGGTTTATGAGATAATGAATGTGAAAATATAAGCACAACTGCCCAGGCCCACGTAGGTGGTGGGTACGTTCGAGAGGCAGCCCCCTCTGGCAGAAAAACAGTGACTCAGAGAGAGAGAGAGGGAGCCAGCTTCCAATTCTGGCTGTGCCACCCACTGGCAGCATGACCGTCGGTAACCTAACCTTTCTGAAACCTGATTTTTTCATTTGTCAAGTCAAAAAGGCAGTACGTCCCTCTCAGGCTGATTCGAAAGAGGATGGCACATGATACGTGCTTAGCACACGTCCATGTATCCATCTCTTCCTCCACATTATAATTCTGGGGCCAGGAGCACAAGAACTTTGGAGCAGAGGCAGCGGTGCCTGCTAAGATGGTCGTTGTCAGCCAGTTCTCGGGGAATTGACAACAGACCAATCGTTACTAAAATTCACCCGGCTTGATTCTTTTTGAAGAGACTTTCCCCGTGCTGCCAGGGAGAGGAAAAGATTATGCTACAGACGTATTCTTGTAACAGGCTTATTTTCATAGTCAGATCATTATATATCAATTCACTGGGCATTTCTCAATTTTAGTTTATTTAGGAAGACTTGGTGACAAACCCACTGATTTGGAAAGCTGAACCCTAAGACCTTAGGAGAGTGATAAAAAATAAACTCATTAGAAGATCGGATTAAGTAGACTTTTCTGTTGGTCAGTGTCGTCTTCTCCAAAGAGGAATAGCAGAAGCAAGCACTCATCCGATCTTGAAGATCCAGAGCAAAGAAGTGTGCTATGAGCACCTCTACAGGTCTGCCCAAGCTGTGCCCCCTTCCTCCCTCCACAGGTCCCTGGGAGCCTCTGGTCACATTGCCCCATGCATGCATTCCAAGCAGAAGCCTGTCCCCAGGGCTTCCGTAGGGCTCCCGATTTGGCCATGCAAACATGTGCTAGGAGCATGTGCTACCTAGCCAGGGGCACCCCGCCTTTGGAAGCTGTGACTTCTTTTGTGCAGTGTCTAGCTCACTGTCCCGCTGTTCCGCCTGCCGCGTTCCACCCTGAGACGCCCAGTACATGCACTTGCCCTCCCACGCTGACTTCTGTGCCCTCCACGCACAACATCTGCAAGCAGGACCTCGACACTCATCCACAGACACGACTCTGATCTCACTCTCCTACCCCCGGGCTGGGACCACAGGAAACAATACGCCTTTGTCCACCCGGCCCCTCCCACCTCGCCTCGGTGCCATGGGGCGAGGACAGGACAGCCTGCTCCACAGACTGAGAACAGCAGCGGGGTTCCATGCTGTCCGGCCCCGACGGGGGGCAGAGGTGCTAGGGCTACAGCAGTCTAGGGTCATAAGTCACCCGATGTCAAGACGTCTGTTCCAAAGCCTTTCACAGTGGTCTGGCCTCTTAGATGGGGCAGATTCATGCGATTCAAAACCAGAACAGCATCTTTCTGGCCCCCATGCCTACTTCCACACTGGCTGCTTCACCTCATTATGGGCATGACCAGGGCAGGCAAAGGGATGAAATTTACTGGGCCAAGGTTAGAGTCTCGCTCTGACATCTACCTTCGGTACAATTCAGATCCTTCAAAAGTGTGTGCTTGGTCCAGGTTTTTCTGGGGCTTGGATTTAGCTGCTCCCAAATTCAAATTCTTGTTTCATGGTAAATCCTTGGGAGAATCCCTATTTGCAGCCCATGACTCTCACACACGTATGTCAAGCTCACTGGGCCCTTTCCTGAAAGGTTAACAGACCTGTCCATCGGTTGGTGGAAGCTACAGACCACAGAGGTCTCAGCGTAAATGTGCACTTCCTCCCTACACAGCCTACAAAGGGTCAAAAACCTCTACTCCTCTGCATTAAATGTTGGCTTTGGGAGGTTCTTTAGAGGTCATCCAATCTAAGGCCTCCCTTCAAACAAATGTAGAGACTGTGGGCCAGAGATGTGTTATAACTTGGTGTATTCACACTGAAAACCAAGGCCCCTGGCTCCCAGCCCAATATTTTTTCAACTTAGTCATGATTCTATTGCATTTCACGATCCCAGAAAAAAGAAAGTCATTTCAGAGTGTCATTTTATTCCAGCCCACCCTCTCCTTTGGTCATTCAGTCCAAACCCAGTCATTGATCAGCCAGCACAGGCCAGGCACACAACTCTTGGTGCTTGTGACGCAACAGAAAACGAGCAAAGATCCCCATCCCACCAAGCGCACACGTCTGCTCCCCGCTGTAACACAGAGCAGGGAAAGGGAAACAGACGACAGAAATAAAGAGGGGACAGGAGGGACATCTGTCTCTTCTTTTTTCCTTTATATCTTATGTATTTTATATGATTCCTTTCTTCTTTCCTATACTTCAGATGTATTTCAAACCATAAACTTCACCCACTTAAAACATACAGTTCAGTGATTTTTAGTATATTTGCAAAGTTGCACAGCTATCACCGCAATCTAAATTTGGGACATCTTCAACACCCCGCAAAGAAGCCCCATGTCCATTAGGAATCACTCTCCATTTTCCCATCCCCAACCCCAGGCAACCACTAATCGACTTTCTACTACTATGACCTTGCCTCTTCTGGACATTTCATGTAAATGCAATCATACAACATGCGACCTTTTGCGTCTGGCTTCTTTCACTTAGTATAATGTCTTCAAAATTCAAGCATGTAGCACTTGGCTCGTTTTCATTGCTTTAATAATATTCCATTGTAATCTACTCTCTTTTTGTCCTATCACCTTGAACTTCGTATCAAAAGGCACACGTCTTCTTTGGGAGGCTTGTGTTACAAAATATGAGGTCTGGAGGAACATAAATCCTGTCCCCATTCCCCGCCTGTTGTGAGCAGTCATTCCAAAGAATCACCGTGTACCTGACCAGATCCATCCCCAGTAAGGCTTCCGTCTCCGCGGCAGGTTCTCTGGCATCGATGGCTTCATTGGCTATGCACACTCCGTGCTCGTTGGCCCCCATTTCTGCCCCCCAAAGCCAGGCAGGTCTGCTTATCACAATGGCATGGGTCCTGGGGACTTGGTCGATTGAAATGTAAGTGCACTGAAAAACGAAGACGGGAAAGAAAAGACCATCACCTGCCAGGATCCACTTAGTTTCCACCCTGGTACTTACACTGACCCACCACATGAGTTACAAACAGAGCCCCCAAAAATGAAAGGCCTCAGGAACACCAGACTTAAAAAACACCCCAAGTCTCAACGCAGCTCAAAGTGCGTTGCCAATCTGGTGTCGGTCTCTGGCTCAAGCTCAGTTTACCCACAGTGCTCACGGATCCAGCAGTCATCTTCCTCAACCAGGTGTTCAGCCAACCTCTGCCCCAAATATTCTGTCTGGTCAATTCAGTAGGCACAGAGGGCACCGGAGTTTCACACATACATGGCTATTTATTCTCATAGGCAAAAAAATCCTTCTGGATCAGTGGTTTTCAAACTTCTTTAAAGTTATAGAGCCCTGGGTGCCTGGGTGGCTCAGTCGTTAAGCGTCTGCCTTCGGCTCAGGTCATGATCCCAGGGTCCTGGGATCGAGTCCCGCATCGGGCTCCCTGCTCTGCGGGAAGCCTGCTTCTCCCTCTCCCACTCCCCCTGCTTGTGTTCCTGCTCTCGCTATCTCTCTCTCTGTCAAATAAATAAACAAAATCTTTAAAAATAAATAAATAAATAAAGTTATAGAGCCCTACTATAGAAGGAACTTTACCTGGAGGCCTAACATAGAAAGTGGATTGAAGGGAAAATGTGTTGCCTGAAGAACGGGGGTTCTTATGCCCCTGGCAATGATCCCAAGGGCTCCCTGGAACCCAGTTTGACAACCTCCACAATTGCTCTAGTGGTAGAAAAGGGAACATGATGATAATATTTAACATTTAACGAATGCATTAAATGCTCTCCTATACACTGTGCTTCCCTGTCTGTCTCATTTGATTCACACACTAAGCCTGTGCAGTGGACACACAAGGAGACTGTCCTGAAAGGGCATGTCTCTAACTGTGGTCAGGCCTGCAAGACATACCCCTTGGTGTTGTATATCCAACCTTCTCCTGGCTGCCGTGTCTTTACCTGGAAAACAAGTGAGCTACTCTAGATCAAACGATCTTTCGCCTCAGAAGCCTGCCTTCACACGACTTCTTACATAGAAGTGTGAAGATAATAAAAGTGGTCAAAGTGTGTTGAGGCAAATGGAAGATGGGGCATGGGACGAGCTCACTCAGAGCCTGGCCTGCTGGTTCATCCCTCTGCCTCCCCACATTGGGCCCATGGTAGAGCTCCCTTGGAGAAACTGGAAAACCACTAAGCTAGGTTATCCGTAAGGGGCCTCCTGACTCTGGCACTCTATCAGTCTAGGACATCCTCCGTGTGGTGGATGCAGCATGGAATTCAGGGCTCTAAATTACACAGAGCTCTTTGGCTCTCGGGGGAGAATTTTATCAGTGGCAGCAACCGTTTACATTTTAAATTGGGCACTGAAAAGCCTTGGCTCAACTGGGGCCTTGGATCTTTTTCTGCTTCAAGACCCAGTTATATCGACTGAATGCAGCCCAGAAAGTTATTTTGCATTGATTTTCCATAATCTCTAAACCTTAGGTAAGAGCTGAAACGAGTGTGGCATGCACACTCATTGATGAGGTGAGACACGTATCCTCATAATCCCTGTGGGGTGTCACTCTGCACTGGGATAATGTTGTTTCACTTGATAAATATTGGTAAACTTACAGCTAATTCAATCCAGAGACTCTCAAGAGACTCTTGAGTTTTTCATGGCAAACTGATAATAAAATACACTCTTGAAATGTTCTCCCCTATTCAGTTCCCAAAAGTTGTTTACTTTGAAAAACGATTCTGTTAGAGCAAAAACCTAGCCAAAGCAGCAAACTATGGTCCTCTGTGCTCTTCTAATTTGTAATTGAAATTTATATCTTATAATTGTGTTTTTTCATGTAAAAAGCAGTTCAGGCATTTGACCAACATTTTCCAAAACCCCTGTGCACACTGAGCTCCAGTGACAAATTCTGTCTTGAAAATAATGAGGAAATATGGAAGGAATTTAAGATTTTTTTTTAAGATTTTATTTATTTGTTTGAGAGAGCGCACGCACAAGCAGGGGGAGGGGCAATAGGAGGGAGAAGCAGGCTCCCCGCTGAGTGGGGAGCCTGACAAGGGGCTCAATCCCAGGACCCTGAGATCATGCCTGAGCCAAAGTCAGACGTTTAACCGACGGATCCACCCAGGCGCCCCTTAAGATTCTTTACAGATTTATCGTAAAGGTTTTTTTAAGGGAAGGAAAAAAGTAAAAATAAGAATGGGTTTATTTGGGGCGCCTGGGTGGCTCCACCAGTTCAGCATCCGACTCTTGCTTTCGGGTCAGTTTGTGATCTCAGGGTCTGGAGACTGAGCCCCACGTTGGGCTCCATGCTCAGCAGGGAGTCTGCTTGAGGTTCTATCCCCCTCCTTCTCCCTCCCCTTCTGGCCCTTCCCCGGCCCCTCACACGCACTCTCTCTCTCTCTCTCTCTCTCTCAAATAAATAAAATCTTAAAAAAAAAATAGAATGGGTTTCCTTATTTGTCTTCAAATTCGTTTTTACACATTCATTTCCATATCACCATTTACAGAGCACAAACCACACACAAGGCATTTTGTGCTAAGTGCTACTGGCAGATAAGTCAGTAAGGATGCCCAATTCCTGTCCTCTCAGTTGGGAAAGAAGGAGAAGGTACACATGCAAATTACCACGGCCACCAGCCCAACCTCAGTAGCTGTCACTGAAGCTGTAACGCCTATGTCACCTAATGTAGACTGCATCTTCCCCTTCCTCCCACCTTGTACATCTGATCAATCTGATCCTGCTTTTTTTTCACATTCCATTCCATTTATCCCTCTCCAAAATACTGTACAATTGACTCATGTACTGCATATGCTGTTCATTATGTCATCTCCCCCAGCTCCAAGATAAGCGCCGTAAGGGCAGGGAGATAGCTCCGTGGTTTAGTTCACTGATATATCTGAAATCTGGTACACACTAGGCATCAATAGATCTTTTTTTGAAAGAATGAATGAAGGAATGAATGAAGGAATAAGTGAGCAGCAAAGATCAGAGGGACATAATACAGGTTCAAAGAAAGAGGAAAATTATCCAAGTGACAGAGGCTTTATCAAGTGGTGACATCTGAGTTGATCTTGAAAAATGGGCTAGACATCAAGGTATTCCAGAAAGAGGTAAGAGCCAGAAAAGAGAGAGAGATGGGGATGTCAAAGGTGTGTTCATGGTCCGGGGACACCCTCCTCTGTGACGCTCAGGGTAGCTACTGCGATGGCATTGAGTAATAGGACTGCAAGAGCTCAATAAGTACTGACTGATAAAAATGTTGAAAACTGAATCCAAAAGACCATATGGTCTTCGTAGGAGTTCAAAATATTTGCAGCCAACTTGACACTTTTTTGCCAAACTCAGAATGAGGAGGAAGAAAGGAGATGCCCAACTAGCCAGATGGGCCAAATCAGCCCCTCCTAAGCACTCGGCTGAAAGCCAAAGCACCAGATCCCCTCATATGCTACACAGCGCGTGGGTAGGGAGATGGGGAAATGGGGGGGGTGCAGTGCGCCCAAGCCTCAGTGAACCTGTAACACACCCCCCTTAGGGCATCTCTGTCATGGACTACAGCAGCCTGGGCCTAACAAGGACCCTTCTGTGGCTGCAATTCACACACACTCCATTGTGTTTGGAATGTGACTGATCACACCCAGGTCAAAGCAGATGGTCATGCTTGTCTCATGTAGATTGGTTATCTAAGATCCTCGTCTGGGGGCAAACCTCATAAATAGGAAACGTTTACACAAGAGGTAATTAGCTAAAGTTTGTAAAGTCAGCCATCTAGAATGTGAACTCTGCAGGCAGTCATTTCTTTTTACAATAAAATTCACCGACCTTCACAATTGCCACCTCATTAATGAGGCAGACAGTAAATGCGATTGGAGGCAGCAGGGAAGGTCTCACCAGGAAAAAAAAAAAAAAAAAAAAATCCAAACAGCACCTGAAATCTTCTTTCAGCATGACAAAAACAATTTAGTATCAAGTCAAAATTCATAGTCAGATTTCTAGCAGAAAACAGAAACAAGAAAGAACACGTCCACCACTCAAAAGATCAGTCTTTCCAGGGATGGTTCTGGCCTCGGCTTTGGTGATGAAGCTGTTGAAGAGGTCTGCAGAGAAAGAGGAGCAAACCGGCTTGCTGCCCTACGGCCACTCCCACCCTGCCTTTAATAAAACAGATCCGTCAGCTAGCACGACTTCGGGGGCCAAGGCCACGTAACAACATAAGAATGTCCAGAGTGGGGCACAAGGTGAGGCATGCTGCTCAAGGTGGGCACTGCCTAATGCTAATCGTCGAGGTTTTAAAGGGGCCGCCTGCACTGAGCCTGTCCCCCTCCCAGGGGACCCGTGCCAGGTTGGAAGAGAGAAAAGATGAGCCTTGACAAAGCCCTAGAGACAGAGACAAAAGACAATTCTTCTGCAGAGCAAGCCCTTTCTTATTTTGTGTGATTGTGTCAAAAATGAAAAAGCAAAATCAGCTTCATGCTGTCGCCTACCCTTTGCACATTCCAGCACACTCTTTCTGGACATCACCCAGTGAAAGGGGAATAGAGACACTGACACAATAGATGTTTCAATTAAAGAAATGCAACCATTGTGCTTCCTACTGTACTCAGATGGTGAACACAACCGTGGCACCACCAGTGAAAACCGCTCTGAAATGAGTTGATGAGTCAGCCAGACTTCCTAGGGTGGGGGGAAAAAAAAAGAGCAGGGAAAATGGGACACTTTGGAGGAATATTTTTAGTTTTAGAAAATTTGCTCCTAAGGCAGCATTGCTAATTATCACTGAGGTTTTGGGGGGGTTGTTTTTGTCTTTTTTATTCTAGTGTCTTGCCTGCTACTTGACTGGTTTTTGAAAATGTGCCCTTAAGGTTCATATGATTCCAAATAAAGACAAAAAAAAAAAAAAAGAATGTCAGCCGCATTTTAGAAGAGCTGCTTTTTTATTTCCCTGAAGCCATTAGATCTTTGAGAATGGGCGGTGCAAAGGCCTGGGGTCGGAAACAGGGTTGGAAAAGGGGACACAGGAAGGCAGGCCCCTGCTAAGCCACGCTCCCATGAGGTGAGGGAGACACGTCTGGCTCCACACCAGGCTGGAGACTCCTGCCACTCCTGGGGCCAAAGAGAGCCGACAGGAAGACTGGCACATAGTCTGCCCACAGCCCTGGAGCTTTGCTTGGCTCTCTTTTATTCCAGAATAACCTGTGCTCTCCTACTGTATAGGAGAATCTTCAGAATGAATATTCAGACACTCTCCCCCGCAAAACACATGTACATCCCACAAACCACAAATATAGCTGCCATCTGGACAATGTTACTAACAATGTTACCAACTCTCATTAATGGGTAATTTTCTATTCTTCTTAAAACTATTTTTATCCAAGAAGAAAAAGGAAGTGATCTACCAAAAGACTGCCCCAAACTCTGAAAGTTATATAAAATCTCACTGGGGATACTGAACTCATACAGAACTTCATGTGGAGGAAAATATAAATAAATTAAAACACACTTTCCAAAAAAAAAAAAAAGGAAACAATGAAGACTTTAAACTTTAAAGGAAGGGGTAAAATGGAGATGGGGTTTATTATATAATAATAAGAGACTCTTTAAAGAAGCATTATGTGTCAAACCTGACTTGGCTATCAAGAATTCTGTCTCGGGGGGCGCCTGGGTGGCTCAGTCGTTAAGCATCTGCCTTCGGCTCAGGTCATGGTCCCAGGGTCCTGGGATGGAGCCCCGCATGGGGTTCCCTGCTCCGCGGGAAGCATGCTTCTCCCTCTCCCACTCGCCCTGCTTGTGTTCCCTCTCTCGCTGTGTTCCCTCTCTCGTTGTGTCTCTCTCTGTCAAATAAATAAATAAAATCTTAAAAGAAAAAAAAGAATTCTGTCTCAACTGAGGGTTGCTGGAGGGGTGGAGAGTGGGGGGATGGGCTAAGTGGGTGATGGGCATTAAGGAGGGCATGTGTTGGGATGAGCACTGAGTGTTGTATGGAAGTGATGACTCACTAAATTCTACTCCTGAAACCAATATTACATTATATCTTAACTAACTTGAATTTAAATTAAAAGAAAAAAAGAATTCTGTCTCCACAAATTGGGATATAATTATTCTCTGGGGGTATAAATGACGTCAACTTTACCTGAAATTCATTGTTTTCTGGGACAGTATTCTAATGTTGGATCCCTTGTTTCTTAAATAGAAGATTCAACCATATAAGAATAGACACACATACCCATCTATAGGCATACATGCACACACACACACATGCACACGCACACGCACACCATGCACTCACAGAACATCACAATCCAGGAAATTATTCATCTGCTTCCTTGACACTCCTATCTATAGGAAGGAGCAGGGCTTGAGGAAAAGTTGAGATGAGTTCTGTTATGCACAGTGGTACAGCATCCTCAGAGAGGACAGAGGGCCTTTCACAAATGTTTATCTATCCTACTCCGCATCCAAAAGTGACGTTGTTAAAAAAAAACAAACTCAGAATCCACAAGAGAAAAACTAAAGAACATAAAATGCTCCGATCTTCTAACTGTGCAGCTAAGCAAAAATGTGCAGTGTAATTTTAGAAACTGAGGAACTCTCCTAAAGGACCCTATTTCTTATTCTTCCAGCCTCAAGCAAAGAGAACTTGCCATAGAATAGAGGATCGATGGACAGAGTGAGGGAAGGAGGAAGGGTGGGTGAGTGGACGACCTGGAAGGGAAGACTGCCTGGAAGGATGGGCCAGCTGGAAGGGGAGGCGAGTCAGTGGATGAGTAATCAGGATGACTTTTAGCACAGAGTTATTCCCAGAAAAAGAATTCTTGGAACGTCAAAACTCAAGTATGAGGCTTCTAGGGAAACTGCAGAATATGTAAGTTTAAAATGTCGTGAAATGGCTGAGAAATAGATGGGGTTTTATGGGAACTTCTCACTCTTCATGGTTTAGAAAAATAATTTCCATATGCTAATGAGAGCTTTTATGAAAGTTACATGATACTTGTTGTGGATCATAAGCCCAGCTATGGAAAAGAACCCATCATTCTGTACTTGGGAAAGTTACAGGTGTAATTGTAAGGGAACTAAAGGGGTAAGAATAAATTTGAAAAGCAGATTTAGAACCATATGCTAAAGACAGGAGTTTGGGAACTGAGACCTGGAGTCATAGAATCTCTCAACACTAGTCAATTCTTTAAAGAAAAAGAAAAAGAACTCTTTTCACAATGTTCTCCTTAGAGTTTACAAAGTACTTTTTTTTTTTTTTTTTTTAGATTTTATTTATTTATTTGACAGAGAGAGACACAGCGAGAGAGGGAACACAAGCAGGGGGAGTGGGAGAGGGAGAAGCAGGCTTCCCGTGGAGCAGGGAGCCCGATGCGGGGCTCAATCCCAGGACCCTGGGATCATGACCTGAGCCGAAGGCAGACGCTTAACGACTGAGCCACCCAGGCGCCCTACAAAGTACTTTCAAATGTCAGTTCCCATGTGCTTCACAAAAAACTGTAAGGCAGACACAGTGGGTTTTATGATCACCATCTGGCAAATGAGTAAACTGAGTCTCAAAGAGGCTCAAAGACCCAAGGTGCAGGAAATGGGGATGGCAAGATCGGAAGCCAGGACCTCTGCATCTGGGGCCCGACTCATTCCACTGGTTTCAGGCAATCGTAAATTTCCATTGATTTATAATGGCAGAACATGCATAAAGTACTACATGTTCATAGAAGGATGGCAGTCTAAGGGCACCTGAGTGGTTCAGTCAGTTAAGCATCTGACTCTTGTTTTTGGCTCAGGTCACAGTCTCACGGGTCATGAGATAGAGCCCCAAGTCAAGCTCCACATTCAGCAGAGAGTCTGCTTGAAGATTCTCTCCCTCTGCCTCTCCCCTTATGCTCTCGTTCTCTCTCTCTAAAATAAATGAATAGATCTTAAAAAAAAAAAAAAGGGAGGGGGAGGACAGACTAGAGGGAGGTGGGGATATTGGTATTTAGGCCTTGAAGGATGCCTAAGAGTCTACCAAGTAGATGAGAAGAGGGGAGAGGAAGGACATTCTTAGCAAAGGACAGAATGAACAAAAGCACAGAGAAATGCAAGTGTGTTATTTATTCAAGAAATGATGAGCAGCTCAGTGTAGCTGGAACCTATGGTACAAGCTGAGAGGGGAAAACTAAGAATGAGGATAGAAAAGTAGTAGGAAATTGTACAACCCTATGGAGGGCAATTAGTACAAAAACTTTACCCCATGACCCAGCAATCCTGCATCTGGAAGTGTATCTAGAGACTATACTTGCACGGATGCAGGATGACTCATGTTCAAGGTTCTTCAGGGCTGACTTTCTGGACTAGCAAACAGTCCCAGTGTCTACCAACAGAGGACAGACTGAAAAATTATGGGATAGCTCCACAATGGACTACTGTGCATCTGCAAAAAATAGTAATAAGGACAATCTCTGTGTACAGATGTAGAAAATATCTTTAGAAATTATTATTAAACAAAAAAAAACATTGTAGACCTTTTTCGTGAGTTTGAAATTTTATATTTAAAAAATCAAGTTTCAGGGCGCCTGGGTGGCTCAGTTGGTTAAACGACTGCCTTCGGCTCAGGTCATGATCCTGGAGTCCCGGGATCGAGTCCCACATCGGGCTCCCTGCTTGGCGGGGAGTCTGCTTCTCCCTCTGACCCTCCCCCCTCTCATGTGCTCTCTCTCTCTCTCATTCTCTCTGTCTCAAATAAATAAATAAAATCTTTAAAAAAAAATTAATTAAAAAAAATAAAAAATCAAGTTTCAGAATAGTATATATAATGTACTACTTTCATGAAAAAAGTGAGAAAATAAGGCTAAGTATTCATATTTGTTTGCATTTGCATAAAACACTAGAAGGATGTGCAAAAAATTAATAAGAAGGGTTATATGGGATGGGAATCAGAGTGAACAGCAATATGGGGGAGTAAGACTGCTCACAGTAAACCTTTTCAATATCACTTAATCTTTGAACCACATGAATACATTACCTATTCAAAATGTAAAATTACATTAAAAAGCATCTTTACTTTTTAAAAATATTCCAAATGAGTTAAAAACTATGTCCATACAAAGGCTTGCACATAGGAGGGAAGCAGGGCTAAGAAACAAAACAAAACAAGAAACCAAAAAGAAAGCAAAAAAAAAAAAAAAAAAAAAAACCCAAAAAACCTGCACACAAATGTTTACAGCAACTTTGTTCATAATTGCCAAATCTTGGAAGCAACCAAGATGTCCTTCAATAGGTGAACGGAAAACTAAACTGTGGTTCATCCAGACAGTGGGATATTTTTCAGCACTAAAAAGAAATGCACTACCAACCTGGAAAAGATATGGACGAACTCTGAAAACATAACTACTAAGTGAAAGGATCCAGTCTGAAAAGGCTACACGCTATAGGATTCCAACTATATGATATTTTGGAAAAGACAAAAACTATAGAGACAGTGAAAAGATGAGGGGTTCCCAGGGGTTAGGAAGAGATAAACGAATAGGCAGAGCACAGAGGATTTTTAGGGCAGAGAAAATATTTTTTATGATGCTATAATGGTGGATACATGTCATTATATACATCTGTGAAAAACCATTAAAATATACAACACATAAAGCTAACCGTAATGTAAACGATGGATTTTAGTTAATAATAATGTATCAATGCTGGCTCATGGATTATAACAAATGCACCACACGAAGGCAACATGTTAATGATAGGTAAAGCTGGGAGGCCTCAGGATGAAGGGTTAATATGGGAACTTTCTGCTCATTTGTCTGTAAACATAAAACTGTGTTAAAAAAGAAAAGCCTGTCAAAAAATTTTTTCAAGATTTTATTTATTTATTTATTTATTTGACAGAGAGAGACACAGCCAGAGAGGGAACACAAGCAGGGGGAGTGGGAGAGGGAGAAGCAGGCCTCCCGCAGAGCAGGGAGCCCGATGCGGGGCTCGATCCCAGGACCCTGGGACTATGGCCTGAGCCGAAGGCAGACGCTTAACGACTGAGCCACCCAGGCACTCCAGAAGCCTATCAATCTTAAAAAAGAGAAAGGGAAAGGGAGCCCAGTGCCAGTCAGGATGAGTTCCAAATGGCATACAAATCAGCCCGGACTCTCCTCCTGTAAACACAACCGTTTTTAAACAAGGCAGTGACAGAGTTGTGCTCTGAAAATTCTGGTGACCCCGAAGGCTGAAGGATCTACGAAAAAGAGAGCCAGCGACCAATAAGCCGATGATAGCAGAAGGGAGATGGGGGTGGTTCTGAATGAGCAGGGGCCCTGGGAGGAGACAGGAACTTGGGAGCGTAAGCAACAGGACTGGTGGCAGCCGTCCTCATGCATCCAGGGATGCGTGGGGGGAAAATGAGGGTCCAAGTTTCCCTCTGGTTTCTAAATTAGACTATGTGGCAGACAATGGTGCTGACAGAGGCAGAAGAACAAACGAGATGGGGAAAATGAACCTGGTGTTTGACCTGTGACGCTATTTTATTACCTGCAGAATACGGATGTGGAAATGTAGAGAGTCAGCTCCAAACACAGGGACGGGCAACTCAGAAAGGAGGTCAGGTTGCCTTGGAAACGAATTCCAGTAGGTATCAAACTGCACTTGTTTATGCCAGGGGACATCACTGAACCTCCCCAGTGTAGGTGAGTGATAATGTAACATGCGTTAGCAAGTGAAAGAAACCTAGTCTATTTTCTACCCTGACTACCCGTGAAAGTAAAATGCTGAGTTATTTAGCCTATCCCTCCCAAGAGAAAACACGTTTTTCTAAAATATCTATTTCAGACATATTTATAAATGGCGCTTGTATGATGCTGTGGTCACTATGGCTACTGACAAGGGACCCCAAAATTTAGTGGTATAAAACAACCATGTATTATGCTCATGAGTTCGACGGCTCAGGAGTTTGGACAGGACGCCACAGAGATGGCATGTCTCCACTCCACAGTGTCTGAAGCCTGGAATTGTCTGAAGGGACATTCACTCACACATCCAGCAGTTGGCTATGGGCTGACACTGGTTGTTGGCTGAGGGACTTCGGTGCCTGTCCATGTGGGCCCCTCCCTATGTTCTTCGTATGTGGGCTGGGTTGGGTTCCTTCCAGCAGAGTGCCTGGATGCTTAGGGTCAGATCCCGAGAGTGAGAGACTCCGTGCTGAATTCTTTTAGGACCCGGCCCTGGAGGTCACATGGCATCATTTCCACCAGCCTACACTGGTCAGAGCAAACACAAGCCCTCACCAAGATTCACGGGGGCGGGGGGGGCCTAACCCTCCCCTCTCCACGGAGGAGTGTTCATCACACTGTAAGAAGTGCATGTAGGACGGGATTGGCTGCAGCTATCTTTGGGAAATTAAATCTGCCCACATGAAAATCAAAGTATTGTTTCAGTCGGCATGACTCTGAAAAAAAGCAACATTAAGGGAAGACAGACAGGGAAAGTCGAAATAACTCAAATCTGCAAACTTCACCTACGCCCAGTGCACTCGGTTCTGAGAACAGAGAAACATTCAAACCCAAACAACATGGACATTGAAACATTAATGAATACCCACTTAAAAACCAGCACGATCGAGCACCAGCACGATCGAGCACCTGGGTGGCTCAGTCAGTTAAGTGTCTGTCTTCGGCTCAGGTCATGATCCCAGGGTTGTGGGATCGAGTCCTGTGGTGGGCTCCCTGCTCAGGGGGGAGTTTGCTTCTCCCTCTGCCCCTCACCCCGCTTGTGTTCACTCTCTCACTTTCTCTTTCTCTCTCAAGTAAATAAATAAAATCTTAAAAACATGTATATTTAGGCGTTGCTTACAACATTAATAAATAAATAAATAAATAAATAAAATAAAATAAAATAAAACCTAGCATGATCACCAGAGAACCTAGCACTCTTCTCTGCCTCTACAAAAGAAAAGTCCTGAAGTTTAGGGGCTCGGACCCAGTTAGTGGTGCAACAAGAGAGGAGAGTGGTGCTGAGAAAGTCCTACGGGAGACAGGCTGTCACTGCCCCAACCGCACACAATCCATATGCCAAGTCACACTCCGTGCTGCCTGGCTGTGTCACCGCCTCTGCTCAATGCACCTAACAGCAGCTCCTCACAGAGCTCTGTTGCTCTTTGGTGCTGCTTAGTTGCCTTTAAAGGACTGAAACAGGTAAAGATTCAGATAAGAAAATAAAACACACGTTGATGAATACCCCTTTAAAACTTAGCACAATTACCGAAAAAAATCAGTTTATCTCAGAAAGCACAGAACACCAACGAGTAGAGGTTTATGTCAGTAGAAAGAGCTCATTAATTTACCCACCCCCAATTTTTTTCTCTATATTCTTCATCCTTTAACAAACAGCTACCACTGAAACACATACACACAAATAAATACACCATAACCAAGAAGTTTATTCCATGAATGCAAAGATGGTTCAATTTATCAGATAAATTGAAAGAAAAAAAAATTAAGTGATTATCTCCGTATCACTAAAAAAAAAAAACAAAAAAAAACCTTTAACAAAATTTAATACCTATTCTGGAGGGTTTTTTTTTTTAACCACGAAAATAAAAATTGATGTATATTTTTAACATGATAAAACTATATAAATCTCAGCCCTAAAGCCGATATCTGAATGACTGGAGAATCACTAGAGGCTGCCGCACTCAGGTCAGGAACAAGACAAAGATAACCACTACCGCCACTAAATATTAACACTGAATCCAAGCTATCGGCCAATCAGACAAGAAAACAGAGATGTAAGAACAATCAGACTATCTCTGTTTGCACGTGTTGATAACAACAAACCTGGAAAACCCAAAAGGATCAATGATAAAAGCTGACACAACCAATGAAAGAATTTAGTAAAATAGCAGACGATAGAATTGACATAAAATAGCCATCGCAAAAGTTTGACAGTACACTCTGGGAATATGGAAAAACAGGCATTGTTCCATTGTTAGTAGAAATGCAAAAGTATACCACCTGTGTGAGGAAATAAGATAATATCCCAAAAAATTACACACTTATTTACTCTGTGGTCCAACAATCCCATTTTAGGTATCTATCCCAGAGAAGGATTGACAAAAACTGATTTATAAGTACTCAGAATAGGAATTGATGGATAATTTTTTAACATGATACATTACACAAACCAAGGCCAGATATTGTGACAGATACACCGGGCTATCAGTCCCTTCAAAATACAACAACGTGGGCACCTGGGTGGCTTAGTTGGTTAAGCGACTGCCTTCGGTTCGGGTCATGATCCTGGAGTCCCGGGATCGAGTCCCGCATCGGGCTCCCTGCTCAGCGGGGGGTCTGCTTCTCCCTCTGACCCTCCTCCCTCTCACGCTCTCTGTCTCTCATTCTCTCTCTCTCAAATAAATAAATAAAATCTTAAAAAAAAAAAAAATCAAAATACAACAACGTATCTGTAACAACAAAAGACTGGAAAACAACCCAAATGTCCAGCAACATGGGACTGATGAAACCATGATACATCCATAGAATGGAACACTCTGTAGCTCTAAATGAGGAATGAAGAATAGTACCTCTATTACCATATGGAGTGATCTCTAAGATATGTTTTAAGTTGAAAAAAGCAAAGTGGACAAAAGTGTACATGGCACGCGACCATTCATCTAAGAAAAGGGAAAATGGGATAAATGAGTGTGTGTGTGTGTGTGTGTGTGTGTAGTTTATTACATACATAGGTAACTTTTTAAATGGAAGGACAAACCAAAAGAACTTTGAAAACATGGAATATCTATAGGAGAAAAAGTAAGTAGAGTAAATGAGACAAAGCTAGATACCAGACTTCTATGAATACACCTTCTTTTGTACATTTGACTTTGGAACCATGTAAACGTTTTACTTAATTATAAAACAAGGACTATAGCCATGAGTGTAGTATTATTCCCCATGTGATCCTGTTTTTAAGGCCGCGAACAAATCTGCGTGGGCTCAGGAATCAAGAGAACCGACAAGCCAGTTCTGGCCAGTGAGCCGACTTAGGGAGAGGTGCGCTGGGCCAAGCCGGAGGAAGGGAATGCGCACCAAGGAGAGACTGTAACATGGGGCTTACCTCAACCTTGCTCTCGGGTTCATGATCAGCAGCTGAGAAATACATGACCTCCTGAACTTCATCCCTGGGCCGAGCTGAATTTTTCCCAAACACCACCAGCCCGTCCTTAGCACGCGGTGGGAAGGCCACGAAGCAGTAACTTGGAGGAGGGGCAGCCATCCTGCAAAGAGAGAGAGAATGCCAGGGGCGGCCTGGAAGCAGCTGTGACGTGGGACATTCCAACAGTGAGTTCTTCAAACACACTGCACCAGTGAACATCGTCTTCGTATTGAACTGTGTGCAGCTAGCGCATTAAGAGACACCAGCTGGGGGGCGCCTGGGGGGATCAGTCGTTAAGCGTCTGCCTTCGGCTCAGGTCATAATCCCAGGGTCCTGGGATCGAGCCCCGCATCGGGCTCCCTGCTCCGCGGGAAGCCTGCTTCTCCCTCTCCCACTCCCCCTGCTTGTGTTCCTGCTGTCGCTCTCTCTTTCTCTCTGTCAAATAAATAAAGTCTTTTAAAAAAAAAAAGAGAGAGAGAGATGCCAGCTGGCACGTGAAGCTGGGCGCCCGGAGTAGAGTTACAGAGCCACCGAGACAAGATAGTGTTTAGTACTCCACGGGAGTAAACGAGCTCAGATTTGCCACAAACTGCAGTCAGGGGCAGCCAAAAGCTCAATGACGTAAGAGAAAAGAAAGGAGGTTATTGTTCCCGGCAGAAAACACAAACAGACTGCAATCTGTCACAGTAATAGAAAAATAAATAAATACACTTGCAACAGTGTCCCATGCAAGTGTCTCGGATCTAGAGTTGTGTGGCTTCCACCTAATGGATTTGGGGGTAGTGATAGGGAAATGGGTCTAGAGAGAAAGTGAAAGGATACTCCCCCTATTTTATATATTTTTGCTCTACCTCACTGACATGACGCTCGGGGATCTCTTGGTTTTCCTCCAACCTCCTCAGTGCTCCTGGGCTGGCTCGTTCTCTTCGACCTGGCCACTGAGCTTCCTCACTGCTTTACTCCTCTTTCCTCGTTTCACGCTCCTTTCTCTCTGGGAAAGCTCATCCATGCCCATTGGTCACTCATGTGGCTGTGACCTACACAGTCAATCCCAGCTCAGTTCTCTCCTGGAGCTTTGGACCCATAGATCCAAATGCCTTCCTGATACCCAAAGCTGATTTCATCTTCTCCCCCAAACATCCAGAACTCAAAAACTATCTTTATCATCTGCTTCTCTGTTACCTAGCATACCACCAAATTCCACCTGTTGACTTGATCTTCTAAATCCCTTTGGAAACTCACCACTTCTCCCCATCTCCACTACCACCACTCTGCACCAAGCCGCCATGTCTAGCCTGGATCCCCACGGTAGTCTCTTAAGGGGTTACTGCATAATCACTATTATGCTCCCTCCAAAACACTGGCACACGGCAGCCAAAGCGATCTTTTTAAAAGAAAAATTTGATCATGTTAGTCTTGTCACTCTGCTTAAAATCCTTCAGAGGTTTCCCATGGTTCTTAAAATTAAGACCAAAATCTGATCAAGCTCATGCCTCCTCCCCAACCTCAACTCCTGCCACTTACCATTCCACACTCTCAACTGCAGCACCCAGGCCTTTTTCCAGCCCTTCTGATCCTCACAGGGCCTTTGCACATGCTTCACTCCTCTCTCTGAGCACTCCTCTCTCTGTTCCCTATACCAAAACCATTTTTCCTAGCTAACCCATACTCCCTCATGTACCAGCTCACGTATCAGTCGAATTTACGTCACCATACTGTATGCTCTCATAGAATCCCACCTTTTTCCTTAATAGCAAATCCCAATCTGAAATATTTGTGTGATGATTTTATTACCAACAATCAATACTTGGTCTTTCCCCCCAAAGTCTAAGTTATATGAAAGGGAGAGGACCATGTCTCTTTTGTACACCACTGTAAACCCAGCTATACACAAGGTCTTCTGCAAGGTAGCTTTTCAAAAAATAATAAACAAGTGCTCTTTTCTTCTTTCTTAGAACTGAAGCCAACCATGCCTCTGTACCCAGGTAGAATGCCCTGCCCTTAGTCTGTGCATATCCTTCAGGATCTGATTCAAAATCCCTTTCTTTCAGGACACCTTCTATAAAGGAATCTGCCATTTTCTCAGCATCCATATGCACTAAAGCATCCAGTTTGTTCTAGGATGATGTGCATGTGTTTCTTGTAAATGTACTGCTTCGAATGTTTCAAACAAAGACCCCTGAGGGCAGGGCCCAGACCACCCAACTACAGCAGCCCCTTTCCCAACCCCCTATCATGGGCATTCAACAAACATTATCTATTAAACCAACTATCATTTTTGTGTCATCAGTCATCCGACTTAGGTGTGTTTTATTTTACGATTCCAAAATATGAATGAGAAGGAAAGCAACATTCTCAGCAAAGCCACTGGGGTTCAAAACTCACCCTCACCACCTACTACTGTGTGACCTTGAGCAAGTCACTTCACCTCTCTGGGCCTAGGTTTTCTCTTCGGCAAATGTTTGGCCCCAGCCCGTAAGTTTATCATCAGTATCAGATGACATGATGCTTGAGAACAGATTTTGCAAACTGTGGAGGCTACATGAGTATAAGGTATTTTATTTGGGTTTAGACTGTTCAAGCAGAGCAGCATCTCAACATTTCTACAGGGCAGGCAACCAAAACCAAAACATCTCATTCATAACTGGAGCAGTTGTCATTCTGAGTTTGGAACCATTTTTTCGAGGGGCCCTATTGCTATGTCTGCATCCAGGCTGCTTCATGTTAGTCTGTCCCTGCACACACACATTGTGCAGGGCGGGCCCCTCCCAGGGTCCTGAGAAGCGGGGGAGCCCATAGCTCTGAAAATCACTCCCCCTCTCAGCTCAGAAAAATGTCCCCCCGCCTTTGTGAGAAAGAAAAGGCAGGAAGATCAAGAAACCCCAGTTCCTTCTCCCATTATCCTTTCCTATTTCCACAAAAACGCCATTATCTTCAGACTTGAGGGGTAGGAAGCGATCAACCAAGACTCTGCACGTGTAAGAAAAACCTAGAATAATTATAAGATAAAATGCATTAATAGCGAGTTCCTAGAATTTCAGGGTGGGAAGAATTGCTGGCTGAGCCAGATAAGGTGAAAACCCAGACAATAAGGTGGAGAAAGGGTACATTCACCTGTGTCTGTCTGCCTCCCACGTGTGATAGGACTTCCCTTCCTTCTCCATCATTGGGTCATTTCAAAAGTGCTGGTGTCTCATCCATGAGCAGAACCTTACTTTCCTTGGCCCTTAAAAATAGTAGCAATCCACTGGTCTTGCATTTATGAGATATATCTATAGAAAATAAATAAAACTCGCAGGGTTTTTGACTAGCACCTATTCTATTCTTCAGCCAGGACATCTGCCTGGTTAGCAAGTCATATGAATCACGTGATCATGATCTGGATGTAGGCAATAGAAGCCCAGGGATATGTGGGCCCAGGGAGGCTGGCTTTTCCATTGCATCTTGAGAAAGACTGGGAATACCAGAAGGGAGCAGAATTTTTTTTTTTTTAATTTGGAATTTTAATTATGTACATAAATAGCAACTTGAGAACGAGGAGTTCTAAGGCTAGACATTATCTCTAGGTGAAAGGATTTCCGATTAGTCCACTTGCAGTATGGCATCACCCAAGATAACAAAGAAGCCTAGTATAGTTTGTCCTGAAGAAGAAAGCCAATTTACTATATTCAGTACTGACTTCTCTGCCATTTCTCTGTAGAAATACTGGTTTACTGCATGGAGTTTCCAATGTTTACCTATAACTGATTAAAATGGGCAGAGCATGGAGCATTCTATTTATTTCCAGGTGAATTCTTCACATTTCCTGGCTTTTGAAAGTTCTCCTTCCACAAATCTTCTATGACTATGTATCCTCGTAAACCCCAGTCATATAATTTCTCCCCACTGACCTGGACAAATACGATGGCTTGTTGTGGATAATAAAGAGAGGCAGCAAGTCCCATGAATCCAGGTGGATACACCAGCTTCTTTATTTTTGAACCTCTAGCCAAAAGAAGCCCAACAATGCCAGCAAAACCAATAACACCAAGTCTTGGAAAAAAACCAGGAGGTGCATTTTGGAGATATTCATAGCTGCCTAACCCCCATTGAACCAAGCTCTGCATCCTGGGCTTAGTTTGTGAGTACATTTCCTGACACCAACTTGTATATGGCTCGCAGTAATGTCGGAGATGTGAAATGCTTTCTTCAAGTGGGGTCCTTGGCTCCTCCACATATTTAGATTGACCCTCAGGGACGGAGTAGAGTGAAAGCTCATTAACTTTCACAGAAGTTTTGTGAGGTGAGTCCTTTTTAGGTGATGCATAGACTCTGAAGGTGAGCAGACTCAGGCTGGCTGGCCCCACAGACCTCTGAATTACCTTGAACATGCTGCTGGCAGAGGTGGCTCTGGCGGGGTGGGAGCAGAATTTTAATGTCTATTTTTTTTTTTTAATGCTAAATGAACTAGCAAACTGTGTAACACATCCAGTAGCAAACTAGCCAAGGATAACTGTCCCTTTATTTTTCCTGGATCACCATTCTAGACACTGACTAGCCTCAGAGATGACTTGGATCCTTTTCTACTCTCTAGATCAGTGCTGTCCCAAAGAACTTTCTACCTTGATGGAAATGTTTGATCTCCACTGACCAATATGGTGGCCATTAGCCTCATGCAGCTATTAAAGTATAGTTAGTATAATTAAGGAACTAAATTTTTATTACAAACTGTAACTAGCTTAAATTTAAATAGCCACACATAGGTAGTAGGAATGCTATTGGACAGAGCAGCATTACAACTTCCCAATAAGCCCAGAAATGAAGATTTTCATAGCCTTCCAATGATCCCCAAAGTGTTTCTTCGTGAAGCCCTCCACAGATTCTAATGACAAAATATGCTACCATCTATAAAACTGAATTAGCAAAGAGGAGGTAATACGCTTCCAGAAGACTGAAAACAAATGTTAGGAAGTAGCTACTAACTCACCAGGTGGACTGAGTTTAAGTAAGCTCTTTTCTCCAAAAGCTAAAGGTAGTCATAGCCCTGGATGCCAATTCCATTTCTCTTGATGTGAGTCTCATATTCCTAACTCTGAATACACCATGAGCATGTTCCCCATTGCTGCCTGCAAATCTTGGGGGTACCTCTCCAGTCAATTCCACTCTTTACCTCCTGAATGAACTTTGGAGACCTTCACTTCTCGTCAAACCTCCACCTACCTCCTCTAAGTGGACATCTCACCTCCTCCTGCACAAAGAAGAAATGGCCAGGGGAGGGAGACTGTTTCAGAGGTACGATAAGCAGCTTTGAAGGTCCTGTGGCTGGAGGAAGGGCAAGCAGCCAATAAATCAAAAAGCCAATGCAGCTGAGGCCAGAGAGAATGGGGAAGAGGCCGGAGAAGCAGGTAGACAGGCCGGTCCACGTTGAGCCTCGCAGACCACGGCAAGGGCTGTAGCGTCTATCCCATGATGGACATGGAGGTCTAACCCCACTGAAGGCTTTTAAGTCAAGTGTTAGGTAGGGACTGGAGCCGGTGCACAGAGACAACTTTTCAAAGAAGGTGGCTTTGAGAGAGAAGAGACAGCTCATTAGATGTAAAGGAAGGGGTCAACAAGTAATTGTATTTCTATGTATCTACCCTAAGAAAAGATCAGGAACATGGACAAGTTTCGTGCACAAAAACGTTTATCACAGTGGTATTTATACAGGTGGAAAACTGAAACTTAATCGTCCAGCATCAGAGTCATAGCTTAACAATTCATGCTACAGCAATGCTATAAGACCATTAAAAACGTTTGCAAAGAGTTTTTAATGGCATGGCAAAATGGCTGGGAAGGAAGATCCAAAATGAATTACTTTAATTATGTAAAAATACACATAGAAAAGACTACAAGGAAATGTGCCCAAAATATTAGCCTGACCACTGAATTCTAATTTTTTCATATTTTCCTTTGATTTCCAATTTCCCTACAAGTATTTATACTTACATAAACACAAAAATGATTTTTTAAAATAAACGTAGTGGATAGCACCAATTTGGGAATTTTTTTATTTTTTTTAAAGATTATTTATTTGACACAAAGAGAGACAGATAGAGAGAGAGCACAAGCAGGGGGAGCAGCAGAGGGAGAGAGAGAAGCAGGCTCTCCGCTGGGCAGGGAGCCCGACGCGGGGCTCGATCCCAGGATCTCGACATCATGACCTGAGCCGAAGGCAGACGCTTAACTGACTGAGCCACCCAGGTGCCCCGGGAATTTTATTTTTTTAAAGATTTATTTCTTTATTTGACAGAGAGAGAGAGAGAGAGAGAGATAGGGAGGGGCAGAGGGAGAAGGAGAGAGAGAATCCTCAAGCAGACTCCCTGCTAAGAGCGAAGCCCAACGAGGGGCAGGACCCAGGACCCTGAGATCATGACCTGACCTGAAATCAAGAGTCAGACACTCAACCAACTGAGCCAGCCAGGCCCCTGGAATTTTATTTTAAAGAAAACACTTTGGCTCTACTTCTATGTCCTCATACATCTAAAGTTTCAAAACTGGCCAATTCTTATGAGTTATAGTTAGGATGACACTTGCTATTGAGCTCTAACTGACATACATTATATTAGCTTCAGGTGCATAATGATTCAGTATTTGGATACATTGATTCAGTATTTGGTTACACTGCAAAATGATCACAGTATGTCTAGTTAACATCCATCACCACACATAGTTATAGAATGATTTTGCTTGTGATGAGAACTTTTAAGATCTACTCCGTTAGCAAGTTTCAAATATGCAATATAGTACTATTAACTATAGTCACCACGCACTGCCTGACATCCCCCAAGACTTATTTATTTTGTAAGTGGAAGTTTGTGCCTTTTGGCCACCTTCAGTCATTTTGTCCATCCCTCACCCCCCCAAGGATGAAATTTTTTATTCAGCATTATTACAGTTATTCTCTGATACTTTCTTCTACTTTTTTCTACAGCCTGCCTACTTCAGTGTTGCTAAAGGAGTAATTTTCATGACTATTATGCACACAAAGGGCGGGCAGGCCTCTAACAGCGCTATCTCCTCTATTAAGGTGAAAAAAAAAAAAATAGGCCCTTCAGGAAGTCAATTCTCTGCTGACCCCAAGAGGCAATGCTTCTGAAAGTGATTCAGGGAAACTCCATTTTGTTCCTATTATCTGTCAAAATACTAGTTACCATACCAGATAGTTACACTACAAAAGAAAAAAAGAAATCTGACAAGCTGACACATCTATATACTGTATAAAACATGCATTTTGAAATCTTTGTTTACAAGATTTTTATAAATTATTAAATTGTTCATGCATGACACCAGAATAAGATCTTTTTCCTCCCTTTCCCTCAGTAACCTGATATAGTATTATGATGCGATATCCTCCTCCACAAAGAAAAGTGAGCTAAAATTCAATGAACTCCCAATCGCACATGCTAATATAGAAACGTACTGCATGAAAAAGTGTTCACTGTTTATATTCGGCTTTGGAAAACACAGTATGACCATTTGATAACGGATTTTCTATCATAATACTCTCTACTTAAACCAGCATTAAAATGAGTAGACAGAACTCATTCAGAAATAAAGCTATGATCGATGGCTTTTTAAAAAACTTGCCTGTTTGGGGGCACCTGGGTGGCTCAGTCATTTAAGCGTCTGCCTTCAGCTCAGGTCATGATCCCGGGGTCCTGGGCCCCAGCTCAGTGGGGAGACTGCTTCTCACCCTCCCTCCCATTGCTTGTACTCTCTCTTGTGCTCTCTGGCTCTCTCTCAAATAAATAAAATCTTAAAAGAAAAAAACCCAAAACAAAACCTTGCTTGTTTTGAGATGCAATTCGTAAGCCATTTTCTGAGTCATGGGGACCTGAGGAGGGGGTGAGGAGCATTACACTCCAGGCCTGAAATGGAACCTAGGTGGATTTAAAACCGTGTTTTCCAAACTGCATGTTGTGGCCCTTTTGAGGGTTACGAAATCATTTCAGTGGATAGGATCAGCGGTTTTTTTTGAATAGGCAAGCATTTTTTTAATAAAAGAATACAGGCATCACACTTAATAAGGGTAAGTGTTGTTACAAGAACCTTTAAGTTCGGGTATATACACATACACATGTAAGTGTGTGCATGAACTGGGTTGAGATACAACATCTCTCTTACTGTGGGTCTCATGCAAAAATCTTTAAAAGCAACAGCTTAAAGGGTAGGTCTACTGAATAAGGCTTCTTTGTGATAAATACCAATTAGGATTCTTGCCAAGTTAGCGATCAACTAATAGTTCCCATTCATGAAACACTCCAATGCAACTCCCGTAGATGGTTAAACCGACAGACATTTCCTAAGATGTACTTGCTAAGAATATTTTAAAGTACATTTTTCTGTAACCTGTACTGTATATTTTCTCAAACTGGATTATTTTTCACGTTCTATGCTGCTGGAAGACTGGAGGCTGGGAGAAGGATGTGAGTGGCAATTATTAAAACATCAGGTAGCCAGTACTGTTTCTGTGGTGGAGAAAAGGAGTCAGATTATTCACCAGTTGGAATGGTAAGAAAAATTCCTTCTCCCAGCCCCCGCCTCCAGCCACATCTCTGTATAAGCCGCCCGGCTTCCTTTAGGTGAGCCCTGTCCAGGAGAAATTTCTGCGATGATGGAAATGTTCTTTGTCTGTGCTGCCCAATACAGTGGCCACTAGCCCGATGGGGCTACTGAATACTTCAAATATGGCTAGTGCACATGAGGAGCTGAATTTTTAATTAATTTAAAATTAAAGAGGCAACATTATACTAAGTGAAATAAGCCAACCACACAAAAACAAATACTGTATAATCTCACTTCTTTGAGGCTGCTACAGTAGTCACATTCATAGAGACAGAAAGTAGAAAGGGGGTTGCCAGGGGCCGGGGTGGGGAGGGGGAATGGGCATTGTTGTTTAACGGGGACAGAGTTTCAGCTTGGCAAGCCAAAAAAGTCCTGGAGGTTGGTTGCACAACAATGTGAATATACTTAACAAAACTAAACTGTGTACTTAAAAATTGTCGTTAAGATGATAAATTTATGTTATGTGAATTTCACCACACTTAAAATTTTTTTTTTTAATTAAATAGCCACATATGGCTAGAGGCGGCGGAACCGTAACCCCACAGCTTTAGAGATGGTGCTGTCCTCTGTGGTGACGTCCCCCTACGCTGTTTCTAACCACCACTGTCCTCCTTATCAAGCTGCTTTCAGGAGTCGTGGCTCCTCATGGGAACAAGATGTTCAAGCATCCCCGGGGCTCCCTGCACAGAGGCTGCATCTTCACGCTCTGGCTGGTGACTGCAGGCTGCGTGCAGGCGTGCAGGGCTGGAGCATGGTACCCCTGTAACTAGGAGACCACTTAAAGAATGTCTAGACAAGGAGGGAGGAAGCCGCAAGCGAGAGAAGGTCTTTGTCCTCAAGTCCAGTGAGTTGTTATTGCAGGGCATGAATGCTCTGCGCCTGAGTCAAGCAGGGGTTTTCTTTGCCTGACTGCCAAACCGTCTTGCCCTTTTATCTCCGTGAAGCTCCCGAGGGTCTGTCCCTCATCAGTCACCTTACCCAATAAGAAGAAAGCCTTCAATTGCCTGAGAGGAAGAAAATGACTGTCTCTATAAGCTAGAGGCTTATTAACTGTCTCGCAAGGAACTGTGACAAAGTGCTTTTACTTGCACACAAAAATGAAACCCAAATGTCCAACAAGGCTCCCTTACTCTGCAAGCTCCCAGTTTTACCAAGCGGACTGGGTAAGCTTAAATCCAGGCTGTGTGAATTACCAGCTTCCAGAAAAGCCAGGGAGACATTATTTTATACTATTTATTGATAAATTCATTTAATTATTGACATTCCTGCTGAAGTGAAAACAGGATAAAGGGTAGTCAGTTACGACTTGGTTTTTCTGTCGTAGATCTACTGTTGGGATTGTAAAGAATATATAAGGTGTTTGAGAAAGGAATTATCTAACTAGAAATTGGATGTAAATGCTAACTGAAACCGATGAAAGGGTCCTCAAAGGGTGCCTGGGTGGCTCAGATGGTTAAGCGTCTGCCTTCAGCTCAGGTCATGATCCCAGGGTCCTGGGATAGAGTCCCGCATTGGGCTCCTGGCTCAGTGGGGAGCCTGCTTCTCCCTCTCCCTCTGCCTCTCCCCCTGCTCATGCTCTCTCTCTTTCTGTATCTCTGTGTGTCAAATGAATAAATAAAATCTTTTTTAAAAAAAGTTTTTAAAAAAAGGGTCCTCAAGCTCTGCCTCAAAGAAAGAAAGATCCTACTAAGTGTTTTGTTGAAAGCTCAAGGTAGTAGAGCATAAGGCTTTGGGAGCCCACAGCCAGGGAATTCCAGTTTCTAATACTCAATGCCTTGAATGAGGAGCTATTTCACAGAAGAAAGACCACACAGGGTAGTAAGTAAGTAAGCAGGCTTTGGAGTCAACCTAGGTTCGAATCTCAGACCCATCACCTTTCCATGGCAGGATAATGATGAGGCTGTGGTGAGGCGAAAATGAGCTGAAACTTGCAAATATGTACCAAGTACTCAGAATACATCCAGAACACAGTAAGGACTCAGTCCTCAAGAGGATGAGAAAAGGTACGTGAGGAGCGCTGTTCCTTTGTCAAGGTCTGATCTGTTCAGACTTCAGAAATTGGCTTTTTCCTTGACATATCTAAATGCTCTGTCACCTTTTGAAGATTTGGTTCATTGTCACTTGATGTCTTGGCCCCTTCTCTAATTTCAGGGGCAACACCTCCCTGTGACAGTTAACTGCCTTGGTCATCAGCACAGTCTTCAGCTGACACACCTCTGAGCAGCATGAGGTGGGACAGGGGTGGCAGGCTGTATGGTGGTTTGGTTTGGCCCAGAATGTTGTCCTAGGTAGTGTTTTTTAAAATCTGAATTAGCAGCTAGCATTTTTAGATCTAGAGCTTTTTCATAGAAATTCAGATACTTGACTTTAGAAAACTCAAAAGATCTGGCAACACTGAGTCCACATTCCTGCATGACATCAAGACTGGAGCTGAGTAGGGGCTCCTCCCCACAGTCCCCTCCACGCCCTGACACTGAGGCCAAAGACAGTGCCACCTAGCCTCATCCTAGGGCTATTGCTTTTCTCGTTCTTTCTTTTTTCAGTGTTGGGTCAGCTGTACTCATTTACCATGCCTACTTGGCCCTGCAGCCCCGTGTGTACAGAAGCAAGAGAATGATACACTTTAAGACAAACAGACTCTTGCTCGTATCTGACTCCACCCTCCATCTGCAAGAAATAGGCAGGTTATGAACTCTCTGCACCAGAATTTCCACATGTGAAAATGGAACTAATCCCCCCTACACAACATAGCACTTGCATTTATGTGAGAGCATATGGAAAGCACCAGGTCCTGTGGCTGTATACAGTGGGCAATTAATAAATGTTTACTTTCCTCCCTCTTACTCACTGGTGATGGTTTGCCATCATTAACACCAATCCCTACTATGGCTCCTCACCCTTTCTCACCAACAGTTTACACCTGGCACATCAGACACATGGTCCAAAGTGTAACTAAAATGTGCATAAAGAATCAAACTGGAGTGATAGAGCCTCCAGATCTTAACCATCGGTTTACAGAGAATGCAGATGACACCAGAGGGAGGCAATCAGGAAAGTCTAGACTGGGAGAAACTATAGGACAAATCTGATTTCTTCAGTAACAACAACAAAACCTGCAAGGAAAGAAAGATTAAGAGACAAAGTTACTTAAGATATATATCAGCCAACTGAATGGAATTTATTTGGATCCTGATTTAAATAAACGACACAAAACCTTTTAAGACAACTGGGGAAATGTGAACACTGATTGAATATTCGATGATATGGAGGAATTCTTGTTTTAGATATTCTGACATGGTTATGTCTGAAAAAAGAGCCCGTATCTTTTAGAGATACATAGTGGAATATTTCCATGTGAAATGATATAATGAAAGTAATCCAGTGTGGGAACAAACAGTGAAAGTCCAGATGAGACAAGTTTGGCTATGTAATAAAAATGGCTGAAGTTGGGTAATGGGTACACAGTGGTTTAATATACTGTTCTATACTGTATATGCTTCTAATTTTCTATAATAAATAACTTTTTAAAGCAAAGCACACGAGGGGTGCCTGGATGGGTCAGTTGGTTAAGCGTCTGACTTTTGATTTCGGCTCAGGTCATGATCTCAGGGTCCTCTCTCTCTCTCCTCCTCCGAAATTAAAAAATAAATTTTTTTTTAAAGATTTTATTTATTTATTTGAGAGAGAGAGAATGAGAGACAGAGAGCACGAGAGGGAAGAGGGTCAGAGGGAGAAGCAGACCCCCGCTGAGCAGGGAGCCCGATGCGGGACTCGATCCAGGAACTCCAGGATCATGACCTGAGCCGAAGGTAGTCGCTTAACCAACTGAGCCACCCAGGCGCCCCTAAAAAATAAATTTTTAAAAAATAAATAAAATAAAATAAAGCACAGCACATGATGAGATGTTCAAATTTCTTTTAAGGTTAGAAATAGCACTGGACTGATCTAATACGGGGAATGTTTTCTGGGAGTTATTACTCGTAACTTGTTTGGGGCTTAGATACCTCTTTGAGGGAGGATTATTGGAGTAGGGGGATGGAAAGGGATCTTAGTTTGGTTTGGTATGTTAGTGCAATGGGGAAAAAGGTGAGCCTCTGGTTCCCACTACCCTGCCGTATCTCTTTCCCTCAAGTTTCAAGATACCTGTCTCTGCTCATCAGACTGTAATTCCCATGAAGGCAAGAACTCTTACATAAACCCTTACTTCCCTGGCACCTAGCGCACAGACTGGCACATAATACCCTGAAAAATGTTTGTTGAATAAATGAAGGGGAAGGGACATATCTATATTTTACCTTCAATGAGAGAAAAAGAGCAGGAAAATCTCATTTTGCCGACGGGCTCCCATGCTGTGGTTCCCTGCATGGTACTCATATTTGACCACGCATCAGAATCATCTGGAGAGTGTTAAAGTGGCAGATTCCTAGGCACACCCTCCTTGTAGATTCTGTTCAGTACATCTAGGCTGAGATTACAGGCAGGAGATTTCTAACAAATGCCCAGGTGATTCTGACGCAGCCGGTTTAGACTGGTATGCAATACCCACAGGTGCAGGTTATTTAACCTCTTTGCTCCTCAAAAGCATTACTCATTTTTTCTGCCTGGCTCTTTGACTGTGGAAATTTGCAATACACACGTAACAGTACCATGAACCCCCTTAAGGCATCCACCAGCCTCAAGGCCGTCAACTTTGTGCCTTCTTCTTTCTCAATTCTATTTTTAAGGAAACCATTTAATTTTAATTGAATGTTGCTCAATTCAGCAACAGCACTGGCAGCAATACTCTCTGCCTTCAGGACGGAGGGTGAAACCCATCTCTGGTTAACCTGAGAAAGCAGGGTTTCTTTTCCCTAATATGACAAATGGAGGAGTAGGAGGCTATGCTTTCCTGGTCTCTAGCTTTAACACAGGGAAATCAGAGTGCATGATAATCAGGAAGATTTGGATTGTTAATTGTTATTTCAATGTTTTGCATTTTTACTACTTTAGAGAAGTAAAGTTTCATCCAACTCTTTAAAAATGCCTTTAAAAAAAAAAAAAAGAGTTCTTCATTGAACAGATCCAAGATTGGGCAACTATCATGACTCCTCTGCCTTGGATAGAAAGTGAGAATTTGAGCCAGAAAAAAAAGAAGAGTTAAATATAATCTCAAGTAGCTGAATATTTCTAAATCAGTAAGACGGCTAAGAAATATCCTCTGTATACTTTTTTCTTAATGATTGAAATGATCGCAAACTTAGTCGTTACTCATTCCAAACATACTATAATAAAGGTTATTAGCTAGAAGAAATGAAAAGAGTGTCTATTTAAAAACTGCAAAACTGGGGTGCCTGGGTGGCTCAGTCAGTTAAGGGTCTGACTCTTGGTTTCGGCTCAGGTCATGATCTCAGGGTCATGAGATCGAGCCCCAGTGTTGGGCTCCATGCTGGGCATGGAGTCTGCCTGAGATTCTTTCTCTCAGGTGCCTGGGTGGCTCAGTCAGTTGGGCATCAGACTCTTGGTTTCAGCTGCTGTTGTGATCTCGGGGTTGTGGGATTGGGCCCCGCGTCAGGCTCTGCACTGGGCACAGAGACTCTCTCTCCCTCTCCCTCTGCCTCTCCTTCTACCCTGCCCCCCATTCTTGCACTCTATCTCTCTCAAATAATAAATAAATAAATCTTAAAAAAAAAAAATTCTCTCCCGCTGCCCCTCCCCACCCCGCTCGCAATTTTAAATAAATAAAAATTGTAAAACCAAAATTCCAGGTAATTAATGACTATTCAACTTCATCATAACCCCTGATAATTTAATGGGCCCTGCTGCTTCATTCGCCTCCCCCAAAATACAGCATTTAGATGACAATAAGAATCAAAAAACAAAACAAAACAAACATATGATATGTAATTGGCTATCTATACATATCATGGAAAGCTGGAAAATATATAAAACACAGAGTCAACCTGGTGAAATGAGAAGAGGTCACACAAATTAAACATGGTATCATTCAAATTATGTATATTATCTAAATAGATGATGCAAAAAGATCATAAGGAAATGCAACAAAATTTTTAAGAGTGATAGTATCTCTGGGTTGCAGAATCACGATTTCTTAACCTCCATATATTCAGGTATTTTCAAATTTCCCAAAGCACAGAATTTGTAATGAAAATATTTAAAAAGAAAAAAAAAAGAAAAGGAAGAGTTGCAATCAAAATAATCTATTATCCTAACTCACTACAGGTAATAAATATAGTCTTGCAATAGGGCAGAGACCCGGGAATTGGGGAGAACCGTATAACTCAGTCATGGCAAATGAACTCATGTTTACCTTTGGGCCAAATCTGATTCTGCTTCATTTGCAATATATGGTCACAATGAGAAATATGAATAAGGCCAAATGTCTAACTTAATGATTCATGTCATAAACTAAGGAAATGTAGAGAGAGCTTTCTATATATGGTCAAATGGAATGCTGTACATCAAAATCTGCATTTATTCATAGAATAAGTTAAGTGGTAAATGGTCACTTCACAAAAGTATTCTTCAAATCACTCCAGGAATTTCTCTATAATGCAAAATATTCTAATATGATGTTTTCCAACTTATAAATGTCAAAAACTTTTCATGGAAACCCCCACATAACAGTCATTGTAGTTGGCTTTGGTAACACTTCCAATGGATTTGTATGTACTAAATGGCAAGACAATCCTACACTATTTGAAAAACAGTAGTGCAGATATATATGGCTCATTATTTAGTTTGTGTACATTCAAGGTTGGGACACATGTGAATTTAAGGACCATCTGCAAAAACTCCACCACACCCAGTGGTCTGTCCATCACTCTGGGGTATTTAAAATATGGTATCACTTACAAGAATACTCAGGGCTGCAAGATTGGCAACCATCATGACTCCTCTACCTTGGATAGAAAGTGAGAATTTGAGCCGGAAAAAAGAAGAGGCTTTTTAGGAATTTTATTAGAGTGAAGGAAAGAAGAGAGATTAGTTGAATGGCATCCATTTCTCATGCATATAACAATTTTTTTTAATTGCAGGAAAGAGTAGATAAATAGCACAAGCAAGATTAATTTTCCACTCAAGCTTGCCAAATTAGAAAAATATAGTCATATCAAGTTCATTGTAAGGAAGATGTTTCCCAATATGTGGCAGGTTGGAAGACATTTTCCATCTTTCACAGTAACACAAAGAAAGCAAACGACTTGCATCACATTAATGATATAGGTTAGACTGTGCAGTTAAGTTAATCTCTCTAAAAGGTTACATTATAGCTTCTTAAGAAAGGATCAGGCAGGCCCCAATTCCATGTACAGTTGCTCCACTTACTAAATTCTTCATCTATAAAGTGTAGCCATGATGTCCACCACGAACTATTATGGGGATTAAATGAGATAATATATATAGCATATACAGAATACAGAAACACTCAAGTCTTGCTCCTTTAACTTGTTCTAAAAAAAACAAAGTTCTTGAGACATAATGATAATGGAGACAAAGGAAGAATGTGTTTGAGGTAGGCAGGTACGTGGCTAGCTGCCAAAAGCATTCTCTGTGGGAAAGATCTGGAAGCTACCAAGCAAGCCACATCTAGGGCCCTTTCATTTCCTTCTGTTCTCATTTCTGACATTGCTGCCATGGTGTCCACTAATTTGGCAAGGTTGCTTTGAATTATGACCTTCTTATTCCCACCATCTGCTTTCATCTTCCATCTAAATAATGCATTGTCTATTCTGATCTTTTCCCACAAATGTGATTTGATACGTACCTGTTAACTCTGCAAACCGGGATTTCAAAAACTCTTCTCAATCATTCTTAAAATGTTGATTCACATTCTGTCCCTGTAAAAAAATTGGCTAACTATTCATTTCCTACAGAAGAAATAAAGTAGTAAGACTTAAATCTTGCTGGTAACCAGAGGATAACTTTATTACGTCTAGCAAAATTTGACTTAAAAACTACTTTGTAAATACCCATTAATGCTAGAGCCATTTGCTGTGTTTTACCATCAGAAAATGTATCCCATTTTATTATCAAAATAAACCTGTATTCGTATATGTGAATATATGCAGGTATATATGTATATACATATATGTATGTGTATTCATACACTTATGTAAATATAACTATATACAAAAGGGGGGAGAAAGAGAGAAAAGAACCTTGAAGGATTACTGGATTAATATCTAACTGAGAATTGGCAGTGAAAGTAAGGATGGGATACAGAGACAGAAACTTTAAATTTTACTTTATCTAGTTATGTCATTTTAAATTTATAGCAAGCTCATATTACTTTATTGGGTTTTTAATTATTTAAAAAATCCGATTCCTTTAGTGCTTAAGAAAGACATTTTAAGACATTTCATTTAATTCTTTTAGGTCACTAGGGCACTTCTAAGTGTAATTTTAAAAATACACTAAGGTTTTACTTCGAGAGGAGAAAAAGATATTCAGAGGAGCCTCTGATCACTACCTTACTTTAATAGAATTTTTAAGAAGTCAGATCAATTACCAATACGTATTTTGAGCCCCTAACCACCTACAAACACCTGTTCAACCCAAGAGAAAATGGAACTAAAACGGTGTTTTCAAGGTCTTTACCACCTAGAAGAGGTGCTCATGAACACAACCAAGAGAGAAGGGCAGCAACCCAACTTAAAATAATGATTGGAAATGCTTATAGGAGCTTTCAAGGATATGTAGCTCACCTTAGGGGAGTATATTAAGCACTGGGAGATTTAGGCTAACTATTAAGAACAGAAGAAGGGAACATTAACCTGTCTCTGCTTCAGATGAAGCTCAAGCTGGTTAGCCCTCAGCCCCCTCCCCTCCCAGTCACCCTGACTGAGTGACCTGACATTCCCTCCAGTTCAGCTCACCACCATCCTAAACATGAGGAGCTTCTAGAAGAGGGTGTGATTAATGCCTACGTCACTCTTGCTTTCTTGGATGGCAGGTTGCTCCTCCGTCCCAAAGGAAATGGGACATGTGATCTTAGCCATCTCTTTCACTACAAGAGCTTTGTAACCATCCTTAAGAGTTGCTGAGAAGACCATTCCATATAAGGCCCAGACTGGGGGTAAGGATGACAGTGAGGGTAGAAGAGACCCACAGAATGATGGGAGAGGATGTGCCTATCCCTGGTACAGGGCAGGAACAAAGTGCTAGAGGGTTGTGGCTCATCTACCTCAGAGACAAAGCAAGTACAGATCCTACCTCACCCCCAATAACTGTCTTTTACATTTCTTGGCTCTTCCATCCATTTCTTTCCCAAGTTCCATTGAACTTTTTAAAAACTTGGTAATATGTTTCCAGAGTCTCTCTGGACCTATGATCCAAAAATGATACTGGCTTTATAGATTCATTTGACAGGAGTAACTAAAATAATTAAAATCACAAAATCTTACATTATTATACATAATAATGTAAAATATGTAAAATCTTACAATCCTACATATTACTATTATTGTTAAGAGTATGAAGCATTCACTATGTGCTTAGTAACATGCTAAGCAATATATATAAATCTATATAATATATAAATAATATAATAATTTAATCCTTATAATAACCACATCACAAAGGTATTATTATTCCCCCCTTTTTAAAAGATTTTATTCATTTATTTGAGAGAGAGAGAGCACGTGCATGAGCGGGGAGAGGTGCAGAGGGAAAGGGAGAAGCAGGCTCCCTGCTGAGTGCGGAGCCCAACACAGGAGTGGATCCCAGAACCCTGAGATAGTGACCTGAGCCCGCTTAACTGACTGAGCTACCCAGGAGACGCTTATTATCCCCTTTTCAAAGATGAGAAAATTGAGATCAAGAGTGATTAAGTCTTATCCAGAGTCATATAACAAGAAAGTAGGAGAAAGAGAACCCAGACTCCAGAATGCCCTAACCATCCCAACTCTACCTGCTATCCAAAGGCAGGAAGCATGTCTGTTGGTGTGAGCTTCTAAGCCCATCAATAGAGTTCTGTAGTTTTCTTTATAGGGCTTCTGCCCATTTTCTGATAAGTTTACTAGAGAGAGATGTACAACTCCTCAATGAAGAGAACTGTAAGGCTTTATGGGGACATAGAAGATCTGAAGGGCAGGGAGAGATGACTGTGCTTTGCTGGGAAGATCCAATGCTATATGGAGGTGTCAGTCTTCCCTACAGTAATCCATGGAGTCACTAGGCAGCAATCAATCTTGGATACAACCTGACCAAAAATGATCCTGAAGCTCACCTAGAAAGGATGTGGGACATGCCAAGAAGTTTCATAAATGAAAACTAATGAGGAAAAAGTAGCCCTGCATGGTATTAAACCATGTTATGAAGTTTCAGTAATTACAACAGTTCAATACTGACAAAGAATAGACAGATTAACAGAGTAGACACTACTGAAATATACCCATATAATGTAGGAAATTAATGTATGATGAAGGCTGAATTTGAAGGCAAGGTGAAAGGATGTCTTGAACAATAAATGTTGTTGGGATAATTAACTATTTGGGATGAGGAAAGCAGGGGAGAAATCTGTGCAGATCCCCAACTCACTCTTAATCCCCCCAAAATATTATTACTCAAAATTTTTAATTTTTAGAACACATATTGGTAGAACCACAGGAAGGCTGGTCTTTTTGTTGTTGTTGTCCTCGTATGCACATGTGTAGAAGTAAAAGTGATCTCAGGGTGTAGTGTTGTAATAAAGCAATATAAATTCTAATAAACCCTTATGTTTTAATGCCATATCTCATTCCATGGAAATCACCTAACAAGTTGGTGGACAGCTCTTGTTCATCCCATTTTAAAAAGAAGGAGACTGAGAAGTATCTTGACGAATGACTTGCTCAAGGTCACACCCTTAATTAGAGGCAGAACCAGAGCTGGGACCCTGAATGAGATGTGTTCATCTCATTTTGATGTGTTAGATATATTTGTGAAACCAGACATCTCAGACTTGGAAGTTACTTTCCAGTTGTGTCCATGCTGCCTTTCCAACACTCTGGTTCCTGTCCCACCACCACAACCTCTGCCAACCACAATTCCATTGACTTCAAACCCTGGATAACTGCACACTCTGCTTTTTCCACCTCAGAAGTCTCATAACTCAGCAGCCCTAGCACACTTCATACTCATGCTCTCCAACTACCAAGGGACCCTGAGCACTCCCTCCTGGTAGTCCTTTTCCATCCACTCTGTCTCCCTCCAGCTTCTATTCAAGTGTCTCTCTCCTTACACACCCAGTTCTGTGCACAGTACCACACACCTTGACCAACCTCCACTCTCTGTTAATGATCTAGACCGATACAGTCTAACGAAAGATAGATGCAAACCATATCATGTAATCTTATGTTTTCTAGGAGCCACATCTAAAAAAATAAAGAGAAACTGGTGAAACTATTGTTAATAATATATTCTATGCAAACTGAATATATCTAAAATATTACTTCAATATATAATCAATACACAAATTATTAATGAGGTATTTTAAATTCTTTTTTTTCATACAAATTTTGAAATCTGGGGGTAGTTCACACATCTCAGTTGGACTAGCCACATTTCAAGTGCTTAAGAGCCACATGTGGGTAGTGGCTACTGGCTATTGAATTGGACAGCACAGACGTAGGCTCTCATTCCAATGAAAATGGCCCCAAACTTTCCTAAGGACTGATTATTGCTGGATGAAGAGATCATGGGTGACTTTCTAAAAATAACTTTGGATTATTGTTCTCCAACACAAATTGCACATGGGTAAGTATTTCCAAACCTTGTGATTTTAAATATCTTTGGCATATCAGGGGAATTTAAGTGACTGAATCTTCACATTCATGTCCTAATGCAAGTTCTTTTTTATTTTTTATTTTTTTTCAAGTTCTTTTAAACAGCATGTGTGGCATCATCATCAGTCTTCCCTTGCACATAATCATCCATACCTAGCTCCCATCCGCTTCACCATTGCAAATTATTCTTCTATTCCCTGCAACCTGCGTACCTTCTCCTTTTACAGATCATTGGGCTGAAGAAATGGAATGCCCAGAAGAAATATTTTGTATCCTCACCACTTCTGCGCAAATATTAACCCATGCACACTTTCCAGTTTGGCTGTAGTAGATCTGTGGTTACTGGTATATGACCAAGAGAATTCAAATTAAATTCTAGAAAAAGCCTCTCTATCCAGTGCTGCTTCAGAGTTATTTTATTTTATTTTTTTAAGATTTTATTTATTTATTCATGAGAGATAGAGAGAGAGGCAGAGGGAGAGGGAGAAGCAGGCTCCCCGCGGAGCAGGGAGCCCGATGCGGACTCGATCCCAGGACCCTGGGATCATGACCTGAGCTGAAGGCAAACGCTTAACCGACTGAGCCACCCAGGCGTCCCTTCAAAGTTATTTTAAAATAGGTTCCTGGGGCGCCTGGGTGGCTCAGTCGTTAAGCGTCTGCCTTCAGCTCAGGTCATGATCCCAGGGTCCTGGGATCGAGCCCCACGTCGGGCTCCCTGCTCAGCGGGAAGCCTGCTTGTCCCTCTCCCACTCCCCCTGCTTGTGTTCCCTCTCTCATTTTAAAATCTTAAAAAAAAAAAAAATAGGTTCCTTGTTTACCTTTTACTTATAATTCGACATACTCAAAAGCTATTACATATCCCACTTGGTTTCTTTTAAAAAGAAATTGACCTAATGATTCTCCACAAACACAAGCCACCCATTTTTTAATCAAAGAATGTGTTTTTCACCTTAAAGAATATGACTAAAATTATGTTTTTGGTGCTTAAACATAGAAGCAGTCTAGTCACTGGAAAATGTGGATATGAGGTGCACACAGTTTAAGAAGTTAAATGGTTTGGGGGCGCCTGGGTGGCTCAGCCGGTTAAGCATCTGCTTTTGGGTCCTGGGATCCAGTCCCGCATCTCATCAGGCTCCCTGCTCAACGGGGGGCATGCGTCTCACTCTCCCTCTGCTATTCCCTCTGCTTGTGCACGCTCTCTCTCTCTCTCTCAAATAAATAAATTAATTAAATCTTTAAAAAGAAGTTAAATGGTTCTGAATTTGGAAACTAAGATGTAGTCACTTACTTTAAATACCCATTGATTTTTAAATTCATGTTACAGTTTGCTTTTGAATTACTCTGTTTGCCATCCTCATAATGACAGGTTTGTCCCTTTTACCCAGGCTGTGAAAGGTAGCATGTGGAACCCTGACCTGGGCAGTTACGAGACCCGGATTTCGATCCTCACTGCCAGTTGCCAACCAGCTATATGACCTTGGGTGCAGCCCAGTCACCCGGATGGATTCAGCCTCCCAGGCTGTAAAAAAGGGTTGACAGCAGAGTGCTTCCAGCTCGCCATTCCTGACCATAGCACTTATCATCCTCTATTCCATTATCCCTGAAACACTTGCCTCCTCATGCATCTCCCCCTTCCTAAATGAGAAGATGGCTGGCAGACAGCAGCAAAACCAGAAAGAAAGGCTGTTAAAAAAAAAAAATCCTAAAATGAGTCACCTTTCAAGAATTTATCATTCTCTGATGCCTGGGTGCTTGATCATGGAGCTATATCAGTTCTTCCATTGAAACTTGCTCTAAGAACCTGGTATTTGTTATGTACTATTCTCGGGTGAAGTTTACACTAGACACTCATTTTTTTTTTAAGATTTTATTTATTTATTTGACAGACAGAGACACAGCGAGAGAGGGAACACAAGCAGGGGGAGGGGGAGAGGGAGAAGCAGGCTTCCCGCGGAGCAGGGAGCCCAATGATGCGTGGCTCGATCCCAGGACCCCGGGATCATGACCTGAGCTGAAGGCAAACGCTTAAGGACTGAGCCACCCAGGCGCCCTGATAATCATTTCTTTTAAGAGCCACTCGTAGGTATAAAATAAACAGAAGTTATGCATCAAACAGACACAAGCAGCCACACAAATCATCCTTAGTGGAGCCTGGAGAAAATCAGATCAAAATCACAGAGAATTCTAATTAGGTCTTACACCAGCTTTCAATAAATTAGAGAAGATAATTACAGCTCCCCAAACTTCCCACTTCACCTCCCCACGACCCTACTGCCCCCTAAAATCTAGCCTGCTGCAAGAACCACTCCCTACCTCTTAGGACCAGCGGCAGCAACACCCAGGACAGCCTTCCTGCTGCCGATTTCCTCACCAAGGCTTAAGTCAGGGGGCAGCTGATGTTAACTGTGGTTTGTAGGGCTTCCGCCTGGCCTGGTTTTTTTCATGCTGCCATTTTGAATTAACATAGGTTTCCTCTGCAACCCATGGCATCTTCTGGTCAGGCTTGGAACACAGTTGGCACACACACACACACACAGACATACACACACACACACCAGGGAAGCTGGACACAAGTGTAATTCCAGACAATCACAAGTCAGAATTAAATAGCAAATCCGGAAAGCCCATATGTAAAACCCTACCAACTCAGTTTTGAGTCAGAGCGAATGACGGCTTCCTTAGATGCACTTGGGTTTAATGTAGATTTTAAAGCCCTAAATCCGAGTTCTCGTCAATTCCCTAAAAGTTCAAGCTTCCCCCCTGTTTTGCAGACCACACTAGTCTCAGACCTCAGCAGTGATGACGCCAAATAATCAGCGCCCGGACATTCAAGCGAACCGAGGACTGAAGTGCATAATCATAGGCGAAATGCACGAGTACCTTCTACCAGTAAGTGTCCTGGCGCCATGGCGTACCTGTCCTGACACCCCCCCACACACACACCCAAGAACCTCCCCGAGTGTGGCTGGGGGCGGGGAGGGGGGGATGTTGTGTCAAGTCCTGCAGCCCGCATAGATGACAGCAACAGCCCTTAGGGGAGGGCAGTCCCCTGGACAGGATTCGCGATCGCAAACCGGATGGACGTAGGCGCAGAGCCAGGTCAAGGACAGCGGGCCCCACCAGGCAGCCATGTTCGCGCTACCCGGGTGGCAGGTGCGCTACCTCCCGGCAAGGTGTCAGGCCCACTCCACCACCAGCGCTGCCACCACCGAGCGAGCTGCGAACCCCGGGAGCAGCCCGAGAGGCGGCGGGGTTGGGAGAGGGGCACAGGCACACACGCCAGCGGGGCAGCAACTTGGCTACCAGGAAATGGAAACACAGGAAAAGCACCCCGAGGTCAGGGCAAAGGATGGGGTTGGGGTGTACAGCGGGGAGACGGGCTCAAACCAGGCGGCAGTGCCCGCGCCCCGGGGTGGGGCGTCCCTCTCCTGCGCCCCTTCAACTACTAGCCCGAGTCACCCCCACCCGGGCCGAAGCCACCTCTGCCCCGTTCCCCCAGAGACCCCAGTCTGCCCTAGCCACCACCCGCCGGGTTTCGGCCCGGGGTAGCGCTGCCCGCGGGTTCGGAGGCACAGGGGTTGGCAACGAGGCACAGGGGACGGCGATGGCGGACGCGGCTGAAACGCTCGGGGAGAAGCGGCTGCGGGCGCGCCGCGCTCCCAGCCGTGCCCGCCGCGGCTCACCTGCGGGGCGGCGGGCTCCGGGCTCGGCTCTGCGGTGCTGATGCTGCGGCCGCCGAGGGTGCGGGTGCTGCCGCGGCGACGATTACTGCGGCGACATCGGTGGCTGCAGCTGCAGTGGCGGAGGCGACCGTCGGGAGCTTCCCCCTCCCCAGACTCCCGGCGCTCGGGCCCGCCGCCCCCCACGAACAGCTGGCCCGGCTCACGTGACCGCGGGGCCCACCCCCGCCTCCCCCACCCGGGCCCCGGGGCCGCGCCGCACCCTCGGCGTCTGGGCGCTGGGGCTGCAGCGCCGCCCTCGGCCTGGTAGGGGACGGCGCCTGGGAGCAGGGGAGCGGCCGAGAGGACGACTGTCGCCGCGGAAAGTAGCTCCCTCTCGGCTCGATTTTTAGCTCTTGGTCACGGCCGGGATTGCGGCTCTCTCGAAAGGGAGAGCTCGGCCTTTACGGAGCCGGGCCCCACTTCTCCCCTCGCACTCCCGAACTCCGCAGTAGGCTTGCCACGTGCGGGCCTCGGTGCCTAAGCAAAATTTCCCCACGGAAAATTGGACTTGACTCACACACAAGTCCAAGCCGACTCCCTGGTTTTAAAGGTGCTGTCCTGCGCCATGTTGCTAAGCGAGACCCTATGCTGAGTTCATGTGGACATCGAAGCCCAAAGAGGTTAAGAAACTCGCCCAAGGTCACACAGCAAATAGCAAAGCCAAGATTCCATACCCGGGTTAATAAATCCACAGACAGGTGACAGGTGTGTTGGTGCTGGCATCGAGGTCATTGGTCAGGACATGACCATCCATCTGTTACCAGATCACAGACTCTACCTCTTACAAATGGACGAAAAGACCAACTCAAAGGATATGAAGAGATGGTTCACAAGAAAACAAACGCAATACCGCTCAGGCACATGAAAAGATATTCAGGCTCACTTAGCTGCAAATAAAATATACAAGGAAGCATTTTCCATCTATAAGATCAGCAAAAGTAAAAAAGTTTTTATAACCTCCACGGGAGACAATTTTTCAGTATGTCCTCCAATAACAAATACATAGTCTTTGATCCAAGGATTCCACTTCTGTAATTTATCCTACGGATATACTGATAGAGGTGTGAAGTGATATGAGTACAAGGTCATCCATTGCTACATTATTTGTGCTAGCAAAGACTGGAAGCAAATGTCCATCAATAAAGGACTGTTAAATATATTACAGCACATCAATACAATGGAATGCTATCCAGCTATAAAAGTTTAAAAAGGGGGAAGATCTCTCTCTATGTACTGATATGAAAGATTTCCAACCCATATTAAGGGAGATGAGAGGACAGAACCATGTGCACAATACTGTGTGTGTTATCATTTGTGGGGGGAAAATATGACCGTACTCATATTTGCAAATGCATGGGATATCTTCAGCAGAATACAGAAGAAACTGTAATAATAGATGCCACCCGAAAGGAGAATTGGGAAACAGAACTCAGGGGAGGCAAGGAGGCTTTTTTTTTTTTTTTCATGTCTTTTGAATGTTATCCCTGTTTAGATCAGCATCTCTTAACATTTGGCAATGTCTGGAGATATTTTTGGTTGTCAAAATGGCAGAGGTGGGGGAGGTCTCTACTGGTATCCAGTGCACAGAGGCCAGGGATGCTATTAACACCCTAGGATACAAAGCACAACCTCCCACACCAGGAATTATCTGGCCCTAAATGTCAATAGTACTGAGGTTGAGAAACTCTGGCTCAAACCATTGATATTTAATGGAATTATCAAGATGGTGGGTTATAAATTAACATCTTGCTACTTCCATTTGTTCCATCTGTTCTTTGTTTCTCTCTCTCTTTTTTTTTCCCCCGCTTTTTACTTGCCTTCTTTTGAAGAACGGAGGGTTTTTTTAGTATTCCATTTTATATCCATCATGGGTTTATTAATCATACTGTGTGTTTTACTTTCGATAACTCTAGGATTTACAATATGCACTTAAACCTATCACTGTCTACCTTCAAATAATATAATTTCAGGTATAATACAAAACACTGTCAACAGCATCCTTCAAAGCCCCACCCCTCCTCACTTCAATGTCATTGCTGTCATTTATTGGAGGTGCAATTTGATGGTAGTGAACTCTCTCCAGTTTTGTTTGAAAAAGTCATTACATCCCTTTCATTTTTGAAACATTTCCATTGGGTATATGATTTTTGGCTGAGAGGTTTTTTTCTCTCAGCACTTTAAAGGTACCATTCTGTTATCATAAAACATTGTCACAAGACTTGCAAAGTTTCTGAAGAAAAGTCTGTGTTTGATTATCTTTCTTCCTCTGTATATAATCTATCCTTTTCCCCTCCTATGACTGCTTTTAAGAGTTTTCTCTTTAACACAGGCTCTGGGGGAAAAAAAAAAACAGGCTTTGAGCAATAGGATTATGATGTACCTTAGTCTGTTTTTTTTTTTTTTTTTTTTATTGTGTTTATCCCACTAGGGTTCATTAAGCTTCTTGATCTGTAGGTTTATAGTTTTCATCAAATTAGGAAAATTTGGGGCCATTATTTCTACACATATTTTAACACTGTACACTGCCCCTCCCAAATTCAGGGACTCCAATTATATATATATATATATATATATAAGACCACTTGATATTGTCCTACAGGTCGCTAAGTTTCTGTTCTATGCCCCCAACCTCCATCAGTCTTTTTTCTCTCTGTGCTTTATTTTGAGTATTTTATTTTAAATAATTAGTATTTCTTCGAGTTCACTTATCTTTTCTTCTGCAGGCTCTAATCTACTATTAATACCATCCATGATTTTTTTTTTTTAAGATTTTATTTATTTGAGAGACAGAGAGAGAGCACAAGTAGGCAGAGCGGCAGACAGAAGGAGAGGGAGAAGCAGACTCCCCACTGAGCAGGGAGCCCAATGTGGGGCTCAATCCCAAGACCCTGGGATCATGACCTTTGCCAAAGGCAGATGCTTAACTGACTGAGTCATCCAGGCGCCCCAACCATCAGTAAAATTTTTATATTGGATATTTTATTTTTCATCCCTTGGAGTTCTATTTGGTTCTTTTTATTTATATCGTTCATTTATCTCATATATATTTTCCTTTAAGTCTCTGATCATACTTATATGTTAATAGCTGTTTTAAATTACCTTATGCTAATTCCATCACCTGTCAGTTTTTAATCTATTTGTATGTATTGATTTATCTCCTGCCTCTTTGTGTCTCTTGCAATTATTCATTGGATGCCAGACTTTGTGAATTTTATGTTGTTGAGTAATGGGGTTTTTTTGTATTCCTTTAAAGGTTGTTGGACTTTGTTCGGGCAATCAGTTATTTAAGGATCAGGTTGGCCCATTTAAGGCTTGTTTATAAACTTTAGGACAGGTCTAGTGTAGCTTTAATTCTACGGCTACTTTAGCCCTTCTACTAAGGTATGACTCCCATAGGGGCTCTAATAAATGTTCCATGAAATCCATAAGTTGATCCTGGCTGGTAGAAATGTGAACAAGTCCCAGTTTTGCTTGAGCTCTGGAAAGTTTTGGGTGCCCAGCTCCCAACAGTTATACTTTCCTCAACCTTGTGGAGATTCATCATCTGCATGCATAGACTGGTATTCAATCGATGACTAAAATGCAAATGTCTGAATTTCTTTTCCATTTAGTTTTCTGCAGAACTCTGACCCACAAACTCCAACTGCTTGGACCTTCCTGAACTCTGATCTGTTTCTTCAACCCCACAAGACAACTGGGCTCTGTTTTGTTTCCCTTCTCTTTGCCGTTTATGGTTCAGGAATTGCCTCCAAGCCAAAGCTGAGGTAATTGTAGGTCTCATCTCATTTGTCTCCTTCCTCTTGAGAAACAATCCTGTTCTGCCTGCTCTCCAATGTCTGACCCAAGTTGTCTTGTGTATTTTGCCCAGTTTTCCAGTTGCTTACAATAGGACGGCAAGTCTCATAGCAATTTTCCTTCATGGGCAGACGTGGAAGGCTAGGAACACTGATCTTAGTGCCTGTAAGGAACCAAATATACTGATATAGAACCAACTAGGCCCATTATTTTATGAACTACAAATGCATAGTTTACTTACAGAAGTTCTTCAACATGCCTAATTTAGCAAGAGACATTTATGGAACACCTGTACCAGAAATTGCATTTTTGCTACAAAGATGTAAAAAGCATATCATAGCCTCTTCTCTCAGAAGTCAGAGGCAAGCAAGGAAATTAATTAAGTAGAAAGGTAATATATGCATATATTCCATGTTCCTGTCAGGGTAACCTAAGAGCTATGCACAGATAAATATGTTGATCTAGCATACTGGGAAATGTGAACAAGTGTGAAAGATGGTCATAAATGAGGGTTATCCAAAGAGACCATTTAAAGAAATTATTGATGACAATGTTGCCTTTTCTTCTAACTGGAGTTATTGTCTAAAGAACCCTACCCTGGGCAATGATTTTGAGGAGCCGAAATACATGTGTAATTGAGAAATCTTTAACACATTACTCATGGAGGTATTTTCCACTTAGTGCTTCTTTTAGTGTATAATTGTAGCAGGAAGAAAAAGATCTGTCACTGGGCAGATCTCATGGGGATGAACAACAGACAGTATTATGTGAACGAGACACTCACAAATGGGTAAGAAAGCCTGTGTAATTGCTTTGTATGTAATCTTATGAGACCCACAGAAAGAAGCTGAGAGAAAAGCCATGGGAAAATGAGAAAGAAAAGCAGTAAAGATTAGTCAGCCACCTGCTTTAATCCTATGACAACCATCTTTAAGAGGTTAGTTTTCTGAATTTGGTTGCCATAGAAACAAACCTTTAGAATGCTGTTAAATCAATTTACAGAATTATTGCCCATATTGAGTATAGGCAACACCAAGAGATTTTAAGTATTAAAATCTATTTTTAAATTATTTTTAGAATTTAAATAATCCAATCAAGCCTTTTTAATATGTAATTTAGATAGCCATAAATTGTATTTTGGCAAAAGGTACAAAATCCTATTTATTATAATCAAGTGATGGGTTTTTAAGTTCAATTATTCAAATGTGTCATTTCAATGAATGGCTCCTATTTAATTTGAAATAACAGTTCGTAAAGTGTTCTGGACCTGGTTTTAAGAACAAATGATTATGTATGTTTCACACTCATTGCTGTACCTCTAGGAGTCATTCATGGGTTTAGTCAACTGTACAGGTAATTTAAAGGAGAATTGCTGAGACCTTGTCTTGTGATCATCAAAGAACAGACTAGAGGATTCTATGATCAGACTGGGAGTTTCAACCTAATTCTGTCTTGCTGATGTTTTCCTAGTTTATGTGTGTGGAAAATGTCCGAGCTTGTTTTTCATATCCTAGTGACACCTGAGGCCACCTTTTAATAGGTGAAGCTGATCCAGAATTATAGAAGTTGAGCCTCCTATATCTGCAATTTTAATACTGCTGATCACTTGAGATAATATAGGACTTTAAACAGAAGTTATTATTTTCCAACCTTCCAAGAACTAAACAAAGTCTGGCTAAATTGCTGTAGAAATTTGGGGTTCAATTAAAGGAAGACTTCCTTCACGCTTTCAGTGATTAAACAATGATTTGAGAGATTGAGAGAATGTATAAAATTTCTGATTCCAGAGGAAGAGTATTTTGTTTTGGACATGCTTCTATTTTCCATGAAAGAGCAGAAAATTGGTATCACTTTGTTTCCTGTTGGATTAATTACCTGGCTTTCAGAGAATTGGGAATAATCTAGGTATATGGAGATGTTTTAGTTGTTAAATTTCTAATTATTCTTCACTCTCCTTTCCATTGATTTTCTACTATTCAGTCATAAACTAAGCTCTAGGTTTTTACTATTATTACATCCCTTATACCATTGATTCCAGCTCTTACATGTGCAAAAGATTTGACTTTTTGTGTACACAGAGTGATTTATTCCATGGAGTTGGAATCTGTGTCTGGTTCATTTTGATTTTCAAAAAACACCTATCATATTTTTAAAACAAAAATTAAAAGCAGAAATGTTTTACTGTATGAATTTCTCAGATAATCAATTTTTTTTTACTATGAATATAAAGAAAGAATTGAGCTTCAGGAATTATTAGGAAATTTCTAGAGTAGGCAAATAGATAAAGTAGTTTGGTAGTTGTTTAGGGAGTTGGGGAAAAGGGCGGATTGACCACTAATAGGTATGGGGATTTCTTTTTGATAAGAAAAATGTTTTTGTTTTGTTTTTTTTTTTAAGATTTTATTTATTATTTGACAGAGAAACATAGCAAGAGAGGGAACACAAGCAGGGGGAGTGGGAGAGGGAGAAGCAGGCTTCCCGCAGAGCAGGGAGCCCGATGTGGGGCTCGATCCCAGGACCCTGGGATCATGACCTGAGCCGAAGGCAGATGCTTAACGACTGAGCCACCCAGGCACCCCAATAAGAAAAATATTCTAAAATTGTAATGGGGGCACCTGGGTGGCTCAGTCGGTAAGTGTCCAACTCTTGATCTCAACTCAGGTCTTTATCTCAGGGTTGTTGAGTTCAAGCCCTGAGTTGGGCTCCACACTGGGCATGCAGCCTACTTAAAAAAAAATATGTAAAATTAATTGTGATGGTTGTATAACTCTGTGAGTATACTAAAATTTATTGAACTGGGCGCCTGGGTGGCTCAGTTGCTTAAGTGACTGCCTTCGGCTCAGGTCATGATCCTGGAGTCCCAGGATAGAGTCCTGCATCGGACTCCCTGCTCAGCAGGGAGTCTGCTTCTCCCTCTGACCCTCCCCCCTTTCATGTGCTCTCTCTCTCTCATTCTCTCTCTCAAATAAATAAATAAAATCTTTAAAAATAAATAAATAAAAATAAAATTTATTGAACTGTATAATTATTGTATTACATACTAATTTAATTTTTTAAAAGTACCCTACCTAAAAAAAAAAAAAAAAAAGACAACCACTGGACATTGCCCAGCTTAGAAGAAATAGGTCAATGATAAAGAGTGAATACTTTTGAAGAATTATTGCCGTAGTAATAAAATGTTAGGGAAAAGGAATCCAAGGAGCAGAGTTGATTTACTGTTCAGTCATAATGTCAGTAAGAATCAATTAACTTTAGTAGACTGCTTAATTTTCTTAAAAATTATGATACAAAACAGAAAACCTTGAATACTAATGCATGTGGCAAGAAAAAAAAGGCACGTGACATTTTGTAAAAGATTATATACCTTATAAAATTTAGCCAAAACAATGCAGGGAAAAACAGGAGAGAACAATTATGTTGCAGGGAAATTTGACAATTCAAGTGGGGATTTCATAGAAAGATCCTTTTTCTTCTTCCCTATTTTCCTGCAAGTAAAATGTTTCTTATTTTATAGAAAATTTCCTGTATTTATAGTAGTCCTCTTCTTATTCTACGCAAGTATATTACCCATTTAATTTAATTTAGCTCCTAACTTAAGAGCTACTTAAAAAAAATCTAGAATGTCTCGGGGCGCCTGGGTGGCTCAGTCATTAAGCATCTGCCTTCGGCTCAGGTCATGATCCCAGGGTCCTGGGATCGAGCCCCACATCGGGTTCCCTGCTCAGCGGGAAGCCTGCTTCTCCCTCTCCCACTCCCCCTGCTTGTGTTCCCTCTCTCGTTGTGTCTCTCTCTGTCAAATAAATAAATAAAATCTTTAAAAAAAAAAAATCTAGAATGTCTCAAGCAAAATGCGTTCTGCACAAAATAGCTGCTCAACAATTCAAGGAGATATGATCATAATAGGAAAAAAACCACTAGTATGTGGTTGAATGTTATAATATCCTAGTCTCCTGCCTGGAGGTAAAATTATAATCAGTTATATTAACATAAGATACACTCTGGCAGAGTAAGCCTAACAAATGAATGAGAAAGTGCTCTACGAAATTGGAATTAAGGTCTAAAGGGTCTCCCTACCCTTACTTCATTCTTTATAGTAATGAGAACTGTCCCTCAATGCCTCAGTTCACATCGTGTGTGGCATTGTCTCTACTGCAACTGTTTACTGGGAAGGAAATTACTTTTATCCTATGGCCATGTGGAAATTTAAATTAAAGAAATGACTTGTAAATTCCCAGAAATCCCCAAGTGGGATATAATTTAGCTGTTACTACAGACCAAGGGGACAGCATTCACTTTACTCTAGATTTTTAGAGTAAAACCTCAGCAAACATCTCATGCAATTTGTGTTTAGATCATAAAATAAAATCAATGTTAGTCTAGCTCCTAGGCACTTAGATTGGCTTTGTAAATTATGGGCTGACTCACACTCACTGAAGTCATCTATTTTATGCCAGAGGTTCTATTAGCAGTACAGGACCACAGAGCACTGGTAAACAAAAGAATCCATGGAGACTGTGCTAGGTGTTGCAGATCTCCTGACTCTGCCAAATGTTTGTATCTGTTTCTTTTCCTTAACAATAACCTATGTATATCAAAATGAGTCACTTAATCTCCTTGGTAAACCAAAGTTGAAGGGATTAAAAAAATTATTGTTGGTTTTACATGGAGAGCTACTAGGAAATTTTCCCTAAATTGTAAGTGAAACATAGAAATGTAGGCAAAGTACAGAAAGATTCTAAATTGACCAAATTGAAGTTTAACTGCATGGTAAAGATAAGTCTTCAGAGAGGGGAAATGATGTACTACAGAGAGCATGTCAATGACGATCTTCGATACAAAACTGCATATATACATACACACATATGTATGTATACATATATAATTCATTCATTATGTATGTATATACACAGCACGTAGTTTATACACTATACACACATACATACATATACATATATTTATGTTTTTAGGAGAATAGTTTTATTTTTTCCTAAATCTCTTCTTTTTTTAAAGATTTTATTTATTTATTTGACAGAGAGAGAGACAGTGAGAGAGGGAACACAAGCAGGGGGAGTGGGAGAAGGAGAAGCAGGCTTCCCATTGAGCAGGGAGACCGATGTGGGACTCGATCCCAGGACCCCGGGATCATGACCTGAGCCGAAGGCAGACGCTTAATGACTGAGCCACCTAGTCGCCCCTATTTTTTCCTAAATTTCTTGACCATATGTTCTTCTCAAGGGATAGGCTATAGATAATTCTGAAAAAATAATATAGAACAATAATTTTGGGAAAGTCTGGGACTCTCTTCTCTCTTCTAGTAGGAAAGATGTTCACAAAAACATATTTACTGATGATCTAACTTTTTGCTGTAAGAATTCAGAGTCATAAAAAAATTTCTAACTCTAGGGAAAATACTATCTCCACACAACTTATCCTTTTGACTGTATATTCAGTTTTAGGCACAATTAGTTGCCCCAATGACCAACACTTTACAGAAGACAAAAAAAGACTAGTAAGAGAAAAATATAGGAGACTGTATATTCAAGGGCAGGGAAATAGTTAATTTTCTCTCAAATTAAGATTCTTAGACCACCTGCATCAGTATCATCCAGGAAGGGGGTTAAAATTCAGATTCTTGGGCCCAATCCAAGAATTAATCAGAATCTCTGGGGAAAGGGTTCAGGAATCTGCATTTTTAACACATATCCCATGCAATTCTGGTGTACACTAAATTTGAGTGACTGCTACATTTCTGCAACATTTAGGAACCAAAGCATACCTCTCCTTGTATTTGAGGGTGGAACTATGAAACCAAGATTTCTCTGCTGTCAGCCTGGAGCTGGAGGTAGAAGAGGCAGGGCTGAAAGCAAAGGCAAAACACTATTTTTTTTTCAAGATTTTTTTATTTTAGAGCAAGAGAGTGAGAGCACAGGGTGGGGGTGGGGAGAAAGAGGGAGAGAGAGAATCTCAAGCAGAAGCCCCACTGAGCACGGAGCCCCAAGACCCACGGCTTGATCCCACAACCCAGAGATCTTGATCTGAGTGGAAATCAAGTCTGACTTAAGCCACCCTGAGCCCCAAGGCAAAATAATTTTTTTTTTTAAGATTTTATTTGTCAGAGAGAGAGAGAGAGAGCACAAGCAGGGGAGCAGCAGGCGGAGCAGGGGAGGTAGAGGTAGGCTCCCTGCCGAGCAAGGAGCCCGATGTGGGACTCGATCCCAGGATCCTGGGATCATGACCCGAGCCAAAGGCAGCTGCTTAACCAACTGAGTCACCCAGGCATCCCCAAAACAATATTTTAAAGAGATAAAAGAATTTACCTTCCAATAAAGACTCCAAAACCAGATGTAAGAATGTATGGATTTCATTGTACTGAAGGGAATATGCAAATCTTACTAAAAAGAAAGCTACAGATATTAAGAGACAGAAGTACTGTAATTTTCAGGTTTTCAAATGGGCATATGAATGTATAATCATGTCTGACATTTTAGATTTCAATTCAAACAAAAGTGGGTAAGAAACAAAAACTAAACAAAACACCCTTATGACCAAGTGCTCTCCATCTCTTGAAAATAAGTTCCTTGTTATTTTTCCCAGGGTGACTATTACAATGATAATTCATTTTTTTAATAAAAAGGTGAGAGACGTAGTTTTTCCCATAATACTCCACCAAGTCCCTTTTTCTCCTCTTGCAATTTCCAAACAACACTGAGAAATCATCCGTACACTCAATTCAGTGGGGACAGATAGATAGCATGCTGATATCTAATAGCATTGTAGATGTACAGAATATCCTATAAATCATAAATGAGTACAAATTCATTTCCACAAGTAAAGATTCAAATGGCTAATTCCCCATCTGAATCAGAACTCATTGTTTCTTGTTATTTTAATGGCAACCCAACATTTCATTTAATTAGATAAGGTGTTTTATAGAGCTCATTTACTCACTGGGCATTAATCATGATAATGTCCACCTCTTACAAAATAAAATCCCAAACCAAAACAATAGTGATAACTACCACCAAAACCAAACCAACAAAACCCAACACATACACTTTCTCCAGTACCAAACATTCTCTATTAACTACTGCCCATAATGCTCAATATTTAATGCTTATTTCAAAACAATTTAAAAGGAACCACAGCTTTCCTTCCAAATACATCTAAACAGGATAGATAATCAGAAGGACATTCAAAGTGTCACTATACCCCTCTCCTACAACAACTTGTCCATCTTCCCCATCTAGTTTCAACATAAAACCTAGAATAATAGGAACATCAATAAAGCTGCTGAGGCAACAGGCACTTGAAGAAGAATTTTTCACAAAACCAATTATTCCCCAAATAAAGTTTATTTTGAAAATACAACATAGTCATATAAATTTAAATAGGACACATCTAGCAATATTAATGAGTCAAATTATATTACAAGTGAGGTCGCCATTCATGTCTGATTATTCCCATGAATGGAAAGACATAAAGTTGCAGCTAAGCCAAAGGCAGATACTTAAAAACAATCATAACTTATTTATTTACTTTCATTTCATACTTGTGTCTAAATATTTAGATGGGCATTGACGTAAATTCACATGAGATAAAGAAATATGGGTGCCTGGGTGGCTCAGTCGTTAAGCGTCTGCCTTCGGCTCAGGTCATGATCCCAGGGTCCTGGGATCAAGCCTCACATCGGGCTCCCTGCTCCGTGGGAAGCCTGCTTCTCCCTCTCCCACTCCCCCTGCTTGTGTTCCTGTTCTCGCTGTCTCTCTCTGTCATATAAATAAATAAAATCTTAAAAAAAAAAAAAAAGAAATATGCTGCCCAAATAATCAAAATTCTTTTGACTTTTCCTGCTCAATCAGAGAAAGCATCACAGTAATGTCTATACAAAGTAGCACCACATGACGAGGTCATTCTTTCCCAATGAACACAGCATAAGGCTTTCAGCATTGTGGTTCATAAGTCCTCCAGGTTGAGGAAAATAGCAGTGACAATTTAAGAGTTTTCTACATATAGCTGACTTCATCAGGAAAAGGTGTTATATACGTTCTTCCCAAGACCTTTATGTTTTAGTGAGGGAAATGCAATATACAACTAGTGAAAAGGGCCTGTATATGATATAATAATTATTTGTAATTCTCTAAAAAGAAAACCAAAAACCAAAAAAATCTAGAGGTAAACAAGAATGAAAGAACTAAGACACACCCCTGGACCCTCTCACAGTACAGGGTTTTTGAGGCAATTCAGTGCTAACCCCAACAATGAAACCAGAGCCATTTCTACTTTGAGGAAGAATTCAAAAGCACCCAAAACAGCCAGTAAACCATCTTCAAAGGATAAGGACCCAAAGACAAAAAACAGCATTGACTGTTAGAACAAACTGAAGACAGAATGAGGCCCAATGAAGTCAAAGGAGGGCAATTTAAGATACTGAACTTGGGGACTGCAATCTTGTTGCACACATTAGCTGTTGACCTCGGGCAAAACAATCTCTGAAGAATAATTTCCTCATCTATAAAATAGGTACACTAAAGATCCACCAGCTTTGTTCATAGGCTTCAGAACAATGAAAATCAAAGACAACGATGTACTTGAGATCACTCTGTAAATGATAAAGAACTCTTCTTAATAAATGGAGATTTGGGGGCTTTTTCAAAGTAATAAGGATAAAAGCCAATTTCAGGTAAAATTATAAAATCACCCATTTTTTTTTAACCCAGGACAGATCTCTATGCAACAGTAGCTGCTGTGGGTCTGTGTCATATTTTGATAAGCAGAAATGGGAAATTTTTGATTGGCGTATAAGTTTCGCTCATGATACAATGTTATTGTAGTATAATACGCTAGTTATAGATATTATTCATTAATAAACCAGGAAGGGTCACTGGCTAGACTTAAAAAGTAAGCACTGACTAAATACACTCTGTTCCTCAGTTATAAAATTTTGACACCTTATTACAAAGAACCAGACACATAAATAATTTGTCCTATTAATCATTATAGGTTATTAGTCCTGAGGAACGGAACCTTATACACCTTAAGTCCTGGGCAGAAGGTTTCAATGTATACATATTTATAAGTCATTAACTCTGTTACTCACTTCAGCATTGCACATCTCCTCAGTAGAGCAGTGTCTGTTCACAAGGCCAGTTCAACAACCATTTCCTCTTTGCTTAAACAGACTCAAAAGCAGTTACAGACACACTGTTTAAGCCTTGGGCTATTGCACAAATGTCAGTATCTAACTTGGAGAAAATAGAGGGAAGTAGAAATAGAGGGAGCTGATGTGTGCTATAACCTGGTCTTATGTTGGACATGCTCCCAGCTGCGATATTTTAAAATTACAAGTAAAACAAGTAAAACAGACGGCTTCATATGTGAAAGCAGAAAATAGTCCAGAAGTCTTCTATTCAAAGACAAATTAATTTTTTCTTCCCAATAACTCACCAGAAAGAAATGGGCATTTAGGAATCCTAAGGGCGTCTTCGAATAATATTCAGAAAAATATATAAAAATAAAAAACAGAACAAGAACAGCACATTATTTAAAAGTAAGACTTTTTTAAAAAATGGTTGCCCTGTCTTTAAGGATGCATGCCATATAAAATGGGAACATGTATCTCTATAACTCATCATGTTTATATGTAAATTCTCTGGCAGATATAAATCCATCTTTGTCTTCATCTTCTTTATCAAAAATATCCTCCACCAAAACATCATGATGACTTTCATTCACCACTGCACCATGCTTTTCAAACTCCTTCTTTAAATACACTTTAACCTACAAAATAATGGGTCTCATTAATGATTCTAATTCATAAGATACCCACATCAAGCCAGTTAATATCACAGAGTGGACTGGTAGTTCATTTGATTATATAGCACAATGACTAAACAACTATAATATATTTCTAATGACAGTAAAAGAATTATAAGGAATTTTTTCCCCTTAAAAACAGTTGCTATACTGCTATAGTAGAGACACAGAATATTGCTCAGAGGCAAAGATAAGGCTTATATTATCTGAAAAACACCCAATGAAAGCATATTATCTATTCTTAATTTGAGTCTAAATAAAGCCAAGCATTTGAAAGACTGTAGTCTTTCACTCCATTGAATTATCCAGATCTCATTTTCTAACTAGGGTCAGCATTCCAGATATTTCTCTTAAAATAAGATTAAAGGATGGCATTTTTTAAACTTGTATTTTAGAATTTTTAAAATTTTATTATTTAAAAAAAAATCCAGCATAACATACAGCGTTATATTAGTTTCAGATGTACAATATAGTGAGTGATTCAATAATTCTATATATTACTCACGGCTCATCATAGTAAATGTACTCTTAATCCCCTTCACTTATTTCACCCATCCCCCACCTGCCTCCCCCCTCCCCTAACGGCATTTTTTAATTTAAGTAAGTGTCTGGTAATAGTACATGCCGTGGACCTGACTATGATCATACCTCATGACCTTCCAATCTCAGAAATTAAAAGCAAAATCCAGCCTAATGAGTGCTTAGACTGAAATTTTCCATTCTCGTTCAGACATTTAAAGATATAAACAAAATGCTGCTCTTAATTACCCACTAGATTCACCATAATGCAGTTCAACCTGTATTTTCATTTTTAATCATATCTCTAGTACTCCTTCTGTTAGATCAGTAATTTCAAATCCTTCCCCCCTTATGATCAATATGCAAACATATGACATACATTTACTTTTAAGATTCAGGAGATTTAATGAAGTTGTTAAAAAAAAAGGATGATTAAAGCTAAATGGATTAATATAGAATGTATCTCTAGGATATACTGTGTGAATAAAGCAAAATGCCAAATATTATGTATATCATGCTACTTTTTGTTAAGAAAAGGGGAAATAGGAAAATGTATTCACATTTATTTGTATTTGCATAAAGAAACACTGGAAGGGTACGTTAGAACCCAATAAAACAGCATGCAGAAGGCGGTAGATCACACAGTAGAAGAGGATGTGGGTGGGAAAAAGACTTCTTATTAAACACCTTTTTTAACTGGATTGATTTTTTTTGAACCATGTGAATGTGTTGTATATTTAAGATTTTTGTTTCATGAAAGGTAATTAAAATTTATCTTGGACAGAATAAAGTCCTATGACTGGTAATACTATGAGGTGTTATAAATTGAGTAACTGTAGATAATGACCCTGTGAGTTCATAACAACTGCACTTATTTAAGACTTAATCATTTCCTGGGCGCCTGGGTGGCTCAGTTGGTTAAGCGACTGCCTTCGGCTCAGGTCATGATCCTGGAGTCCCTGGATCGAGTCCCGCATCGGGCTCCCTGCTCGGCAGGGAGTCTGCTTCTCCCTCTGACCCTCCCCCCTCTCATGTGCTCTCCGTCTCTCTCATTCTCTCTGTCTCAAATAAATAAATAAAATCTTTAAAAAAAAAAAAAAAGACTTAATCATTTCCTGGCCATTATAATGAAATCGATCAAAACATAAAAAGGGACTTGATTTCTGACCAGCCAAGGGAGGACGGAGAACATGGACAAACAGAAAAACACAGAGTAGATGTCTACCTCCACTTCTTTCCCCACAGCAACCAGACCAAGACAGGTATGGGTAAAAATGGCTGCAAAAGCCTAAATAAATTATAGAGAAAAGACTTCTTGCTTTCTCCTCACTCAGATCACCAGGACTAAGAGGGGTGAAAGTTCTCCTGCTCTGGGAAACCCAGCCTGGAGTCTCCTTTCTCCAGGTGTGAACCAGAACAAAACAGCATGTGAGTTGTTTGCTGCTAATTGCTAGGAAATTACAAGTGCATTTAACAGACAGTTTACAGTTTACAGTTTTAAACAGAAACCTGAGATATTTCTCAGGACATCTATGTTTCTTTCTTTTTTTTTTTTTTTAAGATTTTATTTATTTATTTGAGAGAGAGAATAAGATAGAGAGAGAGAGAGAGCATGAGAGGGGGGAGGGTCAGAGGGAGAAGCAGACTCCCTGCTGAGCAGGGAGCCTGACGCGGACTTGATCCTGGGACTCCAGAATCATGACCTGAGCTGAAGGCAGTTGCTTAACCAACTGAGCCACCCAGGCGCCCTAGGACATCTATGTTTCTTATATAGCAACTCCAAAATGGGAATTGTCTTAGCAAAATGGATCTTTCAAAAACTCAGGGTGAGGACAAGATACAGTGAACCTTAAGCGTGGTGGGGGTGAGGGGGGGCAGGGGCAAAGGAATGAATGATGTTTCTTAAGTCTCAATATATTTCTCACCAAAACAAGGATTTCCTATTAAAAAAAAAAAAGCCAACATTCAAAGCATCAGTATTTTAAGAAAATTTATAAATAATGTTTTACCCAAGTAAAAATAAATTTTCCTTAAAAATACATTTTTTAAAAAGTGAGAAGAAAGAAACAAAGAAAGAAAGGAATATGAGGAAGGAAAGATCACCTCAGCTTTAGAAAGTTTCCAGTCATCATTAAGATCCATTTCTTGGAATGATTCATGAGATCTTGGTCCATTTCGAATCTCCAGGAGATCAATGTTGAATATCAGTGTACTCTCTGGGGGAATTTTACCTGACATGAGGAGAGAGGGAGGTTCAATTTTATTTAAACAATCCCGGAGTTTTTATGACACAAAACTTGTGATACTGAATAAAATATTCTTTTGATTGAATTAAATGAAGAGCCTTCCTAACATTATCACACGTAAATTACTTATAATCATATTTTACTCGAACAAATAGAACAGAGAAGGAATAATCCAAACTAGTAGATCAAAAGCAGTCTGTTCCTGGCTTTGCAATTACAAATTGCTTAGTGCACACAAACACACACATACATACAGATATACCTAATCGCCGGGTATTAAATTTCAAATATAATTAAGATAGTACATATTACATGCCAAGAATGACTTAAAGGGCTTTAGATAATTCAGAGTTAATTATAGTACAAGTGATTTACTAACTCTGGGGTCACCCAAAGTCCTGACCTAGAAATACAGTACTGCCATCCCTACCACCAGGAGGCAATATCTAGCTAAGTGAGATCTGGGGTCATACCAGCTTACTAGCTAGTGTGAGAGCTTACCCCGGCCCTTCGTTAAGCCTATTTCCTCATCTGTAAAATGCAGAATCTGTTGGGAGGATGAAGGAAGATAAATCCATGCAAAATACTTAGCATTATACTTGATAAATAGTGAGCTCTCAATATATGTTAATAAGATATAATTCTCTCACAGGCTTTAAAAACAATACAGAAAGGTTCAACAATTTCAGAAAGGTAGGCAACACCCCCTCTGATATAGAACATTATACCCATTTTGAAGAAATTTCATTAGAGAAGAAATTAAAACAAATTTCTCAGAAGGGAGATAAAAATCTGTAAAAATGAAAAGAGCTTTGGTAAAGTCCCAGGGACCTTAAAAAAAGAAAACTTTCTGGGAAGTATGAACAATTTTTTTCAACTTGTTTCCTTATACTATATTTAACATACAGGTCTAGGTAAACATTACAAATATTTCTTAGTCCCACCACCACCACCCCACACCCAAATCCCACATATTTCCATGAAAGAACGTTTGTTAAGTATTAAAGAGAACAAAACTTACACTATGTGCCCAAGCTTACCGCTCCAGATCTAGACAGAGAAGGGGCATGCACTAGGTCGTTGACAAAACTGGTTGTCTTTCCGAAGGAGACATGCAAACATGATACCAAAAGACTACAAAATTAGTGTTTAATACACATTAGCAGAGTTAATTTCATGGCTCTCACTTTGGAGGAAATGACTCAAATTTAGATCTCTACTTGTTATAAAGTAAAATTGAGTTAAACACAGTAGGGAGAAAGAGTAATGGACTAATACTACATATACATTATAGGTGAGACAATAAAGATACAGCAGGAAGATAAAAGAATACATTTGAACATCAGAGAAACATTTTCTAGATACTTGATTTTCTTCTCTGAAGAGATTATTAAAATAAGAATTGAATTTGGTTAGTAAATTCCATTCTGTGCATAAGATTTATATAGCAAGTTCCATTTTAGAATATACAATGCTTCACAGATGGCACTTACTTTTTTCTCAGAAAACTGGGGCTAGGATTCTCACTTTGTACATGGTTAAGCTTAGACCTAGGGATACTGTGAAGTCTATACTTCTACAGAATGAGTGGTTCCCTGTCTGGTTCTGATGACTACTTAATAATTTTTTCGGGGCACCTGAGTGGCTCAGTCAACTAACTGTCCCACTCGGTTTCGGCTCAGGTCATGATCCTCTGGGTCATGAGATGGACTCCTGGGGAGGGCTCTGCGCTCAGCGGGGAGTCTGCTTGAGATTCTCTCCCTCTGCCCCGCCCCCCCCACTCACTCACCATGTGTACTCTCTCTCTCTCTAAAATAAATAACTCTTTAAAAAATAATAATTTTTTTCTTCATTATGTAATACATGCCCATTATAGAGAATTTGGAAGAGATAGAACCAGAAATAAAAGTAAATTCCCAGTAGGGGCGCCTGAGTGGCTCAGTTGGTTGAGCGTCTGCCTTCAGCTCAGGTCATGATCCCAGGGTTCTGGGATCAAGCCCCACATCAGGCTCCCTGCTCAGCGGCGGGGACTCTGCTTCTCCCTCTCCCTCTGCTTCTCCCCTGCTTGTGCTCATTCTCTCTCTGTCAAATAAATAAATAAAACCTTTAAAAGAAAAAACATATTTAAAAATAATTCCCAGCCGTCCATTGTTATCATTCTTAATTACATCCTTGTGATTCACTCTGTATGTGCATATAATTTTTTCTAATACTTACTCTTACATATTCTATAGCTTTATTTTCCAATTTTATATATAACATTATATCATACACAGTTGGATATAATTTTTTAATCTTTGAAATGCCATTTTTAAATAACTGGGGCCTATTTTATTTAGCTAAAGCCTTCTCATTATCCACTGAAGTTGGTTCCAATTATTTTTGCTATTAGGAACAATGTAGTAAGGGACATCCCTGTTCATAAATCTTTCTCCTGACACCTGATTATTCCCTTAGGTTAAATTAGAGAGGAATTATAGGACACATACATATCCTATATAGGAAACATCATCTGGCCTCTTGTAAACAGCCCTATGGAAAGCTGCAAGCCTTTCCACCCAAACAGCAGGTGTGCATGCCCATCCTGCAACAAACTAGCACAAAGTCTCCTGGAATCAGCTAGCCCATTTGCTACTGTTTTATTAAACTCATTTCATGTCACTCCATTCGTTTTTATACATGAATGATAAAAGAAGTTATAAAACAACTTTAAAACAAGAGTGAAAACAACCTCCAAAAAAAAAGCTTTGTTGTAGAAAACTTCAGTTTTGAGTCACCGGCAGCCCACATCTAACCCTCCTTCAATGCCTTAATCATCTATATTTTACATGTTCAACTTATCAAAACACATCTGTTGAATAATTTTCTTTTTGCATTGTTAAAATAAATTGATGAGTTTCAGCTGGGGAGGATGAAAAATTTCTGGAAGTGGAGAGTGGTGATCCTTGTACAACAATGTGAATGTTCAGAGTGTCACTGAACTGTACACTTAAAAAAATGGTTAAAGTAGTAAGCTTTATGTTATGGGTATTGTGCCACAATTTTTTTAAAAAAAACCCATTATTTGGGTTAATATGGTGGTTAATTGTTAATGATAGAGTTGAAGGTTCCAGAACTTCTTATCATTAGCTCAGTTGACTATTAAGATATGATGGCTTTAATTTGACCATTTCAAATGATAATCAAGACACAATCATACTTCCAAAAAAAATACACATCCTCTACTTACTTTTAGGGAAAAAAAACACATAGTAGTTACTCTGATTTCGGTCTCCTAATCCAGAGAAGAACTCCAACGCTATAGTAAAAATGTAGAGTTGTTATTACCTTTTCCTTCTTTTCCATAGCCCAGGGCAGGAGGAATGGTGAGCTTTCTCTTCTCTCCTACACACATTCCCTTCAAGCCCTGGTCCCAACCTTTGAGAGCCTCCAGGATGCCCAAGGTAAACCAAATGGGCTGACCGTTGTTATGTTTGTGACTACAATAGAAAGAAAACACATTAGAACTGTTTAGAAACTCTATTTTTTTTTTATTGCTGTGGTGTATTTTTTTTCCACCCATAAGAGATTCAATTGGAAATTAACAAAAACAGCTATATACATACACACAAAACCAAGTCAATTTTGTAATTCATTGCCCATATTTCTTGACACAAACTTCACACAATTGACTCAGGTAGAGAAGAGCAGAGGGAGTAATAATAACAACAGTTAATAACTATTTGCGATTTATTGTGTATCAGGTATTCCCCTCAATGCTTTGCTTCTTTTAACTCTTGACAATAATCATCTGAGTTATTTCCCTATTGTACAGAGGAGGAAACTGAGGTTAAGTGTGCCAGTATTTGATCCAACTCCAAAGTTCAAGGTCTTAACCACAGTGATGCTGTCCCAGGAAAATCTTAAGGGGGCAGAAGAGGGAAAAAATAATGGAAAATGTAAGAGTTTGGGAAGGAAGATGAGAAGCTAAGGAGAATTTACTGCCAAGACATGTGGGTCCATACCCATATGGACACTGGACAGTCAGGGACACAGCACCTTCTAACCTACCCATGAACTGTCCTGATGTACAGCCTGGGGATGGCTCTGACAGGTGGAAAGGCTGTTCTTCAACCCTGAACCCCTAGATACTGGCCACAGGCATCTTCTGTGGGGCTCTGCAGGGAAGCCTGGAGGAGTGGCCCCTGGACTGAGGGAAAAGGAAATAGTCAAAGTATCCTGGCTCATGAGCTGGAGAGAGGCCAGCCTAAGAAACCTAGCTGGTGAGCTACTAAGGAGTTTACAGGCTGAGTAGTGCCTGAGCCCCAAATAGCTCCCTTTCAGTGCAATAAGGAAAGTGTTCTCAAAGATATCTTATAGGTGAGAAAGAGAAATCACTCTGTTAGGTTTCATGGGCACTATGGTTAGTTACTAAGTCCAGGTAAAGGCCATTACTTCTTCTTTTCCTTAATTTCCCTCCATGACTAAAGAAACAGATTACCAACTGTAAAAGACTTGGGAAGGTTAGAAAAGAATAAAGAAGGAAGAAAACAATCTGACACCCAGCGCTGACTACAGTTTTGACACGTTTCTTTCTTGTCACAGCTAAAGGATTTAAGCTCTTTACCACACAGGCTAGCGTTCTAGAAATGGCAAACATGCTTTACAGTGGACCATTTGATGGTAATTCTTCACAATACTCAGGGTAAGCAGTTTCTAACCATTTACACTGAGGCCGCATGACAACAGTCCCCTCATCAAGTACTAGAACTTTAGTAGCCAACTGCCAAATAATGTCTTATGGCTACCACCAAAGTCCACATAGATTCTGAGACCTTAAAGAAATTAGGCTGTGTCAACATCGGACTAAAAATAAAGATGTGAGGGGCGCCTGGGTGGCTCAGTCCTTAAGTGTTTGCCTTCTGCTCAGGTCATGATCCCAGGGTTCTGGGATAGAGCCCAGCAGGAAGCCTGCTTCTCCCTCTCTCACTCTCCCTGCTTGTGTTCCCTCTCTCTCTGTCTCTCTCTCTGTCAAATAAATAAATAAAATCTTTAAAAAAAATAAAGATGTGGTTGAAAATTTAAAACGCAAATCTTAATACTGTTTAACGTTCACTGCGGCACTGGCCTTGTCGATAAGGAGATAGAGTTGTTGAGAATTCTATGGCAAGCCACTGTTTTGGAAATTGGAAGGGCTAACAGAGTTCAGACAAGGGTGCCATTCACTTCTCCAAAGACATACCAGGACTGAATGCTCAATGAAGACAGGTCATCAAAAACCAGATCTAGGAGGGTCCACAAAGTTTCACTACTTTGGTTCATGCCATTCTCTCTACCTGGAATGTCCTCTCTGCCCCCATTCTCGACCGGAAGGAACCCTCCACCCATCTTTCAAGGCCCATATCAATTATGATCTCTGGGAAGTCTTCTCTTTCTCCACCTCTCAGAGCATAAATAATTCCAGACTCCATTATGCTTTGTGAACATTTGAACATTCTGTACTATACAGCATGAGTTATGGACTTGTCTTTCTCCTCTGTAGATGATGGACTGCTGGAGGACAAGGATGCACTCTTAATCACTTTTGCATCCTCAAGGCCTGACTTGTGGCCACTCAACAAGGGTTTGTTAGATGGACAGATAAATGAATGGACAAGGATGGAGAAGCCACAATTTTTCAATCTCCCTAGTATCAAGCACAGGGCCTAACATAAAAGAAATGGTCAATAAATACTTTTGGAATGGAATGAAGAGAATCAATGCCTAATTAGAAATCAGTACACTTGTAGAACTTTTCCATGTTGCAATTTCTTTGTTTATAGAACAGAAAAAATGATAGTGTAACCACCTGAAAATCCTTCACTGTAGGTATTGGTTTAATCTTCCATAACCACACCCACACCCATCAATGAAGTCTTTGAATTTCTAGAAAGAAACAAATAATGAAACAAATCATGGTACTGTGCCTTGCCCAAAATGTCATCTGTAAGAACAATGATTAACTAGATCAATGGACTAGCATTAGTATACCTTAACAACAAGCAAATAAATGATTGTGTATTCTTCTCATGAAGTCGCTGTGAAAAGTTTTAAGTAAATTTCACCTACACCAAATAAAAAATGGAATTGAGTCATTTTCCCTTGGGAATGGAGTTTGAAAAATGAGAATTCCTTTCAGTTTTTTTTTTTCTACGTATTGCCTAACTATGCATCTAGATATTTCTGGAGTATTTCAAAGATTCTAGCGCTATTTTTTATAATAATAATTAACCCTTTAACCTTACCACATGTTTCCAAAAAGAACTTCAAAGGCCCCGTTATATAAGATTGTCGTTAAACGATTTCCTTTCCCAAAGAAGGAAATAATATATTGCAGTTTTTAAAAAGAGAGGTAAAACCTGGTACAGGCTACCTTTCCTGCCCGAGAGCGGGCATAGGTGGGTGGGTTCTTCACTATTTTACCTTCAAGGTATAATTACTTACGTAGAGTGAAATAAGGAGCCATCCTTTTCTAAGTAGCCTTCATAATGGACCAACATCAAATCCCCCCCTTTGGTCTTGCGATGGCAGATGAAAGGCTTCTGAAGCACCTCAATCTTCACTTCTGGTTCAGGGATCAGAGCCCCACTCAAAGAAGTGACCAACAGCGTCAGGACCGCGTTGCACAAGAAAAGCCTCATGTTGCTGGAGCAGGAAAGAAGTTCCTACAAAAACAGAGAAAGGGCCCCCGACCTCATAGAGCTAAGAATGTAGTTGAAGCCTTAAGGACAACCGCCTCTGGCACGTTCATGATTCTCTGTTCCTAGTAGACGTGGCACATTTACCACGACAACTTTCCCACGCACTGCGAACCCACCCATAAAGAGTTAAACTCCAAACCCGGGTCTCACTGGCTCTCACAGCTCGGCCGCCGGAGAAGGACGGCTTCCCATTGGCTTGCCGTGCTGTCCGCTGGAGACTCTCAAACCAATGATGCTGCAACAATTACAGCTGGGCGGAGCCGGGCACCAGTCCCGCTGCGAACCGCGGGGAGTGGTCCTAGAGTTCGGCGGATTAAAGTATTCCACAACCTCGGACTTCGTGGGACAGAGGGACGCGAGGACCTCACCGGAAACGCCTCCGGCAGATTTACATCTGTAAAATATGCAGGCTTAGCTTGCGCGGAAGAGTCCTGGGCCAGGTGAAAGGGTAGCGGTTTCCGGAAACACTCGTTTACTCTGGCCGATGCTGAGAGGCCGCCCCCAGGATTCCACAATCCTGCTACTGCGATTATTTAATTTACCGTATAACCGATAAAGACTTCAGTAGTTCTGTAGGGTTCGCAAAGCGCGTTCCGTTCCCGTGCGTAAACCCCACAACACTGCCAGTAAAGCAGGGTCTTTAATCCCAGTTAAGTGATAAGTGTATCTGGGCTAGGAGAGGTTAAGTGTCCCGCTTAAAGTTGTTCATCCCCAAAGCAGTTGAGCTCCGCCTTCAAACCAGGTCTTCTGATTCATTCTACAACACCGCATAATGTTATGGCTGCTAATAATTTATCACTTAGGTGGTGACCGTAGTGATAGCTTCTATCGTGAATAAGGACGTACAGACCTCCACTTTAAAAAAGAAACAGTAATCACGCTTATAAGGTACATTGGTTCATCTTAGCTTAAAATTATTAGCTTTACCTTTTTTGCCTAATTTCAAAAGCAAAACATATTCATTATAGTCGATTTGGAAGAAATTGGAAAGCACGAAAGTAGGTTTTCCGGTTAAAATACAGGAGTCGAACTAAATACGAATTTCAGACAACGAATTCATCGTTCTGTATTTTATTTGCTAAATCTGGCCGTCTTATGCTAGAGAAAAAGAGAGGGGGAAAAAAGATCGTCTATAGCGCCACCATCTACAAATAATCACCTTAACATTTTCGGTGCATGCTTTTGTGACATATGACTAAAATAATTTGGACCAGATTGTACACTTGGTTTCGTAACCTGCTCTTTCCACTGAATCTGTTGTTAACATTTTCCCTGGCCAAATATCCTTAGCACAGTACTTTCTCCCACTTTAATACGCTTAGGAATCCCCCGGAGAATCTTGTTAAAATACAGATTTCGACTCAGGAAGCCTGGGCTTGGGGTGAGATCCTGCAATTTCAACAAGCTCCTAGGTGATGCCAATGCTGCTGTCCATGGATCATACTTGCAGTAGCGAGGCCTTAGGGTTTAGACAACATGTTTACTAGCCGCACAGTATCCTATCGTGAAATTCCTATCAACTCCGTAGGCTCTATTGCTGGCTACCTCGATTTTGTGGGATCAATTAGCCTTGAAATAAGAGTTGGACCCTGGGAACTAGAACGCAGGAGGCACCCCCAAACATCGAGAGGTGGGTTCTTCCCAATCTACGGTACCATGAACAGTCAGGACTGTATCCCACCCTGGTCTCCACGGATCGCCCTCCTTCCCTCAGACCCAACGCCTACTCCCAAGTCCGCCTCGCAGGACTCAATTTCCCTGCCAGCCCCTCCCGCTGCGTCGGCCCCGTCGCCGCCAACGCCGCGGTTGCTGCCAAACCCCGGCGTGGATTTCGGGAACGTGCGCGCGGACGGCGCATTGGGCATGCGCAAGGGGGCCCCGGGCCGGGCGGGCTGAGGACTCAGGTTGCTCGCTCTTGCGCCGCCGGCCAGCGGCTCCCTCGCCAGCGGCAACTTGGAGGCTGCAGCCACCACTCGGTCCCACCGGGTGCCTTGGCCTCCTTGTGAACGGTGCGCCGGCTCCACAGCGCGGGCCCCCCGGCCGGCCGCGTCCTCACGTGCGGAGGCAGCCGCAGTGACCCCGCCCCCGGGCCGAGGATGTGAGACTGGCCGGGCGTCCCCGCACCGGGCCCGGGCGCCGGGAGTCGGCGGCTCGGCAGCGCTGGGCGATGGCCCTGCTGCCGGTGCTCCTCGCCTCCTGGGGCTTGGGGCAGTGAGGGGGCCGGCGGGCGAGGGGAAACGGCCCCGGCGCGGCGGGGACCAAAGGACCTCGGGCGCCATGGAGGGGGTTCTGTACAAGTGGACCAACTATCTGAGCGGTGAGTGGGGGGCGCGCCAGACGCCGGGTCCTTTGTTTGAGCGGCCGGAGGGCGGCGTCGGGACGCGAGTCCTTCGGGTCGGGGTCATGGTCCCTCCTGAAGCCAGAGAGGCCTGCACGGGCCGGGGGCTGTTCTCACAGGACCGTGTCACCCATGCTGTACGGACACAGCCCCTTGTTGGTGCTGGGTGAGGGCCGTAGCTGGCCTTTCACTTCAAGGGAAGCTATGAAATACTGAGCTTTGCGGGGACTTGAAAGGCAGGATGGCCTCGGTGTCCGAGGGAGGGGGGCGCTGACTCTCGCAGTGGGGTCTTCTGGGAGTCTGTCGAATTCTGGCGAAGGAACCGGTCTCGCCTGGCCAGCAGATAGGTCGGAGGGTTTCAAATGAATGCCGAAGGCGAGCTGGAATTCCAGAGGTGAAAGGTCCTTTTTCAAGCAAAGTCCCCGCTGCAAACACTTCCCTTTTGTCACCTTCGGAGTCACCTGTGCGGACCAAGGTATCAGAGTTCCATCTCAACAGTGTCAAAGCGCCGAAGTATGTACACAGTTTTTGCTTTTCTCACTGAGCATTCTTTTTGTTTTACAGACTCAGAAATTACCATGAGATGAAACCGTGGCAACTGTTTCGTTGCACTTCTGAGCAGAATGGCTTAAAAATAGTACCCCGCCCCCTTTCCAATGTGTGGAAGTACTTTGTTTCGTATCTTGGAAGGTCATAACTGTTCTCCAGCTGTGAATATGATTCAGAACGAGCTTTTTTTTTTCATTTGTGCAACCAGTGTTTAGTAAAAGCCGCCTGCTTGCTAGAAACTTGTATTAGGCACCTTTTGGGAACTAAACTTTATTATGGAAGATGAGCTGGACACTTAATTTTAATAGCAGTGTATTTGAAACCAGAAATATTCCCATTATCTCTTATAGTGGGAGAGAGATATTGTCCCATCCTTTCTTTGATAGAACAGTTTTTTAAATGTTGTAGTGTGGTGTAGTGTGCTCTGGGGTGGTTTAAGGACTGATGCATCTGGGAGGACCAGTTGGCATAATGACTTTGATGAGATTACGTAGCACAGCCAAAAGTGCACCTGTTGGGTGTACCCAGAATCTCTTCCTTAGGCAAACTGTGGGTAGAAGTGAGTTCTATTTATTTTTCTTATAATCATTAGTAGAGACTGAGTGAGAAGTGTTTTAGAAGATCTGGCCTTTGCTGTTGAGGATTAAATTGGGTGTGGATAACTTGTGGCTGGGCTTTGGTGAATGTCTGATGCTGGTTAACACTCTACTAAGCTAAAGGGAACATGCTTGATCAGGTAATTTTTCCTTTGAGGTATCTCTAAGCCCTGAGATGTATGGATCTTATGCCCTAGAGTAAAATTTAGTTCCTGGTCTTTCACCCCTTTCCATCACACATGCTATTTAACTTTTTTCTTTCAACCTGAACACTCATTGTTCTTTTCTTCTACCCACCCCCCCACCTTTTTTTTTTTTTTTTTTTTTTTTTTTTGCTTCACCTTTCTTACTCTCCTTCTCCTTTATATAGAAAGGTTAGTCTCTGGGTACAGTACCTGCTTCCTGTTGTGAAATGCCTTTTTTCCCCCTGTTTTTATGTATCCTTCAATAAAGTAAAATTTCTCTAAAAGGATCTTTTGGAATCTTTATCATGTGATGTCTGTACCATCTGTCCTGTTGGAAAAGTCTCTCTCTTTTTTTTTTTTCTGCCCCAAGTAAGAGAAGTCAATTCTGTGAGTGTGCCAGGGTGGAAGCCCTAAAAAAAGGTGGCTGGAGCCATTGCCAGAGGCAGCTGTCCTTATATCATGCAGCTTGTTCCCTTGACCCAGGTGCCTCCTCATTGTGGGCACACTGTTCATAGAAGCCCATCCCACCGCTGGGTACTTTTCCTGGATATACTTACAGTTATGTTTCAGCACATTGTCTTTCGTTAGGAGATAAATTTACTTCAAAAAGGAGCAGTATAGCCTAGGAGGAACAGATGCATTCTTGTTTCTTTCACCCTCCTATGTGAGTTAGTCTCCCAAAAGAGCATAGTGTGACTGTTAATGACAAGCTTTGATGAAAACATTGTTACTTCTTCTTTTCTGAAGCTTGTTTTTTTTGTTTGTTTGGTTTTTTAAAGATTTTATTCATTCATTTGATAGAGCACAAGCAGGGGGAGCAGGAGAGAGAGAAGCAGTCTCCCCACTGAGCAGGGAGCCCAACACAACAGGGGGCAACATGGGGCTCTATCCCAGGACCCTGGGATCATGACCTGAGCCACCCACGTGCCCCATGAAGCTTGTTTTTAAAAGTAATATTTTTTCTTAGGGTTTTATATGTCATAATTTTAAAATATATATAATCCCAGCCCCAGTTTGTGTTCATCTGAATTTTTCTCTAAATCATACCTGTTTGTATAATTTTGTCATGCCCACAGCTTGATATGGGAAGCCTTTTGTCAAATTTGAGTGGAGAAGTTAGGAAATCAGTTTATTAGCTGATCCTTTGACTGTTTGGAGGATATTGTTAATTTCACTTACCACCTACTGCGTCCTGGGCACTATGTTAGCCACAGGGCAAGCAACATTGAGTAAGACGGACACAGTCCCAGCCTTCCTTGAGCTTATAGTCTAGTGGGGGAGAAAGACATTCGTTGAATAAGTACTTAGAAACATGTTCCAAGTGTGTGTGATTTGGGGGAAGGTGAAGGGGAGAAGCTAGTTTGGGTCATTGGGGACTGCTTCTCTGAAGAAAAGATTTAAGCAGAGCCTAAAGGATAAATAGAAGTGAGTGAGGCCAAGGCAAAGCTGCAACTGGAGGTTGCAACGAAGAATTTTTAGCTACAGGGAATGTCACTATGAAGGCCCCAAGGCGGGATAGAGACAGGTGAGTGAGGAAAGGAAAGACCCACATGGCTGCAGAGTTTAGAGTGAGGCTAAGCCTCCAACAAGGCTGCAGGGGTGGGTAGGAAGCTTGATAGGCCCCTGCAGGGTCTCTTACGCTGTTAGAAACACCGTGGAGTGGTTGGAGTGTGTGAAAGAGAGAGAAATGATGAGATTGTTTAAAAGCTTACTTTGATTGCATTTATTGTATTTTGCTAAATACTGTATTTATTTTGTGAGTTTCTCTTGCCTCTTGAATTAAACTGGTAGGTATCAATTACTGAAAGTTGGAAGCATCATCAAAGCCCGAGAGTAGCATCTTAATTGCTTACATGAGTGTAGTGCTAAAATACAGAAATACAAGCAGTCCCTTTCCCTAATACACTAGGTATTATACTCAGGTACCCTGTGCTCCTTAAAAGGAAAATGAAAAAGAAAAAAAGAAAAAAAAGCGAGAGAGAAACCAAGAGCGTATGTGTATTTTCTTCCAACAGCCCTGAGCCATCCCACTTTTTAAGCATCAGAACATTGGACATTCTGGGATTTAGTGTCAAGCCCTCTCTTCAAATATTAGATTACACCTGGAATGAAAGGGAAAGGATCAGACACTTCACAAATACCTATATTGTGTGAGACCCAGAGCTAGGCATTGTGTTTGTTATTTGTATCTTTCAAGCCCTAAAAGTTGGTCAGGGAATATTATACATGCTCGGTTGTAAATTAATGCTCTACAGTAGAACGCTAGTTGAGGAATCAGTTGATAGCAGCTCTGTCACTGCCAGCTTCAGAGTCACTTTATCATTCTGAGCTTAGCATCTTCCTCCATAAAAATGATGAGATTTACCAGTTAGTAATTATAAAAGTAGTAACTCAATAATGTTCCAGGCACTATTCTAAACATTTTACATGGATTATCTCATTTAATCTTCACGGCAATTTTAAGAAGCAGTTGCCTTTATTATTCCCATTTTCCAGATGAAGATATTGAGACACAGAAAGGTGAAGGAACTGGCCCAAGGTCACACAGTAAGTGGCTTCAGAGTCATTGCTCCATTACATAATACTTTGAAAGGTCCTTCCTGCTTGATCATTATATAATTCTAGCTGATTCATAATGCACCTATATTTAAAGTATGTTGACCTAGAATAGCAGACTCTATTTGGGGGTAGGAGGAAGGGAGGAGTTCAGGAGTGAGGAAGAGTTTGCTCAGCTTTGTGCATGTTTTGTCACAAGGAAATTTTCTGAGCTGTGCTATGAGCTTTCTGCTTTGCAGTTTTAGGTCCCTTTCCTGCTCACTCAGCAAACAGGAGGACTGCTGCCCTGAGCTCTATCCAGCTGCAGGCTTCATGGGCCCAACCAGCAGGTTAGGGCACAAGCACATTGCAGTATGCATTCCAGAAATAACAAAAGCTTGCATAATACTGACCAGATGGTTGTCTGAGGAGGTGCTATAATTTTGCTTACTAACCCCCCCCAACCCAGGTGGAGGAGGGTGACTCTTGCCTGTATATGTTTGTGCTGTATAAACAGTGCCAAGAGGACATCTAGAATGTGAGTGATCCAGAGCAAGATTCTCATGGTCTCATAACCACTGGCCAACCTTTTTGTTGTTGTTGTTTTAACATTTTTATTGAGATAATGATTCACTTATCGTAAATTTCACCACTTAAAGTATACTAGTTAATAGTTTTTAGTGTATTTACAGAGTGTAACCATCACCACAATTTTAAAACATTTGCATTATCCCCAAAAGAAACCCAGTTTGCAATCATTCCCACCCCACCCCCTCTTGCCTTTGACAACCACTAATCTTATGTCTGTGTAAACTTGTCTGTTCTAGACATTTCATATAAAGGAAATCATACATAATGTGGTCTTTTGTGACTGACTTCTTTTACCTAGTATAATGTTTTTTGGGTTCACGAATGTATAATATGCATCAGTACTTCATTTCTTTTTATTACAAATAATACTCCAGTGTACGGATATACCATATTTTGTTTATCCATTCATCAATTGGAAATTTGAGTTGCTCTATTTGTTTGGGTTATTATGAGTAAAGGTTCTGTGAATATTTGTGTCAAGTTTTTGTGTGTACATGTTTTTGTTTCTCTTGAATGTAAACCTAGGAGTCGAGTTGCTGGGTCATATGGTAACTCTGTTGAATAATTTGGGGGAGCTACCAAGCCGTTTTCCAAACTGGCTGCACCATTTTACATTCTTAACAGTAATGAAAGAATGTTCCTATTTCTCCACATTCTCACCAACCTCCTTATTATCTGTGTTTTTTATTATATCCATTCCTGTGAGTGTGAAGTAGTATCTCATTGTGGTTTTGATTTCTCTTTCTCTGATGACTGTGTTGATCATCTTTTCATGCACTTATGAGCCATTTGTATATCTTCTTTGGAGAAATGTCTATTTACAGCCTTTGCCCACTTGTTGACTGAGTTATTTTGTCATTATGGAATTGTAAGAGTTCTTTATTCTGGATATAGTTTCCTTATCAAATATATGATTTGCAAATATTTTTTCCTGTTCTGTAGATTACCTTTCACTTTCTCGATGGTATCATTTGCTGCACAAAAGTTTTTAATTTTGATTAAAATTAATTTTTATCAATTTTTTTTCTTTTATTGCTTGTGCTTTTACTGTCATAGCTTAAGAAACTATTGCCTAACTTAACCCAAAGTCATGAAGATTTACTCCTGGTTTTTTCTAAGTTTTTATAGTTTGAGCTCCTGCATTTAGGTCTGTGGTCCATTTTGAGTTAATTTTTTTGTGTGATGTGAGAGTTAAGGGTCACTTTTATTTTTCACATTCTCTGTGGTATCCAGTGTTCAACTCTTTATTCATGATTTCAGTGACGGGACCATGGGCCAGTATATTTGAATGTTTTAAATGCGAAGGTTTGAAGTCAGAAAGCCCTGAGTTCAAAGTTCTCCTCTGCTACTTACTAGTGCTGACGCCTTGAGCAAGTTACTTACTCTCCCTGAGCCTCGGTTTTAAGATGACAGCAAGAATAATAGCCATACTAGGTTTATTATGAAGGTGAGATGGATAATATATATGAACCTGCCTGGTACATAGTTCACTTACTGTTAGGTTAATTGGACAGCTGTTTTCATTAACGATGCCAGAAAAATTCAGTTGTTTATTTTGTCTTTGTGCAAACTGTGGCTCCTCATGGCTTCTGAGAGTATATGTATCCTGAATTCTTTCAGTCCTCCTTTTGGAAGTTGGAGTGGTATAATTTATAAAGGAAAATATTCAAATGAACCATCAGAATCTTGGAATTGACTGTGTAGTCCTATGACAGTCATTCTTTTGAATGAATGCTGATTACAGATCATGTAATTTTGTGTAATACTGTACTTTTGCTTCTAGCAAAAATTAATAATCTGGTAAGGAACATAAGAGATGTTAGACCATTGCCTCATTGGCACTCCATCAAAAGCCGCACAGTCTTTCCATTGATTCTGATGTGTGATGTGGTTGGCAATGTTAGGGGTGACCGTGGAATCTTATGTCATTGAAGTGGTCTGTAGATTGAAGAGGGTTGGGGACCTTTTTTCTCAGACTATACTCTCAGTGTTTAATCTTTGCCAAATCCTGTTACCATTACTTTCATCTTGTTTAGAATTGAGCAAAAGCCAGTTAAATTCCATTAGGAAAAGATTTTAGACAGATAAGAAAACAGGCAATGGAGCTCTGTTGGACGCAAGACAGATGAATGAGACAACAGGGAGGGTGAGTCCAAAAAAAATACCATGATGCTTGGGCATTTCTCTCCCTAGATCTATTTTCAAGTTCGTGGAGTAGGTATGACAGTACCAGGAGAGATGGAAAAATGGATAACTTAAGTTAGCCAGAGAGGGCTGACCTTTCTCAGTATTCCTATTACATCAAAGAAGGCAAAATATCATTTGCTTGAGAATCTATTCCACGTCCTTTGGATAGAATTATTCCTGTATAATCCAAGACAAGGATGGCTCTGTCTTGATTTTTAAATACCTGAGGAATGGGCGCCTGGGTGGCTCAGTTGGTTAAGCGACTGCCTTCGGCTCAGGTCATGATTCTGGAGTCCCGGGATCGAGTCCCACATCAGGCTCCCTGCTCAGCAGGGAGTCTGCTTCTCCCTCTGACTTTCCTCCCTCTCATGCTCTCTGTCTCTCATTCTCTCTCTCGCAAATAAATAAAATCTTAAAAAAATAAAAAAAAAAATAAATAAATACCTGAGGAATGGTCTCAACAATCTACTTTTTAACACAGTCCAATAGCCAGTCAATTATTCATTCACTGAGAATGAATGAAACACTAAGTATCAGCTTCTTACTAGACCCTGTGTGGTTATTAGGGATACTGTTTTGAATAAAACATGATCCTGTTCTCAAGGAGATCATAGTCTAGGGGATATCCTTCTTAACTACGAAAAATGCCCTTCTAAATTCATGATGTTGACCCTTAAGCTTTTACATGGTTGTTTCAAGGCTGTGGCTTGACAAGGCTTAAAAGAACCACATTGTGCATATAGCTGGTCCCTAGGTGTAGTTAAGCTATTACCTATCACCCTCCAGTGTCTTTCTTGGAATTTTAAAGGCAAATTTGGGGCAACCCTGACAGGCTGGAATGTTGAAGTCTTTGGTTGTCCAGGTTGACATCACACATGTCCTTTTGTTTTTCTGCCTCTACTGGCCAATATATGCAACTTGGGTGGAGACCAGCCCTTAGTCTTCTGAGGCCCTTGTAAGCAGCGAGAAATGATATAGAGAAGAAAGAATATGAGTAAGGTGTAAAACTGGTCCAAGGAGACAGGCATACCTTTGTTAAGAAAAATGTAGGAATCCTAAAAAGAGGGAAGGAAGGAAGGAAAGGTGAAACTAAGAGAGGGAGGAAGGAAGGGAGGGAGGGATGGGAAAGAAAGGGAAGGGAAAGGATAGGAAAGGAAAGGAAAATGTAGGAATCCTTTTTCAGGAGTGGTCAGGGAAAACTTTCTTCAAGAGGTGGGACCAACGGGTGGGTGAAATTGACCTGGACAGAAGGGGAAGGTAAGGGAACAGAAGTGAACCTCAGTGAGGAAACCAGCAGTACTAAAAAGGAGAGTTCTGTCATGAGAGCAGGAGGTGTTGTTGGGTTAAGCCAGGTCAAGCCTGAGAGTTTTTAATTAGTAGGGAGTCACTTAGGGTTTCTGAATAGGAGGGAAGAACAGGTAAAAACAGCACATAAGGAAGATAGAGCTGGCTAAAACATGATAAGGGAGGAGGGAAAGCTGAAATACATGACAAGATGATAATGGAAGGGGAAAAGGGAGGCAGTATCCTCCATTTCACAGATGAATAAACCAAGGCTTTTAAGATAAATAATTAACTTAGAATCACACAGCATGGGCGCCTGGGTGGCATAGTTGGTTGAGAGTCCAGCTCTTGGTTTCGGCTCAGGCTCATCGCAGGGTCATGAGACTGTGTTCTGCGTCAGGCTCTGCGCTCAGCGAGAAGTCCGCTTGGGTTTCTCTCTCTCTCTCTTAAATAAAGAAATCTTAAAGAAAAAAAAAAGAAAGAATTGCACAGCAAATAAGTCTTGAGCCAGGCCTGCCTGACTTCATGTCCTTCCCATGATTTTACACCATATACCTCTGTGGGCATGGTATAGTGTTGAAGCCAGGAGTGAAAATGAGGGCAATTGGGAAAGACGTAGGGACTGACCTGGAGGGATGGGGCCCTCAGGTTTGGAGCTAGGATAGTAAGGGATGCTGGATTTGTAAAAAGTGACATTATAGTCAGAAGGAAGATGACATGTTAAACCTTAGATATTCAGTTTAGTCCATCTCTCTCATTTATAAATTGGAAAATAATGCCCAGAGAAATTAAGTAACATGCTCAAGATGACACATCTAGATGTTGTAAGTCTGAACTTGAACCAGTTACCTGACTGTTTTCTTGAGTAAGGTGCTGGTGGGACATATATGAGAAGCATTAACCAGAACAAGTAAATATAACAAATATCCAGTTTGATAGCCCAAAGCACACAGCAGAGGTGACTTACAGCAGGCTCAACAAGAGAATTTGATATGATATATTATAATTATAGTCTCACCATCTGCATGCCTGACTCCCCAGTAGACTATTACTCTTTGAAGGCTGGGATCTTCTTCTCTAAATCTCTAAGCCTGGCAAATTATAAGTGCTCAAAAAATGCTTTGTGAATTAATTAATGGTAAATTGAGGAACCTATAATTTAGTTAATGCTTGGTTATTATCTCTTACTATTAGGGATATCTCTTCTTCCCTCCTTCCCAGCTGCAACAAAACTCTTATGACTGACCTGGCAGAGGAGCCCACAGCCTTGTTATCCCCTGTCCTGTCTGCAGCTCCCAGAGGGAAGCTGAGTTATGGGGGAGGACTCTGATGAGGTGGAATATGGCTGCGTACCCCCACAGCTGGACATGGAAAACACCAAGACTGTAGAGGTCAGGGTTCAGTAACTGTGCTTTCCTTCAGTGTAAAAATGGTAGGTTTTCTCACCTTTAACATATCTATAAAACATCCATAATATACTGTATTGAACCATCATATAATATATATGGATTATGAATACAGCAACCATAATTTATGGTGACTAAATTAAGTCTTGACTCACCACTTCAGAAAGATTATTATTCCTATGAAGAAATTTAGTCTCCCTTTATTTTCTTGACATTACTTTCTCTTGAAATAGATTATGCAAAAGAATTGACTTTCCTGTTACTTTGAATTAAGATAGAGGTTTACAGAATTTGAAAGCTGAAAGAGACTCTTAGACTCATGCTGTAATTCTGTAGAAAAAGGAAATTAAAGTTGAAAGAAGTTAGAGGCTCATTCAGCTTTTTTGCTTCTTCTGTTCCTGTTTGATTATGCTCACTAGTTTTTACCTCTTATGATTGATGAAAAAGCACCTTTCCTTCTTTTTTTTCTTTACGTTTAGCTTAATTTTCTTTTTTTTTTTAAAAAGATTTTATTTATTTGAGAGAGTGAGTGAGAGAGCAGAGCAGGGGCAGAGGGAGAGGAAGTAGCCTCCCCGCTGAGTGGGGAGCCTGACATGGGGCTCGATCCCAGGACCCTGAGATCATGACCTGAGCGGAAGATAGATGCTTAACTGACTGAGCCACCCAGGTGCCCCTTAGCTTAATTTTCTATAAGAGATAAGTAGCCCCTTCTCGTGTTGTTCTGCTTTTCTACTCAGCAGTATTTCATTATGGACTTCTAAAAATTTGCAACATGTTAATTTTTTTATCTTGGTTTTTTTTTTTTTTTTTTTTTCCTGTTAAACAATAAGATTGTAAACTTCTGGTTTCCCATAACCCCTAATTGGCAGGAGCTCTGAAGAAACTATGATGGGTTTATAAGCAGAGTGATGTACCTTAGCATGAGGTTGACATTTCACTTAGTGGGTATCCTACTAGTTCTATTTAAGAGTGTTGTTATTGGGCTAAGATGGAGTAAGTTCACTGTAGCCTCTTTCCCACTGATTACACTAAAAACTGAACGAAGTACTCAAGCAACTACCTGAGAACTCTGAAAAGTAAATAATACCAAGCAGACTGGGGAGGGAAGACAAAACAACCACCATGGTAAAGATGAACACTCTTGAAACAAATGGAAAGGTATAGATTCTTAGCAGAGAAATATAAAATACTGAAAAGGACTAAATGGACATTTTAGAACTAAAAAGTATAATATAATTTTTTTTTTTAATCACTTAGTACATGGGCTCAGTAGAATATAGATGACACAGAAAAGAAACAGTGAGCTTGAGGATAAGTCAATAGAAATTACCCAGTCTTAAAAACAGAGAAAAAAAATTGGTAGAACTGAAAGGAGAAGTAAATCCACAATTATCTTTGGAAACTTCAACATTCTTCTCTCAGTAATCCATAGAACAAATGGACAGTAAATCATCCAAAGATACAGAAGATCCGAACACTATCAACCAACTTGACCTAACTGACATTTATAAAGTAATCCCTCAAACAACAGCTGAATACTGCATTTTTTTCTTTTTCTTTTTTTAAAAGATTTATTTGAGAGAGAAAGTGGGCATGAGCAGGGGGAGGGGCAGAGGGAGAAGCAGACTACCCCTGAGCAGGGAGCCGGACATGGGGCTGGATCCCAGGGCCCCGGGACCATGACCCCAGCGGAAGGCAGATGCTCAACCGACTGAGCCACCCAGGCATCCCTACTGCATTTTTTTTTGTTCAAATGCACATGGGACATTCACTAAGATTAACCATGTTCTGGGCTGTAGTAGAAACCGTGCCCAATTGAAAAGAATACCCTTGTCTTTAACAGAAATAAACTAGAAATCAATGACAGAAAGATGTGGGAAATCCCCAAATATTAGGAAATTAAACAGTATACTTCTGAGTAACCCGTGGGTCAATGAAGAAGTCTCCAAGAAAATTGGGAAATATTTTCAACTTAAAATGAAAACACAACAGTGGTTGGCCAGGGATAAAGTGTGGGAAAGAGGGCTTGATCTCAAAGGAGCAGCACAAGGGAATTTTGAGGGGAGGATAATGGAATTTTTCTGTATCTTTATTATGGTGGTTGTTAGAAGATTATGCATTTATCAAAACTCAGAATTGTTAACCAAAGAAGAAATTTGACTACATGTAAATTTTAAAATATTTTTAAGAATTTAAGTGTCGGGGTGCCTGGCTGGCTCAGTCAGTAGAGTGTGTGACTCTTGATCTTGGGGTCGTGAGTTTGAGCCCCATGATGGGGGTAGAGATTACTTAAAAATAAAATCTTGGGGGAAAAGAAAGAAAGTGTCTTTTTAATGGAGTACCCTTTTTTTTTTTCTTTAGTGAAATGTTTGGATGAGTTACTTGTCACAAGGGTGCTGAGTAAAAGAAGCTACAATATTTTTTAGACATAGGTATGACTCACAAATAATCACTTTTTGGTTTGGATCTTTAAAGGAATAAGAACATCTCTAGAAATTCTGATTTAAAAATGGTAGTTGTGAAATAAAAAAGGAAGAAAATATGTATGAATTAACATGAGCTATGCTATTTTAGATCCAAATATATGTACATTTTTATCAAGAAAATTATCCTCATTGAAAAAATACACATTGTTCAACAATTAGTTGAGCTGAAAAAAGTGAATTTTGCAAACAGTTGCTGTCAATTAAGTATAGAAAGATACTGCACTGTGTGAGAAAAGAACAAGCTGGTAACAGTTTTGGAATAATGATGTTCAGATCTTTAATTTCTTTGAATAATGTTTTACAGTTTTCATAGTATAAGTTTTATACTTCTTTTGTTGAGTTTATTCCTAAGTATCTTATTCTCTTTGTTGTTATAAAAGGAACTGTCTACTTAATTTCATTTTCAGTTCATTGCAAATGTAATAGAAATATAATTGATATCTGTATAGTGGTCTTCTATCTTGCAACCTTGCTAAACTTATTTATTCCAGTAGTCTTTTTTATTGGACTCCTTAGGTTTTGCTTCGTTTTGTTTTGAAATATACAAGAGTGTGTCTGCAAATAGAGGTAGATTTGCTTCTTCCCTTCCAATCTGGATACCTTTTATTTCATTTTGTACCCTAATTGCCCTGGCTAGAACTTCCAATAAAAGGTTGAATAGAAGTGGCGAGAGGAAGCATCTATATGTTGTCTTGGGGAAAAGCATCCATGCTTTTGTCATTAAGTATGATGTTAGTTGTGGGTTTTGTTTTTGTTTTTGTTTTTTTTTAGGTGCCTTTATCAGGGTGAAAAGGTTCCCTTCTATTCCTAGTTGGTTGAGAGTTTTTATTATGAAAGGTGTTAGATTCTGTCAAGTGCTTTCACTTTTTCTACATTTAGTGAGGTTGATCATGTGATATTTAATGTTCTTTTATTTAGGAAAAAAACCAACTCAGGCTTGAAGTAAAAAAAAAAAAAAGATAATTTATTGGCTCACTTTTTTTTTAAGCTCACTTACCTGAAAAGTTCAGTGGGTATCTGATCTATGGTTATAACATGGTCTTATTGTGAATGGTGTTCAGAACTGTCATCTGGATTTGCATCCTTTCCCTGCCTCCCTCAAGTCCTCCCACACGCATTCCCTTTATGTGTGAATCATGTTTAGGTCCCGTGTGATGGCAGAATGACTGCTGGCAGCTCCAGGCAAACATCTGCAAGACCAAAGAAAAGAGAGAGTCTCCATTTCTTTCTGCCTTTGTCCAGACCCAGCAATAGTCCCAAGTTTATCTTTGGTTGGGTCACTTGCCTATTGTGTATCATTGAGGACAGGGGATGTGAAGCTCCATTTAAGCCTGAATCACATGTCCCCCCTGGAGCTGGTCAGCCCCACCCAACTACATGGATAGAGTGTGGAGAAGGAGATTTTTAGTAACAGAAATGTGAAGGATGGATGCCAGGTTGCCAAAAATAAATGTCCGCTCTACCTTCTGTAGTGAAATAATCCAGGATAATGCAGTGTGTGAAATTAGCATTTAAATACTTTTATTCCCCTACCCCATCTCTGGCAGGGATAGCTTATATAAGCTAAAACTTTTCTCTGCTCATCGAAGTTTCTTGTCTAATCCTTCCAAGTGGGGAGTTTGGCTGACACCACATTCCATCTCCAATAGAGAATGGCCAAAAAAAGGAGTGGGGGTTGGACAGGAAGATTAATCTAATGGTAATCTAAGAGAGCAGGGACTGGTTACACCCACAGTTTTCATCTGCTCTTTTGTTACCTTGAATTATTTTATCATTTCCAAGTGTGTTAGTAAGGGTTCTCTAGAAAAGCAGATCCAATAGTATACAGAATTGTATACGTATTATGTATATACATATATATGTGTGTATGTATAAATATAAATACATGAAGGGTTTTATTGTAAGAATTGTGTCTTGCAGTTATGGAGACTGAAAAGTCCCATGATCTGCTATTGGCAAGCTAGAGAACCAGGAAAGCTGGTGATGCAATTCGGTGTGAGTTCAAGGGCCTGAGAATTGGGAGAGGTGGATGGTATAAATCCTGACCTGGGTCGACAATCTGGAGAACCAGGTGCATCAGTGTCCTAAGGCAGGAGAAGATGGATGTCTCAGCTCAAAGAGAGAACAAATTCTCCATTCCTCTGCCTTTTGTTCTACTTAGGCCCTCCGTGGATTGGATGATGCCCACCAGCAATGGTGAGGGCAATCTTCACACAGTCTACTGAGTCAAATACTAATCTCTGCCAGAGATACCCTCATAGACATACCTAAAAATAGCATTTTATCAGCTGTCTGGGCATCCCTCAGCCCATCATGATATATAAAATTGATACATAAAATTAACTACCACATCAGTCAAGGTAACTGCAGATTAATTTAAAACAGGAAATGGATTAATGGCCTCTTCATTCTTGCCTCTTTTCTCATACAGTTATTTCTGAGCTGTATCTGAGCTTCCTAGGACAGGACATCATGAAAGAGGAGTGTGTCCCAGTCCCACTCTAGACTCTGCATTGCTCTGCCTGTAAATGTCATATAATGGGAATGAGACCTCTGTGGTTTCTTAATGTGCCTTCTGAAAATCCAGTAACTTTATGCTTTAAAGAAAAGTTATTCTTGGTCATGGTTTTTATAGTTAAAAACTATAGGATAAAATAACGATATATATAACTTTTAGGTAAATGTAGAACCCATTATAGGGAAGGTGGTGTTTCAGTTGTTATTACAGTTTACCAGCTACTTTCAAAACCTAACTGCAGCTGTGCTTCGTGGGGCGGGGAGGGGGGGCAGGGAGCTGTTTAACTTTTTTCAGATTACTGTAAGATAAACCTAGTCTAGGGGCACATTTTTTTCATTTTGTACATATTTTTTCACATTTCAACAACTGAAATCGGGAAGCATCTTAGAATCAGCACCATGTCATATTGCTTAATGGGCAGGTGTTTTTTTTTTTTTCCTTGTGTTACATAAAATAATGGTATGTCTTAAAATTGATGGTGTGTGATGATTAATTTTATGTGTCAGTTTGCCTGGGCCATGGGGTGCCTGGACATTTGGCCAGACATCTTTCTGGGTGTCTGTGAGAGGGTATTTCTGGATGGGATTGACATCTGAACTGGTAAAGTAGATTGTCTTCCCTAATGTGAGTGGGTCTCATCCAATCAGTCAAAGACCTAAACAGAATAAAAAGGCTAAGAAAGAGGGAACTCCTCCTGCCTGCCTGAGCTGGGACATTGGTCTTTCCCTGCTTTCTGACCCGGACTGAAGCACAGCTCTTCTTGGGTCTCAAGCCTCTTGATTTGTGTGAATCAGGCACCAGACATCTGTACCTAAGCAGCGCACAGGGCTGTGCTCGAAGCTCCTACTGGCCCTCTCTCTGTCTGCCTCAGCCACAGAAGAGTCTCATTAGAAAAATGTATCCCTAAAGGGCTGTAGCATTTCAGAGAAAGAAAAATATATATCCGACTGAGGACTCTGACAAGGCTATGCAGAAATAGTCAGAGATGACATTTTAGAAAGAAGATCCAGCTCAGGCAACAGCCCAGAAGCAGAAAGTAAGTTTGGTTTGTCTAAAATATAGATTGGGTAAGAGCACTAGATAAGATATATATTTCAACTGAATATGGTGTGTCCCCTGAAATTCTCCAAAGTAAAAGTAGTTAAGCCCTTGAATGTTTTAAGATTATTTCATTTCAATGGGTCAATACTAAGTAGTGAGTCAAAGTTCTTTTCTCCTATGGCTCATATGCCCCTACACAGGCTTATTAGCACTCTGTAACTCTGTATGACGTCGAAAGGGCTGTAGCCAGGCCACAGGGGCACAAGAGCACCTGGCTCAGTGGGGGATCCACACAGACCAGGTTCAGCCACTCGCTGCTGACAGAATCTAAAGACAGAGTTTCTCCAAGTGGGGAATTTGGCTGACTGGTGGTGGTGAAACAAGAAAATAATGTATTTCAGGGCGCCTGCGTGGCTCAGTTGGTTGGGCGACTGCCTTCGGCTCGGGTCATGATCCTGGAGTCCCTGGATTGAGTCCCATGTCGGGCTCCCTGCTTGGCGGGGAGTCTGCTTTGCCCTCTGACCCTTCCCCCTCTCATGTGCTCTCTCTCTCTCATTCTCTGTCTCTCAAATAAATAAATAAAATCTTAAAAAAAAAAATGTATTTCAGTGAAGACCAACACCAAAAAGTCAGCGGACTAACGTCTCAAAGATGGCCTCCAAAGTGCTGAAAATACTCCTGGGTTTAGATAAGGAAAATGTGGGCAGTAAAGGTCAGGTCGATCGATCACTGTCTTAGGGTCAGTTGTGCAGGGTCTTGCTGAAGTCATGGCAGTGGTTAATGCTTGAGGGAGTAGTTTCAGTTCCTATCAGGGAATGCTTTGCTTGTGGGGTCTTTTGCCTGAGTTCAGAGATAAGCGGGAAAGAAGAACTTAATCAGTTAAGAAAGTATAGACTGAGGTCAAAATGGAGGTGGTTGAAGTCCTCTTTCAGAGCAGTATAATGTTCTGCCTCATTTCTAAGTTTGGGATAATCTTTCTTAACCAGAGGAGAGGAGATCAAGTGTGTGATAACAGTGTCCAGGAGATAATAATCTTTTATCTTAAAAAAAATAAAAACCAGAGATTACTAGTACCATATTAAAGGAAAAGGAAATAAAAATCATCAGTAATCCTGTTAACTAGAGAATCATCCCTATGTTCCTGATCCTTGCAGACTTTTTTCTATACCTATGTGACTAAAAATCTATGCCACCCACTATGTGGGTGTTTGTTTTTAATTTAAAAAATGGGATCATGCATACAGGTATTTACTAACCTACTTCTTTCCCTTAGAATTTCCCCTGGAATTTAAGCTCCTTGGAGCTGGGACCCAGCCTCCTTTGTCAGGTCCCATTCCTGTGTCCTGGGAGGCACCTCCCATGCAGGCAGTAATTGAGACCATGCTCTTGCTTCTGTTTACAGGTTGGCAGCCTAGATGGTTCCTTCTCTGTGGGGGGATATTATCCTATTATGATTCTCCTGAAGATGCCTGGAAAGGTTGCAAAGGGAGCATCCAAATGGCAGTCTGTGAAATTCAAGGTGAGAAACCAAGAGATTTGCAGGTTTTCTTTTTCTTTCTGTCTCTCCCATAAAATAAAAAAGCACTGGCCTCTGCGTGTCTTTCTCTGACGTTCTTATGGTACAAAGATACACAGTGTTATGTCCCAAAGAAAGCCTTGCAAATAAGACCTAAAACCAGCCAGTTTTTACAAGGAGGTTGTTGAAGAAGTAGTCAAAATAAATGAGAGCAGTGTGCTTCACCATACATCTAGTGCTCATTTTTTAGTCACTTGCTCACCTAAAGCCAGCGACTATGTGCAAAGCTTAGTTAAGTTTTTTACTGCAGCGTCTAACACTTCTATGTTTAGATCAGGACACACACACACCTTCTCACCACCACCACATACGTAAAACAAGCAAACACATAAAGACCTGCAAATAGCCTTTACTTCTTGGTTTGGGGACATCTTGAGACATGCTGAGAAGATGTGGCTTTGAAACAGATTAGAAGAGAAACAGATTAGAAGGGTATTTTGCAGCCTGATGGGAGGTGAAGGTCAGAGTGTGGTTTTCTTATTTCTTCTCCCAAAGGTCTCACACTTTTGCTCTAACTTGTGAAGGACAGTAGAAAAGGAGAAATAATTGTGTTCTTGATTGCTTTCCAATAAACCCAAGAAGGTAGAGAGGCACACTCTTACTGTTGGCATGCAAGATTTTGGCCTCAGAGCAGTATTACTTTATACACACAAGCCAAAAGAGATTCTGTCTCTCTTCCGATAAGGAGAATTGAGTGCTTCTTTTTAGTCTTGGTGATATGTTGGAGCCAGCCAAGGTTTTTCCTCTTCATCAGCAGAAGCATCGAGGAAGAGATAAATAAACTAGGGGAGGTGATAAGGGCTAGCTAGCATCCTCCCTTGGAAGAAGCCTTTAGTGACTTGCACCAGTTGAGCTTAAATATTTGGGTGGGGTGGAGGCTACCCAGATAGGGCTCTTCTAGCTTTCTGACCTCCCTCTGCCTTGCTCCCAGTTCATTCTGTAGATAATACACGCATGGACCTGATAATCCCTGGGGAGCAGTATTTCTACCTGAAGGCCAGAAGTGTGGCTGAGAGACAGCGGTGGCTGGTAGCCCTGGGGTCAGCCAAGGCTTGCCTGACCGACAGTAGGACCCAGAAGGAAAAAGGTTAAGTATTGATTGTCCTCTGGTCTGGGAGCCTTGGGAATCACCCACTGGCATCTCTGGGTTCTCATATTTGTTATCTTGCCTCTGACCACCCAGCCAGCTTTTTGTATCGTGCAAATGCCATATACCTCTGGAATTTAAACCACAGCCTATATCTAACTCTTCTCTCTTAGCATATCATAATAGAAAGAGCACAGGCTTTGGAGCCAGATACAACTGGATTCAAATCATGGCTTTGTAGGTTACTGGCTTTTTGACCTTGGCATAGGTCACTTAATCTCTCTAATCCTCAGCTTCCTCATATTTTAAAAAGAGGTAATAACCTGCATTAAAAGGGTTGCTATGAGGATTAGTAATGATATGAAACTGTTTAGTACCCAGTCTGGCACAAAGTTGATCTTCGGTAAAGAAGCCTTGGAGCAGGGTACTTTCTGTAGTAACACCCCACTTTCCCCTCCCTTTCCCTGGGGAGGGATGGATACTTAATTGTCAGGTTGCTACTGCTTACTGCTCATTAACTCAACCTCATTAGGTCTCCTGAGAACCCTGGCACAACTTTCTGTGTGGGCCAGGGGAGAGTGCCAGGGCTTCCTGCCTGAGCCCTAGCGCCACCTTCCCAGCCCCCGTCCCCAGGATGTACACCTGAAGAGATTGGCGGGAGACGGGGGCCTCTTTCTCATGACAGGTGTGGTAGATGTGCTTGACTCTTCAAATAGACACCGGAAAATGGCCTCTGCCTTGGTTTTTTTTTTTAATGCTAAATCGGGAGCATATTCCAGACACTGTCAGCTTTGACTCAGGTCAGGTTGTAACGTGCAGCTCTTTCATGGGAACAAATCCAGAAGTGATAATGACTAGCTGAGCCCTCAGCGCCAGAGTAGCTGGAGCACTGCTAATGAGGGAGCAGCATGTGCACTGAGGGTGCCGTTAGCCTTGATGGGTGGCATGCTGGACCAGTTCTGTGAATTAACGAGCCATCTTATTAGTGATAATTGCACGTTACGGAACAGTTTCCCAGTTTGGGGTACTGTTGGCAGGTAGATAGCTATGACCCCATTTTACAGATAGGGAAAACTGTGCAGCAGATGAAACCAAAACTCTGAACCCTTGACTCTGGGTTTGAAAAGTATGCTGTATCCTTCTTCCTATACTGGTGATCATTCAGTATGTTGGCCCAAGAAATAATATAGATTACAAAAGACTAGAAATCTCCTGTTTCTGTTTTTCTTGCCCCCATTATCTTCATATATATCTTATCTATAACCCATACCATAAACATCTGACTTTAGGTATAGGTTATATATGCCACTCTATGGTATGCTAACTAGTAAATTCCTTATTCATCCTGGTAATTACATTATCATCATTTTGTTATTTAGAGTTTGCTGAAAACACTGAAAACTTGAAAACCAAAATGTCGGAACTAAGACTCTACTGTGACCTCCTTGTTCAGCAAGTAAATAAAACAAAAGAAGTGACCACAACTGGTGTGTCCAATTCTGAGGTAAAATATTATTTGTCTTAGTGACAGGAAAAGTAGCACCAGATATTGCTTGCAGGTAATCATTACTCTCACACAGTCCTTGACTATTTTGGAATTTACTATTTTTCGGAGAAAAAAAGTAACAAAATTCAACAAAGAGAAGAAATGTGTGCGTTTCAGCATGTGGAAGCATTTGTTTTCCTTCATGGAATGAATTCAGGATTAATTAGTTGATAACATTTGGAACCTTTAACATTGGCGCCATTAGCCTAGCTGATGTACTAAAATACGTTTTTCCCCACTTTGCATCACTTTATAAATACAGCCTTATCTGTCTAGCTGCTTCTATAGGTATGACTACTAATATGCCAGCATCATGTCTATTAATAATGTGTACCTGTCATCTTTGATGAGACTATAACAAGATTTTATTTTATTTATCTATCTATTTATTTTTTAAGTAAGCTCTACACCCGGCATGGGGCTTGAACTCACCACCCAGAGATCAAGAGTTGCATGCTCTATGGACTAAGCCAGCCAGGCACCCCTGTAACAGGATTTTATTGGTGACATAATAATTGTGCTTTACTACAGACTAATGCTTTCAAAGATGGAGACACAGCTTTTTTTTCTGCCCATTGTCAGTAAGGATTGCAATTTTTTTTTTATCTTTTTTTTATTTTTTGAAGATTTTATTTATTTATTTGACAGGGAGAGACACAGCGAGAGAGGGAACACAAGCAGCGGGAGTGGGAGTGGGAGAGGGAGAAGCAGGCTCCCCGCAGAGCAGGGAGCCTGATGCGGGGCTCGATCCCAGGACCCTGGGACCATGACCTGAGCCGAAGGCAGACGCTTAATGACTGAGCCACCCAGGCGCCACCAGGATTGCAATTTTTAATGTTTATTAATGAAGTTGTCATTTACTCATCCTAAAACATGTATTAAAAGATCTATCTGGTGTTAGGCTGTGTGTTGAATGGCTCATACCACCCAGGGAGGGTCTCTCTCTCCTCTCAGAGTAGTTATAATCTGAACAACAATGCCTACAAAATGAAGAATCAATAGATTCTAATTAATGGTTTTAGTAAAAGAAGATTATGCTACTAGTGGTGCTTTCAGTTTTTCTTATAAGGGTGATTTCATTCACTTCCTTTTGGGCTCTCTTATTCATTCAGCAACTGCCTGTTGTGTACAAGACACTGTGCTGGGACAGGGCGGGAGGGAGGGATACCGAAAAACATCTCAGTCCTGCTCTTGGGATGCTTACCGTTCATAGCCGTGATTCTCAGCCCAGAGCAGTTTTGCCCCTTAGAAGACATTTGCAGTGTTTGGAGACATTTTTGGTCGTCAGGGTCGAAGGAGTGCTATTGGCCTCTACTGTATGGAGGCTAGGATGCTGCTTCACATCCTGCAGTGGGTAGCAGAGCGCCCTCACCGACTTCCCCCACTCCAAAAATTCGTCAGCCCCCCATGTCAGTCTTGCCACAGGTAGGGAAACCCTGGCCTAACAGGGAAGGGAAAATGTGAACATAGCAATTTTTAATCCAAGGAGATGTTTAGAGTGCCCTGGGAACTTGCTAATGAAACTGTGGCTGTGATACTCTGATTTATAATAAGAAATATGTATATTTGGTCTTTATAAGAGAGATATATTTGGCAGAGCTCCTAAAACTCTTAGAATTTCCTGTGATGAGAATGATAAAATTGTCTTTTGTTATGGTAGGGAGACGACTTTTGGAAAGTGCCTAAGGATGGGGGCTGGTTGACCCAGAACCCAACCAAGTGATTAGAGGGTTAGAACTCTCAGATCCACCCCACTCTCATCTCCTGGGAAAGAAGAGAGGCTGAAGATTGAGTTTAATCTCAGTGGCTAATGATTTCATCAGTCATGTCTGTGCAGTGTAGCTTCCATAACCCAAAGAACGGGGTTCGGAGAGTTCCTGAGTTGGCGAACACATGGAGATTCAGGCAAAGTGGTGTGGTCAGAGAGCATAGAAGTTCTGAGCCGTTCCCAGCTGCCTTGCCCTTTGCATCTGTTTCTGGGTTGTATCCTTTTATAATAAACTGTAGTAAACTGGCCATCTGGTAACTAGTAAAATGTTTCTCAGATCTGTGAGCAGCTCTAGCAGATTAATCAACTGAAAGGAGGAGGGGGTTAGAACCTCCAATCTGTAGTAGCAGATCAGTCAGAAGCACAAGTGACCACCTGGACTTGCCATTGGTATCTGAAGTGAGGGGTGGGGAGCAGCCCTGTGAGAGCTGACACTGTCTTCAGGGAGATAGTGTCAGAATTGAGTTGAGTTATAGAACACCCAGCTGGTGTCAGAGAATTGTTTCGTGGTATGGGAAAACCCACACATAATTGATGTCAGAATCATAGTGGTCCACAACCAGTAACATCGACTAGCTTGTTAGAAATACAAAATTGAAGAAAATATAGAGGCCACTCTTAAGGAGAAAAATTTAACTGGGTAAATTTTAAAAATCTTACTGGCTTTATTCAGCAACTCATGAATCAAGCAACATCTCATCTAACAGATAAAAAGGAACTCTGAAAAGCCTTATGAGGCTAGGGATTGTTACAGATAAAGTGAGCAGGAACAAGGAAGTTCTGCTGAGCCTTTACTGATTGATTAAAGCAGGGTTACTTCCTTCATGTGGAGCAAAAGGAAATCTTGGAGCTGGGTCAGGTAACTTGTGCTGATTGGTTGACCTAGGCCTGCCTTTTTTGGGACAACCAGGCATAGGAACTGAAGTTTTTGGTTTGCTGATGTGAGGCTTAGCATGAGCGACTCCATCTTGGGCCCGGTCTGGTTTCTTTTATACCATTAAGATGTGTTTACTGTACTCTCTAGTCAGGGGATGGCCTCAGTTTCCTGAACAACTTATTAATATCAGTATTCAGGGGAAAAACATCCTGAACAGGTAAAATAACTGGGAGAACAAGTGATTAGCTATTCAAAAGAATTCCATTTGCTAAAAGCTCTTAAACTCATCTGTACCGAAAGCCAAAAACCCCATTCTGAAAGTAAATAATGATTTATGGTTTCTAATTCTTCTATTCTAGAACCTCATTTTTACTCAGGCAGTGGGAGACATTTTTCTATTGATTCCACTGATCTTCAATCTGTGTGATTCCCTGATTCATACCTGCCACCACTTATAGACCGGAAACTCCCTGAGGGCTCTGTGCCCAGCACCTGGCACAGTGCTAGCATATAATACTTTTGAATTGAAAGAAGTTGTTGCCTTCAGCTGGAGCGGTGGGGGGAGAGTGTGAAGGGTCAGATGGAGGCTTATAGGGCTAGTAGATAAAGTGGACTCAGTATTTTCCTTTTGTAAATGATGTACATATTTGTCCTTCAAAATAGGTGGGTACATTATTACTACATTGTGGATAAAAACCTCTAAGGACATTCCACCATTGGGCTCTTTCTTTTTTGGCAAGGTAAAGGAATCTTCCACTCTTGTTTCGTAGGAAGGAATTGATGTGGGAACTCTGCTGAAATCCACCTGCAATACTTTTCTGAAGACTTTGGAAGAATGCATGCAGATCGCAAACACAGCCTTCACCTCTGAGCTACTCTATCGCACTCCCCCAGGTTCACCACAGCTGGCCATGCTCAAGTCCAACAAGGTAAAAGCCAGCTCAGCTTGGCAGCAGCAGGGCATATGAAAAGATGAAAAGTTAAAAAGTGATGTAGTGAACCATGTTATCCATCACCCTTTGGTGACTGAGAAAGACATTTTTTTAGTGGCCCTCCCTTTATGTCCACTTAACATATTTCTGCCGTCAGTCCTCTGTATCCATTTATTTTTAGCAATTTTACCATCTAAACCTGTGTCTGATGTAACTAGGCTCTTTTCAGCCTTCTTGTCCAGCAAATCTTGCCAAGATTTGTGGTGACCTTCTAACTAGTTACTTTCAGCCTAACCCTTCCAGGCAGCTGATGGTATTTCTATTCGTGAAGTATAAACTGGACCACTTTACCTAAACTTCTCAGTGCCTCCCTCATTGCCAAAGGTTAATGTCAAAACTTCTTAACCCATTCCCACACCCCCAGCCTTGTGCTCTGTCATTACCTGGCTGAACATACTAACTGCATAGAGCTCCCCTGACATCTTCACACCATTTCCCAATGCCAAGAATGCTGTTCTCACTTATCTTCCCCTAGTTTGCACTTCCCCATCCTTCAATATTTAATCTCTCCTTCCCTGAATCCCTAAGTTGGGCTAGGAGCTTCTCCTCTTTGCATACTCCTATTTTTTAGGGTTACTCTTTATTGAAATTACCTTAAGGGTAGGAACCTCATACTGTTTATCTTTATACTTTTAGTGTTTGAAACAATGCTGCATCATAATCTTTAATGAACATAACTAAAATTATGAGAAAGCCAACCACCAAGGGTTTGGCTATGGTAATTAGATCCTTCAAAAGAGCCATCTTCCTTTTCCTTAGAAATATGGGTACACTTATTTGAAAACATACAAAGGACCGGTTAAGATCAATGACTCCCTTCTTTTGGGAGGATCTAAAATTGTTCCTGTTGAGTGGGGCAGTTATGTTATGGTCATATTTACCACTTTTATATGTGATGAAACTCTAAATATGCTCTGTTGGAAGTTTAACATGAAGCTTTCTTTTTTTTTTTTTTTTTTTTTTGCTTCTTTTAAAGATGAAACATCCTATTATACCGATTCATAATTCATTGGAAAGGTACAGTAACTCTTTTGGTTTTTTCTTCTTTCTAAAAATAAATACGTTTTTATTGTTTGTTTAAAAAAAAAGAGAATATTTTGATCATGATTTGAGATAATACCAGAAGGAAACAGTATCTGATTTTCCTCTTTGGGGTGAGCTTGAAGCAATGCAGACCTTTCACTTAGACTGACTACCTGGGAAGATGTTTGCATTTTCCCTCAGGTATGGATGGGCCTGCCCACCACATGTGGTAACTTTTAATTGCTCTAGTGTACTGAGAGGTTGGAACCTCCTCTCTTGTGGAGGAGCCTGGCATTAACCTAAATGTGCTTTTATTCAGAAAAGACAGTACTATTTTGTTTTATTTAAAAATAAAAATGTTAGGTAGCCTTATAGGTTATAAAAAAACAACAACTTAATATCAAAATCTAAACTATTTCTTCCTCTAATTGCTCCTTCAATTTTAGAAAAAGTACACATTTACATAGTTGTGTTCCTATTATTTGGGGTCTTTATTCAGTTATTATTTTTTATAAGCATTCCCGTATTTTGACATACTCCATATATTTGTCCTTTCAAATTGTTATTTAACATTTCATCTCTTGTATACTATTGTTTGCTTTAGTACAAGGATTGTTCCAGTTTGGTTAACATTTTTATCTTGTTCTGAATATTTCTACTAGAAAAAATAGACTTTTTTCTCATGACATTTCCTTAATAAACACCTACATTTTTAATTGCTAGGTTGAAATATGGCATTTCTTTAGAGAAAAAAAAAAATGCTTTTCCTGGAGTCACCATATAGCTTGGACCCTTTCCCTTTGTTTTTATTAGGAGAAAATATTTTTGTTCTAATTCGGTTGGATCTAATCACTTACAAGATATTATGATTGTCCCTTCAACAGAATTAGCTGTTCCACTTGCATGTTAAAAGCCCTGAAGAGCAACAGATCCTCAGGAGGTATCCTGTGTCCTCCTGGGTTTTTTCTGTCAGACATACTTTGCAGGGAGTATTCTCCCCTGACCACAGCATGTAGCTTCTAGACAGTTAACTGATAGGCAAACACATAGGAGTGACCAGTGATTTTGATTGCTGAAGAGAGAGAAAAACTTCCTAGGGAGGAGCTGAGGAAAGTGAGAAAAGTGTTAAATGTGTACGGGTAGAAAGCCGATTGAAAACCAAAGAGCTGTCAATGAGTATTTCCTGTTGCTGGTGGGGAGCAGGAAGTTTAAGTCACCTGAGGGTCCTTGAGAAGCCAGGAATGGCTCTTTGATTTCAGAACCTCAGTTGGGAGACAGGCCTGCTCCCATCACAGGCGGATACCTGTCTAGGAGGCAGGAGGCTGAGAGGTTTGGCTGATTCAACAATACTGGTTTTTAATCACTGTTAAAAGGAGTTGGTGCTTGTGAACCCCTCCCTCCTTTCTCAGAATAAGATCTACCTGAGCAATCTATTTAAGACCAAATAACTGGACTTTTTGGCTTTTCTCCTTATAAAAAATTTTCAGGCAAATGGAGTTAAACAGTTGTGAAAATGGATCTTTACATATGGAAGTAAATGCTGATGAAGAAATCCTAATGAAAAATAAGAGCTCCTTATATTTGAAACCTGCAGAGATAGATTGCAGCGTATCAAGTGAAGAAAATACAGCTGATAATATAACAGGTGAAAACAAAAGTAAAGTATGAAGCAAACCATTGAGCCCAAACCATTGATCTTGGGAGTTTGATTGTATATCCATGAAGTGATACTTGACAGGGGTTGGCCTCAAGATGGTATACTAGTAGCTAGTAAGGCAGACATTAGCTTGGTAACACAGGTCACTTGACCACATTGTGCCATCCCATCTGACCCAGTGTTGAAAAGGCAGAATGGAGAGGATTTTTCCCATTCACTGTTCTTATCTGTAATGTCTGTGGGCTGTGGTGAGCAGCAGCTGTCTGTGCTGACTTTGTAGAAAATATGAGTGTTTCATTGGCCTTCTACTCTATGTCTCAAAATCCTTTGAACTTAAACTGTGATGTCAGACTTAACAGAGCATAAAGTTGTGGCAGTTCAGGTTGCTCTCCTCCTCGTTTCTGGTAAGGCCAGAGAATGGCAGAATTCACCAACCCACCCATCAGATTTTCACCCAGCCTTCCCTGTGTCCATCAAGCCAGAGTCCCATGTTTCAGGTAGTAGCTTGTAGTTGAAAATGCCACCCTTTCAAATTTGCTAATTCCATTGGCTCTAACCACTAAAACCAGCTTCAGATCAGTCTGAGACAACCGTATTAGAGCTTTTATTTGTGTTGCAACTGTTTAATAAATATTTTTGAAAATAAAATTTTAAACAAGTTTCTTGCTCCTCTCCCCTGAAATAAGACCCTGTTTTTTCCAGATGAGTTGGGGAGAAAGAAGATGCATTTCATAGCTGTTAATCTGAGGCAAGCAATTCACTGAATCACTGAAGTTTTATCCCTTGAGTAAATAATAAAGATAGAATTTCTGTGGAAACAGACTGTTGTTTGACCAATAATTTTACTTCTAGGAATTTGTCTCCAGGGAATAGTCAAGTTTAAGGACAAATACATGTGGACAGGGATATTCTTTATGACATTACAGTGGATTCTCATTATTCATGGCTGTGTCCTATGAAGTTACTGCAGACACTGAACTAGCAAATACTGAACCATTGCTTCGAGGGGAAATACAGAGTTTGGTTCCTACAAACCTCTGTTCACATTTTGGTCAGCTGATCAGTATACAGACTTGTTTTATGTGTGTTTCTGTTTAAAGACACCTTATTTAGTATTTAGTTGATTCATTAACATTAATCCCACGGCCAACAGTACTATCACTCGTGCCTGAATGAAGCTTACCTGACACATGTATTTTCTCCATAAGGCACATCACAGCCTTCTTACACTTAGGACCAGTAGACAGCACTACACTTGGAGGCATCTGTAAACAGCAAAATCAATAACAAAATGCACAAAGCATGACCCTACATAAACACACTTGTGTATGGTATAAGAACCGAAGCAAGAAGGCAAATTGTTACCTTGTTTGACCTTAGCTGGGAACATATATGTCAGGCGACTCAAATTTTTCACATCTACATGTGTCTAGAAATGACTGCAGACGTGCCACAAGCATTGACTTTTAGGATTGCAAATAAACTATCCTGAGAAGGCAAATTCACAAATACAGAATATGCTGATAATGAGGATCGACTGTATTTATAACACTAAAATTTTAGAAACCACCTAAATTCCCTCCACATGAGCTTGATGCAATATATATGGTCATTAAAATCACATTTTAAAGAGTATTGAATGATAATGAGAATATTCCTGATAAACTGTTGAGTGAAAACAAGCAGGATACAAACCTGCATATATTTAAACCTAATTTTGTTTGTGTATATAGTATTTCACTGATTTTTATTTCTGTAAACTTCTCTGTTTTGGAAATATTCAACAATGAATATATATTAATTTTTGTAGTATGTAAATAATAGTTTAGTAATAGGTATTTTCTATGTGTAGTCCAAGGTGAGATCATGAAGGAAGAAGGAGAGGACAACCTGGGAAATCATGACAGCAGCTTAGCACAGCCTGCATCAAACTCCTCAAGTAGCTCTCCGGAATCCCACTGGGAAGAAGGCCAAGAAATCATCCCAACTTTCTTTAGTACCATGAATACCAGGTATTCTGTACTTTCTAAAATCAGTGACAGTTGGATACCAGCTTCCCTTCTGGAAAATCAATCATGGTGTTCCTTTCAGGTGATGGCATATTTTAACAGAACAGAAGATATGGTATACTAAGTATCTGCTTTACCTTTCTGAAGCAGTGAGGAATTGGATTGTGAGACTATACCCTGAACACATTTTAGCTTGCTTTGGTAGATTATCTTTGGAAAATGATTTTATTGGACCATATTATAATAGAAGAACAATCACTGAAATCAGGCCAAGTGACTTGCTCTATAGAGGGGCAACTGTTTTAATGACTACCTCTGAACTGCAGAGAGTGTTAATGTTGTATTTTCAATCTTTCCCCTTCTGTATCACCAAATTGTTTAGCTTTAGTGACATTGAACTTCTGGAAGACAGTGGCATTCCCACAGAAGCATTCTTGGCATCATGTTATGCTGTGGTTCCGGTATTAGGTAAGATTACTGCATTTGTCTTAAATTCATTAGTCTCTAGAATCTGTCTCACTGCTGTTACTTTGTAGTAGAAATATCCTGAACTATATGTACAGTGAAATGATCCTTCTTGGCTACCTCTCCATATCACCAGCCACATGCAGTTAAAACTGTATGGCCTTGAGCATTATTGCATATTTGCTTTTTATTCCTACCTAGAATTAAGTATTGACCACAGAGTAGTATAAGGAACAAAGGGAATTCTATTTTCAAGAAATCATACTTAAAAGCAAGAGTAAAAGTAGTTGAGGAACAGACCTTCAAATCCATTGGTATAATGATACCAGTTAAAACATTTTTTGCAGGGGCGCCTGGGGGCCTCAGTCGTTGGGCGTCTGCCTTTGGCTTGGGTCATGATCCCAGGGTATTGGGATCGAGCCCCGCATCGGGCTCCCTGCTTGGCGGGGAGCCTGCTTTTCCCTCTCCCACTCCCCCTGCCTATTTTCCTTCTCTCGCTGTGTCTCTCTCTGTCAAATAAATAAATAAAAATCTTTAAAAAAAAAATTTTTTTTTGCAAAGATTTAAAAATTATATGTATAAATTTAAGTTCAAATTACATTTACTTTTTATATAGAGTCAGTAGAACCAGACATCACTAATGTGTTGAGATTTGTTTTATGACCTATTTAGCTATGCATCTTTTTTTAATTCATGTTTTAAAAATTTTACATACCTTTTTTGAAATTGAGATATAACTTACATAGAACTTAAGTGTTATGATTCAGTAAGTTTTGACAAACACATGTACCCCTCTGTAATCCATATATATCCCTATTAAGATGTGAAATGTTTTCATCACCCCAAAATGTTCCCTGTGCCAGTCAACCCACAACTATCACCCAGCCCAAGGCAACTATTTTACTGATTTCTGTCACCATAGATTAGTTTTGCCTCTTCTAAAGTCTCATATAAGAGAATCATACTATCTACTCTTTCACATCTGTTTTTTTCTCTCAGTATAATGTTTTCATCCTTATTGTTAAATGTAGCAGTAGTTCATTCCTTTTTATTGCAGATAGTATTCTATTAAATGAATATACAATTTGTTTATTCATTCTTCTATTGATGGATGGACATTTGGGTAGTTTCTTATTTGGGGCTATTATAAATGAAATTGCTCTGAATATTTTTGTGTCTGTAGGCATATTTTTTCATATCTTGAAAAAATACCTAGGAGTAGAATTGCCAATTCACTGGGTTCATCTGTTTAACTTTATAAAAAGTGATTACACAGTCATACAGTTCCAACAACAATGTATGAGTATTCTGGTTGCTTCACATCTTCACTAACACTTGGTTGGTATTGAGGTTTTTTTGTCTGGCTATTCCTCTAAATGTTTAATAGTATCATTGTGGCTTTAACTTGTGTTGGGGAGGAAGAAATTTACTCGGCCCCCAAGGTCCTTCTGGCTGGACCAAGAATCAAATTGACATGAGATAGAATAACAGGAGAAAATCAAATGTAATTCTGTACATACAGAGAATCCACACAGATGTGAAATTCCAAAGACAGGGAACACAAGGCTTATATGACATCCTGACCTAAGGAAAGGGGTTAGGGGCCTAGAGGTGGGGATACAAAGGGGAGGAAAACCATTAGTAGGAAGATGAGATGGTTGGAAAACCAAGGCTGCCCTGTTAATGCACATAAGTCTCTTAAGTAAAGAGGAATCTGTTAATTGCATTCTTCCTGGGACAGGCTTTCCTTTCCAATGTAAATTTAAGCAGTCAAGGGGAAGGTAAAGAATTTTTCCTGAATCTGCTGGGTTTTGGTTGCTTTTAACTCAAAATAATCTTCACATTCAAGTGGCCCACCTTGGGGTGCCCTTGCCCTTTACAATTCCCCAATGACTAATGATGTTGAGCACTTTTTAATATAATTATTGGCCATTGCTGTCTCCTTCATTGTGAAGTCTTTTCAAGTCTTTAATCCATTTTTAAAAGTTGGTTAATGTTCTTTGTATTGAGTTGTAAGCATTCACTATATATTCTCAAAAGCATTCCATTGTAGACATCATTATGAATATTTCCCCCCAACTATGGCTTTCTTTTCTTGATGTCTTTGAAGAGCAGTTTTTCATTTTCATGAAATCCAGTGTATCTGTTTTCTTTCTTTTATGTACTGACTATAAAGTTAGCACATCTAATGCCCTAAGAAATCTTTGTTTACACCCACGGTCATGAAGATATTCTCATGTGTTTTCTATTCCCTTTAGTCTTGATTTTTTTTTAAAGATTTTATTTATTTACTTATTTGACACAGACACAGCGAGAGAGGGAATACAAGCAGGGGGAGTGGGAGGGGGAGAAGCAGGCTTCCCGCCGAGCGGGGAGCCTGATGCGGGGCTCAACGCAGGCTTGATCCCAGGGGGATCATGACCTGAGCCGAAGGCAGATGCTTAACGACTGAGCCACCAAGACGCCCCTTTAGTCTTGATTTTATGTTTACATTTATACATCTTGGAATTAATTTTTGTATATGGTGTGAGGTAAGGGTTGAGTTGTTTTTTTTTTTCCTTTTGATATCTGGCTGTTCAAAGACCATTTCTTGAAAAAACATTATTTTCCCTTTTATACTGTTTTGGCAGCTGTGTTGAAAATCAGTGGAACTTTTAGGTGTGGGTCTGTTTCTGGACTCTGTCTTCTGTCCCAGTGGTCTGTTTATTTTTTTTATGCTAATACTTAATATTGTCTTAATTACTGTGCCTTTATAATAAAGCTTGAAATCAGATAATGTAAGTCTTCCAATTTTGTTCTTTTTCAAGATTTTGGCAATTGTAGGTCTTTTGCATTTCCATATAAATTTTAGCTTTCCAGTTTCTATTTAAAAACCTATTGGGATTTTGATTAAGATTATATTGAATTGGTAAACCAATTAGGAGGAAGTTTACATCTTAAACAATGTTGAGTCTTCTAATCCCAGAGCTTGCTATATCTCTCCATTTACTTAGGTCTTCTTTATTTTCACAATGTTTTGTATAGTTCTTAGTGTAGAGGTTGATGTAAGAAAGATGTTAGGGTTCGAAGCCAATGGCTAAGAATTCTTGAGACATCTTTGGCACAAAAAGGTGGTTTTATAAAGCACGGGAACAGGACCCATGGGCAGAAAGAGCGGCACTGGGGTCATGAGGAGTGGCCCATTATATACTTTCAAGTTGGGAGGGGATAGGGATAGCGTAAGTCTCTAAGGAATTTTGGAAGCAAGGTTTCCAGGACCTTGAGGGGGCTAGCTATTGTTGGGAAAAGGTCATTTACATCTGAAGGGTCCCATGACTAAGGTTTTATTAATCATGTATATCGGTGGGCCATATGCTTGGGGATGATTGCCAACACATATCTTGGGGGGTTAGAGATAAAGGAAGTTTCCAAAGGAATTTTTATATGTTAAAGTAGACTTACAGGATCTTGGGGGGTGGGTTCAGGCTAGGATTGCCTTTTGCCCTTAGCAAGGTATTAACATCAAGGCAGTTGAGTCCCTAGAAAAATGTCCCTCTGCCTGTTTCAAGGACTTGTCAGTGGGCTCTAGGTAGTAAGGAAATTTAATAATTTTTCTTCTGCCTTTGTTTCCCACACCAGAGGTCTTACACAGTTTTTGTTAGGGATACATTTTAGAATTTTATGATTTTTTTTTTTTTTTTAAGATTTTATTTATTTATTTGACAGAGAGACAGTGAGAGAGGGAACACAAGCAGGGGAAGTGCGAGAGGGAGAAGCAGGCTTCCCACTGAGCAGGGAGCCCTATGCAGGACTCTGATCCTGGGACTCCAGGATCATGACCTGAGCCGAAGACAGACGCTTAATAACTGAGCCACCCAGACACCACAGGATTTTGATTCTTTTTTTTTTTTTTTAAGATTTTATTTATTTGACAGAGACAAAGCAAGAGAGGGAACACAAGCAGGGGAGGTGGGAGAGGGAGAAGCAGGCTTCCCGCCGAGCAGGGAGCCTGATGCGGGGCTCGATATCAGGACCTGGGACCATGACCTGAGCTGAAGGCAGTCGCTTAATGACTGAGCCACCCAGGCACCCCCCAGAATTTTGATTCTTGATGCTATTGTAATAAATAAATAAATACTCTTTATTTTTCCAGTTGTTTGTTGGTAGCATACAGATACAACTGACTTTTGTGTTTGAGTAGTTTTTTATAATCATGAGTGAGTTGATTTTATAAAATACATTTTCAGCATTTATTGAAATTGTGGGTTTTTTTCCTGTACTTTTGTATATAGTGAATTACATTGTTTGAATGAATTTACACGTATTATCTTACTATTTGTTTCTACCATCTTACTATTTATTTTCTATTTGTCCTATCTGTTCTTTGTTCCTTTTTTTTTCTTTTTTTTTTTTTTAAAGATTTTATTTATTTATTTGACAGAGAGAGACACAGCGAGAGAGGGAACACAAGCAGGGGGAGGGGAAGAGGGAGAAGCAGGCTCCCCGCAGAGCAGGGAGCCCGATGTGGGACTCGATCCTGGGACTCCAGGATCATGACCTGAACCGAAGGCAGTCGCTTAACTGACTGAGCCACCCAGGCGCCCTCTTTTTTTATTTCTTTCTTAAATTCTAGCCAATACTCAATTATTTTTTATTCTGTTTTATTTCCTGTTTTGGCTTTTTATTTGTTCCTTTATATTTGTTCCTGCCTCAGTTCCCCCCCCCCTTTTTTTTCCAATCAATCAAGTATTTTTTAGAATTCCATTATTTTTTCTCTTCTGGCTTTTTAGCTGTACCCCTTTGTTATTTTTTTAGTTGTTCTTGTCCAACAGAAATATTTGAACCATATATATGATTTTGAATTTTCTAGCAGGCACAATAAATAGTAAAACAAAACAGATAAAACTATTTTTTAAACTAATTTCAATAATATATTTTATATAACCTAGTATATCCAAAATATTATTTCGATATGTAATCAATATAAAGAAATCATCAATAAGATATTTTGCATTATTTTTTTGATATTGAGTCTTTGAAATCTAGTATGTATTTTGTGATGACTGTATCCTAGAAGCCTTTGAAAAACTTATGTTTGGAAAATGATTTAAAAACAGAAAATAAAAGTTTTGGGGAGAAAAACATGCTAAATTTTTTGTTACTATAAAAATATTTGCCATTTAAGAAAATTGCTTTTTCAAAGATGTTTTCAATCTTTTCCTCTAGACAAACTTGGCCCTACAGTGTTTGCTCCTGTTAAAATGGATCTTGTTGGAAATATTAAGGTGAATATACTAGCATATCTCTAAGGAGACCATACGTTTGGAGGGAGTAGTGCATGAAATCTCATTCAGAAACACGTAATTGTTGAGTTTTATACTCAAGATGAAAAGTATAGGCCAGCTGTGAGAAAGGTTCTGAGGCAGAAAAAAATACTTTAAAAACAGTATTTTAAAGCCTTGAGACTATTTAATTCTAGCTTAAGCCTCATAAAAATTCTCAAACAAGAACACATTACCTTGAAAACAGAAGAAAAAAGATAATAGAGGCTTAATTTATTTTGATTTCTTAAAGGCCTGCTTGACAAGCTTATCAGTCTCAATACTATACTGATTTACTTGATAGCTTTAGCATTTTTAACTTAGATTGTTTCCCTGCCTTTCCTGCAGAAAGTAAATCAGAAGTATATAACCAACAAGGAAGAGTTCACCACCCTCCAGAAGATAGTGCTGCATGAAGTGGAGGCCGACGTAGCCCAGGTTAGGAACTCAGCTACAGAAGCCCTCTTGTGGCTGAAGAGGTGAGGCAGCTGGGATGGGGCAGCAGTTGAAATCCAGCTCAGTTGAAATGCTACCAGCAAAAAAAGTATTATGCAAAGACTACTTCTGAGTGGAGGATCTAACACAATAGCCTTTTCTAGAAGGCCTGATGAATAGAACACCAACTCTTTTTTTTCTCCCTTCTGATGAACATTGTTAATATTAACAGTATATATAAGATAGGAATCGTAAAGGATAATAGAGTTGACTGGTTTTCTGTAAGTCGGTAGATCACAAACTTTGGTAGCGTCCAAATCACCTGAAGGGCTTTCTTAAGAACACAGATTGCTCCACTCCAGACTCAGACTTTCTGACTCAGTAAGTCTGGAGTGGGAGCCCAGAACTAGCATTTCCAAGTTCCCACTGGTCCCAGGACCACTTTTTGGAAACCACTGTTTAGGTAGATCAGATGAGAAGGGTCTAGAGTAAACTAAAAGGAAATGACAGGGAAGAAAGTCAGAAAGGACTGCCATGTGACTTGACCTGTTTGCTGCAATATTCAAGATATTATTGAAAAAGACACTGATGTCTGCCATTTCTTTATACCCATTCAACATAAGTGAACTTTGAAAATAATATTTCTTCCTCTTTTTTGTTTTAGAGGTCTCAAATTTTTGAAGGGATTTTTGACAGAAGTGAAAAATGGAGAAAAGGATATCCAGACAGCCTTGAGTAAGTATCCTTTACATTTTGATCATTCCATTGAATAGGATATGGAATGGAGACCCCTAGAGGCAGCATATAGGGGAAAATTTCTGCTTTTCTGAAGTTGATTTTGTTTCTTTTCTATTTCATTATTTTTGTTTCTTATATGCTCTGTTAAAAAAAGAACCCATGAGATAACGACCTCGTAATGTAGATCTAACTTATTAAAAATCAGTATATCTTAAAGAAGAGCTAAATTAATGGAGAGCCATCTCTTAATAGGAAAGCCTAATATTTTTAAGAAGTGAGTTCTTCCTAAATTAATCTTCAAATACAGTGCAGTTCTCCAAAATCAATATCCCAAGAGAAGCTAGTTTTAGAGACCATAACAGGGAGGGTTTGGGGAACCCTAGGAATTTGCTCTGGAGTGAGAGAAAGGGTGGGTCATCATCGTCATCATCTTGTACTCCTTAAATGCCTCGTGTTTGTAGTGGTAGAGCTGAGACCAGGATGAAGGCCTTGATCAAAGGTCATCCTGTATCTCCAGCATCTTTTAGCAGGGACTGGAACCTCATAAGGTTTTTGGTAAACACTGGGTGGGTGGGTAGATAGATCAGTTTTGGAAAACATTAACTTGGGAGCATCCTCATAGTGCCCTTGACAGAGTGCCTGAACTCTCACTCTTCACCTAAAAGAAGTTCTCCCAGCATGGGCCTTGAGGCATGAGGGGTAGGGAGTGGGTATTGAAATTCCATATTCCTTTGAAGCCCTCTATTATTGTGATGTAGAGAAGCACATGGTCAAGCTCTAAGTAGCCATAGTTAAAAATAATGAAATGAATGAATTAGATGCTTCTGCTGTGGAAGAGGAGCCAGTATTCACTGCAGCATTTTGTTGGTGTCAGGACTGAGCTCTTCCCTCTGGGCCATGAGTCCTGAGGGATTCTGCCCCAGTGTGACTTTCTCAGGCCTTCCTCTCTAGAAACTTGCTGATGTGCCATGAAACAATAAAAATTGGTTTTTCTGTAACACTTTATGAAGAATTTAGACAACTTAACCCTTACATCAATCCATTTTTGCAGGTTAGGTATCCAAAATTTAGAGAGATTAAAATACACGCTAAGGCCACAAAAGATCTGAAGCAGAGTCACTTTGAGCCCCCTGCCTCAAAACTCCTCATTTCAGGGCACCTGGGTGGCTCAGTCGGTTAAGTGTCTGCCTTCAGCTCAGGTCATGATCCCAGGATCCTGGGATGGAGCCCCGCGTCAGGCTCTCTGCTCGGCGGGGAGCCTGCTTCTCCCTCTCTCTCTGCTGCTCCCCCTGCCTGCCTGCTTACGCTCTCACACGCATGCGCTGTCTCTCTCTGTCAAATAAATAAACAGAATTAAAAAAAAAAAAAAAGTCCTCATTTCTCCCACAAAAGGTCTTCTCCACCATTCCTGGGCTACCTGTATTTTCTGGGCTTCTCATACATCCCTGAATTTCTAGGACAGTCTGTTGTATTCTCCCCATGTGTCCTGATTTCAGTACTAAAAGTATTTTCACTGTAACTATTCATGCCCTCTAATCAGTATCATGGAACTTTATGACATGTGGACTGATGAAGATCTTGGGCGCTCTGGATTCCACCACTTGATATAGCATTGTGTCCTTAGGCAATCTACTTACCCTTTCTGTTTCCCGGTTTCCTCATCTATAAAATGGGAATGATGATGCCATTTCCCTAAAAAACGGTTTTTGTAAAGATTAAATAGTTCATGCACATAAAAAGATTAGTAAAGTGGTACATAATAGATACTTAATAGAGACTAGTTTCTCTTGTTTATATTTCATCATTATGACATAAGAAGTTGATAACCTGTCAGAAAATGGAGCTTATTTGTTCCAAATCAGAAATGAGAAGTTTACAAAGCTCTGATGCCAAGCCAGAAATTTCTCTCCATAAACTTCTTAGTGTGGAAATTTTACACGGGGATGAAGACTCCTTTACTGCAGGAAATACAGAAGCTGTGGGATTCAGCGGTGTGCCTGGTGGGCTCCATGGGTCACATGATGCTGTTGCTTTGTTATGGCTGTCTGTGTGAGGGACCAGGCTGTCTGTGAGCGCTGACCTCATTCACCCCTCTGCTGGAGTGGAGGCAGAGTAGAACCCAGCTGCTTACTGGACACACAAGTGAAAAAGAAAAGCTTAGCCCCTGGAGGTACGGAGGAAATTGAGGATATCCCCTTTCTGCTGTACCTCTGCCCCTAATTCTGTCCTTTTTCTCACCTTCTTTTTACTTGATTTGGAGTCTGGACCCTTCTGAAGAGAGAGGAGACTAGAAGGGGAAATGCTGCTTCGAAATCAAAATAAGCACAGTCAGTCTCAGCTTTTCTTTCCCTCTCTTCCCCTTTCAGCACTATTTTCAATGGGAAGGAAACGAGGGCTATAAACTTGAGATTTTCATCCTGATGTTCAGGATTATTTCAGAAATTTTCATGATTTAAATCATAGTTTTACTTCTAGGGGTCCCTAGGTTCCTGCCATTGTTCAGTGTAAAGAAAAGTTCTCCTAACCACCCACCCTCCCTTCCAGTTGTAGACACAACAAGCTCTATGCAAACAAATACAGCTTTATAAGAAGTGTTTGCACATTAACTACGTAGAGCCCATAGGCTCCTTGATGTGGATTTCTCTGGGTCAACAGCTTCTCTTCTCGTTTTGAAATCATAGCCTTTATAAGTAGAACCGATACCTCGTCTGAAATGAGGGAGTTTAGGAATGTAGGTAAAACAAAGGGTTTATGCCTATATTTATATAGGCAAATTAGCTTGCATGTTTTAGATTCTAAAACTGAATTTGAGTTATTGTAATAGCAACTACCGTTTATAGAGCACCCAGTGTAGAAATGACACTAGGTTCTTGAGGAACATTTCATTTAATCTTACAAATACTCCTTTTTGACAGTGAGTAAACTGAGGTCTAGAGAGGATAAATACCTTCCCAGGGGTCTCAAATCTAGAACAGTGGTTCTCAGAATGGTCCAAGGAGAGCATCTTCATTACCTGCAAACTTACTAGAAATGGAGGCTGCCAGGCCCCACCCAGCACCTGCTGATAAAAGCTCACCAGGGATGGGGCACAGCAATCCATGTTAGCAAATCCTTTGGGTGATTCTAATCCAGGTCAAAGTTTGGGATGCACTCAGTAGAGCTAGGACATTGAGGCTAACCTGTACTAGGCTACATTTTGATTATTTGGGAATTTTGATTGCTTCTGAGTGATTAATGAATAAACTGGAATAAAAGCACTGAGATTAGTGCCACAGCATCAGTTAATTTTGCCTCCTTTTCAGGATAATTAGCTAGTTCTCCAGTGACAACATTTTTCCTAACTTAGAAACAGCAAGGTAGTAGGGATAAATTAAGGATAAACCTTAACTGGCATTCCCAAATTTGAAAACACTGCTTAAAAGGTAAATGTTCATAAATGTTGATAAAACTTGTGTAATCTTAGCGGCCTTGAAAATGAGAGGTGATAATGTAAAAAATCCGAAATGACACAATGGAAACCTTGACATCTATTAAATCTCTGGAGAATATATGTATAGTCATTGTATTACTGAAGTTCTGTGACCTAGAATGAGTTCCCAGCATCTGGAAAGAGGCCTTAGGCTTTATACTGCCCCCTTTTGCATTTGAACCACCACTTGGATTTCCTGTCATGATGGTCAGAGTGGACTGTTTGGGTGGTCTTCTGTCAAGAGCTGCTCTGAACCCTTAAATGTCCTATGGCATTCTCTAGAGTTCATTCTAAGGGAAGAGTTAGGTCCACAAGGCAGATATGTTGAATGGCCTACCCTCTAGCTGAGCCCCTCCACTCGCAGACGCCACATCAAAAAGAGATTTTGGAAAGCCTCCTTGTAAGTAGAAGGCAGAAAGGTTGTTCTGGCATTTCATGCACCATTGTACTAAGTGTTACGTGCTCTGCATGGTCCCCTCAGCGGGACAGCATATTGCCGCATCCCTCACCTCAGAATGATCCCATAAATGTCAGGTAAACACTCATCCAACCAAGATCTCTACCACAGAATGGGAAAATTGGTTATAAGATGCTCAGTTATGTATTTAATATAAAAAGCTTTCCCAGACAAGGAGGGCTGTGTGAGAGAGCTAAAGTCAGAACTCATAACCTGATACTGACAATCAAATCGTAACTTGACTAGTTATTCTGAAAATACTGTGGAAAAGGAATCAAGTCAGGCCCTCTCCCAAACTACTCACCACATGCACCTTTCTCGAATGGCAGACTCGGCTTATAACAAATGTTTTTGTCTTGATGACGCCTAAAGTTAACAAAGGGTGTCTCTGGATACTTGTTTCACTTCTGTCCATCGGTTATTGATTTGGCTTTTCTTCATACAATTCATTTTGCTTGAAGCTTAGTCACTATTAAAGAATTCAGTACTTTCCTAGCTAGCTCAGTTTTTTTGTTGTTGTTTATTTTTTTGTTTTATTATAAATATTTCAGATATTTAGCAGATATCTACCACTTGACCAAATATATAAAACAGTTCAATACTGTACCCATGTACCACCCCTTAATCCTGTTATTCCTTCTATTCTCCAGAGAAGATCTTCATCCTGAATTTGCTATTTATTATTATATAATACATGATTTTATACTTTTACTATATATTTATGTATCTATAAATAGCATCTAGAATTGTACTGCATATTTTAAACTCATACATGGTGTCCCATTGTATACATTATTTTTCACTCAGTTATTATTTTTCAGATTTATTCACTTTCCAACCTCTCCTGGTTCCTAATTCTTGCCAAGGACTGGCTGCATAGTTCATTACAGAGCTGGGGTGATTGTCATCTCCTAAACTCAGTGAATGATTGACTCCACCTTTCCCCGCTTTGCTTATCTACTAAGCTCACTCTTAAAACTTAGATTGGCATTTCTCCTTTGTCTTCTCTACAGCCCAAAGTAACTTGACAAATTCTTAGCAATTACAGATTGACAATAGAGAAACACTGTCATATATGCAGTTCCTGGACAGAACAGTTATCTACCAACAGTAATTGAAAAGTTGTTCTCTCTCACGTGCTACAACAGGTTTAGGCATAATCAATCTCTAAATACCTCAGCAAATTTCTGGGGTGCCTGGCTGGCTCAGTCCGTGGAGCAGGTGACGCTTGATCTCAGGGTTATAGGTTCAAGCCCCACATTGGGTGTAAAGATTATTTAAAAATAAAATCTTTTAATACATGTATACATACCTACATACCTCAGCACATTTCTGAGTTACCAGTAAAGAAATCACATTTATTTTGTTCCCATAAATAGAATAAGGTTCTAATTCTTCTGGAAAATGGACATTTATCATTTTCATTATTTTGTCTCACAAAGAGTGAACATTAGTTTTTTAGAATGGTTTAATGTGACAAGAATACCCCAAGTTCTCATTGTTTTTAGCTTTGTGACCTTGGCCAAGTCACCATCTCTCTGGGTCTTCGGTTTCTTGTTTTGTAAAAGGAAAAGAATTGGGCAAGGTGATTGTCAAGGCTTCCTACTCAGAAATTTGGATTCAGTCTCTGAGGAACTGACACATCTCAAAGATCTGGGAGAAGGGGATGGGATAATTTATGTCTTTCAGAGGCCAAAAATACTTACAAATTATAGAACACCCGTTATGATAATGAATGGATATTACAGTGAAGATTAATGTATTTCATTATCTAATCTTCTCTAGGTAACCAAAATAGGTCATGCTTAGACTTCATTTTATTTTAATGTAGCCTCATGTGGCAGGGATATTTGCAGCCCTAGAAGTCAGCTAAGGACTTTTGGCAAGTTGCGTGCGTGTGTGTGTGTGTGTGTGTGTGTTAACGAGTTTTCTCTCATTTGTTGGTTTTATTTTTTATTTATTTATTTTTTAAAGATTTTATTTATTTATTTGAGACGAGAGAGAGAGAGAGCACATGAGACGGGGGAGGGTCAGAGGGAGAAGCAGACTCCCCGCCAAGCAGGGAGCCGGATGCGGGACTCGATCCAGGGACTCCAGGATCATGACCTGAGCCGAAGGCAGTCACTTAACCAACTGAGCCACCCAGGCGCCCCTCATTTGTTGGTTTTAAATTGTAAGAGTGGTCTTCCTGGACCTGAGTCAGGACCTAGCCCAAATTTTCTGATTGATTCCTTCTTCTGTTAGACTTGCTGGAGCACATTTTGCACTGTGGCAAACTTGGCAACGTGCAGGCCCGGCAAGGAATGGCTGCCTCATCTAGGAGGGCCAGGCAGGAGTACACAGATCATGCTGCTGTACAAATACTCGCCCTTCCTTAGACCAGACTGCCCACATTGTTGGGACTCACAGCACCCTTCTTTTCCTGCTCTCCTAAAGAAGATGGCATGGAGAAAGGTTCTGGGCTTTTTTGAAAGGTTAACTTAAATAGCAACATGTAGGAAAAGTACAGAGCCCCTGAGGTTGGAGTAGCATTGGATCCAGAACCTCTGTAAACAGGTAGATTGTCCAGCAGGAGCGCTTTGGAGCTGAACACTGAAGGACCAAGACAGCTGCATTTGCTGCATACCGTCAAGAAATGTAAATCTCACCTTGTTACTTCTCTACAACAGTTCCCAACCAAATGATCATGACTGTTAGATCATAGTACAGACTGTGTAGGAAAAAAGACTAAGAGAATACACCCCCAGAATGCCCACTGTGGTTATCTCTAGGAGGCATGATTATAGGTTTCTTTAGTTCCCTCCTTTTTGTGTTTTCCTTACTTTGAACAATGAGAATGCATTACTTGTGAAATTAGAAAAAAACAGTTAAGTGTTATATTTTTTAGAAGTGCCACTGGGCCTCCAGTGGGAATTTCAGAATTCTTGGCATGGCATATAAAGGTCCTCACCATTTGGCCCCAGCCCCAGTGATCTTCAGCCTCAGTGAACTAATCCCCATGGCACAGCATGCCCCCATCTCTCACAGCTCCTTGGTGCTTGCAGGCTGCAGCCCCAGCCACCACCCTTCTCTCTGCCCTACCCAGCCTTTGAGACTTCTTTGTCCACATGTCTTCAGGCTGGGTTCGTTTCTGTCTTCTTTTTATTCCTACAGAAAGCACTGTATACACATCTTTAGCAGTTGTCAGTTTACATAATATCACTTTGTTAAATGGCTGGCTCTCATAAGCCCAGGACTTCCTGAGGGCAATGGACTGACTGATTTTAAAGTCACCCAAGGATCTCCACCACCTTGCACAGTATGGGGTGCGTGGTAGAGCCTCCTTCCATCGTGGATGTCTGCCAGATTTTAATGTCATTGAATTCCATCTATTTATTTATAATGTCATTTAATACTTCGCCTAGATTAAGATCACAAGAAATAAAGTATTCCCACTGTCTTATCTCTGTGACTCACTTCAGGAGTTGGCATCCATGGACCTGTACAATATCTTGCCAGCCCAAATGGCTTCTTGGAAAGGATGGGTGGAAAATTGATTGTCTTCCAGATTTACCTCAGAGGCGGTGCCTACTATTTTCTGCCCATCTGCACTATCCACTTAGTGGGCCAGCAACCCTTTCTTTGCTAAGGTCTTATACCGCCTGCAGTGCCCCTGATACCATCTATCCCCTTGGAGAATCAGATACACTGTAAGTGTGGCTCACATGGAAGACTTATATCTATGAGCACACCCTAAGTCTATTCAGACTGTTCTAAGAAAAAAATTAAATTGACTCTTGAGTTCTCCTTTAGGCTGTTTGTAAGAGTCTTCTTCATACTTCTTGGGTGCTGCCATTTCCACCTGTTCCTAAAACCTTAGATAACCAGAGAAATGTTACATTTCAAATGTATAGTCTTCTTTTATATAAAATACAAATTGTATTTTGTGCAAAGTTGAGTTATGTACAATTGATAGTGGGGTGTGCTAAAAGTATTAATAAAGCCTCATCCAAATTTTAAAAAGAAAAGTTGACAAGAAGTACATGATTTCAAAGCTAGAGGGCTTGAGTAAGTTGTAAAATGTGTTTAAGCTACAGCCACGTGGCCAGTAAAATGCAGATATCTGACATCCTTTGGCAGTATTCTGTGAGCCACATTGTTGCTAACTGCATAAACTTGTGGCTGTGGTTCTGGTGTCTGCTTTTCTGTTATCTTAACATCTGCTCAGGGCGCCTGGGTGGCTCAGTTGGTTGAGTGACTGCCTTCGGCTCAGGTCATGATCCTGGAGTCCCGGGATCGAGTCCCACATCGGGCTCCCTGCTCAGCAGGGAGTCTGCTTCTCCCTCTGACCCTCCTCCCTCTCATGCTCTCTGTCTCTCATTGTCTCTCTCGCAAATAAATAAAAAAATCTTAAAAAAAAAAAATCTCTTATAATTTAAAATACTTCTATATCCTATTATAATGTCACTTAAGCATTGATTAAATGGTGGCACTTATACTGGTCCTGAAACAAGCACAAGAAAATACTTAAGTTTGGAATAAAGTTTTTGGGTTTTTTTTTTTAAGATTTTATTTATTTGACGGGGGGTGGAAGCATAAGCAGGGGGAGCAGGCAGACGGAGAGGAAGAAGCAGGCTGTCCACTGAGCAGGGAGCCCAATGCGCGGCTTGATCCCAGGACCCTGAGATCATGACCTGAGCCAAAGGCAGATACTTAACCGACTGAGCCACCCAGGCGCCCCTGGAATAAAGTTTAGATGTGATAAAGCATGATGAAGAAGGTCAGACAATCCCTGTGATTCCCTGTGCTATTATTTAGGAATGAGCACTCTGTAAACACTGAAGATGCCGCTTAGAAATGAAATGGAGCATTGATACACATGCACTGTGGTGATATAGATCTGTGCCTCTGGAGAATGCATTTCTTCCTGTGGAAAAAACGGTTTTGAATTTTGAATTGTGTTATTCAGATCCTTCAGGAACACATCCCTTGCATAAAATGCAATTATTTTGTTCTTGAGATTTTTTTGTAATTAAAATTATCATATGCCAGTGTTTGAATCTCATTTTAAAACACATTGGAACAAAAATCATGGGTTTTTATCTTTAAAGTCCAGAATATGGTCAAGCAGAGAAAGTCAATTATCATATGGTTTCACTTATTTGTGGAACATAAGGAATAGCATGGAGGACATTAGGAGAAGGAAGGGAAAAATGGGGGGGGGGATTTGGAGGGAGAGATGAACCATGAGAGACTATGGACTCTGAGAAACAAACAGGGTTTTAGAGGGGAGGGGGGAGGGGGGATTGGTTAGCCCGGTGATGGGTATTAAGGAGGAAACGTACTGCATGGAGCACTGGGTGTTATACGAAAACAATGGATCGTGGATCACCACATCAAAAACCAGTGATGTATTGTATGGTGACTAACATAACATAATAAAATTAAAAAATAAAAATAAAGTCTAGAATATGAATGATTTTCATTAATAGGTCTCACAAAGTCCTTTATAAGTAGCTTAGTAACTTCAAGCCATTCTTTCCATAGTAGTTTTAAAGGTTTCTTGGTTTAATACTGCATATCCAGGGTCATAGGGACACCAAGGACAAACATTTGACATCCCAGAATAGAATGTTAGAATTGAAAAGACACTCAGAGATCAGGTTACAAAGAGGGAAACCGAGAGGACATCTAAGGGGACTGACTTAGGGTCACACAGCATTCAGAGAACTGCATTTTTATATTCTTATAGTGTATTTTTTTCCAATATTCTCCCCCCCCCCCCTTATTTCCTGATATGGATGGGACTTTTCCCACCATGGTAATAAAGAATTTCAGATACATTTACAAAAGGTAAGAATGGAATTATCTGTTTTTCTTAAAAAAAAAAAAAAAAAAAGATCTGTGTAGGCTTTTTCCCTACTCAGGACTTTTAGGGGCACATAATCTTGTAATTAGACTTTTCTTGTCAGCTCGTAATACCAATAGGATCGTGCTACCATGTACTTGAGAAAGGAGATGCTACAAATAGCACATCAGATTCTGGTGAAATCGTGGTTCATGGAGTTCTTCTTCTTTTCAAGATAACGCATATGGTAAAACATTACGGCAGCACCACGGCTGGGTGGTTCGAGGGGTTTTTGCGGTAAGTAATCCTCCTGCTTTCTAATGTTCTGATGGTCACAGCAATATGTTTTGTTTGTTTCGTGTGCATGGCATTTCTGTTTGCTTTGTTCTCAAGAATAAGAACACAGTGTTGTCTATTTAAGTCTGTAGGTCTTTGTTGTATGGAAATGTTGGCAATAAAAAATGTCTAGACTAGAAAAGTCTGTTAGCATGCTTTTCCCTGTCCAGCTCCAGTGACCGTGTGGAGGTTTTGGTTGCCTTTCTGATCAGTGCAGAGATAGGCAGGAAGCTGCTAAAATTCAGCAGTGATGAGAGACCAGTGGTGCCTTCAAGCTCATAGCTTCCTCTGCTGCCCATTGTATTCGGTCCTGTTAATTCTCAGGTTTTAGTTGATTTTTTCTTCCGCTTAGTCAGATTTTATCTTTGCATATTAACTCAATTGGCTGCGCCAGCAGCTAGGGCTCCTGAGAAACCTCGTTAGTCAGTTTTTTTCATTGTTGGAGGTGTTTGTCTTCATGTGTTTTGGCTCCTGTTACCCCGCTACTCCTTCCTTCCCAGCATGTTGACCTAAGAAGAACACATACCTGGGAATCCTAGTCCCCCGCACAAATCAAGTAGCCTGCTTTGTAAAATAGCAGGAGTAGAGGCCTCTTTATGTCAGCAGTCCTCGGTGATTCTCCCGTCATCTGAGGAGAGGCCAGCCTGAGGTACAACTGTGAAAAGGTAGAGTCTTGTGTAGGCACACTAGCAAACGCCACAGAGTGAGTGTTCCGTGGAAGGTCTTAGGGTAGAAATAGCCTGGCACATGTCTTTCACTAATTTAAAGGATAGGAGACATTATTTGCCTGAGGTAAGAATGTTTAGGTCATGATTTATTAGGGGGTAGGTAAAGAAAGTGGGAAGAATTGACAGTGGAAGAAGTAAAGTTCAGGGAAATGAAATGCGTTTTGAACATGTGGAGATGACTAGCTCCATACCCTGGCGCTCATTGCGGTAGGAGCCAGCGCCGTTGCAGCTGCAGAGTGCCCACGCTTACCTTCAGTACATGTGGCATGATCGTCACGAGAGCTGCCACGTGGCTGGTGGACAGCTTTGTGGACCAGGCACAGTGCGAGGTACTTCCACATTCATTATCTTAGGTAATCCTCAGGATGTACTCTCACTGTTCTGCAAGTTCAGAACTGTTCACTCGAGTCCTAGAGTGAAGCTGTGGCAGAGCCAGGGTCTACACCCAGCTCCTCTGTGGCCAGGGCTGGTGCGCATCGCCCGCATCGCCATGCTCTGCACTGCAGGCCGTGATGGAGAGGCTGCCGCCGAGGAGTTAGGCAGTGCAGGGGGTACATTCAGTGATCCCCGAGTAAACCGATTGCTGGTAGGTGCCTGAAACCCAGCTTCCCTGGTGAAATGACAAAGCATAAAAACACTGAATTGCCCTATTTGCAAGAAACATAAATGTCTTGTTGTAGTTGCTGTGGTCTAGAAGTCAGAGTTTAATCCTGAAATAGTAATGATCCAAGAGATGTTGCCGACAAGAATGCAAGTGTAGCAGAAAATTTAACCTAAGCAAGAGTCTTTAAGAGGACTTCTTAATTCATAGCGTTTTCCCCAGAATATAGTAATCTAGACTCATAAAAAAAATATAGAAATCATGGAAGAATAGAAAGGGAAAAAATTAAAATGTCCATATTCTCACCACTCCATAATAACCATTTTTAACATTTTTGTGTTTTACCTTCTTAGCTTTTATTTTTATGTATATTTATGTATTCTTTTAATATTGTTCTATTTAATTTTATATTTATCTAAGTATATATCTCTATAGGTGTTTATAGTTTTATATCTACATGTTACATTTGTAAAATTATTTTGTATACTCTGTATATGTATGTAAATTTTTTGATATTAGCTTGTAGTATAATTTTGTATTGTTTTCCTCCCACCACAGATTCTATCATGGCCATTTTTAAATGCCATAAGGGTCTTTGAAAATAATTGTTTTTAGTGACTGCATAATATTTCCCTAGTATGGAGGTGCCATGATTTATTTGCCAGTCTTCTGTGTTAGAAATTTAAGCTGTTTCCGAGTCTGTTGTTACAAATACAGCAGCATTCATTTACATACATTTTTTACTAAAACTCTTTTATTTCCAAAAATAGGTTCCTAGAAGTGGAATTATTATGTCTAATACCAAGAACTATTAGAATCTTGAGCACTTGCCATGCACCAGCTGTTACGTGCTTTATATACAGTTAGTAATCTCATAATTGCAAAGTATGTTCTCTTACCTACCCTGTCATAGACAAAGAAACCTGAGATACAGGAGGTGAAGTAATACACTCAAAGTTAGAGAGGAAGAACATTCTGAAGACTCTTGATATTATTGCCAATAGTTTTTAATAGTTGTTGGTTTTTAAGAAAATAGATTATGTTGAGCATTTGCCAACAGCCATATGCATAGAAGAGCTAGCTTGGCCCTTCCAGCTTCTCTTCTGTTACTCTGCGAGTCATCCCTACTGTAGAAAGTAGACTGTTGCCCAGTGTGCTAAGTGATCAGCAGGGGGCAGAGTCTTTAGCTGCTCTCAGTTGCTCCAGGAATCATCTTCTACACTCCAGGAATTTGAGTCATTTACCAGCCAAATAGTGAACTTTTATCTTCAGGCGGTTGTAATTCACAGGACGGAAGCCCAGTCCAGGCTGTACCTCCAGCATGCATCCTAGCCATTTGTTATTCGACCTTTTGGTTTCCTCTTCAGTTGAGTTCAATCACTGGTTCCCAGGTAGACTTGACTGGCATCACAGTCCTCTGGGAACCTTTGAGAAATACATTCTCGAGAAAACTTTTCACAAATTATTTTGTACCTAAATACACGTGCAGAGGGCTTGATTTTGTTGTTCTATAAAAAAGTCCAAAAAGGTTATAACAAAAAATAGTCCCTGCCTTCTGGCCACACCTTCCCAGACTCACTTCAAAGAAGCTGCCACTTTCAACTACTGTGACTATTTCTTCCAGTACCTCCATAATTCTAACAATGTTTGCTGTTCTTTTTGGCCTCATCAATTTTAGTCAATAATGTTGACTTTCTGTTATGATTAGAATTTAGCTTTCTTTAGACCTCACTATCACTACCTCCCTTCCCCTGCCTCTACCTTCCCAATATAATTATATCACAAGTTAACATGATGAAGATGAGCCAAAATTCACCATCATTGTGAACCCATAGATGTATCATGTTATCTCTGTTGGTTTTTGTTTTGTTTTCTTGGAGACTTCCCTTCCAGAACTTTCTAAACTCAATGCCAATCTTAATTAGCTATTCAGGCCTGTTGTATTGCTATGACCTAGGACTCTTCTTTACAAGTTTTCCTGTGCTGAATCCCCATCTCACACTAACTTCCCAGGTTTTTTTACTTCCTATTTGTTGATCTAATCCCTTGTTTTAGTGGTGTCTTCTAGTAGCTTCCTAAAAATGGTACAAGGGAGCTAAACTGAGTTCCTGCATGCCTGAAAATGTCTTTATTCTGCCCTTCTTTTCTAGAGCGATGCGTTGGTTTATGTAGAATTCTAGGTTAATAACAATTTTCTCTTAGAATTTTGAAGGCAGTCCTCTGTTGTTCTTTAGCTTCCACTGTTACTGCTGTAGAATCTAATGACATTCTAGTTCCTGTTCCATTGTATATAAACTGCCCCTCACCCCCTTGATGCTTCCAGGATCTTTATCCCCACAATCTAAAATTTCATGATATTCTCCTTTTAGTCTTTATCATTCATTATGCTGAGTACTGGGTAGGTCTTTAAATCTGAAGAGTCATATCCTTCAGTTCTAGGAGATTTTCTCACATTTTTTAGATAATCACCTTCCCTTCATTCTCTGCACTCTCCCATACACTTCTACCATTATTTGAGTATTTGGTACATGTTAGAAAGTGGGCTAAATATGTCATACGTATTCCATTAATCTTTCAAATAAGGAAAGTGGCACCAGTCCTCTTCTACAGATGAGGAAATGGAGGTTCTAAGAGGTTAAGCAGCTTGCTTAAATTTCTCAAGCTAACATGTGAAAGATTTGGGATTCATGTTTAGGTCTCCTTCACCCAAGCCTGTGCTTTAACCACTGCATGATCATGCCAGTCACTCTCCAATTGCAAAAGGGCAGTGGCTTGATTCTCAAAGACTTTTAAAGAATAAGGAAGCTCAAGAAGAGTGTAGAGTAAGTAATTCAAGATTCCAAAGTCTCCAGAGCTGTCAGCAGAGCCAAGCCAGTGGATCCCAGACAGCAGATTTTGGCAAGCTTAGGGAAGAGCTGGCCTACAATGGGAAGAGAGCTATCCAGAGCCTAGGAACTATTCCACCAGGAAAGTGGTATGGTGTGGCAACATGGTTGAAAAACACACAGAGTCGCTCCTAAGTTCAGACCCTGGCCCTGACACTCACTAGCTATATAATGTTCATCTGTAAAATAGGGATATCTACTGCACACCGTCCTTATACACATTAACTGGGATAAAATATGTTACAGCATCAGTGCACAAACAAACAACAAGTGTGAGCTCCCTTCCCTTTTAGAAAATATTCAAGGGTGCAGAGGAAATATCCATGTGGGGAAAAAGAGAGATAGGCAAAGAAACCTCTATGGAGATGGGACACAAATGAGTGAGGGGCCCTGGAAAGCTGGCCACGTGGGAACATGACTGTGGGAGCAACATGCATGTGGTGGGTTCTGAGGATGCAGAGGGAATAGTCTGGATCACACTGGGCATGAGGAGGGAGCTTTCCTCAAACTCGTTTCTCTCAGCACTCCCTGATTTGTTGGCATCGTTCATCCCCAGGATGGCCCAATACACACTTGCTTCTTCCAGCCTTAGCATTTGTTGTGTTGGTGTTTGAAATATAATTTTAGTGTGCATGGATTGGAAGGGTATATTCCTTGCCCTCCTCATCGCTGTGTATGTGTGTGAGTGTGTGTGCACATGTGCACTTGTGCATAAGAGGACGGCGGGCAACAGCAGGAGATGTGCTGCGGATTCTCACGGGCAGTTCTTTTGCAGTTAGCTCTGAGGGCAGCTCCATCCTATGAAGATTTTGTCGCCGCATTAACCATAAAGGAAGGCGACCACCAGAAAGCAGCTTTCAGTGTTGGGATGCAGAGGGACCTCAGCCTTTACCTCCCTGCCATGGAAAAGCAGCTGGCGATCCTGGACACTTTATACGAGGTCCACGGACTGGAGTCTGACGAGGTGGTATGATGCCTGCAGGACCGCGCCGCCTCCTAACTTCAGGGAATAAAGTCTGCTAAAGTGTTTTGTTGCCCTGCTTAATTTCCAGCAGCAGCTTCAGCCCTCTCCAACCCCTTCCCTGGGGGGATGGAGAGAAGGAGGCAAAGCCTAGTGCTTTTATATATAATTTTTTTAAATGCGTATGTCTTTTGTGTGTTTAAAAATCAAGGTGCTATATATTTCAGTTCAAAGGGCCTCCTGGAAACCAAATCATAACTGTTCTATTAGAATTGAACAGCAAGTTGTAAGAGCAGATTTAACAAATGAATTTATCGGTATTGTGTTTTGTTTTTACCTTTTACTTTTAATGAGCCTCCCAAACCCAAGCTGAAGATGAGCAAATTCTGTATCAAGGAATATAACACATAGCCAGTGTTTCAGTCAACTTAGACTAAAAACTGGGGGGAAGCTAAGTCCACTTGTTGAAGCTATTGAAATGTAGAGTCTGGTATTCCTAGGCATTCAGAGAATACTCTTCTCCATGGCTTTGTAGGCAAGAAGAGCCTGTGTCGTCCAGGTGTTCGGGGCACTGGTGTGGGCCTGTCAGTGTGGGAGGAGGAAGACACAAGGAGTGCCATCCCTGTTTATGTGAGGGGAGACTCTGGCTCCTAAGGGATGAGTGGTGCCCTAACCCCAAGGCAGCGAAGCGACATGTCATCTGTGATGACCCCTATCTAGTGCCCACACTTTGCCAGCATGCTTTCCCGTGTGTCATCTGAATTGGACATTACAGTGAAACTGTGACATCCAGGCTTGTTATCCATTTCAAAAGTAAGGTTGAGAGGTTGAGGGATTTGCTCACAGTCACACAGCTTCTAATTAGAGGATGCAGGTCATTGCAGAGTGTGATCTGGACCACTTCTGCATCAAAATCACATGGAGTGCTTCTTCAAAAAGCAAATTCCCCAGCCTTACCTTGACCTGGAGAACCAGAATAGTGGGGGTGGGACTTAGGAATCTGCATTTGAATAAACTTTACGGGTGATTCTCCTGCACCCAGGGTTGAAGAACCACAAGATTGAATTCTAGTTTAAATTCTAATTTACAGGACTCCCCATCTTCTGCCTGAACTAAATGATAGGTTCTTCTTTTCCCAGAGAGGAAGAGGCTTTCATCGAAATAGTTAAAGGGAGAGCGAGAAGTGGAGCAAGTTTACTCACAGTTTTCTTGATTGCATGGGCCGCAGCACCCAACCAGCAGGCTTGGACGTTGCACTCAGGGACCATGGTTTTGAATGTGCCGTCTGACCAATCTCGGGATGATTGCCAGTCGTGCAGGGCAAGCCAGCTACAGCTGCTTATCAAGCTCAAAAGCTTTGGGACTGTGTCTGAATTGAAAGGTGGGATTTAAACTTGCATCCAGCAGTGCTGGGTAGGCATTCTCCTGAAGAGTGTGTGATGCCAGGAGACTCTAGTAGGCCAAGCTGCCGTGAGTGGGTGTGGGCGGGAAGTCATGGTGGCTGTCCCACCTGGGGCTGCTTCCTTCTAGAAGAGAAGTTCCAGCAGGAGGTAGTGCCCCAGAGTAGAAGGGGAGCTCCTTCGAAGGGCACAGGTGAATGCTACCTGAACAGCTTCAGGTGATACTTTTCCTAGGGCAAAGAGAACCCTCTCTTTAGGCAGAGGTTGATGTAGAGAGGGGTTTTGATTTTGTCTTTTGTTTGTCTTTAAACAAATTAGCATTTATTTAGCTCAGGTTAATGAAACAGGTACTCCAGTCACTAAGGACTTCCGGAAAATGCTTAAACTTAGAAAAACAAATGTTTTAAGGCTGGGGGAAAAGGTGCTAAAATAATATTGATTCTTTTGTATTTTAGCACTTGCTGTTGGTGTCATTCCCCCTCGCCCCCATGAGTAGTTAGCATGGATCTCCTCTGGTTAGTATGAGTATGATGGCAGAACTAGAGGATAATTCCGACTTCCTGCCCCTGACTTAGCCTTCTAAAAGGGAAAAAGAAAAAAACAGCCAGTTCTTGCTTGATCCTTGGATGGGGACACTTTAGGCATTGTGCGGTTGGGAGGGGATGCCCCTGGGAGACTCTAAGTATCTGTCCTGAGCAACTGCTGCTGCCCCCTGTCACCTCAGGTGACCTTGCGTGGGCTCCTGGAGAAGGGGCTGCCACACTGAAAACACCACAGATTGGCCGCCGAGGCTCCCGATACACACAGAAAGCTGCTCGGCATGGCCCTTTCACATTTATTAGGTACTGCCTTGGTTTATAGAACTCCGTTTTCTGGGGAAGAAGGGTTTAATATTCTCTAGGATCCTTGGGAACCCAGATCAGGATAGCTTGAATAACTTGAGTAGCTTGTATTTTGTACTCCACCTTTTCGCACTCCTGTAGAAAGGGGGTAAGGTTTTTGACAGGTATTCTCCTAACTGGAGCATGTTCAGTTTGCCTGAGATGTATAAAGCTCGGAGGGTCCTAAATAAAAGCTTAGATTAGGTGATATACTAGGTGATCAATGCAACTTGGCCGGAAGTTTGGCACAGTCTGACCTTCCTCCTGCATCTACGGCGGTAGCTTCTAGTTAAGTACTACTATGCAGGTACTGCCTAAGATGGGAACAAAGAGAAAAGATAGGTAAGACCTTTTCTCTGTGCTCCTCCAAGATTTCTGGGACATCTCAGCTTTCTTTCCCCCCAGACAGTGAGAGGAGATGAAAATACTAGTATGCTTGTGGACAGAGGAATCACCTTGCTCTCATTGCTCAAAACATTTTTAGGAGTCCTTTTTTAGAGTAACCTTTAGAGAGATCCTGAAGAAAAAGGTAATTTGTCTTCTAGGTATCAGTAGAAGCTAAGAAGTAACATTTGGATAATCCCTTACAAAGTGCTTGCAAACACAGCATCTCATCATGTGTGCACCTCTCCCCACAGGAGAGGCCAGACTTGACACGTAGGAGGGATCAATGTATATTTGTCCAACGGGACAAAATCCTTTCTGTGATGGCAATTTTTTTGTCCTTTGAAAGTAAATTTGATTCATTATAGCTAATCCTAGTGAAAAATGTTAAGTTGGAGGGATACCCTTTGGGGGCAAAACCAACTTATGACTGTGAGATGGAGATGATTTTCTTGTCCCCTCTTGATCCGGCCCTGCAGGGAGTTCTAGAAGCAGGGCTCTCAGGATGTGGAACATCTCAGTCCCTGGGGAATGGACTTTGAAAGGTGGTGTTCATTAGGATGTATAAGTAGTGGCTTGAGGCACCTTGTCATCACTATATGCATGTCATTCCGAACATAAAGCTTCCTCAAATGTCGGTTTGCACGAAAAGGGATAGCTGAGCCTCACTGCTTCCCTCTCCTGTTTTCTTTTACGAAAGATTGCCAGCAGAGCCCCCTCTGAGCACCAAATCCATCGCCCATCTTAGCTGTTTTGCCCCATTCCTCGGCAGCATCCCCTAATGCGTTTGGGGAGCACCTGGTACAGACCTAGCCCCGGGTGAGGTGTCCAGTCAGTGCGGATTCTGTTCCTCTCTTGGACTTCCGGAGCTTCTTTAAAGACCCTCCGTTCCCATTTGTAGCTGTAAAGCAGGTGGCTGCCGTGTGCGGAAAGTGACCTCTCTGATGAGCGCTGCTGGAAAAGTGTGCAGGCTTCTCTTCTTGATTCTTAATTGGATATATGTATATTTCCCAAAAGTTAATGCTTTCAACTTTATATTTTCGGAACAGTGCTTTTAATTAAGAAAAATACATGGTAGGAGCCAGTAAATAGACCACACCTTTCTTTATTAAATTTGAGATAAGGGAGCTGAAGTAAGAGGCATCATATTAAGGAGATTTAATCTGATGATGAAAGTCATACATGTGAAGAAACATCTAAGGCAGTAGGAAGAGTCGGAAGGTCATGAGCAATATAAGATGATGTGAGGCAACTTTCTGAAAGAAAACGATTTTTATGGGTTTTTTTTCTATTTAAATGACTACATCCCACGAGAAGTTGTTTACTTAATGGTGCATTTCTGAATCATTGACTAAAATCAGTTGTTCTGGTTTTAGTCCTAGGTTTTACAACTCTTCAGCTTCCCTCTTCTGATGCTTTGTGGTGTTTTTTTTGTTTGTTTGTTTTTTAAGGTAACCTACCAACCTTTTTTACATTTTTAGATTTAGAATTTGTAAGTGAAGTATTTTTTAAGCCATCGTTCTGTTAGCTGAGCTGAAGTGTTTGGTCTTAGAGGGCCTGACTTCAGATGCTCTCTGGGATCTGGTACAGGCTGTACGGCAGCGTCGGTGTGTATGGTAAATGTGTGTCCCTGGGAAGCGTCTATCGAGGGCTTTATTTAGAACCACGTTCTGCTTCTGGATGTCCCTTTGTAACCTGCGGTTGCTTACTCAGGGCTTTCATAGTAATGACAGAAAAAGATACTCAGTAGCTGTCTAATGGTATTTTAAGACTGCTTATCAATTATAAGGCTGTTAGGGATCCATTCAATAACTCCACGAACATACTGTTCACTAGACCCTCTCTGTAAACGCTCCGGTCCCCTCCCTGTCGCAGCCAGTAGTCGTGTGTGCCGAGGCCATTTGCGTGATTTCTCGCTGCCCTGCTGCACTGAGGGACTCCAGGGCATGATTCAGTGGTCAGTGGTGGTGCAGTTGACGCATGCATGGGTCTTTCTCCTCCACTGTTTTGATATAGCCTTTCATTAAAAGGAAAAAAACCTACCACTACTCTGTAATGCAGAAGTTTGCGAGATTTTTTGGTTTCCCTTTTTAATCACTTCTCTTCCAGAGTGAACAGATGTTTTCAGCTAAGCTATGTGAGAACACAAGAAAGAAATCCTGCTTGTTTTGAGCACCATTCTTTCTATTACATAGATTTTGAAGTGTGGTCAGTATTTCCTCCCTGTACTTTATAAACAGCAACCACCCTGGGATGGCTGGCACTCCTTGGGAAATGGATGACGTCACAGACTCCTGTGTACATGTCTCTCCATAGGTGTGTGTGGAGTCAGGGATGACAGGAAGGGTGATAGAAGTATTCTGTTGCTTCCCAGAAGGCTCATGAGCCAGTGTCATGGCATGTTTGATGTCTGAGTCCCCAGTGTCATGACAGTTCCACTAGAATGTCAGTAAACAGCCCAACTACCTCACGTGAAATTGGCTGTGGACAATCTGTGTCAGATGAGACATGCATTTAAGGTTGACTTAGTCTGGTTAGTAGATTGAACAAAATGATGTCTCTATAAAGAAGAAAAACATTAGACCAGATGCCAAAGGCTACAATGTACATAGATTTCCTCGGATTAATTTTGTAAGTCGGTGTTGAATTCCAGCCCCAGTATTCTTATCTCGAGTGTTTGTGGTCTCATAGATCCGTGCACTTTGAATACCTGCCCCATGCAGTCTTGTGTTAACTGTCCTTGTCCTGAAACATTTTGAATGAGCAGCATAACGACAGGAGAAAGCAAGTGTCAAGTAGTTTGCTGGTTTGTTCATTTTAATGGGCCTTTACTTAGAATATAACGTGTTGGAGCCACTGGGGACCAACCAGTGAATGAGAATGTCATGTTTAGTGTTCATGTAAAACTCTGTCCACGTTCTTACTCTATATCTTGCGGGGAGGGTTTTACTTTTTTTGCAAAAATGTTTGAAAACATCTGTCAGATTTTATATTCGTTAGTTATAATAAACTTATTTTTAAAGTATTTTATCAAGTGCTTCTCTTAAAGATGTTTGTGTACATTTCTGCTTAATTGAATAAGTCAATTATAAGTATCATTTGTGGGACACATACTGTTTGCCAGGCATCATTTTAAGCCCTTTACAATATATTAACACATTTAATCGTCCTACTCTCTCTCTAAGGCCAGTACTGTTTTATCTTCAAATCACAGATGAGAACACTGAGGTGCAGACTGAGGGAAGCCCCTGACCTAAGATCCCACACCTGTTAGGGAGGAGAGCCAGGCTACAAACTCAAGCAGCCTAGCTCCAAAATCTATATAAAACTGGTTAAAACCGGGCGCCTGGCTGGCTCAGTCGGTTAAGCGTCCAACTCTTGGCTTCGGCTCAGGTCGTGATCTCAGGATTGTGGATCAAGCCCCGTGTCAGGCTCCGTGCAGCAGGAGTTTGCTTGGATATTCTCTCCCTCTGCCCCTCCTCCCCACACTCGTGCTCTCTCTCTTTCTCTCTAATGCAAATAAATAAATATTAAAAAAAAAAACTGGTTAAAACCTAAACAAAAATTAATTTTTGAAGCACCGAAAGACCTCTGTAATGGCATTGCCCTGGGTGTTCCTAGCATTCTAGAAAGACTAGCTCCTTTCACGGTGGCTGTGTTCTTTGGCCTGGTTTAATTCTGTTTTCAGAGAAACCACAAATGCAGAAGAGAAAGATGAGTTTGCTATGCATAATATTTGAGTGGCTTTGTGATTAATAAGTTTCCATTCCATAGTCAATACTTCTTGGCCTAAGTCATTCGATGCCAAAGTAGGGTTGAACCTGTTGGGTTTTCTGTCTCATACACTTGTTGGCGGATGTTAAGATACCTGCAGATATAGATAGATCTGCATGGCTGGTGATGGGGTGCTGCCTTGTCCACGGAGAGAAGCTTCCCATGTATTGCCCACATGAGGCCTCCTCTCCAGCCACCTCTTTAAATACATGAGCCAAGCCAATTAGAAGTGGAGGAAGCAGGACGGAAGGAAGAGAAGAAAGTGAAGAAGTGAAGTGTGGTGGGTACTTGAGTGCAAGGAGTCAGCTGGAGTGGCCATGTTGAGCCACACGCAAGAGAAGCAAGTCCCACTGAGGAACTGTGTAGTCGCCAGGGCACCCACAAACTTTCTCTGAAGGCCGCCTTTCCCTTTCTGGAGGCCTACTTTCCTGCCCTGGGATTCCTCCCCTGGAGAAACCTGGACCTTCACCACACAGCCCCAACCCTTTTGCTTACACCACCTCTGGTGGGCTTCTGTCCCTTGAAACAATCACTATGATGAGCATGTGTGTCTTTGTTCCACACCGAATATGGGCAAATCTTAAAGAAAAAACAAAGTGACATTCGTTGAAGAACCACCACCACTGTCCTCCTTGCTGTATAAAGTGGGAGTACCTGTCCATACCTGAAGTCAGTCTGTACAAGCTCTGCTTATAGTTATAGGCACATCCCCCACAGAACCCTAGGAGCCTTCTTGTAATGGCTCTGTTCTTGGAAATCTTAAATGTCCGTACTGCCAGAGATGGCTGTGTGAGGACCAGCTATCTCTCTTCTGTCTCCACCATACCTACCAGGAGCAGTGCGCTCAGCTCCACCCTCTGGAGTACTTGGGAGCCATGAAAAGTTAAGCTTCCTGGAGGATGAACAAAGGTGTGTTCAAAAAGAGACCATGTTTGAGTATCTGTCCTGAGTTCCAATGGGTAGGAGAGTAGAGCAGCCTCGATCATGAGGAACCAGCTACAGAGAGGCTGCATCTGCTGTTTGCTATTCCAGAATCTGAATACCGGTAGATTTTCTGTCTGTTCTAATATTCTACAATAACATGGGTTCACCTGGAAAATCTGTGCTTAGTGGCCATGATGAAGAAACCAAAAGAGGAATTAGGACTGGTACCATCCTAGAGTTGATATTTTTATTTGTTCTTACATTCGTATGTGTCAATCAGATGCCTGAGACCTTTTATACAAGCACACGTCATATGTGTATTTGCATTTTCACACACACACACACACACACACACAGTGACACTCATCATCACCACCCTTCTATCCAGAGGCACAAAATGGAGAAATGGAGATGCCGCCTTTGGAGCAGGGTGGTTCAAGTTGATAGAGAATTGATGAGTGTGGATGGTCTGACATCAGCACTGGGGACACAAACCACATTTGGGCGGTTTGCTGGGTAATCACATCTCCTTTTTCAGAGAACAGAACTGTCACATCATTGCTAACACTGAGTGTGTGGCCAATTTTAGGGCTTTTTGCTTTGGCTTGACAGTCTAAGTTGTCGAAAAGTTTTTAGATGTTTTAAAATCTTGCTTCAGGGTTCTGCATGAGATCACTTTCGACAGTCCCCCTCACCTTTCCCTTGACCGTTACATGTCACTGACCAAAACTTCCCCTGGGGTTTGTGAATCACAGGGGCATAGGGGGTGACTTTCTGCCTGGTTCTTCTTGATTGAGACCTGGCTCTCTACTCCCTTTCTTGCATACATGCTAAATGCGTTCATCTCCAGATAGCAGCCTCCTTAAATTACATTTCAGGTGCAGGTCGCTCACCTGGGCTGTGGTCTTGAGCTCCAGCCAGACTTGATCTTCCACCCTTGGATGTCCTACGTTCCTCTGAAAGCCCAGGTCAAACTTGGTTGCCACTTAAGCTTTGCCATTTAAGTCAGTAGCATCACCATGATGCCAGTCTCTCGGGCAGGAAATTCAGACACCCTGAGCTCCTGCCTCACGTCCGCTCTCTCCACCCAGTTGGTTATGAAGACCTGCCTCAGCCTCCGAACTCCAATGGCTATAGCCTCGACCTCTGAGTTCGGTGATCTTTCAGCGTGTCTGCTACTGCCTTCCAAATCTGAAAACATTTTACTATGACTCCATGCCATGGTTCAAGTTCCTTCACAAACTTGGAATGCCTTTCCCCTGGCCCCTTCCTCAAAGCCCAGATTGAACCTCTCCTCAAAAACTGCCCCCAACAATAAATCCCAGCCATCAATTTCACCTCAACACCTCCTGCATTTTTAAATAATACTGCATAAGTTAGAACTTAGGGATGGAAAGCGTGACTCCAGGGGAGTTAGACTAATTCTTTGGTGTCTGTTTTTGTTTATCGGTTGTAGCACCTTCCTCACTAAATCCTGAACTTCACCTTGTCCAAGTCAGAATGCCAGCACCCGACAGTGCCTTCCTTGCCTATGGGAGGATTCTAGAACTGTCTTTGAAGTTGGGCATTACCTCACACAGTGCTCACCTGGTTCCTCCAGATGTCTTAGTTCCATTATCCAGCTAGATAAAAATACTTGAAGCAAAACCATACACATCTCTTCTTTCCTTTGCTACTCAAGAAATACTCTGAGTACCTGACCACTCAAAGTATAAATAATTTGTTTTTTATATTTTGCCTTTGTTAATACAGGTATAAAATGTTTTCTAAATGGTGCTTATGTGTATCAAATTATGAACAATTAGAAGACAAAATCCAGCTCATGGTTTTCAGCTCTGCTTGTACGTTTAAATAAATCACTAGAAAGACTTAAACAAACAAGCAAGTAAAAACACTGATGTCTAAGCCCCTCCTGATCACTTAAATCAGGCTCTGAAATGCAGCCTGTCACTAGTATTGGTAAAATCTCCCCGGTGATTCTGATATGCAGCCCAGATTGAGAACCCAGAGCTTCTGGTTTAGATGTTTAAAATTATGCTTTGGGGAGCACATGGCTGGCTCACTCGGTAGAGCATGTGACTCTTAATCTCAGAATCCTGAGTTTAAGCCCCACATTGGGCATGGAGCCTAGATAAAAAAAAATTTAAAGATTTATTTATTTATTTTAGAGAGTGTTGGGTGGGGGGAATGGGCAGAGTAAGAGGGAGAGAGAGAATCTGGAGCAGACTCCCTGCTGAACGGAGAGCCTGACGCGGAGCTGAATCACATGACCCCAAGATCATGACCTGAGCCAAAATCAAGAGTCAGATGCTTAACCAACTGAGCTATACCCATAATTGGTGACCAATTTTTTTTAAAAAAATGTTTAATAAAATTGTGCTTTGGGGTTTTTTTTTTTAAGGATAAATAAGACCACATCACAGAATCTCCATCCCCTAAAACCTGACAAAATGAACTACCAAAATAAGTAAAAATTTTAAAGGTGAAAATCAGTAAAAAAATTTCACAATTGCTTGCAATGAAGCAAGAGAAGGAACCCGACCTTGTCATTAAGCCCTAAACATCAAAAGATGATCACCAAAGAAAAAGACCAGATTTTCTGGCAAGAATGAAAAGAAATCCTAATCCTGCCACCCCATTGGTGGAATTTGCAAAATCCAGAATTCTCATTAAAATCTCAGGTTTTAGAAAGAAACTGATAGGAGAGTTGGGTCAAGATGAGTAGACATCTCTTCCTTCCTCTGAGTGGGGCTGGCGTGTGTGTGTGTGTGTGTGTGTGTGTGTGTGTGTGTGTGTCGGGAGGAGGGGGTTGTTGCTGGAGAGAGATGGGTGAAACAAGGGACAGGAACAACCAGCCCATCCCTGAATTAAGACAAAAAAACGCATCCCAAAGGTCTCCTTCCCCGTGGTACAGTAGCTATGTCTCCTCACCATTTGGAATTCACCGTGGCACAGGACTTGATGCAAGTATCAGAAGACAGAGCGGAGTCCAATCCCGCCAACAAAACGTGTACCCACAGCTCGTCCTTTCTTCTGCATGCAGACACAAGCAGGTTGGTTTGACTGGTCCGCCCTGGTAGGCTGTACTGGTCATTAAAATATCAAAATACTTCCATACCAGGAGGTAAATGACCACTAGCTGAGTATCTTCCACTGCTCTGGCCACCCCAGCCCCTCTCACAAGATACCCCCCAACTCCAGACCCCCCCCCAGCAGTCTGGCAACTAAAGAAGTAACACGTTGGCCCACCACGGAGCCTTCGGGGGGCCCCTGCCCCAGAGCTGTGGCTGATCTCTCTTCTGCTTGCTCACTGTCTGTGTCATGCCGGCTGTTAAGGACTCTGATATCATTCATGCCAGAAAGTACACAGAACAGAAGCCCACAGACGAGAATCATTGTCAGATAAGATGGGAAGTGTGCCAAGGGAAATGCACCAACAGTATACCAAAGCAAACGAACGGTCTGCACAGAGCCTCCACCTTACATGTGAGCAAGTTTAAATAAAACGACCCGGTGACTACACAAATGCACAGCCAGCAAAAGGAGCGGCAGGGGGAACAGATGAAAGCAACTGGGAAGAAAAGCTAACCTAAAAAACAGGTATACTGTGTTCTCAAAAGAACGTGAATTCAATAAGACGAGACCTGATATATGAGCTGATTAAACAACAGAATGAAATAAAAAGGCAGATTGCAGAGCTCAGAAAACAACTTGGCCAAAATAACACTATTCTAGAACAAATAAGTGAGTTAGAAATAGCAAGAAACGTGGTTGAAAACGGGATAATAAGGGAGAAAAGGCTTGAGAGGGCTGCAAAGACCAAAATAATTCTTGAGAGAATAATTGTGGGAAGACAAAGCTAATCTAACATGTATATGCATAATTGGTGACCAAGAAAAGACACGAAGAAAGTATTAAAAGATAGAATTCAGGAAAGTTCTCCTGAAATGAAGGAATGAGTTTTCCAATTGAAAAAGTGTCCTATATTCTAGGAAATCTGACAGAAAGCCCTTGACACCAAAACATAACCTGATGGAGTTAATGAACTTCAAGAATGAAAAAACTGAGGCAGAGAAAGCAAGTCATCAAAAGGTCTTAAGCTTCTTTACCACAAGATTCAGTGCCAGGAGGTAATAGAGAAATGTCTCCAAAATTCTAAGTAGGAAAGAGTGACTAAGTATATGGTCACCAGCCAAGTTGTCAAATACAATGTCAAGTACTCGGGCATGCAAGAGCTCAGGGAATACAACATCCGCAAGCCCCCCTTTTTTTTTTTTTCCTTATTTGAGAGAGAGAACACAAGCAAGCACGAGCAGGGGGAGAGGCAGAGGGAGAGAGAGAAGCAGGCTCCACACTGAGCATGGAGTCATGCAGGATTCGATCCCAGGCCTGGGATCGTGACCTGAGCCGAAGTTAAGCAACCAACTGAGCCACCCAGGCGCCCCCGCAAGCCCTTCTTAAGGAAACCTTTTGATAGGAGAGTCTAACCAAATAGCTCAATGAGGCAAAAGGGCTGGTGGTGAGCATTGAATTTATATAAAGAACCAAGACCAAGCTGGGAATGATAGATACAGGTTGTACATATTATAAGCCTTAATAATATAACTAATATAATACAATATAATATAACTAATAAACTAAAACTAAAAAATAATATAACTACTAATAATATAGTAAATTGGGGGTGGGGAAGGAAAGTATAAGACTGTCAATCTCTTATTTTCATAGCAGAGAGTTGATATTGTCTAAAAAAAACAAAAAAAAATATGACTAACCTCTTTGTTGGTAACTTTTTAAAAAATAAGCTTGAATAGATTTTTAAATAGCTGTTGGGGAAAAAATGTTAAGTTTAGTAATTGCTTCAGTTTACTTTGGTTTCTCGTCTTAAATGCAAGCAAATTAGCTGAGTGCTATTTTTTTTTAAATAAATGTAATTAGAAATAAATATGTTAAATAAAAATGAGCATAAACCTATGTTTATAAAAAGATCCTGTAGGGGCGCCTGGGTGGCTCAGGCGTTAAGCGTCTGCCTTCGGCTCGGGTCGTGATCCCGGAGTCCTGGGATCGAGCCCCACATCGGGCTCCCTGCTCTGCGGGAAGCCTGCTTCTCCTTCTCCCACTCCCCCTGCTTGTGTTCCCTCTCTCACTGTGTCTCTCTCTATCAAATAAATAAAAATCTTTAAAAAAATAAAAAGATCCTGTATCCTTTTATTTCTGTCTGCATAAAAAGTCAGAAATGATATCCAACTAAATAAAGTTAATGATGGTTATTGTTAGATGGGTATTTTGTTTTACTCTCTTTTTGTACTTTATTTGCTTGATTTTTATTTGAGAACCATGCTTTTTATTTTAAAATAAAGGGAAGGTATTTTTAAAGCAAGTTTAAAAGCACTGTATAGTGAGGATGGACACCTGGTTTATGCTGCTCCTTGTAATGACATTTGCTTCGTAACTTCTAGCAAGATACTTTAAGTTTTTAACTTAATCTCACCACTGTTTTGGTTTTTTGGGGTTTTTTTTGCACTGGTTATTTTTCACTCATGAGCCACTCTCCCTTTAGGCACACAAAGATATTACTCATCTAAAACTCCCATTTTATGCAACTCATAAATGTTGTATTCTTTTGAGGCTAACCAGAAAAATCAACCACCAGGATGATACCTAGTGACTGGCCCAGTACATCTGAAACAAATGAGAAGATGGAAAAAGAGGCCATTTGGAGCGGCTGACAGTAAATCTCACGAGAGGAAGCCAGAAAGACTCAGCAACATAGGAATTTTGCACATGCATTGGCTGCAGTCCATCAGAGGAGCTGAGAGGTTTCTATCTCTGTGCCTCTGTGAGTTTGGAAATAAAATGTCAACCCCTCCCCCACCCAAGTGAAGTGCTGGCCAGTAGAGCTATGCCATGCCAGTCGGGGTGCCATGTGGCACCCTGACCTCGGGCCTCCAGCCCTGGGAGAAATAAACGTCTGCTGTTTAAGCCGCGCGGACTGTGGCATTTTGTTAGGGCTGCCCGAGCTGATGAAGACAGTCGCTTTTCTCTCGGGTTACAAACTGGGATGGCACGAGAATGACTCATCCGCAGCCTGCCCTCCCTCGTCTGCACTGGGAGGTGATGAGGGCAACAGAGGAGCTGAGAGATGGCAGCACCGAGGGGCGGAGAGCAAGAGCAAGAGAGAATGTGGGGTGCTAGATCAGACCCTGCCTGGGGCCAGCTCCACAAGTAATACCTCCCCCTTTATTTAGATCTAATTGGAATTAACCTGTCACTTGTATCTGAGAGAAGCTTGAGAAACTTTTTTTTTTTTAAGATTTTATTTATTTGACAGAGAGAGACACAGTGAGAGAGGGAATGCGAGCAGGGGGAGTGGGAGAGGGAGAAGCAGGCTTCCCGCGGAGCAGGGAGCCCGATGCGGGGCTCGATCCCGGGACCCTGGGATTGTGACCTGAGCCGAAGACAGTCGCTTAACCGACTGAGCCACCCAGGTGCCCCGCCTTGAGAAACTTTTAAATAAATCTGAGACATTTGCCTTTGGCCGGATTTTCATATTTCTCTCTCGATGCTTTCCGCCTCCACAGAATATATGGACGTGTTCTTCTGTGGTTAACAGAAGAAAAGTGAGCATCATGCCGAAACGGGAGCCGCCTGGGGGTCCAATTCCGTCCGAAGGATTTGGTACCGCTGCAGCACCAGGACGCTAGTAGAGGCTGCCACTAACACCATTAATACGTAACGAACTGAGACTTGGCCATGTGGCTCCGACTGGCCCAGCAGCATGTGTGTGCGAGGTGCAACGGAGACGTGAGGCCACGCGGCTGCCCCCGGGGCCCCCCTCTGACCGCTGCATGTGTGATGTGACCGCCGAGACTCTGGGACCGGCCAGAGCCGGGGTCACTTCCCAGTCGTGGCACACCCCACCTGCCGGGCTCTAAGTGTGCTCCTTACCTTCCTTGAGCTTCACTTTCTGCCCTATAAACGAGGAGACTGCACGCCCTGCTCAGAAGATCCTTGCAAGAACTGAATGAGGCCGCGTGTGAAAATCACTTGGCATGTTGTCTCACCCACCTGGACAGGCTCGGTGGTGTTTTCGTCGTGGCCCACGTTCAAAGCTCCTCTGCATGTGGGGGGGTGCTCCCCCTCTGCAGGTCCTTCTGCACCCTTCTCATCCTCCTGGGTGTGAGGGTGGAAGCTGCACGGGACTTGGAATGGACAGATCTGGATTCTGGTCCTGCCCTTGCAGTTTGCAGTCTGGGCCACCTTGAGTGAACCATTTATCCTCTGGAGTCTTTGTTTCCCCATCTGTAAGACTGAGATGGTGTCGTCATGAGCGTTGCGTGAGGTGAACGTGTTTCTAGCGCGAGGCACTGTGCGGGCACATCAGAGATGATGGTGGAGTGGTTAGAGAAGGTCCCCGTTTCCTTCTCAGCTCACACCAGCTGCACCTCGACACCCAGGAACTTACATCCTCAGGAGGGACATCTTTAGACTGTTCATAAACGCCATCACTTATATTATACTTCAGGCTTTTTAAGTTCCTTTTAATTGATTGGATTTAATCTTACTCAGGATTGGCAGGAGAGGAAGTTTCTAGTAAAAGAATATTATTTAAAAATCTCGCATTTTAGAAAATAAGATATTTAGGGGCGCCTGGGTGGCTCAGTCATTAAGCGTCTGCCTTCGGCTCAGGTCATGATCCCGGGGTCCTGGGATCGAGCCTCACATCGGGCTCCCTGTTCCACGGGGAAGCCTGCTTCTCCCTCTCCCACTCCCCCTGCTTGTGTTTCCTCTCTCACTGTGTCTCTCTCTGTCAAATAAATAAAATCTTTAAAAAAAAAAAAAAGATATTTAATCAGACATCAAAACAGAGGTCTCTAATAATACAGCTTCTTGCCAGTGCCCACATTGTAAGACTGACTGTGTTTCCACGCCCGGGCAAGAAACAAAACGCTGCATCTATCTCTGTGCCCATGGTATTCAGGCATTGTGATAGGTGCCTCGTCGACGCAGAAATGACTCAGATACACTTCCTGATCTCCAGGAATTTGTAATCTAGGAATGGAGATAAGATATGTTCTTGAATAACTGTGCCGTAAAACAGAATGTAATACACGCTCTATAAGAAATATAAACAGGGCGCCTGGCTGGCTCAGTAGGTAGAGCATGTGACTCATGATCTAGGGGTTGTGAGTTCAAGCCCCATGTTGGGCATAGAGCCTACTAAAAAGAAAGAAAAAAAAAGCATAAGTAAAATGCCTTAAGAGCCCAGAGCAAGGAGTATGTCTTTTTAGATGAGGGCATAGGACAAAGGCTTCCTAGAGAGGGTGGCAGTGAAGTTGAGGACTAGGAATGGTGTGCCAGTGAGCATTCTTTTGGTTGCAAGTGACTGGAGACCAGACAAACACTATCAGCCAACTCACCTCACTGACATGTGTAGAACATGGCATCTGTTTGCAGAATACACATTCTTTTCAAGTACACGTGGGACATCCACCAAGTTAAGCCGTATGCTGGACCATAAACCATTTAAAATCCCTGATGTGAAGAAAGATTCTGGGAAGATGAGAGTGTAATAGTGCAGTCTCTGAACTCTCACGTGAGAACAGAACAACTAGACAGCAAAACCAAGAGTTCATGAACAGCTACAAAATGAGGTGTATTCATTCCCTAGGGCAATAGCAAGTCACCACAAACATGGTGGCTTAAAACGACAATCACTTATTCTCTCCGTTCTGGAGGCTAGATGTCTAAAATCAAGGTGTTAGGTGGGCCATGTTCCCTAGGCTCTAGGGAAGAATCGTTCTTTACCTCGTGCTGGCTTCTGATGGTTGTCAGCAACCCTTAGTGTGCCTTGGCTTGTGGCAGCGAAACTCCGATGTCTGCCTCTGTCTTCACATGGCTTTTTCCTGTGTCTCCAAATCCCTCTCCGTATAAGAATACCAGTCATTGGATTTAGGGTCCATCCTTACTCTGTATGACCTCATCTTAACTTGCTTATATATCTGCAAAGACTCTATTTCCAAATGAGATCACATTCACAGGTACCAGGAATTAGAATTTAACTGTATCTTTTGGAGGGACACAATTCAACCTGTAACACTAGGTGGCAATATACCTAAGAATATGGCAAGGAAGCCTTTCCTGCAAGATCAGGAACAAGGTAGGGATGTTTGCTCTCAGCACACCACTCCTATTCATGAAGCAATGCAGTAGGGCAAGAAAAGAAAAGAAAACATATACAGATTGAAAAGAAAGAAATAATACCTTTTATCTGCATGTGATATATGTAGAAAACCCTAAGGACTCTACAAAGACTAATAGAGTAATAGCCGAACTTAGGATGCTTGTAGGACACAAGATCAATATATAAAAATAAATTGTATTTCTACATACTAGCAAAAAACAGAAAATGAAATGTAAAAAATAATGCCACTTAAAATATTATAAAATCTATAAAGTAATCAGGAATAAATTTAATAAAATATGTACCAAACCTCTACACTGAAAACTATATAACGTATCTAAGACCTCAAATAGATTTTTAAAGGTATGCCACGTTCCTAGGTTAGAACATCTGATAACAATAGGATGTCTCTGATATGTTGGTTGGTTGTTTTTTTCATTCCACCAAGCAATTCTCCAACAGCAGGTGGGTGTCCTACAATTCAACTCCATTCAGTGCTGCTACTATCTACCCACAGAAAGCATCAGATTCCACCAGTTAAGGGCTCAGTCCTACAGGATTGCCAACCCCCCTTCAGATGCCACTCACAAGTCCAGGTTGTGTTACGGGTCCAGCTATAGCTCAGAGGTTCCCACAGCCTCCTTCTTGAGTTTGATTAGTTTGCTAGAGTGATTCACAGAACTCTGAGAAACATCTCCTGACACTGAACAGCTTATTATGAAAGGATATAACTCAGGAAGAGCCAGATGGAAGTGATGCATAGGGCAAGGTACCCGAGAAGGTGCAAGGATCATCCATGTCCTCTCCAAGTGTATCCTCTCCCAGCACTTCCCTCTGTTCAGCGCAAAAGGTCTCTGAACCTCATCCTTTTGGGTCTTTTATGGAGGCTTTGTTACTGATTAAATCATTGGCCATTGGTGATTGGACTCCATCTCCAGCCCCTCTTGCCTCTCTGGAGGTCTGGGGCAGGTACTGAAAGTTCCAACCCTCTAATCACATGGTTGGCCCCCTAGCAACCAGCCCCTGCCGTAAGTGCTTTCCAAAAGTCATCTCATTAACATAAAATCAGTTGTGGTTGAAAGAGATTTGTTATTAATATTAAAATGCCTTAATCACTCTTACAATTTAGGAAATTCCATGGGCTTTATTATCTCTGTGCCAGAAACAGAAGACCAAATATAAATTTATTCTAAATTGTAGTACCACATACCATTTATTCCAAAATTCATCTAAAGATTCAGTGCAATCCCAGTAAATATACCAGCATGTGGATATGACCCCAAAGGCATGAACAACAAAAGAACAAAGAGATAAATTGGACTTCATCAAAATTTAAAACTTTAGTGCATCAAAGACATTGTCGAGAAAATGAAAAAATAAACCTAAGAATGGGAGAAAATATTTATAAGTCATATATCTGACAAGGGACTCATATCCGGGATATGCAAAGAACATGTAACTCACAAGACTAACAATCCAATTTAAAAATGGACAAAAGAGAAATTCTCCAAAGAAGATACACAATGGCCATTAAGCACATGAAAAGATGCCCAACATCATTAGTCATTAGAGAAATGCAAATCAAAGCAACAGTGAGATCCCCCTTCACACCTACTAGAATGACTATCATGAAAAACAAAACAGAAAATAACAAGTGTTGGCGAGAATATGGAGACAATGGAACCTGTACATTGCTGGTGGAAATGTAAACTGGCCCCACTGCTATGGAAACAGTTTGGCAGTTTCTCAAAATTAAACATAGAACTACCATAGACCCAGCAGTTCTGCTCTCAGGCATAGACCCGAAGGAGTTGAAAGCAGGGGCTTGTAGAGACACTTGTATGTCAATATTTATTGCAGGTTATTCACAATAGCTGAAAGGTAGAAATAACCCAAGTGCCTATCAACAGATACATTGATAAACAAAATGTGTGTCTATAAAAAGAATGGATTATTCAGCTATAAAAAAGGAATGATGTTCTGATACGGCCTATCACAGGGATGAATCTTGAAAACATTATACCAAATGAAATAAGCCAGATACAGGGCCCCTCGGTGGCTCAGTCGTTAAGCGTCTGCCTTTGGCTCAGGTCATGAGCCCAGGGTCCTGGGATCGAGCCCCGCATCGGGCTCCCTGCTCGGCAGGGAACCTGCTTCTCCCTCTCCTTCTACTGCTCCCCCTGCTTGTGCTTTCTCACCCTCTCTGTCAAATAAATAAATAAAATCTTAAGAAAGAAGCCAGATACAAAGGATGTATACTGTATGATTACAGTTATATGAAATATCTAGATTAAGCAAATTCATAGAGACAGTCGATTAGAAACTACCATGGTCTGGGAGGAGGGAAAATGGAGAGTTACTGCATACTGGCTACAGAGTTTCTGTTCGGGATGATGGAAATGCTCCAGAACTAGATATTGATGATGTTCATACTACATTATGGATGTACTTAATGCCACTGAATTGTTTACTTAAAAACTATTAAAATGACAAATTTATGCTACATGTATTTTACCGCAATCTTTAAAAATTAATAAAGTAATATGCCAAAAATCACTTGTGAATTGTATAATTTGAATTATATACTTGAATTTTACACTTGCACACTTTAAATGGGTAAATTGTGTTTTGGGGGAAAAAAACACTAGCAGGATTTTGTAGAAAGTGATAGACTAATCCTAATGTTTATGTGGAAATGTAGAGGACCTAGAATAACTGAACAATCTTGGAAGTTAACACGTTGGAGGACTTATATTAGCTTAATTACAAGATCTTCTATAAAGGTGTGGTAATCAAGATGGTATGGTATAAAGATCCGTGGAACAAGAAAGAGTTCAGAAATAAAGCCAGACTTATACAGTCAAATAATTTTTGGTCAAAATACCAAAGTAATTCAGTGGTGAAAGGAAGATCTTTTCAACAAAATGTTGAAAGGAACAAATGCCTGTCTATATGGGGAAAAAATGAACCTCGACCCATATCCCACACCACACAAAACATAATTCAAAATAGATCATATAACCAAGTGTAAAAGTAAAAAGTCTAAAGGTTCTACAAGGAAACATAGGGCAATATTTTTGTGAATTTGGGGTACACAAGATTTCTTAGGACACAAAAGCACTAATTATAAATGTATGTAAATCATATTCAGATTTAAAAAATTAAGTAACAATCATGTTCTCAGGAACAACAAGGTTAAAAACAGCAGGGCCAATATTGTAAGCAGTGAGTTCAAAACAAGGTATTCCCACACATCAGTTAGGAAATTACACAAACACCTTAGGGAAAGTTACAAAGGATATGACCAGTTAACTCACAGCTGAGAAAATACAAATTGGATTAATAAAGGGAGGTGGCTCGGCGCCTGGGTGGCTCAGTTGGTTGAGCATCTGACTCTTGATTTTAGCTCAGGTCATGATCTCATGGTCCTGGGATGGAGCCCCATATTGGGCTCCATCCTCCACACCAAGTCGGTTTGAGGATTCTTGCCTTCTCCTTCTGCCCCTCCCCCAGCTCTCGAATAAATAAATAAATAAATAAATCTGTAAAAAGGGGGGCTGGTGAGCATGTTTTCTTATGTTCACTGGCCATTTGGGGTTCTCCCTCTGGGTATTGCTGATATTGATACTGTTCATCATTTTTCTCTTGGATTGTTGCTTTTCTCTTGAATTCTAATTATATTGTTTATATGAGTAGCAAATCTCTTCTCTTGGATAGTAGCTTGTCTTTTCACTTTGTATCTCATGACTTTTGTTATAAAACAAGTTTTTAATTTTAATATAATCAAATGTATCAGTGTTTCCTTTATGATTAGGGCTTGTTGCTCTAATTTGGTTTGGTTTGGTTTGGACATTTGGTTTGGCTTAGAAAATAATTCTGTATGCAAATATCACTAAAACATCATGGGATATTCTTCCCAATAATTTTGTAAATTTTCACCTTTAGGTCTTTAAACCATCTGGAAATTATTTGTATATGGAGTGTGGTTTGGATTAATTTTTTTTTTTTTAAGATTTTATTCATTTATTTGACAGAGAGAGACACAGCGAGAGAGGGAACTCAAGCAGGGGGAGTGGGAGAGGGAGAAGGAGGCCTCCCGCGGAGCAGGGAGCCCGATGCGGGGCTTGATCCCAGGACCCTGGGATCATGACCTGAGCCGAAGGCAGATGCTTAACGACTGAGCCACCCAGGCACCCCTGGATTAATTTTATCTTCTCTTTATGGACAACCACTTGTCACAGCACCATTGGGGCTATCCTTTTCCTATAAGTTAAATGCCACTGCTGCCATATGTAAATGAGTTTAATTCTAGGCTCTGTTCCATTCCATTTGCCTAATTATCTCTGTCTGGGCCAATACCACACTATTATTTAAAGAAATTGGTATCTGTTTGGAATCTGTTCCCTCCATTCTATTCATATACCTCTTGTGTGTTTGTTCTCTCAAAAAGTGTTTTGATTATTCTTCACCCTTTAATTTTCTGTATGAATTTATGGATCATCTTATCAAGTTCTGAAACATACCCTGTTAAAATTTTTATTATAATTATACTAAATTTATTAGACTGATTTGGGGGGTTACAGATTGTTACTGTTATTATAAAATTGCATCTTCCCATCAATAGTTTATATTTTCATCTATTTAGCTATTCTACTATGTTCTTCAATAAAGTTTTGTATTTTTATTTATAAAAGTCTTGTATACATCTCTTGTTATATTTATTCCTAGGTACGTTATACTTTATTTTTGCCATTGAAAAATATATCTCTTTTAAAAATCACATTTTATAATTTTTGTTGCTGGTGAATAACAATGTAACTGATTTTACATACCTGCTTTACACTCAACAACTTTGATAAACTCTTATTTCTAGTAGTTTGTAGATTCTTTTTATTTTTAAATTTTTTTCCTTTCCAATCTTTGTAACTTTTATTTCCTTTTTCTTGTCTTATCACACTAGTGAAATGTTCCAGTACAGTGTTGAGTAGAAGTTGTGGTAGAATAAATCATTGTGTTCCTGATCTCCAAGGGAGTGCTTTCAACATTTCACAATTATATATGATTTTTGCTATATAATTTTGAAAATTGCTATAATTTTGGTAGCTACCATTAACCAGGCTAAGGAAGCTGCTTTTCTTTTCTAGTTTGCTATGAATATTAATTATGAAACAATGTTGCATATATTAAAAGGTTTTCTACATTTATTGAGATAATCATATGGTTTTCTCCTTTAACCAGTTAATACGGTAAATCTCACTAATAGACTTTTTAATTTGAACCATCTGTGCATTCCTAGGATGAATCCAACTTGGTAATGATGTATTTTTAATAGGCATTTCTGAATTCAGTTGACTAATGCTTTATTTAGGATTTTTGCATCTCTGTTTAGAAGTGAGATTAGCCTTTAATAATTAGTTTCTCATCCTGTCCTTATCTAATTTTGCCATCAGGATTATTTTTACTTCATAGAATGAAGTGGGCAGTGTTCCCTCATTTTATATTCACTGGAACAGTTTGTTTAAGATAACGATTATATGTTCTTTGAACTTTGGGTCTGACTGGTAAAATCTTCTGAGCTTAATGGGTTGTTTTATTTTATCTTTTTTTTGAGGGAGGAGGATGGATTTTAAAACTTCTGATTCAATTTATAAATGTAACCAAAATTATATTTCTTCTTGAATAGTTTTATTGTTATATTTTCCTTAAAAACTGCATTGTGTGTATGTTTTCAAGTTACTGATTGTGAATGTCAAGTAGAATTGTGCACAAGTGACCCTGAGAGCTTACTCTGGGTAGGCTGGACGACGAGCTGGCTAGTCCTGGCCCTGCCTTCTCCTCGAGGGAGAGGCTGTACCCAAATTCAGCTTCCCACAGGACCAGGAGCCCCCTTCCTTTGGCTCCCCACAGCACCTGCCCCCAGGTCTCCAGGTGCTGGACAACTGCTTTTCTCAGCAACTGCTGTAAATGTCACTCTGTCAAGCAGTCGGTTTGCCTCCCATTGACAAGCTCGTCACCCAGGTCCTGACATGACTCCTTACCGTGATAGGACAGTGACCCACATATCTTGTCTCGTCTTGCTGGCCCTTGTGTTGTCGTTTTCCCCCCAACAGAACCTGTTCCTTATCTCAAACTGTGTCACATTGTGGAATTCATCCTGAGCCCAGACACCTGACAGGTGGTGACGGTGAAGGAACCTACCTTGCACAGCACTAGTACATAATTATCCTTAGTATTATGATTACATCTCCACTGTTTTGTAGTTTATATTCCATATGTCAGTTCTAATTATTTATCTGTGCCTCCTCACTCCTTTCCTCTTTCTCTCTGATCCACTGCATCAAGTACACTAAAGGTTTGCCATGGTGGTTTTTTACTTATCTTTTAGAGTAATTTCATATTTACAGAAAAGTTGCAAAGATAATCCAGAGTTCCTGTATAACCTTCAACTCATCTTCCCTAATGTTAGCAACTCACCTAACCATGAACATTTGTTAAGAAGTTAACTTTAGTACAGTTACCTTAGTACAGCACTATTAAGTACAGTACAAACATTATTGAGATTTTTATGAGTTTTTTCACTAATGCCTCTTTCCTGTTCCAGGATCCAATCTGGAATACCACATCGCATTTAATGTCATCTGACTTTATTTTTCAAAATGCAATTGTATTGGGTAAAATTTATACACCATAAAATTTACCCATTTGAAGTGTACAGTTCAATGGTTTTTATTTATATTTACAAAGTTATACAATCCCCACCATAGTCTAACTTTAGAACATTTGCATCACCCCCAAAAGAAGCCCTGTACTCATTAAGCAGTCACTCCCCATTACTCCCTCCTCCAACCCTAGGCAACCACTGATCTGCTTTCTGTCTTTATGAATTTTCCTATATTGGGCCTTTCATATAAATGGAATCATGTGCTATGTGGTCTTTTATGACTGGCTTCTTTCATTTAGCATGTTTTTGAGGTTCATCCATATTGTAGTGTATATCAATACTTCATTCTGCTTTATTGCTAAAAAGTACTCTGTTGTATGGATATACATTTTGTTTACCCATTCATCAGTGGTTGGGCATTTGGGTTGTTTCCATTTTTTGGCTATTATGAACAATTCCGCTATGAGTATTCATGCACCAGTCTTAGTGTGGCACATATTTTTTCATTTCTCTTGGATGTATACCTAGGAGCAGAGCTGTTTGGTCCTATGGTAACTCCATGTTTAACATTTTGAGGAACTGTCAAACTGTTTTTTAAAGTGGTCACACCATTTTTTTAATCCACCAACGTATGAGGGTTCCAATTTCTCCACATTCTCACCAGCAATTGTTATTACCTGGGTGGTTTTATTTTTAATTATTATAGATATTTTCGTGGGTGTGAAGTGGTATCTTGTGGTTTTGATGTGCATTTCCGTAATGACTAATGATGTTGAGTACCTGATCAAGTGCTTATTGGCCACTTGTGTATCTTCAAAAGAGAAATGTCTATTCAAATCCTTTGCCCAGTTTTTTTAGTTATTTATTTTCATATTATTGAGTTATAAGAGTTCTTTATATATTCTGGATACAAGTCCCTTTTCAGGTATATGACTTTTAAATATTTTCTCACAGTCTGTGGGTTGTCTTTTCACTTTTTTGATGATATAATTTGAAGCACAAATTTTTTTTTAATTTTGATGAAGTCCAGTTGATCAAATTTTTTATTTTATTGCTTGGGCTTTTGTTATTGTATCTAAGATCATGAAGATTTACTCCTGTGTTTTCTTCTAAGAGTCTTATAGTTTTAGATTTATAATCCATTTTGAGTTAATTTTTATATATGATGTAAGACAGGGGTCCAATTTCATCCTTTTGCCTGTGGATATCTAGTTGCCCTGGCACCATTTATAGAAAAGACTATTCATTCCCCATTGAGTTTTCTTGGCATGTTTGCCAAACTTCAGTTGACCATTAATGTCACAGTTTATTAATGCCACACTGTCTTGATTTCTGTCACTTTGTAGTAAATTTTGAAGTTGGAAAATCTAAGTCCTCCAATTTCACTCATTTTCAAGATGGTTCTGGCTATTCTATGTCATCTTATTTTCACTTTTTTTTTTTTTTTTGGTCTTGTGGTTTTTCTCTATTGCTTCTTGCTTCTTGGTTTTCTATTTTACTGATGTCTGTATTTATTTCTATATGTATTTATTTATTATTTCCCAGCTTCTACTTTTCCTGGGTTTGTCATATTTGTTTTATAATTGGAAAATGGACATTTACTATTTTTCAGGCTTTCTTCTGTTCTAACATATACAGTTAAAGCCATGAATGACTCAAGTCCTACTTTGGCTCCATCCCATATGCTTGACTCTGTATTGTTGTCATTGTCTTTTGGTGCTAAATACATACTTCTGGTAAGGGTTCTTTTTTGATGCATGAACTCTTTAGAAATGAATTTTTATGTTTTTTGAGGGGTAATCTTTTCATTAACTAATTTCAAATGGTAGTACATTGTAATCAGAACACCTTGGCTTTTCTGGTGCACACCGAGTGAGGTAAATTATGTTGTTCAAATCTTCCTTATTCTATTTTTGTCTGCCACATTCTGAGCGTGATTTGGTCTGTTTTACTACCTCAGTCTTGCAATTATGCTATGTGATTTGGTGCCTAGAACAGGGGAACGGTTGAGTATTTCTGGGAAATTCCTTGCGTTTTCATTTTGCACCTTCTTACCCCTAAAAAATTTTAAAACTGTCATCTTTTTTTCTCAAATATCAACATAATTACACTGTCTTCTGGCTTCTGCTGTGGCTACTGAATAATGTGCTGCCAGTTTATAAAAATGTGTATTTATATGGTATAATTTTTTTGCCATTCCATCATTTTCAGTCTTTCTGAGTCATTAGATTTTAAGTGTGCCTACTGTGAACAGCATACGGTTGGGGCTTTGTGTCTGATATTTGAGAGCCTATCTTTAAATTAATGGATTTAGAACATAGATACATACATACGTGTGTGTGGGTGTGTGTTATTTATTGTTTCTGCTGACTGTCATGGAGAATATTTCCTTCTGCATCTCACCATTGTTGCTTGTGAGCTCATCTTCACAGGAGTCTGTTTTCTCCGTGAGAAGCCCCTGTGGCCCGAGTTTTGGGTGTATCCCTCAAGAGCTGTTTTGCATTTGCCCCCACAGAGGGGGCATACCTGTACTGCCTTTTTGGTCATTGATCATCATGTTCCTGGATCATCTGCAAATTTGAACCTCCAGGTTTGGGGTAAAACACATCTGGAGATTTTCTTTCTCAGATGGACATTTTTCCCATGGAAGCAGAAGCACACAAATACCTTTTTGTCTCTCTATGCCGGCGGATCGGTGTTTTTCCTAATCTACTCTTCTGGGAAAGCACAGCCCTTTAAAAACTGCTTTATTTGGGGATCCCAGACCTAACATCACTTGCAGCAGCATCTCACACCCAAACCCTAACTTTCCTCTTTGTTGCTGACATGCTTAGGCCTTCCTTTCTCTCTTGCCAGTTCATTCACACATTTAAAAGAATGTTTGCTGTATTGTAGCAAGCGTTTCTAAGCAATGTGGCAGGAGAGTTTTAGATTCTTTTTTCCTCTCATCTTACAAGAATTGGAAGTCTCATTCCACCCTTTTAAAAAATATGATGTTAATCATTTTCTCTTTATAAGAATAATAAAAAATCGATGACGTGTATACAAGTGTTAGGAGGAGGGGCGCCTGGGTGGCTGAGTCAGTTAAGTGTCTGCCTTGAGCTCAGGTCATGATCTCAGGGTCCTGGGACCAAGTCCTGCATCAGGCTCCCTGCTCAGCAGGGGGTCTGCTTCTCCCTCTGCCCCTCACCCACCCCACTCATGTTTTTTCTCTCTCTCAAATAAATAAATAAAATCTTTAAAAAAAGTGTTAGCAGGAAAATGTAAGCTACTTGTGATACCACTACCTGAAAGTGACCACTGTATAATATATGTGCTTAGATACAAACACACATATATGTGTATGTATGTATGTTCGTATTACACAGCTGTATTCGTGTGTGTCCATCTGTTTATTGCTTTTTTCACCTGATATTGCATTAGATTTTCATTATATCATTTAAATTCATTAAACTTACTTTTTGATATCCTTCGACCTAGAAATGAAAACTAGAATACCTACTTTAAGAGCCCTATAATCCTAATTCACTTTTTGCCACTGACAAATGATTTGCATTTAAACCAAGGTAATGTAACTCTCCTACAGAACTGATTTTCATTGACTGTTCTGAATAACTAGTTATATTTGAATATATTTGCTGCAATCCAATCTTAGACGCTCCCCCTTCTAGGTTTCTTATTAAAATTGCTCTCTCACTGAAAGTTGGAATGTCTGAAGCGGCCCCCCACATAGTTGCTATATATTACTAGCAAGACTCTCCCTGCCGGCGTATAACGATGATCCGAAACCAAAGTTGGGGAATGACAAGTATGCTTGATGGAATGCCATTCCCCTCCTCGCCTTCTAAAAGTAGGCTGGCTTCGGGAGAACGGGCATTGTGTTCCACTTGGCCTTGCAAATGTAGGTCTAACTTTGGCATAGCCTTTCCAACTGCCCTCCCAGCATCCATGCCCCAGCTGACATGATTGTGGAAGGCAGGCTGCACATTACAGAGGAGACAATCCTGGAAACTGTAAGGGGCAGGCGGGGTCGAAGGATGGAAAGCATTCTTGGGAGACCAGGGTTTTCACCTCACGGCAATCAAGAAATCAACTCACACTCATGCAGCAAGAAGAAATACACATTTCCTGGGCCCTCCCCAGTTATGACATGTCTCCGCCAAATGAATTTCAGTTCCAAATTAGGTTCTTGAAACTCAAATTAGTTCCAAGTTAGATTCGTTGTATTTACAGTAGAAACAATAGTCTTAGAACCCAACACTTTTGATTTCCATCAGCCAGGATTTATGAGGGAAACAGCATTTTAAGTTTCAAAAGGCTGTCCCCTAAAAAGACCAGTGCACAAAGTCTTTGTGGTAAACAGGATATTAGAAATAAATTAGAGGGGCGCCTGGGTGGCCCAGTCGTTAAGCGTCTGCTTTTAGCTCAGGTCATGATCCCAGGGTTCTGGGATCGAGTTCCACATCGGGCTCCCTGCTTGGCCAGAGGCCTGCTTCTCCCTCTCCCACTCCTTCTGCTTGTGTTTCTGCTCTCACTATCTCTTTCTCTCTCTGTCAAATAAATAAATAAAATCTTTTTTAAAAAAAGAAATAAATTAGAATAATAATTGGACAGCTTGGGGCGCCTGGGTGGCTCAGTCGTTAAGCGTCTGCCTTCGGCTCAGGTCATGATCCCAGGGTCCTGGGATCGAGCCCCACATCAGGCTCCCTGCTCAGCGGGAAGCCTGCTTCTCCCTCTCCCACTCCCCCTGCTTGTGTTCCCTCTCTCGCTGTGTCTATCTCTGTCAAATAAATAAAATCTTTAAAAAAAAAAAAATTGGACAGCTCTATTTCCTGCAGATTAAAGATTGCCCAGACTTTAGTCAAAAATATCTTTTTATTAAAAAAAAAAAGATACAAAAGACTCGGATGCTGGTGAGTTCCTAAGAGGGGCACAGAAATGTCTGTCAGTGGCCAAAGAGCTGTGGAGGGCAGCCATGCAGAAGAAGGTGGGTGGAGGGCGGCCTGCCAGGACTTGGCAAGCTGGGGAGCTGGGATGGCTGGAATTCATCACGTCTCAGTCACACCTCTCTTCAGGGGGATGGGCACAGACTAAATGCTTCCCCTGAAGCCAGGGTGTAACAATATGGAGAGTCGGAAATGTGTGAGAATATCCTGAATTGAGTGAAACCTAAAAGGCCTGGAAAATGCCAAAATGCCTGAGTTTACCTGGAGCTACCTGACTGCTTTTCTGCCAGCAGGTGGAACGAAGGCTCAAAATTCAATTGTGCTACAGGAAAATAAAGTTCAACAGCTTGTGCATCTGCGTTCATGGCCTATGAAAGTCTTGCCCACCAAACGCTGAGGAGCAAAATAAGGGAGTTGATTATAAGCATGCAGGTGGGTGTCTCGTGGAATCCAAGGGGAAAAGTGTGAGCTGGACTCAGAAAGGACTAGAAATGGGAACTGGCAAGTCATCGAGGTCCTTAGCTCCCATTCTGCTTCTCTCTGCATATCTACTTCCCTCTTCTCTCTTTGAGCATCAGCTTTCTCCAATACCCCCATCCATATGCCAGAATATAGTGGCATCTAGATCTTAAGTTATGTGGCAGTTCTAGCCATATACGGATTCTAACTTTGTGTCTCTTGGTCTCAATTCCAAATTCTTACACAAGAATCTAAATGGCCTACTTTAGCCCCATGTCTGTCTCCCTCAGTTCAATCCACAGTGACTCAAAGGGCAGTGGCGAGGGGTACAGGGATGACTGCAGGGGGTCCATCACTCTGATTCAGACCTCAGTCCCCAGGGAGCCGGAGGTGGTTGTGAGCTGGGAAGACACCCCAAAAGATGATGACTTCTCATTCACTGTGAGGCTTATGCCTCACGTTCCCCACCTACAAAGTAAGAGGAAGAATATCTATAACATCCCTACTTCTAGTGAAGGCAAAGGGAACTCATGTACTGACTTCTCTTCACGTACCAGCCACTGTAGTAAGTTAACCGGGTTATCTTAGCTGCTCCTGGAAACAACCCTAGGAGATGGGCAGTTTTATTTCTTTTTAATAGATAAGGGAATTGATGCTCACTGAGTTTAAATCTCCTAGCTGGTCAGTTGCAGGGCTCAGCTGTGAACAGAGACACCACCAGGGCAGCTGCAGGGGAAAGGGCTGTTAGTAAGACTGAGAGGACATCTGGAAGCTGTGCATTACACTCCCAGCTATTAGTAAATTGCATGGGACAGTATCTTACACGTAGTAACTGCTCAGAATTAAAAGTCTCATTAACGAGAGCACCCAACCCTCCAATTACAGCAGAAGTCTTATCATCATGGAGTGTTCGGCTCACATTTATTTACCAGACACTTCTGGGAAGTGGGCACCCATCTGCCTGAAGAACCTTCTGCCATTGGGGCGCCTGGGTGGCTCAGTCTAAGCATCTGCCTTCGGCTCAGGTCATGATCCCAGGGTCCTGGGATCGAGCCCCGTTTCGGACTCCCTGCTCTGCGGGAAGCCTGCTTCTCCCTCTCCCTCTGCTGCTCCCCCTGCTTGTGTTCTCTCTCTCGCTGTGTCTCTGTCAAATAAATAAATAAAATCTTAAAATAAAAAAAGAGGCTTCTGCTAAGACACATTTGATTAAAAATGAAAAGAGAGATGCAAACAGCAGCAGATACCTGTTTTAACTGTAATTGATGTTCAGCCGCCATTTGGTGCAATGGATCAGAGAGGTTCTAAAGCTTCCATTGCTGCTCCTTGTTGAGGTGTGAATGTCCCAGCTTCCTGGACCTGTTTTCACAGCCTTTAGAATGTGCTCTGATCTGCTGACCTCCTGAAGCTAAATAGAACTCTTTTTGATTGGTGCTGAGCAGATACACAGAGCTCAGGCTCTCTTTGTAAATGTTTGCTGAATGAAAGGTTTGTCAACCGGTAATGATTAATCACCTACTGTATTCTCAGCCCTGAGAATGTGAAACCTCTAAGATAACAGTCCATGCCTCTGGGAACAAACAATTTTCTCTGTGCAATAAAAAAACCTAAGAACCTAAGTAGTAGGGAAGTGCAAATCAAAACCACAATGGATACCTCTTCATACTCACTAGGATAACTATACTCCAAAAAAAACCCAAATGGGTAATAAGTGTTGGCAAGGATGTAGAGAAATTGGAACCCTCATACACTGCTGGTGAGAGTGTAAAATGGTACAGCCGTGGTGGAAAACAATTTGACAGTTCCTTAGTAAGTTAAACATAGGATTACCATGTGACCCAGCAATTCTACTCCCACCCGGGTATACACCCAAAAGAAATGAAAGCAGGGTTCAAATAAGAGCTCACACACAGATACTCAGAGCAGCACTATTCACAACAGCCAAGAGCTGAAAACAACCCAAATGTCCATCGGCTGATGAATGGATAAACAAAATGTGGTTTTATTTATATATACTACAGAATATTATTCAGCCTAAAAAGTCATGTAGTCCGGATACATGCTCCAACACAGACAAAAACGCTGTGCTAATTGAGAAAAGCTATCTACAAAAAACCACATGTTCTATGATTCTGTTTCCATGAAATGTCCAGATTTATTTCTTTATATGCACAATATATACATTTATATTTCTGTACCGAGAAATGTAAAAGCTATGACCAGACATGAGAATGTCAATGTCAAACGCCCTGTGGTTCTGCCTGGGCATTCCATCAGGTGGCCTTTCTTCTAGGAGGTGGAATCAGAACACGTGAGCCTGGGAGCTACTGTTAGAAATTGGTGCACCTGCTTATTCTAATTGGGTTCAGAAAAGAAATACCACCAGATCCATATGTTGATATATCAGTAACCTCATTGCCAAATATATACATAAATCTTACAAGACCCTAAAACTATTTATGTTTTATACTTTGGGTTACACTTCCCACTGTGTTTTTTTAAATACTGTTATTATGACTCATATGCAGTTTCCTATACTCTATGAATCCACCCACTTCCAAGAAGATTGTTTAATCATGTTCATCTGTCTTCAAGCCTTATAGGTGGGAAGTTCTTTTTTTTCCTTTTTTTATTATTAAGGTATAATTGATAGATAATCTTACATTAGTTTCAGGTACACAACATAATGATTTGGTATTTGGATATATTGCAAAATGATCACCACAGTATGTCTAGTTAACATCTGTCGCCACACACAGTTACAGATTTTTTTCTTGTGATGAGAACTTCTAAAATCTACTATCTTAGCAACTTTCAAATGTACAATACAGTATTATTAACTATAGTCACCATGTTGTACTTATATCCCCAGAACTTACTCATAACTGGAAGTTTGTACTTCCTTTTTTTTTTTAAGATTTTATTTATTTATTTATTTATTTATTTATTTATTTATTTAAGAGCGAGAGGGAGTGAGTGAGTGTCCTGCCCTTGGGTTCTATGAAATTCTCTGGATTTTTATCAAAGTTCTCTTGGCATTTTATTCTGTTGCCTAAACTAACATGAATGAGTTTCTGTTATTGATGAACAGAAGACCATTGCCTAAGACTGCTAGAATCTACTTCTCTACATTGTTTTGAGCCCCAAAACAAAAGAATAGACCTTGACTCTTTCTGAATTAATGAAATGCAGTTATAGACATTCAGATCTGGAATCATCTAACCCAAACCATTTATTTTATAGATGAAATAGTGGCGTGTGAGGAAGTGAAATCACCCAGACCTTTCCACTGCATCATGAATCTCAACTGCACTCTGTTTAACAGCTACTTTCCCTGCATCATAGCTGAGGATACACACATGCTCCCAGGCCAGGCTCGGGCAAAGCTCACTGTGCTGTCATCTGGATCATCATATCTCATAAGAGATCAGTCTGTAATATGATGACAGCAGCTTCTGGTTTAGCAAATTACCTGGATACATGCCTTTTCCCAGAGGAAATCTACACCCTCATAGGAGTTCTGGAGTAATGCCATTGGGACCCCTTACTAGAAGATGAGCTATCTAATCGGGTCCTAACAAGCCTCAACAGACAAATTAAATAGAAGCAGAACTATACTCTTGATCAGAAATGGAAAAGAGAAAAATGTTAAAACAACTGTTTTGCCACCTTAGAGTCTGTGTTTCTCTCTCAGCAGCACCAGTGAGATATTGCTGAAAAGGAAGTTTTGTGTGTTTTACTGAAGGAAGGCAACACAACTGCTTAGAAATAGGGAGTGTGAGAAACCATTTTAGTTGAAAGTAAGGGCAGGGAGGGGGAATGATTGAACAACATAGAATATTGAAATGTCTTGGAAAAAAAAAACTTAAAAAATAACCTCAAACTGTTTGTTTCTTTGACATATATAAAAGGAAAATATCTACCAGGTGAGTTTGATCAGATAGACATGTTTTGAAGGCAAATGTAGCCAAATTGTGTAACCCAGAGCTTCCTCGAATTTTAGATGCACACTTTTTAGAGGGTAACAAAAAAGAAGGGATTTTGGAAAAATTTAAGATTGACAGAATCAGAAACAAAATTTGGAATGAATTTTCCTGGCCAGAGGGCAGGAATGCTGGAGCAAATCTTTCTCCTGAGCCTAATGGGATATTTGGGTCACAGTGACTCATTTATGTAGATTTTTTAATTTTTGCTGATCTTCCAATTTAACTTTTTTTTTTCCAAACTCTAGTTACAATGAAACAAACTTTGGCACACGTGTGTCTACCCTCCATCCTCCCCAGCCCACTGCCCGGGCGTCCCTCTTCCTGAGTGTCTTAGGAAGGAGCGGGGACAGCTCTCATCCCTCCTGGGTTACCCTCTCCAGATCCTGGGCTCCTTTGACCTCCCCCATCACCACGGTGACAAATCATACACTTCTCTACTGTCCACCACCTCCTGAACCTTGGAGTCAACTGTCCCTCTTGATACCGTGTGACTGCCATGGGCTCAGAGGATGAATGTGGAACCAGCCCCACTCCCCTCTCTGCCTGATTCCTCATAGCATAGAACCACAAAGCTGTGTGGATGAAGCAGATTGGCTAGAGGGGAGGGCTCATTAAATGGACTTACACTGTGGGAGTAAATAAAAGGTAAAATTATATGGTAAAGTCAGCCATACTCACACTAGAATAAAAGCCACAGAGGACTTCGAACAGGGGTGGGTGGAAGAGTCGGCTTGAGCAGGAGAAATCTAGGGTGTTCTTGGCAATTCCAAATTGGGCTCCTGAGACCTCCCAGCCAGCATGGGGTTTGCATATGCCTTCTCGTCTTACCAACACACATCTCCCAAAGACAAACAGTGGTTCAGAGATCGAAGTTGGGCTTCGAGCTTCGTATAAAGAAAAGAAACATTTCTCTGCATGCAATGAGCGCTACACAACTCTCCACCCACCGATGGGGATGTTTTCACCTTCTCTCTGCTTCCAGACGCAGAACAAGAAGGGGGCTTCAGGAGACCCTAATGTTTCTTCACCCTCAGGCTACATGAAAGACCTGGCTGAGGTTCTGGAATGACCACTGTCCTGTACCTGGAGCCTGAATACATCCCTACATGGGAGGCCTCCCAGGACGCTATCCAAATGGGTGGGAGGCAGAGTGATTTATCATCTTCTGGTCCAAGCAACTGACTTTCCAAGTTGCATTAGGGAAACTAAGGTTCAAGCGACTTGTGTGGATGCACTTTCCAGGACTATTTGCACTGCTTTATGTGCATCCCTTCCGTTAATAATAATAAGGCTTGCTTCAGCCTTGTGCAAGACTTTTCTCTCTAAATCTGTAGTTCTCAAAAAGGGGCAGTTTTGCCCTCCAGGAAACGTTTGGTGATGTTTGGAGACATTTTCAGTTGTCACGAGCTGGGGAGGCTTGGGGGAGAGGCTGCTGGCCTCTCTGGGTAGAGGCCAGGGATGCTACTAAATACCCTACGACACACAGGCAACTTCCCACAAGAAAGAATTACCCAGCTCCAAATATCCAAAGTGCTGCTATTGAGAAACTCTGCTCTAAGTTCTTGGAAAAAACGAGGTTTTCCTTCATCTGTGACCACTATTCACTAGCTACTCACCCTCATGTCACTCCTGAATTTTACTTTTAAAATTCATCAGCCAGGGGCACCTGGGTGGCTTAGTCGGTTAAAAGTCAGACTCTTATTTTGGCTCAGCATGATCTCAGGGTTGTGAGTTCGAGTTCTGTGTCAGGCTCCCTGTTCAGCAGGGAGTCTGCTTCTTCCTCTCCTTCTACCCCTCCCCCTCTGCTCATGCTCTATCTCTCTCAAATAAATAAATTCTTAAAAAAATTCTTCAACCAGTCTTCCTACAAATCATCTTCCAGAAGCAGATTAAGAGTGATAATGGCATTTACTGAGTTCTTACTGTGTGCCAGGTTCTGGAACAAGGAGTTTACATACTTTATGTCACTATTGTCCCCATTTTTCAGAAGAGAAAATTGAGGCTCCAGGCACTTGAGTAAGTTGCAAATGTCTATAAAACTGAAAATCTCAGAGGAAATCAATCCAGAATTCTAAAGTTTCTGCTCTTTAACTCAATGCCTTTCTTTCTTTCTTTTCTTTTTCTTTTCTTTTTCTTTTTTTTTTTGTTTTTAATAAGCTCTAAGCCCAATGTGGGGCTCGAACCCATGATGGCATGATCGAGTCACATGCTCCACCAACTGAGCCAGCCAGGCCCCCTCACTCAATGCCTTTCTAAGGAAACCAGCAGTATTCAATTCATTAAGCAATTGCTTTATATGCAGAATTCTATTTTTCATCATGAGAATTTTTCTTCTTCTGACAAAAAGTATTTGTTACATAAATATGACTTCGTAATTATGGTCATCCATCATTTAGAACAAACTTCATAGATAGATTTAAAAGCACAGGTATTTTTTAAACTCCCTCCTTTCCAAGAAAATTTATGTATTTTATATATTTTTTTAAGATTTTATTTATTTAGGGACACCTGGGTGGCTCATTTGTTAAGCGTCTGCCTTTGGCTCAGGTCATGATCCCAGGGTCCTGGGATCGAGCCCCGCATCGGGCTCCTTGCACTGTGGGGAACCTGCTTCTCCCTCCCCCTCTGCCCCGGCTTGTGTTCCCTCTCTGTCAAATAAATAAATAAAATCTAAAAAAAAAAAAAAAAAAAGATTTTATTTATTTTTGCGAGCGAGCGAGAGAGAAACACCACACGAGAGCGTGAGCAGGGGGAGAGGCAGAGGGAGAATCAGACTCTCCACTGAGCAGGCAACCCCAGACGGGGCTCGATCCTAGGACCCTGGGATAATGACCTGAGCCAAAGGCAGACGCTTAACCAACTGAGCAACCCATGCGCCCTATATTTTGTATATTTTAGTCTCAAATTTAAGGAATCTTTTCATTTTTGGAACTTTCAGACTAATGCATATAATGCTTTCAATGGCAGAACCAGAAGCTTGCTCTATCCTGAGATGCCTGTATTAAAAAAACAGAAAGGAAAAAAAGCAAATTTTGTAATATTTACAAGAACATACTGAAATTTTTTTTATTCACCTGCCTGTCTCCTCCCTTGTCTTGTGTACTGGTTTTCGAATGCTACATAACAAATTAAAACAAACTTAGCAACTTAAAAAGCAGCCATTTATTAGCTCACAGGTCTGTAAGTCAGGAGTTCCTGCACAGCCACTATGGAACTGTGTTCTCTGCTCAGGGTCTCTCAAGGCTTACATCATGGTGTCACTCAGGCTGACTTCTCATCTGGAGACTGCAGAAAACCCACTTTCAAACCCATTGAGGTTATTGGCAGAATTCAGTTCCTTGAAGTTGTAAAACTGAAGGAAGTCTCATTTCTTTGCTGACTGTTGGCCAGGGGTTGCTCTCAGCTCCTAGACTCGGCTGTGTGGTCCTTGCCAGATGGCCCCTTCCATCTCCAACATCATTAGTGGAGAATCTCCCTGTTGATGAATCTACCTCATGCTTTGAGTCTCTCTCCAGGAAAAGCCCAGTCCCTTTTAACGTCTCACCTGATTAGGCCAGGCCCACGAGGACAATCTCCCTATCTTAAGGTCAATTGATTTGAAATCTTAATTACATCTGTAAAATCCCTCACAGCAATACCTTGATTAGTGTCTGAATAATTGGGAGAAGGTGCGTGTATATCAAGCAGGCGTGGAGCTTGGGGATCAACTTAGAATCCTGCCTGGTTTATAGTCTGTAAATTCCTTGGTGGCAAAAATTGGGCCTTGTATGTCTGGTACCCAATGGATGCTCCATAAATGTTCACTGAACTGAACTGTTTTAAAGGAATTGGGAAATTCTGAAGTCAGGAAATTGTTACATGGGAGCATTAACTTCCAGGTGAGGACAACTCCCATCAGGAAAAATATAATAGGCAGTGCTCAGAATGCCTTTGGGCTGATCACCATCCTGACCCAGTCTGCCTCTACCAAAAGATTAAGTGGAGTTTCTACTTTCAGTATGGGAATGCAGCTGCGATTTAGTAAGGGAAATCAAGGGAAAAAGAATTCCTATCCCAGAAATGTACAATAGAACAATTTTCCAGAATCACACCCATTCTATTGAGTAAAGGGTGTGTTCAGAGGGCTGATGGTGTCATGAGCTTACCTAGGCTAGTCTGCCAGCATTTTCAGGGTGGAACTACACATTATTCATATTTATATCCCTAGGGCTAGCACGGTGCCCGGTTCAAAAGACCAACTTTAAAGACAAAAGCTGATTGAACGCGTGTAGAATGAGTGCTATTTAACGTGTCTCTGCTAGTAGTCATTCAATTCCTGTGGGCGAGGGCTCTTCCAATGCATTTTTTGCAATCCGGCAATGCCTGTCCCATTCCTGGCAACCAGTGAGCATTCAACAGGTGCAATCATGGGGCTGTGCACACTTGTACACTTATGTACTTTCTCCTCTCCAAACTAGTAGTTGGTCATTTTAAGTTATGCAATATGAATTGAAGGTGAATAATATTCAAGCTAGTAGTCTTACTAGGCTTATTTCTAAGAAATATTCAGCTTTATGGTCACCCCCCCCAAAAAAAACCCAAAATCTTTCATCTTCCTTTCAAATGGATACTCATATCAGTGTCTAGTAAATGTATTTAGGAGAGACTTTTTTTTTTTTACATCAATCAGAGGACAGAGCTTTGATTTCTGAAAAAGAAAAGCTCCGTTTCCCTTAGATTTTCTCAGCTCCTCCATTGCTAGCCTCAGACAAGATACAAGTTATCAGCAATTCTGTGGGCGTCCCCGGCACTTAAATCGCATTCGGGAAAACACTTTTGCCGACAAGGCCTTCTAACAACAAATAAACGCTAGCCAGGACTAGGAGCATTCCCCGCTTCACTGTAAACTGGAAAGCCGCGGATTTCGGGTCCGAGCTGTGACGTCACCGGGCTGGTGGACCGCGGCGCCCGTCTCAGCCTCCGGTGATTGGCTGGGGCGCATGACGTCACGGGACGAGGCGGTGCCGGGCTCGGGAGGACTCCGGGATGCTCCGATGCTCCGGGTTCGCTTATTTAAAAAAAGAGAGAAAGAAAGAAAAAAAAGGAAGAAAGAAAAAGGGTGGTGGGGGCGAACCGAGGAGTCCGCCCCGCCCCGCCCGCCGCAAACCGCGCCGCCCGAGAGGGGCGGGCAGGGAGGCGGGGCGGGGCGGAGCCGGGCGCGGCGCCGCGCCGTCCAGGCCGCCGCCCACCCGGTACACACAGCATGTAAACAGTCCCCGCCGGGAGGAGCCCCGGGACCGGAGGGAGCCGCGCCGTCCGGCCCCGCCGCCTGCCCGAGAGCCCGCAGAGCCGCGCGCTGCCCGCCCGGGAGGAGGGCGCCCGAGGAGAGAGGAGGGCGGGCGGGCGGCGGAGGGAGCGGGAGGCGGGCGGCGCGCGAGGAGGCTGAGCGAGCGGCGGGCGCGGCGGGCCAGGATGGATTTCCAGCAGCTGGCTGACGTTGCGGAGAAATGGTGCTCCAACACGCCCTTCGAGCTCATCGCCACCGAGGAGACCGAGCGCAGGATGGATTTCTACGCCGACCCCGGCGTCTCCTTCTACGTGCTGTGTCCGGACAACGGCTGCGGGGACAATTTTGTGAGTGCCGGGGGGAGGGACGGCTGCAGCGGGCGGGAGTGGACGCGCGGCCGCCTCCCTGCGCCCGAGCTGCCGCACGCCGGGGAGGCTGTGGGCGCGGGGTGGAGGCGTAACCGGCCCGGCGTGGCGGTGTCAGCGCTGCGTGGGGCGGGGGGAGGCGGGCGCGGGGGGTGGTGGGCAGGGGCGCCCTTAGAACCCGGGAGCCGGACTGGGGCGGGCTGTTTCGGGGACGCGACCCTGCGGCCCGTGCTTGGTGCTCGGCAGGGAGCTTCTGCCGAGCGTCCCCGCCGCTCACCAGCCCGGGCCGGGGCGCACGGACCATCCCGTAGGGCCCGGAGTCTCGAGCTTCCTACACCCAGGCGTCCCGTCGGGGTGAGGCATCCCGTTCCCCTCCCGATGCGCAGACACAACTCCTCGAGTTGTCCCCGCCCGGGAGAGCCCCCGCCCCCGCGTGATCCCCTGCGCTGCTGGTTTGGACACAAAGCCTCGGTCCACACTAGCGATGCCCCATCTCCTGGACCTTCTTTGCGGAATTACACCCCGGATCTTAAAAACGCACACGCGCGTGCGCGCGCGCGTGCACACACACACACAGGCACGCCTATCCCCCCCTCTCCTATGCTTCCATTGCTCCTCTGGGAGCTTCCAGCGAGGTGTGCGGGGCCCGAGCACGTTCGGTCCGGCGGAGGCGGCGGCCGAGGCCCTGGCGAAGCCCCCGGGTTTTTCCAGATGAGGGGAACCCCCCTCCCCCACCCCACTCCCGCCCCGAGCTGGGAGGGACCGGGACCAGGAACTGCGGGGTCCACCTCTTCCACTTTGTATCCTGCGCCCACTTGGGATCTTGGCGCTGGCAGTTTAGGAAGGGGATGCGGCGGGCAGGGGAGTTGGGGTGGGAGGTGCGCAGAATGGGCGAGGATGGCGCTCCATGAAGTGTTTGTAAGGCCGGGGGAAAAAATAATGGTCCCCAAAGGTAAGATGGAGGCGGCTGTGGGCTCGGGTTACTGTGTGGTCGCCGGCTGGAGCCTGGATCTGGCGCTGCTGCCGCCCCTGTGGACCGAGGTGGGGCGGCGCCGAGGCGCGGCCTGGCGCTGGCCCCCCAGGTGGGGGAGACAAAGCCGGGCCCAGGTCCCGGCCGCCGCGCAACCCTGCCCGCCGCGGAAGTTCGCAGAGGAGTTAGAGAGAGAGAGCAGGATCGCCTTCCTTGGCCCCCGAGAGACGAAGGCTTGTGTGTGGCTTGCCGGGAAGGCATGCCCGTCCCACCACCGGCACCCTAGCCCCGCGGACGAGAAGAACACACCTGGGCCCCAGAGTGGGGCACTAGAAGAGAGATGCCTTGGGTGCCAGCCAGATTTGAGTTCTGCCTGTGTGACTCTGGTCAGATGCCTTCCGGCAGCTCAGTTTACACATCAAAAAAATGGGCATAATACCAGCACCCAGGTGATGCATAGATAAAACACCTAACCTCTGGGCAAAACAGCAAAGGCTCCTCAGAGACCTGGGCTTCCCCAGAGTTTAGAGCTTGTCTGTCTTTCTTAAGAGCCTCAATTTTCTCGCCTGTAAAGTGAGGTTAATCAGAACACCTCCATCACAGGGACTTGTGAAGAGCAAGTAAACTATAAATATATGTAAGAACACTGTTACCTGTAGTTAAAATAAGTGTTATTTGTTATTGGGGGGGAATGGAAGATCGTTAAAAAGGGATTTACTCCACTGCAAACGTGTGAGAAAACCCCAGGGTTATACTGGAAAGAGCACCAGTGTCCAACTAACTGCCACATTAGGGTTTGATTAGGAGTCCCTCCTAACCCTAGTCTGCCAAGTGGCCTTTCCCACTCCTTACTGTGTAGATAGAGCAAGAATCACCCAAGGTTCTGGATTTTATGGGGGAGAGTTCCACACAGCCTTCTTGCTGGAACTGCTGGAGACATACCCAAAAAAATTACTCCACGGAGAACCATTGTTGAGAAACATTATGTATATCACAACTTTTTTCAAGGCCATACAAAATATATTTTAAATGTTCTCCCACCTGTGTGAGTAAAATGCTTGAACATATTCACTCTCTAACAATTAAATGAAATAGATAAGGAAGAAAGTGGATGGAAGGAAAAAGTAATTCCTTGGGTAGATTGGAACATTCTTAAAGTTTCTGGAGGCCATAATGGACAGCATGCCAACCACCAGAGATTTCTTAGCCCAAATCTCTCCTCAGATCTGTCCCAGGCCAGGTTTGTCAAGCTGCCATTTGCCCCTAGTTAAAGGGACTCAGGCATGAAGTAAGTGTCCTGCCTCCGTCCTTTTCCTTTTCCCAGGAAAATCCTGTTAAGTATTAGAAGAAATCTGAGATGAATGGAACTCCCGTAATCCGAAGGATTTATTAATAATAAGAATATTTACATAGCTTTTCTCAATTTACAAAATGTTTTCACGTGACTCATTCATTCATTCATTTATTCATCAAACATTTATTGAGGGCTTGCTTTGCACCAGGCCAGGGCCACCTAGAATATAAATAGGATCTCTGCCCTCACTTTCTTGGGGCCATTCTCCCCATCTAAGGGGGGGGCAGTGTGGCACAGTGGTCAGACTACGTGGGCTTGCACCCCAGCCCCCATGTCTAACTGTGTGCACTGGGGAAAGTTCTTTAATCCCTCTGTGCCGTGATTTCCACATCTGTAAACAGGGGAATGATAACATTAGTACCTTTCCAGCAGGCTTGTTTAGAACAGTGCCTAAAATAGAGGTGGTGTTATTAGTGACTCTCTGGCAGTCTCCATACAGCAATCACTCTGGATCTATTTAAAATATAATCCAGGTCATGACCTATGACTCTCCACCTCACCTAAACTGACTTCCTATAACTTTTGACCCTAAAACCTGAGCCCTTGCCCTGGCTTCAAACCCCCACACAGTCTGTCTCCTGCCACCTCTCTGACCTCATATTAGACCAGTCTTCCTCCTTGCTTACTGTGTTTGTGCCATGCTGATTTTTCTCATCCTCAGACATGCCAAACTCATTCCTGCCTCAGGGCCTTTGCATTTGCTGCCCCCTGTGCCTAGAACATTCTTCCCCCACATCTTCGCATGGCTAGCTCCTTTATGCCATTCAGGCCTGGGAGAAAACTTCCTGACCACATATTCCCTCATCTCACCCTCTTTTATTCAAATCACAGCACTCATTAGTACTTTATACTCTCTTGTTTGTTTTCTGCCTTCCCCATGAGGCTGTAAGCTTCATAAGAGCTATGGCCTTATCTGTCTGATTTATCACTGGATCCCAGAACTTGGAGTAGTATCAGACCCGTGATAGGTGCTCAGCCCATGTGCGTAAGTCACTATCATACCACCATGCCTTCACCATGAGAGTGAAGAAGGCAGATGTTAAATTTCAAGAATGCCAGCTTCAAAGAACAGTAACTACCACTTATGTGCAATTGACTATGTATCGGACACTGTTCTTTGCGTATACAGTAGGTACTTTGTGTATATGTGCTTGTTTAATCTTAGTAATCCTACAAGGTCCTCTCTGTGATTTTCTCCATTTTACAGACGAGGAAACTGACACATAGCAAGGTGTACTAACTTTTCCATAGCTAATAAATAGTAGAGCAACTTGAACCATAGTCCTATACTGAAAACATAGCGTCCCAGGAATGACACCTGCAAGGGCGGCTTCTTATTGGGCCTCACAAAAAGTCTGTGAGTTAGGTATGAACCCCATTTTGTAGGTGAGGAAACAGGCTCCATTGAAGGGACTCTATCCAGGACTATGCCTCTAAGAAATGACAGCCAGGACTTGAGCTCAAGCCCAGAGGCCTGTCATTTGCACCATGCAGAGTGTCAAGCCAGGAGCTCCAGAGGGCCTGGGGAACAAGGGCTTCCTTTTATTTTCCTTCCACTTTGGCAGCTCCTCGGTCCCTTGTGCACTGTTTCCTCTTCTCATCTCGCAGGCCACCCTGTTTACACCATCCCTTTCCGCACTGCTGCCCTGATTCAGGCCTGTCTCTGTGGACAGTGCACAAGGTCAGCTCCTGGGATAAAACGAAGCTGCCTTTGCCCTCTATGTTGGGCAGTCGGGGACAGAGCCAGCCCTGGCTTGCTCTACAGGTGCGACAGGGAAGGGCCGAGAGCTCACAGACAGGTGGCATGCTCCCTTCTGCCAACACAGAAGGTCCGGAGGGTTTCGTCAGGCTGCAGGAGTGGGGTGTTGGCATCCACTAAGGTACCAGCCGGACAGACGGGCACGTGTGCATGCTCTCCTGGGCATGGCAGCACCAGCTGCTTTCCGTCCTTGTCGTAGGCCAGGAGAAAGGAGTTCTAAACCAAGAACGCTGCCCTGCGGCTCCCTGGCGCCTGGGTGCTCATGACTGGAGAAGGGGAGGGCTGCCTTATTGTCCTATTTTTTCTGCCAACCCATCAAAAACATGTTTGGATCTAAAATTTGGTACAGTTTATCCCTCCTCGATGTGAAAACAAAGATAGCAGTTGTCACTCTATTGAAGAAAAAAGGCTCTATTTATAGAAGGACCATGTGATTTAATTTTAAGTGTGTGTATACATATATTTGTATATATTTTCCCCCATTTTTGTTCTAGGCATGTCTCTATTCTTAACTATGTGACCAAATAACAACGTTTTCATTTTGGAGAAGAAAACAGAACTTGTCTAAATGAGATTGCATCACCTCATGTGGTGGGACAGTGGAGAAAAAGCACCTTCTTGTCCAATTTAAACTCACCCTCAGTTTCCTCCTATGTCAAATGGGGATAATCATACCTATATTATGGTATTATTGTGGGGATTAAATGAGAGGTGGTGGTAACTGTAAAGCTTACCACAATGGCTGTGCATTATTCATATAGAGATTCTTTAGGGGAAAGCGTATGTCTTTAGTATATTCATAAAGTGGTCATCCTGAGGAGAGTGAAGTTATGCTAATATGAATTTCAACAGATGGGAAGAAGCACTCTGGGCTCCTGCTAAATGAGAGGCAGTCTGTAGGCTATCCCCTATCATCTTGCTAACCACACTGTATTATTATTTTCTGTGACTTACAAATGAAGGAGCTGAGGCTCAGGTTGAATGTGTGCTCACCTCTGTTGATATCTTGGCTTTGCCCCTTGCTCTCTGTGTGACCACAGACAAGTTGCTTAACCTCTCTGAGCTTCAGTTTCCTCCTTGGTAAAACGTATCAGTGGCCGGCACAAAGAGCAGGTCATAGGTATGGCCAGCCACACTCTTCTTACCCTGTGCAGAAGTATTTTGGGGGGGATGAGATGGCGTGTAGCTTTTCTCTTTTAGCATCTCTTCAGTGGACAGCAGTCAGTTTTGGGTTAAGCCACACTAACTCAAAATCGACTCCCCAGTACTAATGATGGCAGAAACCCCACACGGCAGTCCTACAGTGAGAGTGAGGCCCCTGGCAATGAATTTTCACTCCGATGACTGAGTCCAGGGAGGAGAAACAGGTGTGTTCTTTGCCCCCCAGCCACCCCCCACTCTGCCTAAGCACCAGGAAGCCAAGCGCCATGCCCGCAAGTGTTAGAACAGTAGGATCACACAGACTGTGCTCAGAAAGATATTTGCAAGATTGAATTACCATAGTGGTCTAAGACCATTTTTGGATGAGCTGGGTGTTCTCATCTATACTATAGAGAACAGAAAGGTGTTCATTTTCCTGTGTGCAGATGCCACGGTTCTAATGTCTTAAGCTGGACAAACTTTGATGCTAAACTCTGGTCCAACTTAATGACAGAAGGGCCACAGATGGCCTGTTCTAAAATCAAAAGTTCTCATCAGGGATTTTCATCCCCGCCCCCAAATATGATTCGTCGAAGTTCTGCTCTGGTTCTGGTTCTCACAGTGTGGGCCCCAAACCAGCAGCATGAGCAGCACCCAGAAACCGGTTGGCAATGCAGATTCTTAGCCCTGCCCCTGGCAGTTGTGTCTTAATAAGTTGAGGGATGGGGAAGGGGGGTGTTGTGGTGCTTGCTGAAGCTGGAGGACCACTGCTGTCCTCTCCTTCAGAAGCCTTCCCTTGGTATTCCTCCTATTATAAGGTGCCTCAGCTCTCACTGCATGGTTGGAAAGTCAATACATTCTGTACCTAGATTTATATTTGCCAGAGAGTTACATTGTTCAAAGCCACAGGTTCTCTGACCTCTGCTATAGTTTTTTCATGGCCAAAGTGGCTGTTTGGTTGAATTTCCAAGTCGGAGTCATTGTGGACACACCCGGTGGTGCAGGGTTCTGGGTCTTCAATCACCCATTTATCTTTGTTTAAGACTAGACCCCAGGATCTGCTTTCAGGAGCATCAGCCCAGCCACCAGACATTCTGTCTGCCCTCTCCGGGTTTTAGAATGGGCCCCTCTCTTTTTCCTAAGAAATGACCCTCAGTCCATCGCCTGTTCTGAAGAGCTCGTCTGTTTTTTCCGGGGGCACTGCCTCGGGCCGCTGATGGAACCTCCTTCTCTGCATAGGCCTGTAGAAAGCCATAGAGGCAGTCTGTGTCCCATCCAGAGCAAAGGGCCAGGCCTGTTTCCCTGGCACTGTTGGTCCTAATCTCACTTGGTTTTATATTCTTCTCCTTCCATTGTTTGCTCTCTGTCCTTATTTTCCCAACTACAGACTCTTACCTTGTCTTTTATGGGTCTTTAATGACTGCCTTGATTCATTTCGGAAGGAAACCGTTTCAATAAATAAACCTGAATACTTTCTGTGATGAGCTCCTGTGGGTATGAAACAATTAGCATTAACTAAGGGATGTCCTTTAAGCGGCCACGAGCACCTGAGTTGGTCTGACTCCAAACCCCACGCACCCTCGTGTTATCATAGGGGCAGGGATTTGCTTAAAACTTTTTTAAACCCACAAAACCAACACAACTGAGAGTTAGACAGCCAAATCAAGGAGATTTAGGCAGACTAGACAGAAGGTTCTTTAGCAGGTGGTAAGTCTTCCTGCTCCAAAATATATTCATAAGTCAGCAACTCCAGAAGTGGAGCAATGAAAATTGTGGCCTGAACACTCTCCTCACGAGGTTAGAAATGCCCTAGAGACACTTAGAGAACCTGTCTGATTTCCAAGCAGTAGTGGATATGAGGCAAGTCTGTTGCCTGAGTGATATACTTTCCTTAGTTTACTTTGTAATTTAAAGCCCAAATATACTTTCAAAAGTAGATATCCAAGGTTCTCCTAGCTACACCAACTGGTGAATGAACTAGAACTCAGGTTGCCTTGGGCACTGTTCTCCGTGAAATCACAGTAGGTGTCTCATTTGCTCACCGCGTGCCCTTCGGCTTGGGGCAGGTGGAAAGCCAGCCCATGCCCTTCCTCTCCCTTCTCCTGCCCACACAAAAGAGGTGAGAGGGTGCTTACGCCCACCGCCCACCATTTATTGAACATCCACTGCATGCCAGCCAGGCACAGTGCCAGGCACTTAATGAACTTTTTCCTTTTTCTCTAATAGTTACAAGCCTAGGAAAGGCAGGATTATAGTTTTCTATTGTGCGGTGCTGGATATTAATCCCATCTTTCACTTGGTTAAGAATTTGAAACATGCTGGACCTTTAAAAAATGTGAGCATGAAAATGGGTGCTGAGCAGAGCTTATATGAAAGCAGGACTTTATTGTTCTTGCTGAATCCCTGCCGCTTGAGAATGAAGTGTGGTGATGGATCTAAAAGCACTTTGTGCTATTACACTTTTGTACAGTGTAAGAGACTATTACATAAGTGGCATTTCGGTGGCTCGACAACTGTAAGGGTCTCTAATTAATAGGGAATTGTGTTTGAGCTATTGTCTAAAGTGAGGGAATCTAGAAGTTATCTTTGTTAGGTCGGGGCAGAAGTTCCTCCAGAAGTCTGCTGGAATTAGAGCAGTGCGTGTGTCAGAAATGGAACTTTACTTCTACAAAACACAGATAATTTGGGGGGGAAATGGCACATTAGCACCTAGGTAGTCTCTTGGACCTGAGCAGTATTTTAAGTCTGTAGGTCCCGTTCTTAGAAATGCTGCCAAGGAGAAGGAAGGAGGTGAAATGTGTTTCTCGAGTGATTGACATAGAACTTTCTGGGGTGATGCCCTAATCATTGTATTAATGGAAGGGAGCAAGGGCGTGCTTGGCATAGACTATTTCTCCAAATAGATCTCGTCTCCTGCTGCCTTGTTTCTGCTCCTTGCTTTAATTTGCCAGCTGTCTTCCTCCCTCCCACGCCACTACACTTTTCCACCAATGGTGGAGCTGTCATGGATTGGTCCCCTCTAAGCAGTGACTCTTGGTCAGATACCCTGACGTTACCCTGGTAGCCCAGGGCCTCTCCCTAGCTCAGAGATGCCGAGCAGGCGGGGGCGGGGGGGTGGGGGTCTGCACTTGGGATCCCTCAAGCCTGTTTCTTGGGCTTATTCCAGATCTTTGAACATTATGGGAGAGACTTGTCTGGTCTTCAGGAGGTGCTAAAACAGATATCCTCATGCGGGAAAACAAACAAACAAAAAAACCAAACCTTGTCTAGCCTTAAGAAAAAATAAACCCTAAAACCGGTCTCCTCTTGGTGCATGTTACCATTGGGAAGCAAGCCCTCTTGGAGCATTTGTAAAGAAGGTGAGCTTTCAGAGAGCCTTTGCTTCTCTATGACCCCGGCAATGGCTTTTCTGGGTGTTCTTGTAAATTCATTTCATTTTTGTTTTGTTTTAATTCATTTCATCTTAAAGTAAATATACCATCACCCCCACTCCCAGGCTCATCTGAGTAAAGAATCTCATTGCAAGTTCGTGGTTACAAACTATGCTTAATTAACCCCTCAGCTATAGTTGAAAGCGAGGTTAGAGATCCTGCAGGCTCTTGGTTCTTCCTCCCTGCTGCTTTAAAACCCCCCTTACCCAGCTCAAGAAGAAGGACTGTGGAAATTGTGGGTGGGGGACTATTGATCCCCCTGCCTTTTTTGCTACTGCTGAGCAGATCTGCTGGAGAATTGAGCGGGTGAGATTATGGACGGAAAGCACAGGGATTTTCTACGGGGTAGGCATTTTCTCATCCCCTTCAATACAAGCGAATCAAGAATGAGCATCAGGGGCGCCTGGGTGGCTCAGTCGTTGAGCGTCTGCCTTCGGCTCCGGTCATGATCCCAGGGTCCTGGGATCGAGCCCCGCGTCGGGCTCTCTGCTCGGCGGGAGGCCTGCTTTTCGCTCTCCCACTCCCCCTGCTTGTGTTCCTGCTCTCGCTATCTCTCTCTCTGTCAAATAAATAAATAAAATCAAAAAAAAAAAAAAGAATGAGCATCAGAATTTTACTTGGGAACAGAGGCCTTCAAATTTCTGTCATTCAAAAAAAAAAAATCTTTTGGGCTTTTCGAATTTCACACTGAGGGTAATGACTGTGTGTCTTTTTTTTTTCCCCCCCTCCCCCCGCCCCTGGCTGTGGGCACATAGCACGTGTGGAGCGAGAGCGAGGACTGCCTGCCTTTCCTGCAGCTAGCACAGGATTACATCTCCTCCTGCGGCAAGAAGACGCTCCACGAAGTCTTGGAAAAAGTCTTCAAGTCTTTCAGACCTGTAGGTGCCTGCTTGGCTTCCAAAGCCATCTTGTTTTCTACAATGATTGTGCGCAGAATTACAGGGACGGCGGGGAAAGTGGGCAAAACCTGGGATGACTAATTGTTTTTCTCTTGTCTGCTTTGTGGCTTAAAGATAGCAGCGAGGGGAAGGAGGGAGAGGCGGGGAGGGAGGGGGGAACGGGATGTGACACAGCTGTTTGTTGCAGGAGTGATGGTTATTTCTAGCATCACTTGAGAATCTCTGATAGGGTGGGAAGCAGACAGCCTTGATGAGACTTCTGAGTATTCCTGCTCTTGTCCAGTAGACTTAAGGCCAGAATGCTTGGAAGCGCCGTGGAGGTTCTCTTACCATAGTGAGGCCTATATTTGGGGAGCTGCCGGAAGGCTATATACAGGATGTGCTTCCATGTCTATGGGTACGGAGAAGGATGAAAGTGGATACTGGTCGTGTTCTTCTCTCTTTTTATAAACTCTCTAGTAGAGAGCTTGCTTTCTGCCCGCCACCCACCACCCCCCCTCCGCCCCACCCCAGTGTAGGATTTAAGAATCTGTATATCCGGGGCTAGCTGACAGTTTGTTTTCATTCTAGCTGAAAAACGTGTAAAGTGAATTCTCACCCCTATTTTAAGATGACCTATTTCCCTTTATCTTTACTGGGAGGTAAAGTCACATTACTGGTGTCATGATACTCCTCCCCACCCCCCCTCCAAGTTCAGTTCCCTGCCCACCATAAATTCTCTACACCTTCAATGATACTCGCTCTAGAATTTTTTTTCAGATCTTTTAAAAGAGTATCTACTTCTCTGTTGCAATTTTCAAGCTTGCCTTTCAGTGCTCTGAACATAGTGGGCATGATTGCATGGTCGTGTGAGAGACTGTCTGACATTCCAGTATTTTAAGGTGTGTAAGTCTGTTTCGTTGCCTTTTGTTTCAACTGGCTCTCACTCTTGGTATCTGGTCTCTTTGCGTCTTGGATTATCTCTGTGTACTGGTTATAGTATTTGAAAATGTGTATTTAGGAGTAAATCGAAGTCTGAGATGATGGTACCTTCCTCCAGAGGGGATCTTGATCTATTTCTGCTGGGGCTTGGGAGGCCCTATCAGCCTGAGATCACCTTCAAACGATTTAAGACATGTGGTTCTTAGAACTCTCCAGGTGATGAAAAACCAGGCTGCACGTCTGCTTTCTAGTCCATCCTTGTCCTGAGAGCTGTCTTATTAGTCCATTTAGGCTGCTGTAACAAACTATCAGAGACTGAGTGGCTTATAAACAACAGCCATTTATTTCTCACAGGTGCAGAGGCTGGGAAGTCCAAGATCAAGGTGCCAGTAGATTTGGTGTCCAGTAAGGGCCCACTTCATAGACAGACAGCTGTCTGTTCACTGTAACCTCACATGGTGGAAGGAGAGGGAGATGTCTCTAGGGCCTGTTTTATAAGAACACTAATCCCGTTCATGTGGGCTCCACATTCATGACCTAATCACCTCCCAAAGATCCCACCTCCTAATACTGTCCCCTCAAGGGTTAGGATTTTAACATGTGAATTTTGCAGGGACACAAACATTCAGACAATAAGAGGTCTTTGGGATCTCAGCTTAAAGTGGGGATGGCTTATCACGGTGTGCTCCTTTGGAAGACCCTGGGTTTGACTTTGGTCCCCCTAGCTCTTAGAGTAGGCCAGGAATGCAGTAAAGTTTCTAGCTGTTTCTTTCTAGGTCAGCAGATGCCCTCAGGACAAAAGCAGCTTTTTATGTTTACCTCTCTAGGTTCTAATTCTTCAATATATTTAAGAAGGCATTTTTCACATTTAATCCAGCTTTTTTAGTTCTCTGAGCAAGAGTTGGTCCCAATCACTCAATCCACCATTACAAGAAATAGAATTTCAGTGGCTTTTCTCACTCTCTCTGATCTGTATCATTTGTCTAGCCAATTTGTTTTTTCTTTCTTAATTTTCTAAGCCTGCTTGGCTCATTCAGAACAGACTCGTGACTGAAAAGTACTGATCTATCCTTCATGCATTCCATATATATTTATGTGTACCTGACTACTCTGTTCCAGCACTTAATTCAAACAGATGAAAATCTTATCCTTATATTCTAGTGGCGGTGGGGGGACAAGGTAAATAAGTCCAGCACATAAAGTATTAGTGATAAGTGCCAAGGAGAAAAAATGGGTAAGTCGGGGTAAGGCAGTAAGGAGTGTCAGAGGTACTGGATTTTTTTATTAGGAGACCAGAGGAAGCTTCACTATGAAGTTCACATTTGAGTATGACTTGAAGCGTGAATCATGAGGAAATCTAGGGGAGAGCTTTCCAGGTAGAGAGAACAGCAAATACAAAGGCTGGGAGGGGGGCGGAGGTGGGTGGGGAGAAGAAATCAGTGTTCAGGGAATAAGGAGGGGCTTATGTGGCCCGAGTGGAAGGGTGGTGGGGAAGAGCAAGAGAGGAGCCAGAGGTATTTCAGGGGTTTGCAGGTCACAGAAGGATTTAGGTTTTACTCTGGTGTGACGGGAGCCATCGGAGGAGTTTGAGTGCAAGAGGGATCTGGCTTGGGGTGCCTGGGTAACTCAGTCGGTTAAGCATCTGCCTTTGGCTCATGTCATGATCTCATGGTCCTGAGATCAAGCCCCGTGGTGGGCTCCCTGCTTGGCGGGGAGTCTGCTTCTCTCTCTCCCTCTGCCCCTTCCTCCGCTCCTGCTCTCTCCCAAATAAATAAAATCTAAAAAAAAAAGCCAGAGGTATCTGACTTCACATTTTGAAAAGCTCCCCTGTGACCAGTTGAGAATAGGCAGCAAGGGGCGGGTGGGAGCAGGGGACCAGTGCGGAGGCCGTTGGGTCGCACAGGTGAGAGGATAAGGGTCACAGTGAAGGTGGAATGAAGGGGTCAGACTCTGGACTTGCTGGCGGGGCCACAAGTGGGGAGTGAGAAAAAGAAGGCAAGGATGATCCAGAGTTCCTTGCCCGCGCAATGAAGGGAATGGCGCTGTTCTTTACTGAGATGGGGGGAGCTGCAAAAGGAATAGTTGGGCGCCTGTACTACCAGGAGCTTGGTTTGGGGCACGTCACTGTCAGAAGTGCCTATTAGACATCCAAGCAGAGATATCAAAGTAGGCAAATTTTTTTTTAAAGATTTTATTTAGTTCCTTCACAGAGAGAGACACAGCGAGAGAGGGAACACAAGCAGGGGGCGTGGGAGAGGGAGAAGCAGGCTTCCTGCAGAGCAGGGAGCCCAACATCAGGCTCGATCCCAGGACCCTGGGATCATGACCTGAGCCGAAGGCAGATGCTTAACGGCTGAGCCACCCAGGAGCCCCCAAAGTAGGCAAAATTTTTAAAAAATTGAACCCCCCCAGGAGCACCTCGTGGCTCAGTCGGTTAAGCATCCCACTTGATTTTGGCTCAGGTCATGATCTTGTGGTCCTGGGATGTAGCCCCCCCGCACCCCCCGCAAGGCTCTGTGCTCAGCGGGGAGTCAGCTTCAGATTCTCTCTCCTCCTGCTCACTCTCTCTCTCTCAAATAAATAAATAAAATCTTAAAAGAAAAATTGAACCCCTCAAGTCTTAACCAGAAAAAAAATCTATTCGCCAATGAGATCCACTTTGCAGTTGGTGTCCTCATGGGGGTTGCATTCATGGCCCCACCACCTGGTTTTCTTCCTGCGCCCCTTCTCCTGGATGGCAAGCAAAATTCCTACAGAATTGGCCTCACTGGAGAAGGCGAGCTCCCGCCAGAACTCGTTTTGCTGTTTTTCTTTACCAAGAAGACCTGGCCGCGTTTCGGCAACCAGGCAGCCACATGGAGAGGGAAAGAAATGAATGCAGTCCAAGAAAATCCAGGTGCATAGCTGAACGCAAGTGGGTTGTTTGAACATTTTCTTTCAGATTCTGCTGCCGCGTGCCCTGGAGACACACAGACTGGATCTGATGTCGGACTTCCAGGGTCCCCTTCTAGAGCAGAGCCTGACATTCTAGGCAGGGCTGTGCTCCCCAGGAGAGGAGGCTCCCCGGTACAGCGCCCCTCTGGTGGGGGAGTTGATAATGTGCCAGGCGCCCTCTGGCTGGGCTATTTTGCCCCTCAGGGAGAGGCGGGTGGGAGGGCCGGACAAGGTGAAGTGCAGGCAGGGCTTTGGGTTTCCCTCAGCCAGGATGTGCCCCAGGTTGGATGGTTCGAGGAGCATGACAGCCCACAACAAGGACCTTCTGCTGGAGGCCCACAGGAAACTTTCCCCGCTCTCCTCCATTCACGGGTGTGGTTCCTCCCACTGCTGCTATTTGTCTGTTGGTTTCATGTAAGGGAGCTTTGTGTTTAGAAATAAGACCCAGAGGGGCGCCTGGGTGGCTCAGTCGTTAAGCGTCTGCCATCAGCTCATGTCATGATCCCAGGGTCCTGAGATCGAGCCCCGCATCCGGCTCCCTGCTCAGCGGGGAGCCTGCTTCTCCCTCACCCCTCACCCCGCTTGTGCTCTCTCTCTCTCAAATAAATAAATAAAATCTTAAAAAAAAAAAAGAAGAAGACGACCCAGCACAAGGGCTTGCCCAACTTTGCACACTGTGCCTTCCCCCTTCTCCTCTCGGGTGTGCCTTCCCCCCACCGAAACGAGCAGTATCACAGTCAGAGTCCTCCCCCGACACGTAAAGAAATCTGTTGTTGGATTTGAAAAGCAAAAAAGGTTTTTCTTTTCCTTTTTCTCCATCTCACTCCTCCTCTTTTTTCACTATTTCTTCATCCCATTTTCAACAAAATATATTGATCATTTGCTATTTGCCAAACACCACTTTGGAGAGTGAGGAGCAGGATGCAGTGCCCAGTTCTTGCCCTCGAGGAGCTGACTTTCTGGTGGGAGAGACAGCCGCGAAAACGTATGTGTTACAAGGCAGAGTCCAGACACTCTCCTAGATACTGTGCAGAATTAGCAAAGGAGTTCCATTCCCCGCTGTGCTTACTCCACTTTGGGGAAATATTTCCTAAGAGGACGTTAGTGACCTTGTACCGCAGGGTGTTGTTGGTAGTCTCTTTACCTAGTTGTGGAGGCTCAGGATATTACATGTTGAGGAACCCAAGCTTGGTGGGCAGGCCGCTCTGGCACTTGCTGGCTGTGTGACCTTAGCCAAGTTACTTAACCTCTCTGTTTCTCATTTTCTTCACTTGTATAATTAGGAGACAAATGATGATCGTTCCCTCAGGGATCTGTGAAGATCAGGTGATGTGGTTCTTGTCAAGTACTTAGTACACTACACAGGCTCAGCACTGAATGAATGCTGGCAGTGATCTGGACGGGATGAGCACACGAGGCAAAATACTGTTGGGAAGTGAGTAGGCCTTAGTGAAACCGTTTGCAGGACTCTTAGATTTTTGTTGGAGAGAGAAAACAATTGCTAAGTGATTTCCACACACGCTTTCAAATGTGATTTCAACACATGATTTCAACAGAAGCATCCAGCTAAGGTAAAAGATTTTTAAGAAAGTATTATTGGGGTATTATAGGCAGAAGTTTATCAACACTGGTTTTGGCAAAATAATAAACATCCACATTCAGTACCTCATCCATGCACCTCACTGGTTAGAGGCTGGTGCTGCAGAGAGGACAGAAGCAACCATCCCCTAGAGGGGCATATGAGCAAAGAGCCTCTGGGCGACGGGCTTACGGCTGATACTTTTTTTCTTCTTTTCTATATTTCCTAAATGTTCAATGTTGTCACAGAAAACAGTATCAGAAACTATGTTGTGTTTTTTTTCAAACCTATATTTTCTACAGTGTGTAAGAAGGGCTAGGGGGGCTCCTGGGTGGCTCAGTCATTAAGCGTCTGCCTTCGGCTCAGGTCATGGTCCCGGGGTCCTGGGATCGAGCCCCGCATCGGGCTCTCTGCTCCGCAGGAAGCCTGCTTCTCCCTCTCCCACTCCCCCTGCTTGTGTTCCCTCTCTGCCTGTCTCTCTGTCAAATAAATAATAAATAAAATCTTAAAAAAAAAAAAAAAAAAAAGAAGGGCTAGGAATATCAGATGTGAGTGGGCTCACCGAGGAGCAAAGTGCCGGGCAGTGGCTTCCTGAGAAGCTGAGACCTGGAGACATGGCAGGATCCAGACGGGCTCAGAGGGGAGGAGAGCTGGCCAAGAAGGAAGTCCAGAAGGGCCCATCATGGCCCCACGGCTCAGAGTCCTCAGAGATGCCCCCTGGGTGGGGGAAGGTGGCTCAGCCCTGCCCTGGCCTGTCAGGCTCCCCTGCCCTTGTGGCCTCCAGCAGGTCACTTGACCTCAGTGTCCCCATCTTTAAAACGGGGGTCATGCCTGTCTTGCTATCTTGTGGATTCTTGCGGAGCTTCAAAAGCAGACTGAGAGTGCAAAGGACTGTCAGAGCCCGTTCACACTGCTGAGGTTCGTCTCAATTTCTGGTTCCCTGGGTGAATTCATGACTCTGGATGCAGCCGGGCAGCTTCCCTCCCAGAGGGACACACCTTTGGCTCCTCCTCCAGGGGCCTCCCAGCTTGGACCTCATTCCTGCTGGAACGCCCTATCCAAACGTACCTGTATGTAAATGACAGCGCCGAGCAGGCTGTCACTGGCATCCGCGAGCGGGCAGGTTTCTCCCTGTCATGCAACCAGTAAAGGCCTCAGAGACACCCATCAAGAGCCTTGATAAATGTGAATTGGAGAATCACTGGAGTCTTACATTTTTCTTGTTTAAGTAGCCCTTGGTTGACAATTGCTGGTCATCACATGATTGAGCTAGGTAATAAAATAGCGGTTATGGATCTAAATAATGGTGATTGTGCCATTTATTTTTTTCCTCAGTGTTTTCATATCTTTTATTTACTGACAACTGAAAGGCTTCCCCTCGTTAAAAAACAGTTCACAAGAGAAGAGAGAGCTCACTGTTTCCAGTTGAGCTGCAGAATCGAACCTTATCGTTGCCCTTTCAGTTTCTCTCAAAGCTTTATTTTATTTTATTTTATCTTGGACTATTACTCCTCCTCCTCTTACTAGCACTGTGGACATTAGGGTCGTGAGGCATCTGTTATAACAACATTGTGTGCTGTTCGGTTGATGTTGCTTTGATGGCCCTACGTGGAGTTAGAGCCCATGGTTCCCCATGTTTTCTTGCTCTCTTTGACCCTGGTCCCCTCCCTGGGGTTGCTGTTCCAGCTCCATGTTTTTTCTCTCAAAAAACAGACACTTCTTTCTACCAGCAAAATTCCCCTAGTTCTAGCTCGTGGGCCTGAGCAAGATTAATATTTTCAGTTTACCAGTAATGGGTGAGGAACCAGGGATTAAACCCCACAGGAAAACCCTTTGTGACCCAGAAAAAGTCCAGATCTTGCTTCTACTCTTATCGTCTGGTTAAGAGCCTGGAAGAAGAGAAAGAATCCACCTGTGGGAAGCTGCCCCAATGGGTCAGAAAGTCTGATAAGAAAAGATTATGCACTCATGTGGGTTTTAGTAAAAGACATTGAATGTTGATAAGCTTATCATAGCTTTTGTTTTCTGCTCATGTATGAAATTTCAAATGTGTGTGTATTTTAGGAAATACAATGGCTCCTGAAAATAAGAGAGTACTTACTCGTCTTGCCCATTTGGGTCTTATATCCATCATGCCACCTACCCCTTTTTTCTCCTTTTTTTCGGACTGACTGACCAGGATCTCGTTGTAGGTTTCTTGGTACCCCCAGCATCATTGATCATTAAGATAAACAGTGGCAAATTCCCCAAAGCTCTAGGGTAATACTTAATATCCAGAGTATGTTTTTGGACCAGTGTATCCCCATCACCTGGGAGCTTGTTAGAAATGCAGAATCTCAGGTCCCACCTGAGACCAGCTGAATCACAATCCACATTGTAAGTAGATCTCTGGGTGAATCACATACATAGTAAAGTACTCCAAGGAGTCCTCTGGAAGGAGCTTCCAGGGACCTCTGAAGTCATAAGACACTTGCTAAAAGCACCCTAGCTAATTGTGCCCTCCAAAGCAGAGACGTCCTCTCCCTTTCTTCCATAGACACACTCTAGCTCCCTGTGCTGAGCGAGGGCCACCTTTGGAGATAGCAGATGCGAAATGCCAACTAAATGTGTCCTCAGCTAGTTTACCCCACTTTCTCAAAGACCTGGAGTGAGTCCTGAAGATCACTGATATTCTCCTGGGTCTAAAGAACTTTCATTCTCAAGCATTGGCATTTCTACCTTTCAAGTACAACCCTGTTTGGGTGGATGGGCCCCAGAAGTTTTTATGTGATCATAAGTTGCCCAAAGGCACCTTCATGCACAGCAAACCCCTGGAAATGTCAACACCATTGTTCAGGGTTAGCATAAAGATTTTCCAGTCAAGTGAAAAAATTTTACTGATCAGAATTAATGATTATGACTATTGAAGTAATTTAAGTATATCAGATAGGATTTCTTGGCCTGTATCCTTTTCTTTATAAGAATGTATACATGCAGTAAAAGCAAGAACCCCAGAATCCTTACCAGTCTGTTTGTATTCCTGTGTTTGGCATATCTTCTTGACTCTTAAAAATTTGGATCCAAGAGTGCCTGGGTGGCTCAGTCAGTTAAGCATCTGACTCTTGATCTCAGCTCAGGTCTTGATCTCAGGGTTGTGAGTTCAAGCCCCACGTTGGGTTCCACGCTGGGTGTGGAGCCTACTTTAAAAAAAAAAAAAAATGGATCCAGAAGTTAAATGTCAACTTAACCTGCCATAGATGGGACTAAAGACAGAGGTGGGAATGCTGGGTTATTACTTGTCTGTATAGTATTCTTTGCAATCCCAGGCAAATTATAGTTCTAGTGCTTTTTCTGTTCTCCTCTGTGCTTTTCTCAATTGTACATACTTTAAATGTAGACATTAACGTTGCGCATTGAATTTTTTAAAGGGTGTGTTACTCAGTAGAAGACATTGAAGCCTCCAGCTGTAGGAACAGCCTTGGCAGCTGGAAAGGAATCTCCCGGGTACCTGGTGGGTGAGGTTGTAGTCTGTGATCTGATGGCCTGGGTTTGAATTCTGGCTCTGACGCTAAGGGACTCTATGCAACTTACGCAGCCTCGCTAGGTCTTATCTGTAATAGGGGGATAATACCTACCCCATAGGGCTGTCATGAAGACTAACGGAATTAGTATATGCAAGGCTGCCTAACTCCGTGCCTAGCAGACAGTAACATAACCAATATTAACTATCATTATTAAATCTGAAGTATGACCAGGTTGATCTGTTGAATGGCACGCTGGCTGTAAGTCTGAGAATCAAGTGAGGAGGCTAATAGAGTTGAGTTTCTTACTCCTCTTCCTGCTTGTTGTATACTGATTAACAGTGAGCTTGTTCAAAAGCAGCACAGCCGAAGGGAGAGCGAGAGGCAGGGGCTGGAGGCCATCTCCCCTTGAATAACTGAACTGCTGTGCTTTAAAACGAGAAGCCAAGATAATAGGACCTAACTCACGAATTCACCTAAGGCTCTACAGCTTGCAGCCCATGGCCACATTCACTTTCTCATTTCCTCTCCGTAGTTTCTCTGGACATAGAGCAGGTGTCATGGTTCCCACTTTACAGAGAGGGATGCTGAGGCTCAGCAAAGGAAGTGGCTTGGCAGAGGTTCCCAACTAGAGCCCTGGCTTCTGGATGCCGGGTCCAGTGCCTTTTCCACACAGCCTCTCAGTGAGTCTGCAGACCCTGCACTATGATGCCTTGGAAGTGGGGAAGGCCAGAGAGAACTGCTTCTGTTCTTTCGTCCTCCTGGAAGGGTCAGGAGTGGGCAGTTCTGGAAATCGCATCCCAGGGAAGGGCTTTACACGTGCTGATGCTCTAGACCTGAAACTATGTGCTTTGGGTTCACAGCAAAGGGAAGGGGAGCTAGGCAGAAGAGAAGTGGTAATGGTTTCATACTTGGCTGACTGGGACCTCTTCTACAGAGCACCCTAAGCCAAGGAGAGGAAGGGTGTTGAGGGGTACCTATGGTTGGGGCCCGTGTGAATTACTCAAGTGTATCATGAAAAAGAATAACCAGTGGTATGTGTCTTTAGGACAGGACGGCAGTTGTGTAGATGTGTGCCTCGACTGTCCTCTTTACCCATGGCTGCATGGCGAATTGACCACAGTCTTTCCCACTGAGCCTTGGAATCCTCAACCCAGGGCTCCAGACAGCCGCTACCCCTCAGATCTGTTAAGTGAGAGGGAACCCATTGGCCATTCCTCTTTTAAGGGGTATCCCTTCAGTGCAGTGAGGAGTCACATTTACTGTTGAATTAATGCGTCCTCTGTTGGCATCTAGGTGATTCTGGGGTTCTTGGTAGGGGCAACAATATTTCTTGTTTTATCAGCAATTTGAATATCATCACTCATTCGACACTTTCACCTTGCTGTGTCACCAAGCAGCTCTTCAGATAAAAAATGGAACATCAAAATACTCGCCATCTGTGTTCGTTGTAGCCATCTTTTCTCTCTCTTCAGAGACGAATGTTACCTTGTGCTCATTCCACCGAGATGTGAGAGGGTGACAGCAGGAGGAGAAAGGGGCTTCTCACTTCCCCCAAGCACACACGAGATTGCTCCACGCTGTCCAGGCTAGCGGAGATGCGCTCCTCCCTCCCCACCCCTCCGAGTCAACAGTGGCCCTTTGAGACAGCTGCGGTCCTCTGGGCTCGAAGGGGAAAGCGTGTGTCTACAGCTGGTCATGCCTGGCTTGCCAGGCCCCATGTAGAATATGACCAAGGGCCTGGCAGATGATCTTGTCCGGAGTGTGTTCATAGGGCTCTGGGAGACCCGCAGGAGTTGGGGTTGGAGAACTTCAAGGGAAAAGCATTATTTCGATTGGGACCTAGGGTTTCTTCATGTCAGCATTTGGGCAGGGGATGGGAAGAAGGGGAGGGGTCGCAGGGCACTGGGGAGGCAATGCAAAGCAAACAGAATGGTCCATCTTAACTGTAGGGGCTTCAGGCAGTTAGCTTGGGTCCCAGGGCCATTCAGTGAAGTTGCCTGAAAGTGACCAGTCGAGGGGGCCACCATGTGAGAATGTCAGGGCCACGCGCAGACTAAATCGGATGGAGGAGCTGGTTTTTCATTCATATTGATCGGGCCCAGCAAACGGCACTTCGTTTCCAAGCAAAGACCAATCAGTGCTTTAAGAAAATGTTTCCTGGGTATTTGTTGTGAATTTCCCCGATGATAATTATAGAGCCTTTGGAAAATTTTACAAAAAGATAAAAAGGAAAAAATTTATCCATAACCATGCTGCCTGAATCAATACTCTTAAAATTTGGATGTATCTCATTCGAAGTCTTTTTTGCTATGGAGTTGTGTATAAATTTTAAGAAAATCTGTATCGTAATGAAAATGCAGTTTTTACCATGCTCTTTTTACACTTATGAGCATGTTTTTAATCAAATTACTCAAAATTCTATTTTAAATAGGTATATAAGATCCCATTTTACAGATGCACCGTAATTTAACCAAAAAATAAAACATTTCAGTGGTTTTCACATTTTTACATATGTGTTATAAATACTAGCAGCACATGTTTTTTGGGAAGAAAATATAGAGGGGGATAGATTTTTGACATCTTGATGGAACAGTCAGTACTGTTCATTGTACTATGGCTGACATCCCGTGTGTGTGTGTGTGTGTGTGTGCGCGTGCGCGCGTACATACTATATTATTCTACGTTGGTGGTCTGTGGGGCCATGTTTTGATACTTAAAAGTAGAGAGTCTCCAGGCTCCCCAATAAAACCTGGCCCTTTGGGCACCAATCCATTGAAGGATTGACATTTCCCATCTAATATGTTCATAAAAATAGTTGTAGGGATGGTTGACTCCCGTGGGAAATCCACAGCTGCTGTGCTAAGTCCTGTTAAATGCTGTTGAATTTAGATCCGATGTCTTTGGTTATCTTGCTGCCCATGGGCCATTTGGCACTCATGGCTGGTTCTCTTCTCTCTCCTCTAGTTACTGGGGCTTCCGGATGCAGACGATGATGCGTTTGAAGAGTACAGTGCAGATGTGGAAGAGGAGGAGCCCGAAGCAGACCACCCCCAAATGGGGGTCAGTCAGCAGTAACCTTCCGAGGGCTCCCACCTGAGAAGGAGAGTGAACCCCCTGGTACCTGAGGTGGGGTTGCGTGTTCCTGGGTTAGCATTTTTGCATTAGCACTTCGAAACAGGACGTCTGACTCCCAGCATCCAAATTAAAACTAGGTACCTTTTTATTGACCGCAAAATATCTGGGATGAGCTTTGCTCAGAAGTGACCTGAATTTTACTCCCGTTTCAGTGGGTTTCTATGGGGTTGTCTCGGTAGCCTTTGCCATTTTGAATTTAGAGTCCATTTTGTGGCTGACTGTTCTCTCTTGAGTTTGTGTTGGAGAACTAACATTACCTGACTCGAATGTAGAGAACTCTGAATGTATTAAGGATATGTTTTGAGTCCTCAAAGGTGACATTATTGAGGGAAAGCATGACAGAGAAGAAATGCAGTCTGCACTTTTTATGTACTTTTTAAATGTCCATGAGTGAAGGAATTTGCTTATAAAGCATGAGTTTTAATATCTAGTCATGAAACGGCACAAGTGCAAATACAAGGGCAGAAAAGGATAATCACTTAGCTTTGGATGAAGAGGGGAAGAGAGGCAGAGAAGCCTTTGTTGAAGTGTCCTGCCATTACTAAGTTACCTGGATAGATAGCAGCTGGTTCATGGTTAGTATAAACATTACTTTGCATGTTCAGTTATTTTAAAACATGCTAATTCCAAAGCCTCTTTTGAAATCTAATAGTGGAAAATATCAATGGGGTGACAAATGATTGATTTCTTTAAAATCTCTATAAACTGTCCCACATGTGGAATGAAACATTTACATTCTCTCTTTATAACCGGATGGCAACTTGTTAAATCATGAAAACACTCAGAATCCAAGTGCCACTTAAACTTTGAAGCCGTAGATAAATTTAATGGGGGAAATAAACCAGGATAAAATTTTTTCAAACATATGATGGAATTCTTTAATTTCTTAATTTGTCTTTTATTCCTTAAAAAAAAAAGGTCAAGAAAAGGATCCCACTGTACAATTTATTTAAAAAACTGTAATCAAGTCCTTGGAGGGACCTAACTGTAGTGAATTTTTAAAGCGATATGAAAGTGGGAATCTTGCAGTCGTGGGTTAGCTTGGTTCAAATGGGAAGTTTCAATGATCAAAATACTAAGACAACTCACAGAAACAGCTACTTAATAATTGGAAACACTGTTGTCGTTACTTAGCCAACAAATACTTACAAGGGAAGTCCTTTGTAATGCTAACGTGGAATTATTTAAAGTATTCATTTTCTTGGACCCTTCTGGATCTCTCAAAGCGGAATGCCTCTTTCACAACCCTTGACTAAACATAGCATCTGGGGCGGGAATGTTTTTAACATGCATACACATGCCTGTTAGGTTGTCATAGTTTGGGACTTTAAAAAAAAAAACAAAAAACCAGCAGCAGTGGGCACAGAGTTTCTGGGAGTCTTGTGTATCTTCCAGGCATGTCAGTATTAACCTGGTGATCTCTCCATTTTCTGCTTGATTGATTGGTGCCATGGAGAGTGCGGCTACTTGTGGTAGAACAGGGTACTGGCGTTTTAAGTCATGGTGGGGAACGTACAGTGGTTTCCATCCATGCTTCAGTACCCACATTTTTTCTTTTCTTGGCAAAGCGTATTGAAGGTTAATTTCAAGTGAAATGAATTTCCTTCCGAGTAGCCTATTCCCACCGCAAACCTTGATGTTTCATCCAGCGGGGTGAGCATATTCTGTGCTTTGCTCCCTTGCCTGTGTCCCCATTGGCTCCGTACCTGAGCGCAGGTAGTTGTGAGCTGCATTCTGTAGATAGCACTCGGGTTTGGTAACCTCTGTTTTAACACAATAGGCTGAAAGAATGACTTCTGCCACTGGGATGAAGAAGCTTGACTAGCTTGCTCCATTTGAAGGTAAACTGGAATTTTATACATAGAGGCTTAAAAGCTCAATTTACATATGTTTGCAAATGGAACGGACATTAATATAAATGTATTTTATGAAAAAGCGTTTAGGCTTTGACCAAATGCATTTTGGTATTATTATGTTAATGTTCTATTTATAAAAATTGAACTGAGATCAACTCAGCCATTCAGTGGGCTGAGGAGAAATCTCGTCTTTGTTCTGCCCCAGGGGTTGAGGATAACAGTACTGTGTGTTGCTTACTTTCATGGCAAAACCCCGGAAGGCATTAGCAAATCGCACCGTTTCCTCCAAAACTTCCTTGTTTTCTGACGGTGCGGGCACCTCCCCGGCTGCCCTTGCTGTGGCCATGCCCGTGCCCGCGCTCCCTCCCACCGGCCATGGGTTCGCTGTTCGGCTTGTGGGTGGCATTAAAGCTCGCCTGGCGCAGAGCTTCCCCCCTCCCGTGGGCAGTGAGGCGGGCAGCCGGCAGCCGGCGTTGTTTGGGAAGAGGTTCCGTGGTTTGACAAATTCCTGACTTTCACAAACAGATGAACACTTACAAAGAGGCAGTGTGGTGCGGTGGGAAGAGCATGGACCCGGGAGTTGGGAGAGAGACTTGGGTTCCAGCCCTGGCTCTACCAGGGACTGCGTGACCTTGGGCAAGTCCCCCAACTCCCCTGAAACAAGGGCTGTTTGCCCTTCCTGCCTTCACCACTGTCGTTCCATACCTGCCTTATGGTGTGTGTGTACTAAGAGCAACAGTCAAGGAAACTTTTAGGGAAAGGAGAAGGAAATACGTTTTGAATCTTGCCGGGAGGCAGTCCTGAGCGTGCTGGCCACAGGACTACCTTAGAATATGTTTCTGCTGGTCTGTGAGTGTCTGGACCCCCTCGAGCCTGATCCTGAGGGGCTGATGACTTCCCGTTCCTTAGGCGGAGGACAATGTCAGGCCTCAGAGATGCAGAGACAGACTTGTCGCAGAGGTGCAGGCTCTGTCTGCTGAAGGCGTGGCTTTCCCTTGTGCCCCGACAGACTGCGGCTTTGGAAGTGGAGGGAGTTTGCATGAAGAAGAGCTGGGAGAGAGTGAAAGGGGAGTACTTTGACTTTCTGTCATGTCATCCAGGAGAGAGAACGAGGAGTGAAAGAGAGAGACTGTGTGTGTGTGCGAGAGCGTGTGAGTGTGTGTGAACGTTGGGGGGAGGGGGATGACTGATGGCCTGTTGATCACTGTGGGCCAGCCGTGAAGTCCTGCCTGTGATAACCTTACCAAACCTTGATCCTGGGCTTGAGTGAATCACAGAGACATTTTTCTTATGGCCGCCTAGTCACTGGCTCTGCCTGAGAGTCATACTGAGCACACTTTGGGGAACCGGAGGATGAGTTAGGGAGCGAGGTGGGACCCCACACGACACCCGCCACCACTCCGGCTCTATTACACTCACGTCTCCCAGGCTCGTGCAGTACGTAGGACTTTGGGTTTTTTTCTTTTTTTTATATGACTAGAACATGAAAAGTCTCATATTTAGGAATTTTCCCTGTGTCCTGGTGCCAGAATTAGGTTTCCGGGGTCCTTAAGTGAAAAATTTCTCTCCTCTCATGGCTACGGTCATTTTTCACATACAAATGGAAACTTTTCCTCCAGCACAGCGACATCTCTAAAGATTGTGTCTGTCTCATAAGAGCACAAAGTGTGTGGACCTCGGGGAGCTATGCTTCCAGAGCATTGCTGGAATTTATATTTTAGAAATCTACCTTGCATATTAAAATTCACAAGTTGGGAAACTGATATGAACAAATCTGATTTCCCATGGTTCAGGAGGCAGGAATAGGAATAGGCAGGACTTACTCTGGGGTGGGAGGAGATGAGAAAGGGAGAATGGGAGAGTTAGGGTCTAATTCTTTTAAAAAAGAGAGAAAAGAAGAAGCCGGAAGACAGGTATTATGTACGCGACAGGAGAACTGTTTTCACGGCTGTCCCGCTAGGAGCTGGCTTTCCTCAAAGGGGCTGCCTGCACTTTGAGAGGCAAGGCCCGTGTTGGGGATGGATTTGTGGCTCTACAGATGCCCCACAGCCAAGGACACAGCAGGTGTCCCGCAAATCTGGTGTGGTTTCCCTCAGTAAACCCGCTGTCAGCCAGAGAAGCCCGTCTTTCCCAAGTGCGACCACGTCTGCGGGCTCCAATCACCTGGCAGGTGGCAGGTGAACCAGACTTGAACTTGCTCTCAGTGTGGTTGAGGCCATGGGTCAGGAATGCCCTCGGGGGCTGGGCGGCAGAGCCCGCCTACTCCACTTGCTTCAGGGCTGTAGAAAGAGCACAGTTAAAACTCAAGTGGATCGCAGATCCCTCTTCCCTATAGCGACTGTCAACCCCAAAGAGGGGCTCTGCCTACTAGTCTTCAGATTACCAGAGAAGCCTAACATTTTTATTTATTTATTTTTTTTGAATGAAACATGAATCCTCTTCCACAAAGAGCCAATTAGTTATCTTGGTTTTGTGACACCAGGTATGACCTGAAAGGCTGCAGTCTTTTAGATGTTATTTAGAACATCTACAACTTGCCGGGATGCCCGTAGCCTCTGGTGTCCATGGCAACGTGGGGTCCGTGGTAAATATCTATAGCTCCCGTCCCCCTGGGTAAACCGTTAAACAAGATGGTGTCATTGATATTTTTATTTAAATTTGTATTACAAAAATAGAGGACCCATGAGCATCACATGTTAGAAGCCTCATTTACGGCACTGTGTGGCTGAATAGACCCAAGCCATTGGAGGCAAGCGCCAAGCCGCATCAAAATAAACACTTCATTTACTAAGAACTGTATTCAAGTGATTCAGGCCCACCGAGAAAGCAGATAGTCTGTTCTTTGCACAACTGCCTTTCCCTGGTTCTTTCTTTTGTTTTTGTTTCTTAAGAGTCATTTTTTACATTTTTTACTCTGAGTACCTTCTGATAGCCAGGCAGATAAAGACGCAGCAGTCCTGCGTACACACGTCACCTTTCTAGAGGAGAAAGCAAATTGTCAGTTCTTGGGAAAATCGGAAACGATCTGTGAGCCAGCCTTCGTTTGTGTATGAGAGCAGAGTTGAGCCATCCATGTGAGAAACAAAATCAAGGAACAGTTTTGGGGTTCTTTTTCCTTAGGCAAAAATGTTTCATGCAGGGTGTGGATGTTTTCTTTGCCTTTATATTTCCTTTCCAAGAAATCTCTTGTAAATGACAAAACTGTGAAATGGGTTGCCAAAAAAACTGTTGCCCTTTGTTTTAGATGCCTCAAACAGTGTAAATCCTAAACTGAACCCTGTCCACATCTGCTCCATCCTCCCTCCCCAGAGAGTGAGGATCTCATCCACCAATGTAATTACCATACGCTTGCTATTAAAGAGCCTTCCAAACTCTGGTGATGTTTGCCTCTTTTTTACTCCGTCCACAGTGTTTGGTCCAGAGGGTGTCTCATGGGATACAAACGAGGGACAGAGAATGCGGACCGCCAGCTAGTTCTGCGGTTGTCTGTGTTGGGGTTGGGGGTGGGGGCGGCCAGGGGGGGAGAGAGGGAGGAGGTCGTTTCGGGAACCACTGACATGGTTCAAATGTTAGTAATTGAAGACATTCACATATCTGTTCTGATGTGGCTGCTAGTGAGTGATTTCCCAGCCTTCCTTCAAACCAGTACTTGAGGTGTGTATATGAGGAGCCTATTTTTTCTCCCATAGGGAGGTGCCATGTGCATTCTGTGGCACCAGTTAGAAAGCTGTGGTCACTCTGTGGCAGTGTGACACAGTTTCCCCGTAACTGTCCTCCCAGTGATTGTTATTCGGTAAACAGTGGCATCTAAAGAATAAATCAGGAGTTGGTGGTAAGTCCCATTATTTGATTAAGAACAAGTTTCTTTCCCCAAATGAATAGGTCTCCGCAGATTGTTAGATGAGATTTGAGATTGCCTTAGCAGACGCAGCATAGAGGTTTGTGTGTGTGTTACCCACCGTCATTGGTGGTTCTCGGTTTGGGACGTGGCTCTCGTCAGAGATTGGACCCGAGTGGTGGGCTGTGTGCAAGCCTTCCGAGCCTCACTCATCAAAGATTCTGGCTTCAGCAGGGTGGTGGCATGATCTTCCCCAGACAAAGCCTTTCTTCTGGGGGAATTTCTTTGTTACTGTTATTTGATCACTTGCACAGATAACCTTTATAAAATATAGCTTGACTCCTTTATCTAAGCGCAGGGCTGGTGTTAGAAAGACCCACATTTTCCCCCTTTGCAGTGAATCACTCTGAAATAGGTTGGCTGGGGAAAATGGTTCTAGCCCTTGGGGCGCCTGGGTGGCTCAGTCGTTAAGCGCCTGCCTTCGGCTCAGGTTATGATCCCAGGGTCCTGGGATCGAGCCCCGTTTCGGGCTCCCTGCTCAGCGGGGAGTCTGCTTCTCCCTCTCCCACTCCCCCTGCTTGTGTTCTCTCTCTTGCTGTGTCTCTGTCAAATAAATAAAATCTTTAAAAAAAAAAAAAAAGAAAGAAAGAAAATGGTTCTAGCCCAGTCTCCCTCCTGACCAGCTATGTGGCCCTTGGCGTGTCACCTCTCCCCATCCCCCACCTTTGTTCCCTCCTCTGTAAAAATAAGAGTATGGACTCATTTCCAAGTTCCCTCCAGGCACTAGCGTTGGGGGAATGTATCTTGTCTTGGCTAGTGCGGTTAGGGAGGGTAGGAAGCAAAGTTTATAAGGAAAATGCTGTCTCGTGAAACTGGGGCTGGGCAACCGACATTAGCAAAACTATTTCTCTGATTTTGAGCCCATCTTCCTTAGAATCCCTTTTAGAAATAAAAACCCCAGCCAAAATAGTGGGTGTATATTAGCCCAAATGCTGACATCCCGGAGTACTTTCTCCTGCCTTCCTACACTTCTCTTCTCTTTGTGATCAATGATATGGAATAAAGAGCTGTAACAAAATAGGAAGATTTGGAGTGTTTTGCTTAGGGATGTAACAAGCAGTCTCATTTCCTTTAGAAATGAATCTCGTTTCCATAGGGAAGTCAGGTCGGGTGGGACGCTTCATTGTTTCTCGTGTTCATTGTGGACATGAATGGGTCGAAGTCAAACAAAGTAAACCAAACTAAAGCCACTACCCAGTGCTTGGACCCTGCGCCGGGGCTGGAGGGGGCGGGCTTGTGCCTCTATGCGGGGGGGTTGGGGTGTCTCTGGGGGCTGGCACATAGTTTTGCCCAGTGCCCTGCCGAGTTGGGGTGAGCGAACATTCCTTTCCCTGTGGCAGGCCAGGCCATGCATTACTTTGGAAACTCAGGAAATGGTCGGCAATGTACTTTTCCTCTTAGAGCCGCAGTACGAAAGTAACTTTGAAATATTTTGCCTATCTCTGACCCACTTTTTTCCCTTCGGGAGCAGAAAACATTGACATTTATAAAAAATCTGGGCAAGCTGTAGTTAGGCAGCCTAAGAATGGGGTAGGCATTTCCTATTAGGTAACATTTAAGGGAGCCAGAGACATTTTCTCCTCCTGATTTTCTAGGAAAACATGGCAACCGCACAGATGGAGGAAAAACAGCAGTAAAAGTAAGTTGGTCCTTTGGGATGCTTTTTAATTGGAAGCCTCTAGAGGTCAGCACTGCATAAAAAAGGGCTTTCTAGTTCTGGGTCAACCTGGTGCCCATTTCTTGGGGGGAGTGTTTGGGAGAGGAGGGCCAGCAGGCCCCCAGCAGGGAGAAAGAGGGTGAGCAGCCCCGCCGTGCATGGGGGAGGAAGGTGTAGGGTCCTTTCCTTGATACAAAATTCTAACATTTGTCTTGGGTTGGTTTTTTGTTTTGTTTTGTTTTGTTTTTTTAATCCCCTTCTCATCCATCTTTCTGCACCGCTCCCACACCCTGTATGCACACCCTGTCAGCTCAATAAACACGACTTATTGACCGATCGGTGAAGCATGGCATTTAGCTCCCTCGGAGAAGGGCTGGGGAGATGCCAGAGAGGAGATGGACGGCACATTGCATTTTGCTTCGAGCAAGGGGAGAGGCCCCTCTGTTCCCAGGCAGCCTGGGCCTTTCTCATTATCAGCCAGCAGGCTCTGCCAAGCCCCGCAGCTTCCAATCAAACTTCAGGGTGCCATGGGCAGTGCTGGGACCCCAGGTTTCTACTTGGAACCCACATCGGGTGCCCTGAGGCTCCCAGGTCGGGGCTGGGTAGGGAAGGCTTTGAGTATCTTTAGGAGATCTGGCCAGAACTGAGGTTGTTGGGAGCCCCTGAAAACTGGTGGGACACGCCTGGGGCTGGGGTGCTCCGGAGCGTGAGATGCAGCGGTGGTATGCCGCGGTAGCTCAGACTGCATGGACCGCTGCAGGCCAGGGGCCCCCCGAGGTGCCCCCGGGTTTCTCTTTAGCCCAGCAAGGAACAGGAAAGCCTTTCCTCCCGCCCCCCCCCCCCCCCCCCCCCCCCCCCCCCGCTCCTGCTCAGGGTTTTTATCATTCCTGTCTATTGAGTTCGGCCTAACCCACACGACAGACAGCGTCTGGTGCTGGGTGATTTGATGGAGCCTGGGACCCACTCACTGAAAAGGGACATTGGTGAAAAGAACAATCCACATGTCACAAGCACCATGGAAGCCCAGACTCCCCCCAAAAATATCTTAACACTTAGCAGCTTACCAGTATTCTCACTGCTACCATTAGGTTTCAAATGATGTTTTTTGATCCTTTTAAGTGTGGACAAGGCCCAAGGTACCCTGTTCCCTGGTATCAGCTGTGTTCTGTGCGAGCATGGAACGGCCTGATGACCCTTCAGTCGTCTTGTCATGAAGCCCACAGTGCTGAGTATGTCCCAGCTGTGTATGCCGTCACCTATAAACATCTATTTTAACAAACTTTCATAAAGCCCCTTCTAGGTACCAGGCACTGTACTAAGTTCCTTTTAACTCCTGATATCCTTCCAACATGAGGTAGATGTTATGAGTGATGGCCCCCTTTTACAGATGAGGAAACCGAGGCACACAGAAGTTAAGCAAATTTCACAAGATCACACAGCTAGTAAGTGTGGGAGCTGGGATTCGAACCAAGGCAGTTTGGCTTCAGGGCCCTTTTAAACTACTCTGCTGTGAATAGGTATCGGGGTTGGTCTTACTTTTAATGAAACCTCTGGTTCTTTTTGTTCAGCACGGCAGAGGCCTGCCCTTAAACTGTGCAGTGAATGCTGTCCGTCTACCTGGTTGCTGTGCACAGGACAGACTCAAGAAAACGGTTCATCAGGTCTCTGCCTTGCCCAGGATCGGGTTGGGCACGCAACCTGGTTGAGTGGATTAGGATGATAACTGATACGTTTTTTCCAGTATCCATGTGCTTGCAAAGATTTGAAAGTGATCGGAAGAACTGGAGCAACAGGTTTGTTAGAATCATTTAGTGACTGGTAAAATAAGATTATCTCTAGGCAGTGGCGAAGCTGTGGAAACAACCAGTAGGCCCCCCTTTCTGTACCCTTCTTCTAGGTCTCGCCCCCTGAACAGCCCTTTCTGAGGCCATTGCAGACTCTTCTACTAACAGAAGAGGCTATTACGGACTCGCGGTCATGAAGGGCCTTTCACCCAAGCTTACCCGGAAATAGCCGGGAGCCCAATTCAGTCTGTGGTCAGGCCAGGACCTGAGAGCGGGGAGAAAGTTCTCCTCGTCCGCTCCCACCTGATACCAGTCAGCAGTCACCACTACACACTGGAGACGTGAGTCTCCATGTATGTCCTGGAGCCATCCCAACACACGTCCAGCCAGCCCTCCAACCCCGGCCTTTCCCCCTCGGCGCCCCCTCCACCCCCTGCCCCTCTGCTTGTCTTAACACAGCTTCACGCAGAAGGAGTGCCTGGCAATCAAAGAACACGTTCAGAGGCAAAGGGAATTTGCTTCGAAGCTCATCTGCTTGTTTAGATGATCTCTACCATAGTTTCCTGCACTAATGCAGGGGAAGAAGAGCCGACCAGATCAGAGCCCGTAAGCATTGTTGGTGTCCCAACCCTACTTTCCTTGGTTCTGAGATCCCAGGGCTTATCACATAGATCCCTCATGATGGGGACCCTGTGGTCTTGGCATGCCAGCGTGGGCTCGTGGGTAAACGGCTGCAGGGAGAGCGTGCCATACCCCAGGAGCAGTGCTTTTGCATTTTCCAAATGATGCACAGATGAAAGGAAGGAAAGCAGAAAAGGTGAGGCCCTTTAGGGGCGTCTGGGTGGCCCAGTCGGTTAAGTGTCTGACTCTCGGTTCCGGTTCAGATCATGATCTCAGGATCAGGGGGTCTAGACCCGCGTCTGGCTCTCTGCTCAGCATTGAGTCTGCTTGAGATTCTCTCTCTCTCTCCCCCTGCCCCTCCCCTTGTTCGCACTTGCTCCCCCCAACTCAAATAAATAAATCTTAAGAAAAAAAAAAAAACAGCAACAAAACCCAATCCTTTAAACCTATCAATTGCCAAGGAACATGAAGCTACACAGGTTTGGAAAGAGAAGGGCACAGTGTCACAGGGTAATGAAGACAAGTTGGTTTTCTGGATCTGGCTCTTCCTTCCTATATGGCCTTGGTCTTTTAAATCTGTAGTTTCTTCTGCTTCGAAGGGTTAAGGGCCACTTTGAGCCTTGGGCTGCAAGGGGCAATAAAAATACAAACTGTTGTGGAGAATCAACTTTAAAACGGGTCTGGGAAGTGTCAGAGTTGACCAGTTTCTGACTCCAGGATTCCCTGTTATCAGAAATGTAAATCTAATAACTAGAGAGGATAGGAGCGACAGCCTCGCCCCAAATCTCGCTCTGCGATAGGATTTCAAGTGGAATGCACCCTTCATTAGGTGCACTGAGGTGAGAGCTGTGTCGGGGTCGGCCTCTGCCCCCACCCACCCTCCTCCATTCACTCCTTCCCCACCTTGCCTGACACTGAGCACTTTGTAATTTGCAGTCCGTCTACATTTAATATGGGGGTATAATTACATTATCAGACAACACTATGTCTTCAGAAGCATGTCCTTTGTATTTGCAAGTGGCCTTAGCTTTTAAACCGAACGCAGAGGAAAATCTGTATGAAACATAACTGCTGCGTAGTCTGTGCTGTCCACCAGCTGACTGGTACCGCGTTGTTCGAACTGGTGCTTGGCTGACAAGTTGGGCTGGACTTCGTGATGGAGCTATACTGTCCTGATCTCTTTTCTGACTCTTTCTGACTCTGGCCAGCTCCTAAAGGACTCCTGTAACTGGTTATAAGAAGGGCGAAGCGGGATGACAGGACTGGTTTGGGCTAAAGCCCCCGCTGTGCTGGAAACATAAACCAGAGCTCTCCTCAGGGTGGGTGGGAAGCCTCTTCACATACAGCCTTTAAGCTTTTGAAAAAGATCTCTTATCCACACGCAAGCCAACAATGTCATCTAAGTCTGTGCTAATGAACTCATCAAACCCATCCGCAGAGTCTGCTTCAGAAGCGGGGCCAGCCCTCTGCTTGGTGCATGAAAGCGTGCTCCCCGAGCTGCCCTTCAAACCTTGCTCTGTCCCCGTCCTCTTCAGCTCTAGAAGAGCCCACACAACATTGGCCACGTGCTCTTGAAAATCGCATTTGGAAGCTAGCGTGGGTGAGTCTGGGTAGGATTTTGGCGAAACAGACGCTGAATCAGGTATGGTGGTGGCTGCTTGGAGTCCGTCTCCCCGGGCCGGGGACGGGGGTGGGGTCCTGCCTGCTGCTGAGGGAGAGGGTTCCAGATGTGGAGCGGGGCCGAGCAGCTGCTGGGAAACACAATGACCACAGTCTCTTGGTCTGTCATCAGGACAATGGCACTTTTGTAAATCTGCTAGAAATAGAACTTTTCATCTGGCACCACAGTGTGCAACCCTCTGGAGCAGTGATGTCACAAGGAGGCAGAAACTAGGGAATTCATCCTCTTGGGCAGGGTGACGAATCTTGTTTCCCAACCTCTGCCCATGTACTGATGTCACCCATTTTCCCCAAACTACACCAGCCGGGGGTGAGCAGAGAATCACGACTGCAGACAAATTCTCATTTCTCTGGTGCCGACACTGACTTTGGGGATTCCCATCCCTTCTTAGATTCCTCCCACCTATTTTGGCAGAGGTTGGAACTTGCCATCCTCCTGAAATCGGGTGGGTAGCTCCCTGGGGTAACCCCTGTGGTGCTGAGTAGGGGTGGTTTAGCCAGGGCAGGAAGGTTCAAGGTCCTGGGGGATTTGAAGTCTCCTTTCCCATCCAGGAAGTACTTTACTGAAGATGTGTGCATCAGGTGCCTCCACACTATAAAAGCTATTATGCTTGGTGTTGATCATTAAAAAGTGATTTCTTGACCTTCAAAGTAACAAAAGTCTGGGCTGCCAATCAAAGCTGTAGATAAGCGAGTTTCCAACTTCAGGCTCTTAAGGGAGCCTGTGAAACATGCAGGTTCTGATGGACACAAATAGCTGTGTGTTTGCAAATACCCCAGGTGGTGCTGTCTCAGGAGGTCCGTGGACCACACTTAGAGAAACGCTGACGTTGAGCTGGCCTCAGGCTAGGAATCATTCACTGTGTTGAGAGGGAGCCAAGATTCACCATGCAGTTCCTGAGTGCCAGGTGCTGGACAAAATGCCTTCATGGTCCTAATACATCTTATTCCACAAAGAGAAAATCCTTATAGAGATGCCACAGTTTTGTCTCCATTAACATCTCACGACTGGGAGGAAAAAAGTCACTCCTCTAAGCTCACATGGTGGCAGAGCTGGGAATAGAAGCCAGCTCTGTCTGATTGCAAAGCCTTAGTCTCTTGTCACAAGGCATCATGCTGCTCCTGTGGCATTTGGGGAACAATAATGGGCAGAGGCCAAGTTGTGTTTGGCAACAGTGCTTTATTGCAGCTAAAAACGATTACACTGCCCTCAGTACAGCTGTCAGCCCCACAGCAAAGAAATGGGAGTATTGTAAAGAGACCAGGACGCTTAAGAATCAGAGGACCCCCCCTTGAAGTTCACTACACTTTCCATGATATAAATGTACCATAAGGCTGGCCAACCGAAGGTGACCCTTCCCAGGAGAGGACAGAAGGCAGGAGACTTCATTATCTAAGTATGACGTTATCTTCTCATTTCTTTGTTTACTTATTTATTGCCTATCAGCCCCACTGGGATAATAAGCTACATGAGAGCAAAGATGCTATCTGTTCTGCTCTCCACTGCATCCCTTGTGCTTAGCACCGTCCTGGAATGTCGAAGGCTCTCATGAAACCTTTGTGGAACGAATGAATGAATGAATAAATGAGGTATGGGGAGAAGAAAGAAATGCTACCCTTTCTCTTGGGAACATAGGGAGACTGCTTTGCTCTGAGATTCACCGGCTCTCATTCATTCGTGTGTTGAGCGGCAAGCGTGGAGGTAACACAGCCCCCAAGACAGAAGCTTCGGGAACTCACCTTTGTCCCTACATCTCAGGGAAACCGTTTGTGTTCAAGAGTTGGAAATGTTGTTGGTAAATCTCCAAGACTTCTGCATTTTCCCAGGGAATGGGAACAGGAGTGGGTGGATGACACAGGTGTCTCTGCCCCGAACCCCATGATCCCTGGATGACCTTTAGGGAAGTGTCATCAGTAGACAGGAAAGTCAGAAGGCAGATGCAGCCCTGGACACATCCTGGTGGGAAAGCAGGAACATACACTTTCTGCACAATTTCTAACCAAGGATAGAGGCTGCTCAAGACTCAAGACACCCACTTTCTGGTGCTCTCCTAGGCTGCCTGCCTATACACCATCTCCGAGAAAACTCAGAAACTGCCCCATTCCAGCAGGACAGCCTGGGAGCAGAAAAATGCCCTATGGGTCTCCTAGGCAGCAGTGAGAAATCGGTATGACATTGCTCTGTCAAAGAGTCTTAATCATTAAGTTTGAGAAGACTGAAATCATATCGTGTATCTTTTCCAGCCACAATGGTATGAAACCAGAAATCAATCAGAAGAAAATATTTGGAAAGAACATAGTGTCCTAATCAGTTTGGACTGCTATAACAGAATACCATAGACCGAGTGGCTTATAAAAAATGGAGATTTATTTCTCACAGTTCTGGAGGTCCAAGATCAAGGCACCAGCAGCTTCAGTGTCTAGTGAGGATCTGATTCTGGGTTCGTGTGTCCTCACATGGCAGAAGGGTTGAGCTCTCTGATGTCTTCTGTAAGCGCACTGAGCCCATTCAGGAGGGCTCTGTTCTCGTGACCTAATCCCTTCCAAAGGCCTCACCTCCAAACACCATCATGTTGGAGATGAGGTCTCTACATATGAGTCTTGAGGGAGCCCATTCAGTTTATAGAATAAAGTCACCTAGGTTTCTGCATCTAGAATAACATACGTGGAGCCCCCGATCGCCTGTTCTCAGAGTCACAGAAACACTGGAACTCTAGGGTTTCTTTTTCCAACTCTCTCTTTAAGAAAAAAATCTTCCATAGGTACTCACCACCCTCCATCAGATCCCACAATTTCATGATCACCAAGGAGGTGGGGTGGGTCCCTAGGCCTCACAGGGCCAGTCCACCAGGGCAGGGCCACTGGTTCTATGAAAGCCATTGGCAGCCTTTGAGAGTCAGTGTCCTCAAACCTTATTTGTTTCTCACTTCCATTTTTCTTTTCCTGTCGCTTAACTCCATTTGGTTCCTCGTTTCCTACTCCTTCCACCTCCCTTCTCATTCCTGCGCTGACACTCTTCCCATGACAGGCCTGCCTTTCTTCTTCATGACCCTTTGAGCAGGCTGGGCTACCAGGTATAGATAACCAAACTACAGACCTGACCCTTCTGCTGCAGACCCCACAGAAGACTGAGGGCCTTTCCCTGCTCTTTCCAAAGATGGGAGTCGGGAGTTTGCCTTGAGAGCATTGCATTAGAGCTGACACCTTGTCAAAGCGGGGCCACTGGGTGGCAGAACTGAGTTCTCACTGGGACCAGGTTCCACCTGTAGTATCAGCCAGCAGTATCCGTGTTGACCTCAAGGAGCACCAAGTCAAGGATCAGTGAGTGAGTCTGGAGTGATTCAAGAATCCGGTTCATTGACTTGCCAGTCAAACAAAACCCCTAAGCTGCCTGGTTTCCCTGCGACAGTAATGGCAGCCACCTTCAGGAGGGGTCGCCTGGATGCTGGTCGGTGACAGCCCCAGGCTATGGGGTCCTCTGCCCATCCTCTGCCCAGATTATCTTTCCCACCATGCCTACAGCTGGTCCTGGGCAGAATGTATAAACATGGTGCGAGGCTCTTAAGGCTGCCAGTCCATGGAAGCCCTGCAAAGGACTTCTATTTATAGGGAAGGCATTCCGCGGGCACTGAGGCGCTCTCCGGCCTGCTGAGAAGTCGGCTGACAGATACCAAAGGGCAGGGCTGCAAACCGCCTCCACCAAGGAAAGGCATTGTTCTGCCACAAACAATGGCCGGGTGGCCCTGGCGTGATGTCAGCGGACTTGACAGCAGCTGCTGGTGCATTCTCTCTCCACGTTTGCAGCTGAGCTCCGCCAGATCCAGAGTAGTCTTGGATTTGGATTTTGGAGAATGAATTGCACCCAAAGCCAAGGATGGTCCAGCTCCAGTTGGTTTGACTAAGGAAATGGCAGTAAGCCAGAGGTTGTTATTTCTGGCTCCCTATGTCTTTAGGGGCAACGTAATTGCCAAATGTGGTAGAGTGGGTGGCCAGGGCCAACGTGGGCCCACAGGCACGGTGGTCAGCCAGGCGGCCCCGTAACCTCCCCGAGGGCCTTCCCGGGGAGAGCTACAGCATCGAGCCGGGCGCTTTCGGGCAGAAGCAGAAAGGGCCACACCTCTGCAAGTGAGTGAGACTCCTGTCCTTATGCAGGCTTCAGGTTTTCATTCATCAGTTAACCTTGACCATAGCCGAGAAGCAGACTCCCTGACCTGGTGGTTGAGAATGTGCCCTTTTGAGAAATAGAGTCAAGCTCAAGTCCAGCCCAGCCATTTACTAGGTGTGAGACTTTAAGCCAACTAACTTAATTTCTCCAGTCCTGGGATTTTCCATTAGTAATTTGGGACAAATAACCCATAGAAAAACAAACCAAGGATACAGAGTGGCAATTCACTGAAGAACGAATACAAATGGCCAATAAATATGTGAGAACGTATTCAAGCTCTGGTTATCAGGAAACTGTAAATTAAGACAAGACCTCCTTCTTGGAAGTTCTTCAAAAGATTGATAATGTCCAGCATTGGCACAGAGGCCCTGTCGATCACCGGTGGTGGGAATGTAAACCACATTAAAGGGTCATTTGTCAGTCTCTACCAAACGTTTTATGTGCAAATCCTTTGACTTCGCAGTCCCACTTCTAGGAATCTATCCTGAAGAAATAATTATGCATATGGATATGGATGTTCATTATGGTATTGCTTGTAATATTCTCTTTTAAAAAAGGGAAGGAAGTGATCTGTTTGGCAGCCGCAGAAAGGTAGTAAGTCATAGGCAGGTGACTGCAGGTAGCCCTGTAAGTTCTGATACAGAAACAATATGAATATATATGGTGAGAGAGGAGTGAGGACAGCCAGACAGCGGGAGGAAGATGTTCACTTTTTACTCTTTTTACTTAAATCTAGATTTTTGCATCTTTTACAGTATGCATTCTGAGGTCATCCCTGCTCACTCTAGAGTGGTCAGAGCAAGACTGAAATGGGCAGACTGCAGTGCAGCAGAGCTCCAAGGAAGAGTTGGAAATCAGGAGTTCAGATCTGGGCATGTGAAATCTCAGATGTCCCTTAAATATCCCAGGGGAGATGCTGAGAGGACAGAGCTAGGCAAGTCTGATGTGGGGCTTGGGAATCACATTTGGCATTTATGGGCAGTATGGAGAGGAGTTCCATCAATGGGGGGTGGTGCTCAGAGCCAACCATAGTGGGCACCTAAGCCCTAGATTCCAGTGTCCTTGGCACAAGTTGACTTCAGCTATGCATTTAAACACTTGCTGTGGCTTAATCGCTTCTTCCCACCCATTGGCATCACTGGCACCTTATAAAAGGCTCCCTCCATCTTAATGTTAGCACTGTTTCCTGCTTTTCCTTTGAACCTCCAGCTCTGTCTGCCTGAACTCTTTTGATGGTCTCAGGAATCCCCAGCTTTGCCTTCACTTGACACCCTGTCTTTAGCTCCCCGAGCTCCAAGCTTTATAGCTGCAGGGAAGCCCTTCCCACTCTTCCCACTGAGAAACTCCCCCCATGGCTCTTACCCCCAGTCCTCAAGATCCAGCCGAGGCAGAGCCCAGATCCTTTACTCACTCAGATGTCAACATTTATTTACACTTTTTTTTTTGCAGTTTCTCATTTAATTCTCCAAAGGCAGCCATATTATTCTTATCATCATCATCACTTTTATTATTATCCTAGCCATCTTGACAGATGAGAAAATTGAAGTTTAAAGGGGAAATAACCTGCCCAAATCCACTCAGATGAGAAGTGTCTTAACATTCTATTGCTGTGTGAAAAATTGCCACAAACTCAGCAACTTAAAACAGTGCACATGGACTATTTCATGGTTCCTCTGCTACCAGAACCCGGGTGCATCTTAGCTTGGTCCTCTGCCTCAGGGGGTCTCCTGTGCTGCAATCAGAGTATCATCCAGGGCTAGGGTTTCATCCGAAAGCTCAACTGGGCAAGGATCCGCTTCCAAGGTTCTCAGCGGTTGTTGACAGAATTCAGTTCCCTTGAGCTGTTGGTCTGAGGGCCTCAAATTCTTGCTGGCTATTGGCTGGAGGCTACTCTCCTCTCCTTGCCGTGGGAGCCTGTATGATGTGGCTGCTTCCTTCATCAGTGTCTGAGCTGAGAAAACAATAGAGTCTGCTAGCAGGACAGAGCCTATAATCTCTTATAACCTAGCCTCAGAAGCAGCATCCCAGCACCTTTGCTTTATTCTGTTGCCTAGAAGAAAGTTGCTAGGCCAGCCCACACTCAAGGGGAGGGAGCATGTCAGGAGGGGGATCGCTGGGGAACATCTGAGTCAGGCTGCCACAGGAAGTCACACCTGAGGTTTCAGATCTGTGAACCTCTGATGTTTGGGTTCTTCTTCTTCTGCATGCCTGGATCCTCATGGTTGTTCCCTGCTATGGTCTGAACAAAAAGGTAATGGTAGTATCACTTTGCCCACATGACTCCATCAACTAAAAACTCTTAGCCAGTGATATTGAGTAAGCTGATTTTAATAAGCAAGACATGGGAGTTTCAAATTAATATACTTATCGGAAACAAAGCATGATTTAGAGCTGAGTAGCTTAAGTGGTGCAGAGAGGAGCATGTGGTGCCCTGTTAAAAAGGCGGCTGATCCAACTGTTGGCCCTTTCCAAACCAGTCCTGAAACCGCAGACCACTGGTAAACAATCTCTGTATGCCCAGCTCAGCAAATTGGCCTTTTATGAAATGCTGCCACTCTGGAGAGGGAGGTGGGTCAGAGGAGCAGGAGAAAACCAGCCATGACATCATCACCCCAGCCTTCTCTGTGAGCCATCTTCTTCCAAGCCACTCAGCAGACACAGATTTCAATCTGGATGATGAACCAGCCCCTGATGGACAGCATGGTCTTCAGTGGTGACAGCTGGGACAGATGGTTAGTGTCTGCCCTCTCTGCCCATCTCCCCGACCAACACCATCGTTCCCTGAAAACTTCTGACGGACAGTTTCCAGCATGGCGGCTTCTTGGCAGCCCTTATGACAGTCTCACACCCCTCTGCTCCCACGCCTATTTCTAAAGCTGCTGCTGGGTGGGGCTCTCTCGCCACTGCCCCCACCCCCTAGAATGGTCACTTGGTTTCCACCACCCCCATTCGTCTCTTCATCTGGGACTGTCTGTCTCTAGCTTGACCTAGATGGGCATATTTAATTAATAACTCTTTATTAAGAACTCACTATAGGGGCACTTGGCTGGCTTTGTCGGTAGAACATGCAGCTCTTGATCTCAGAGTCATGAGTTCGAGCCCCACACTGGGCATAGAGATTACTTAAAAAAAAAAAAAAAAGAAGAAGGAGAGAAAGAAAAAGAACTCACTATACGTGGATAATCTTCCAGGCACTCGAAAAAAAGATATTCCTTGTATGTGGACATACATGCACACATTCCTATGATATAGAGGCTAAGGGTGCAGCTTATATAATCAGATCCTGCCACTCAGTGGCAGTGGACTCCACTTTGGCAAGCTACTTGAACTTTCTGAGCCCCAGTTTCCTCTTCTGTAATGTGGAGATCATTATTCCTACCTCGTAGGACTGTTGTGAGAATTCAGTGAGATAATTTGTGTGCAGCACTTAATACTGTGCCGAGCACCTCATAAATACTTAATAGTACTTCTGTGTGATCAGCGCAGGACCATTAACAGCAATTTCCCATCGCCACCAAACCGTAGGCTCCACGAAGGCTGGGACCACATCTGTTGTCTTTACAGTTGTGGCTGGCCTCGATACCGAGCAGGACACCTGGCACCTAGTGAGAGCTTCGTAAACGTTTGTGGGATAGGTTAATAAATGAATAACTAATACTGCAATTAGTGACAAAATATTTATCTAGTTCACCTTTCCTGGGATAGGCTAATAAATGAATAAGTAATACTGCAATTAGTGACAAAATATTTATCTAGTTCACCTTTCCAGGGAGCGTGAAGATCTCTCAATATCGTCTAATTCAGTTTCAAAGTCCACCTGGGATGATAAGTAGCAAGTTTGGCCACTTAGTTAGGCAGCTGACTAAGGTCTAAAGGAGTAGCCTGGGACTCAGCTTCAGACTCTCAGCTCACTACTCCTGCATGCTGAGTATGCTGACATCATCTTCGCCGCCTGATTTAGCAAAAAGGGAAAAGCCCCTCTGAATGGGGACTTTCTAATTTGTTGTGATTATGACTCATTTTGAAAGAAACCAACCAATTGGCCCAGGCTTGGTGCTGAGCAAGTGGTAGAGCACAAGCAACCTGCCTTCTACTTGTGAGTCCAAGAGTATGATCTGAATGTCCCTGCAGAGTTCAGCCAGTACCCCTGTGGGTAATTGTCCTGCATGGTGAGGTTATCTGCTCAAGCGTGACCAGCAGCCATTCTTGGAGATTGAGAGCAAATCTCAGTATCAGGTGATCTGGCTTCTAGTCCCAGCCACACTACCTGGGTGACCTTGGACACATTTACTTAATGTCTTTGCATTTTCATTTTCTCCCCTGAAAAGGAGGGAGAATAATACCTTGTAAGGATTTAATGATACGATGTAAGACAAAAGGTAGTCTGCACAGTTCCTAAAGCACGCTTGTGGAATTTGGGATCTGAATGCAGGGCCAGCATTCATCACCCCATGTGGTGACAGGCCTGGGAAAAATCTCCTAGTCCCCTGAATCTCCCCCAGAGCTGTCCATATTTCCATTGGTACTTGGAGCAAAGTGGTGATTTTCCGGATTTATTTCAGAACAGAACCCTTTTGTCCAGCAAACTTAACATGGGATGGAACTGAAGTATTTGAAGCTGATGAAGTGGAGTCCCTTGTCAGAGCAGAGCTGGGGACAGCCTAGATCTTTGCTCGTGACCTGTCCCTTGAGATTCGGAGGTGGCCTACGTATCTCCCTGAGCCCCAAAGCATCCCAGAACTTGGTTTGAAAACAACTTCACTGAAGTGTTTTACATGGCCCCTGGCAAAGTACTAGTCATATCAATGCATTGTGATAATATAAATGCTAACTATTATAATACAATATTATTATAATTTATTGCTGACATTTGCCGCAGTGGTTCTCAAACTTCAGCTTGTGTCAGAATCACCTGGAAATCTTGTTAAAACACAGGTTATTGGGCGCCACACCCAGAGTTTCTGATTCAGTTGTTTTGGGGTGGGACCGAGAATTTGCAATTCTAACCAATTCCTAGGGGTGCTGATGCTGGAGTCTGGGGACAACACTTGGAGAACCTGCTGATTTAATGTGTGCTTTCCATGGGACAGGCACTATGCTGGGCACTTTACTTGGGTAGTTTTACTTCCTGCTCCCAAGTAGGCTGTGAGGTAAGGATTGTACTATTTATAACCCTTATTTACAGATGAGGAAATGAAGGCTTAGAGAATCTAAATAACTTGTTCAAGGTCTTACAGCTATTGAGTAGAAGATTCCAGTCCAAGTGTGATTTCAAAGTCCTTGCTCTTCACCATAACATTAAAATTAAAATGTGTTATAAGGAGGGATGGGCACACTTATTGCCATATATTTATTTTCACTCATTGACCCAGTACAAACGAGTTAATGAAATGAACTGGCTCTGTAGAGGGAGGGTTCCAGCATAGTTTGAGGTTTGATGGAGAGCAGAAAAATGAGACAAAACAGGACCGCTTGAAGAACAGACCACAGTTTACTGAGGTCTGCCCATCTGGGGCACCTAGGAAGCTACCAACTTCTCAGGATACCCTGGAGATATTTGACCAAGAGAGGCGGTACTTGTGACAAAGGAAAGAAGACAAATTTCACTTGATTGATTGGTTACTTCATTGATTACTTCATTTCACTTGATTGATTAATTACTGAATATGCTGGGTGCTATTTGGTGCTGGGGATACAATGGGAAGTAAAAATAGGCATGGTCCATGATTCTCAGAGCCTACAGTACACTCAACGTTATTAAGTCTAGTAACGATTTTGCCCAGGTCTTGAAATCTTGAAATTCAGCTTTGGCCATATGATTCTTTTATGTCTCAGCCAGTTGGTTCTGACTCTTCCAAGTCTTATTATCTTCTATTATTCACTCTGTCTGTTGACCTAATGACTAATTTCCATTCTGACTCACTCATGCAGTTCAACCCAGCTCTGACATCATGATCTCAAAAGTCTGCCTTCTCAGTAGATCTTTTTTAAATTCTTGATTATGGACAAAATTTGGCTGGTGTTTGGTAATTGGTAACTTGCGAATGTGACTAATAGGTGGAGGTTTTTTAACTGGTCTGCTCTTGTCTTCTTACTCATCACTGCTAATTACCCAATGTGTCTGATTTGCCAGGTGGATGCTTAATGAACGGTCTCATTACTGGGGCTGGTACACCATATTCAGGTCCAAGAGACCATGGTCCTGGGAGGCAGGCTCTTGCAGTTCTCCGTTCTGTCATCTAGGACTCTTCCTTCTAGAGTAGGTTTAAGGCCACATCTGATCCTGGAGATCATGTAACACTGTTTGATTGCAAGGAAATGTCCTCTGCATCCTGGGCCTTATTTGGGAGGACGCTCTGTGTTACTTACCCCAATTTGGATTTGCTCAGTCCAGCAAAGTTATGACCTATAAAAAAAAAGTAGTAGTGTAAGTGGTCCTGATGGCTGGCATGGCAAGTTTCAGAGGCTCATGTGAAAGAAAGAAAAATTATAAGGGAAGAAAGGAACGCTAGGAAAGAAGGGCTTGCAAGGAATTCATGGCTGATGTGAAACACAGTTTTCACAGCGAGCTCAAGAAAACCTCCAGGCTGCCTCCCAGAGACACAGTTTTCGGCCCTCTAATCTTGTAGATTGGTTTGCATTAAAACCAAAACTAAATGTACGCTTCAAAGTAGGAAGTCAGCGTTCAGGGCAGACATATGAACTGTTTGTTTTGAACAAGTGGCTGTGGCCAGTCTTCTCATAGAGTTGGCCCGGAGGAAGTGCGTGAAACACAGACTGTGATAATAGCTGGCCCGGGGGGCCCGTGGAAGGAAATAAGTGTTCTCCGAAAGAAAAAATGAAAAAGGGAGTAATGAGAAGCAGCAACCCACGCATTCGGTTCTTTTGGTTAATGTCAGATTTTACTCACTGCTCCTAACAGACCCACTGGTGATTTTTCTTATTTGGGTGCTTCCAGTGGAAAGGTATCCAGATTCTAAAAAGCCTCGGTAGTTGCGTCATAAAGGACAATACCTCCGTTATGGCAAAAAATTAGCCTGGGCTCTTCACGCCACCCAGACACCCCCATGCTGCCTCCTCACGTCCTGCTCTGCTCTCGATTTTGGCAGGGCACCCCTCCAGCATGACGTTCGGCCTCAGCCCCAACCCTAGGTTGCCTAGCCAGGCCCACATCAGCGTAAGGGGCAGAGGAAAATGAGGGTGAGGAGCTGGGATCACTGAGTGCTTGAGAGCTCAAGCTCTAAAGCCAGAAGAACATCGGTCAGATCTCCAATCTGCCTTTTACCATGGGGCCCTGGGCCTCAGGTTCCTAATAAGCCTTGATAATAACACAAACGTATTCTAAAGATTCAGTGAGATAGGATAAAGTAAGGGCTGACTTGGTTCAATGCAAGGCATGTGATATATAACCAGCGATTGGACCCTGAGATTACGGGAGTCTTGGTCTTGGTATTAGTCTGGGTGGTTTAAAAGAAGAAAGTAGGTGGGTCAAGAGCAGTTCTCAAACGAATCTGTACCAGTTATGAAGTTTGTCCAAATTAGTTTCTAAATCCATTATACAGCGCTAGAACATTCTGCAATAGAACATTATGCAATAATTAAAAAGGCCTATATCTGTGCTGCCCAGTATAGCCATTGGCACATGAAATTGGGCTAGAGAAAGTAAATTTTCAAATCTAACTGATTTAAACTTTAGTGACCATATGTGATCTGTGGCTACCATGGGGCAGAGCTCCATAAGATGAAAATTGCCAAGTATGGGGGCGCCTGGGTGGCTCAGTCGTTAAGCGTCTGCCTTCGGCTCAGGTCATGATCCCTGGGTCCTGGGTCGAGCCCCACATCAGGCTCCCTGCTCGGTGGGAAGCCTGCTTCTCCCTCTCCCACTCCCCCTGCTTGTGCTCTCTCTCTCTCTGACAAATAAATAAAATCTTTAAAAAAAAAAATTGCCAAATCTATATGAGAAAGGGCAGACATTGTGAGGGAACAGTTAAATGTGAGTATGAGGAAGCATAGAGCTCATAGGATTGAAAATGTCAGAAAGAATCAAATGTTTAATGAGCAATGGACATAATTCTTATTACGGCCCCTTAGCACAAAAACAAGTAAACTATGAAACATCTGTAAACATAAGATGTCAAACAGCCCAGTTTCCAGAGCTATGTGACAAACTGTAATTCCACTGAAATGAAAGAGATTGAACTTTGGCTTGGAATGGAGAATCGCAAAATGTGCCCCACTTGGGAAGCAGCCCCTATGAGTAAATGAGGCAGCATCAGGTCTAATCGCGAAGCCCATTAGGTGGAGGAGCTTCCTGAATGTCCTTCTTGCAGGCGTGTTGAACCTATGCAGGTGAGAGTCATCTGGGGGAAAGCTAATAGAGGAAGGAGTGCTTATATAATCACTGCTGAACTGGCAATGAGCTTGCTCATTGGCAGCCTAATGAAAAAGCCCATCTGGGGAGAAGATAAAGTTGGCATGTTGTCTGTTCCTAATGGCACAACCCAAGATATAGGCATAAATGGTGTTTGTTCAGTAATAACTGTGTCACAGATGTAGTGACAGAATGTCTAGTGTCTATAATAAGTTTAAGTATTGGGCGCCTGGGTGGCTCAGTTGGTTGAGCGACTGCCTTCGGCTCAGGTCATGATCCTGGAGTCCCGGGATCGAGTCCCGCATCGGGCTCCCTGCTCAGCGGGGGTCTGCTTCTCCCTCTGACCCTCTTCCCTCTCGTGCTCTCTGTCTCTCATTCTCTCTCTCTCAAATAAATAAATAAAATCTTTAAAAAAAAAATAAGTTTAAGTATTAGGAGAATTATAATCCGGAGCGTCAAGGGTCTAAGATGAAAAAAAAGTCTCCAGCAGCACTGGTTTCACATAGCACTGAATATTCACATGGAGATCCCACAGAGTTGAGGCAAAAGTGGCCCTACCTTGAGAATGAAGATACTCGGTTTTGAGACCTGGTTTCTGCTGGTTACCATGCGAGGGTCCTTTAGCAAGTTACTTACATACTCTTTGCCCCACAGTTTCCACGCGTGTAAAAATGGGGTTGGGACCGACTACCTCCTCAGATTCTCATAAGGGTCAAATAGAAAACGATTTGGAAAACTGCAACGCACTTTGCAAGTGTTACCGTCATCACTGTTGTTTTGACTTTCTCCATGGTGTTCCGAGAGGCGAATGGTGCAAGTTGATCACTTTACAGATGAAGGAATGAAGCTGAGAGGAAGGGGTTTAATGACCTGCCCAAGGTCACACAGCTATGTGGCCAGCACTCTCAGGGGGCTACGAGAAACCAGGCGGGGTTTAGCCGATGATCACAAAGTTTTCGTGTTTCTTCAGAATCCCTTGCTTTAGGAGTGCTTAAACTCATGAGATTGTGGGACTGGATGGGTCAGACGGCCTTGAGATTCAGACAAGAGAGGCCCTGCCCAGGGCCCCGTGTTTTAGTTAGAAAGGGCTGCAAGCTGGACCAAATCCAGCCTGTTTGGGTAAATAACATCTTATTAGAACATTCATTTATGAATTGTCTTTGGCTGCTTTTGTATTATGATGGCAGACTTGAGTAATCTCAATAAAGACCAAAGCCAAAAATATTTACTCTCTGGCCCTGGACAGAAAAGGTTTGCCCACTCCTGCTTTCCAGGGCCCCAGTATCACAAACCACACAAAAATAAATGTATTGAAGAGCACACGGGCCTTCTCTCCCTGGGGATCTATCTGATCAGCACCTGGCAGAGCGTGACCCATACCCCCAAATAGCCTCTGTCGTTACCAGCCCCTCCTCAGGTCTCAGGCCCCAGACCTCCACATCTGCACTGTGTGCACAAAAGAGACCACATCTGGATGCCAAGAAGGTTTAGGGCTTCTACTGTTCCTGACTCAGGTGGGCATGGAGGGCTTTGGAGTGCAGGGAAGATTTGAGATGCATAAGTACTCAGCTAACCGCAATGACAAATCGATCAATGCCCTTCCCCTCAGTTAGCATAAATGTAGTAGTAGGCTGTTGCTTAACCAAGTGTCAGTTCCTGGTGGAGCCGGGCATCCTTGCTTCTCTTTGAGTTTCAATTCCTGGTTCTGGGTCTGGGGGTGCTCACAGATTGGTGTGGTATTTACAACAGATGCACGTGGCAACTGGGAAATATTTTGCAATATTAACTCATATTACATTTAAACGATTTTCGTTTACATAGATCTTGATATAACATGAGTAAAATGTGATGCATTTCTTACATTGGCAACTCAATGGACGGGGAACACTAGAATCATGAACAACTTTATTTTTCTAAAATGATTTTATTTAAATAATTTTGATTGAAACTTCACATATGTTATATTTTGCCTTTTAATTTTAAAGATAAATTTCTAATTTTTAGAAAACAAATACATCTTTGAAAACATGAACATTTAAAAATGTTTCATGTTTTTCACCTTTATTTTCATTTGCATTATTTGATGGAAACCTATTCAAATTTTATATACTTTGAATACTGTTTTGACTTAATTTTATAATCCTTTGAGCATTAATGTCAATGAAATAAGATCTAGGTTTCTTATTTATGATGGTAGTCATGCCTTTTGGGTCTGGTAAGAGCAGAAATAACATGCCTATCTTTGATTTTATTTATTTATTATTTTTTTTAGACAACAGATGGGAAAGTGACTGAACAGAATCATTAATAGTGTTATTTGTCCCCCATCCCCCAACCTCCTGATAGGAATTCTCTCGTTGGAATTATCTTGATTACCTTCTACCTTAGTATTTCTGGGAATCTGTTTTTCAGGGGAAAAAAGTTCTCTTCAGTATTAGGACTACACAAACCCATGGGACTGCTTTCCTGGTGGGTTCAGGTCTCTTTCTCGAGTGGCTAATTTACTAGGAGTCTGCTTCTGAAAGGTTCCTGCAGCTGCCAACGCCGAGCTCCTTGAAGTCCCATCTGAGGCTGTCTTGCCCAGGAGGAGGAGGAGGGAGGACCTGGCCAGGAAACTGGAAACAAGGTGGCCTGCGTCCCTTTGTCCTGTAGAGAGCTGCTTCCCCTGGGGTGCATTAGGACCAGCCATTCAGGGAGCTAACCAAAAGCCCACTTCTCTTGTGGAGGGGAGAGACACACTTCCAAATCCACCCAGGGCTCTCCTGGAAGACTGGCACAAGCCATTTTTAATTATCCAAGGGGCTCCCAGGCCAGGGCTCAACTCTGGCACCCAGCGCCTGGGGGAGCTTCTCCTACACTGCAGAGGAAATACGTATTCGTTGGTTAGCTCATTCACTCACTGAGCAAATGTTGCACTGTTGTGCACTGGGCCAGCCACTGTGCGAGACATAGGACACAACTGTGAAACATGGTCTTCTTGTGGTATAATAAGACATACATTTGGCCTTTGTCTCTGATTCCTGGTGCTGAAGTTCCAGAAGCCTTGGAACTTCATCATAAGGCTGTCTTTTGTGTTTCATAACGAGCTCCTTTCTATCACACTTGACTTTATGCCAGGGAGGTGACTTCAGGTGGGGTCCCTAGAGAGCCTCGGATGGCGCCGATCACCAGAAGGACCCGAAGTTTAGAGGGTTGGTAGTTTCAGCCCCATCCACTGTCAGGGAGCAGGGGGGCAGGTTGCTGGAGATTGAAGTCCACGAAAACTCTTAAAACGGGCAAGAGAGAGTCAGAGCAAGAGTGTGATTATAGGACTTGAGCTACTGGGTCCAGCAGTACCTCATCTGAGGTGGATGGATGTCTCACTTTGCAGTCAAACACAAACCAACACACTCCCTTTCTTGTTTAAGTTCATTGAAGGTGGGGTTTTCTTCACTAACAAGCAGGAGTCTTGACTAAAAGAGCAGACAGGCAGAAAATCTGCTTCCCCAGAATGTGCCGGATGCCATTCTGAGAGACAGAAGACGGGAGGCATGGGCGAGTAGCTACACAGCGGCTGCTCTCGGGGCCCTGCTTATCCCCTTGGCCCACCCTGGGCATCCCCACAGCCTCCCGGGCCATTTCCATACACATCGTCAGCTTCCTCCTCAGTGCCTTTGTGTGGCTGTCTGCCATCAGTGGGCTCCCACTCCTTCCAATCTGCTCTCCAAGCACAGGACAGACTAAATCACAGTCTCTTAAATAAGAGAGTTGATTTCTTTTTCACGTGACAGTTTATGCTGGAATAGCAGCCTGGCCCGGTGACGTTGTCAGAGGTTCACGCTCCTTCCACGGTGTCTTCTCCTCATCCTTAGGGTGCTGACATGGTCCTAGGGGGTCCCAGCTGTGCCTGTGTCCTCATGTCTGTTGTTCTGGTTGTTGATTCACTGCTGAGGTACCCCGCGTTCCCTTCCGTCTCCGTTCTCTCTCTGTGCGAGTTTAGTGCCACTCTTGGGCACCTAGTGGCCCGCTGGCTCTCACAGAGAACTTGGTAAAGCCTGCAGACATCTTCTCTGCCATCTTGCCACTTCCATACATCTACACACTCCAATTTCTCCCACCTTCCAGATCCTTCCATCATCCCTTGCCTTCTCTAAATCTCAGTGTGGAGTAGAAAGCAGGGCACAGCACACCTCCAGAACCCATCAGTGGTTTCCCACTCCTTCCAATCTGCCCTCCTTCCCCCACTGGGAAAACTCCAGTTTGGATGAGGGAGTGGGGATCAGGGGAGTAAACCATGCCCCCTCATCAGGTTTTCTTACAAATCTATTTTTCACACCCTGGGCTTTTGTTGTTGTTCCTGAGACTTAGGCTTTTGACAATCAAAGGCCAAGAACTGACTTCTTCAGGTATTTCTCAGCTTTTCGCAGTGTCTCCTCATCTCTGAAGCAAGGTGGGTGTCAGGCCGACCAATGGGCAAGGGACACAGCATAGAAGGACGGGGGGGAGGAGAGAATCTCATCAGAGAAAACTTCGGTCTAGCCCCTTAACACCAGGAAAACCACAATGCTGTGACTGAATAGGACGCCTTAGCTTCCTGTCATCAAGATGGGAAACCTGTCTCACACACCAATGTCTGGTACATATTTTTGCCCCGGAAGCCTGAATAACCCCTGGGACTATTTTAATTTTGCAAAGAAAATTATGCACATTTCCCCATCTAGGCTGCTAGGTTGTGGACCTATTTCAAAGTAATAATAGCAAATGCCATGAACATGCCCTCAAATCTCATCTTTGTAGGAAATATGCCTGTCTCTGATTTGCCACTGACCAAATGTGTTTCCATTGTTGCGTCTCCAGGAATGAGACCCAGGCTGGGGGCTGGCAGCTCTACCCCATGGTGCCAGCCTTCGCAAGGCTGTGCAATCAAGTTGCCCACTTTCAGGTCTTTCTGGTCTACCTGCCAAGCCTCGCTTGCAGGGTGTGTAGCTACATGTAACTCCTGTGGCAGATGGTCAGGGTCACCTTTCAGTAAAATAAGGGAAACGTGTGTTGGTAGCCAACAACCTGCCTGCCATTTCTGGCACAAACATATTGCAGGTTGCAGATCCGTGCTCCACCTGCATGAAAACACGTCAACAAAACTTCAGGGGGCGCCTGGGTGGCTCAGTTGGTTGAGCGACTGCCTTCGGCTCAGGTCATGGTCCCGGGGTCCTGGGATCGAGTTCCACATCGGGCTCCCTGCTCTGCGGGGAGTCTGCTTCTCCCTCTCCCACTCCCCCTGCTTGTGTTCCCTCTCTCACTGTGTCTCTCTCTGTCAAATAAATAAATAAAATCTTTAAAAAAAAAAAAAAAACTTCAGGCAACGATGTCTTTCTAAAGTGTGTTCTGTGTAAAAGTGATAGATGTTATATGAAAATAGGGCTCTAGGATCAAATATATTTAGCAGGCCCACTTCCCAGAGTCTTTAACATACAAGTGCACATTGTAATGCCTGAGATGGGGGCATAATGTGTAATGTTGACCAACTCACTTGGCCCCCGAGCACTTTCTGGCACAGGGAGCTCCTGAGACTGTGGCTGGTTGGGACACACTTTGAGAAATGCTGTGGCAGTGTGCCCTTCTCTTGCCATAGTATATTGTTCTGTGGCTCTGACCGTTGTGGTTTGGGGTCAGAAGACAAGATTACCTTGTAGAAGCTAAGGGACTAAGAAGCAGCAATTTGGAGTCACTTTATAAAGGCAGCATCTCATCATTCCTGCAAATGTCCAGATATGAAGAAATCAATGGCTGGACCATTGCCACTGCTCACTTCAGGGCTGGGTTTGTCTGGCTTTGTGACTATGTGTCCAAGGTCCAAGTTGTTTCTCTTATTTATACTTTTTTTGGGGGGGAGGGGCAGAGGGAGAGAGAGAGAGAAAATCTTAAGCAGCTTCCATGCCCAGCACAGAGTCTGATGCGGAGCTCGATACCAGGACCCTGGGATCATGACCTGAGCCGAAGGCAGATGCTTAACGACTGAGCCACCCAGGTGCCCCAGAGAGAGAGAGAAAATCTTAAGCAGGTTCCATGCCCAGCGCAGAGCCTGACGCGGGACTTGATCGCACGACCCTGAGATCATGACCTTACCCCAAATCAAAAGTCAGATGCTTAACCGACTGAGCCACCCAGGGGCCCCATACTTTCTTTTTTGACACAAGCACAGTCTTCAATAACCCTGAAACATGGTAGGGATCATACAAAGCCATGCAGAGTTTTTTTGGGTGATAAAACCAGTGGCTTTTTTATTATTAAATTCATTCATCCACCTACTGTTCAGCGCCTACCAGGTAGTGGGCCCTATAGAACATGCAAGGTTGAATAAGGCAAAGTCTCTATTCTTAAATATCTCCTGTGCCGGCTCTATCTGATGTCTTCAGCCATTTGTGTTCTAGGAAATGTTACAGTAATGCATTTATAGATAAAGGAACCCATCTGGAGATGAAGTAAATAGCTGGTTCAAGTTTTGGTGCCATGAGAGGAGAGGCTGTTCCAAGGCAGCTGAAAAAGGAAGGAAGATCGTTATTTCACTTCCACTTAATTTTAGTGAACTTCTTGGAAGAGGTGGTATTTTGACAGATCTGAAATAAGAGCATTGGACTGATCTCAAGACAAGTCGTTCAATAAATGTATGAGGATCCAGGCTTGGAAATGTTAACACTGTGAATGAAACGAGGCCACCTCCACTGACAGCTCAGAAGCTGGGTATTCGGAATGTCTCTGTACACTGTTGAAGAAGGTTCTTCTGCTTTCCTAATTCCCACCATTATGAGCTGCCGAGCCAGTGTTTCATCATAATCTTGGCCCTTAAATGGTACAGTTCATCCAAAGATGACAGGGTTTTATGAATAGAAATTTGGCCTTGGACCCAGTTTGTAATAAATCATACGCTTCATTATACAGGTGAGGAAAAGGGACCAACTGCTGGATAACAGATTTGCCGTGCGGCAAGAGGGCAGACTCCGTGCAGTGTTTCAGAAAGGGTCCCTTGTGAACTTTGACCCATGAGGTGACTTTCTTTTGGAGGCAGTGGTGTGGAAGGAGGACCGTAAGAGGCCCAGGAGAGAAAGAGGGAAAAATTGGGGGTGCATGTTCCCTCCAGCCACTACTCCATCAAAATCATTTGAGGCCCCCAGAGAAACGTTAGCATGGTATGGTGCTCCATAAATATTAGAGGAGAAAATAAAATGCTTTTTCTATTCAAGCCCAATCAAGATCTACATGAAGAACTGGAGAATTTTTCCTCTCACTCACAATTAACAAAAGACCTATTAATAATGTTAGGATGTGACCTCACTGTGGTTAAAAAATATCTGTGTTGCTGTTATGTGAAATGGCAGGTAAACCATTCGGGACTAGGGTGGACAATGAGAAATATAAACATAAGAGAGAAAAGGAAATAAAAATGCGGTGGCAATAAAAGACTTGGATTGACACCAGTACTTTCTTTTTTTTTTTTTTAAGATTTTATTTATTTGCGAGAGAGAGAATGAGAGACAGAGAGCATGAGAGGGGGGAGGGTCAGAGGGAGAAGCAGACTCCCCGCCGAGCAGGGAGCCCGATGCGGGACTCGATCCGGGACTCCAGGATCATGACCTGAGCCGAAGGCAGTCGCTTAACCAACTGAGCCACCCACACGCCCCGACACCAGTATTTTCAAAGAAGCCCACACAACTTCAGATTCAATAGAAGTCCCTTTGCCAAGGACTCTGACACATTGCATCTATCAGCAGGCTGGCTGCTTATTCCTAAGGAACATCCCTAAGACTGCCCTTTCCCGTTGGTCCTCTGAGCCAAAGCCCACCTTGTTCTCGGCTCCTAATGCTGCAGCCATCATTGTACGGCCCTTAAGCTCAGTCAGGCTGCTCCATATGCTGCCTCAGAGTTATAATCCACCTTCTCTGATTTTGCCACACTCACAGACGTTCATTTTTTTTCTCCATCTGTAACGGAGGAAATAACAGATAATTAATTTGGTGACTAATTAAACCTCAACAAGGCACTCGGACTTGTCTTGGTTTGTTTGGTGGCCTGCTGAAGCAGTGGACCCAAAGCTTTGGTTGATTTCAGTGGCCTGGAATCTCTGCATTTGACTACAAGTGAGAAGTGGTACCTGGTGTTGGAGAGGGGACAGGATGCAGGTGACTTTGCCTCTCTTTGGGTTCCACAGACAGTTTGGGAGCCCTTCTAAGAGAGAAAAGTTAAGAACAAAAGCTAGAGAAGTTGTTTTTCTAAAGAGATCTGTGATACTGGGGTGAGATTGTAAGGTGGATGGTGAAGGCAGGATGCCCCAGCAAAGCTGCTAAGTCCTCTCCCCACTGCCCCAGGTGACAGGAGGTCGCAGAACAGGGGAAGGGCTACTTTCCCCCCCTGCTGCAGAAAATGGCCCCTGGAGGCCTGGCAGCTTTGAGAACAGAAGCCTGTGATAAACAACCACGGGCTGGCCAGAAACCTAGTGTAGATTTGTGAGTGGGCCATTATATGCTCTGTCGGGGGAGAATAAAGGAAAACGTTAAAAAGAATAAGCCAGTTCATTCGAGATAGAAGCTGCTGGTGCCTGCCAATTATCTGTGTGCTCTGCTCCTCCTGTGGGCACTGCCAGATGACATCTCCCAGCCCCCTTGCATGCAGGGACAATGTGACAAGTCTTGGCCAATGAAATGTGAGTGGAGCGATGGACACCACTTCCAGGCCTGGCTCCCAAAACCTTCTGTGAGATCCTCCACACCCTCTCTCTTCGTTGATCTGCTGGCTGGATGTAGAGAACCCAGTAGAGGACTCTAAAACCCTAGGTGACAAAAAAATTAGTTAAAAAAAAAAGAAAAGAAAAGAGGGGCACCTGGGTGGCTCAGTTGGTTGAGCAACTGCCTTCAGCTCAGGTCATGATCCTGGAGTCCCGGGATTGAGTCCCGCATCGGGCTCCCTGCTCAGCAGGGAGTCTGCTTCTCCCTCTGACCCTCCCCCCTCTCATGCTCTCTCTATCTCATTGTCTCTCTCAAATAAATAAATAAAATCTTAAAAAAAAATTAATTAAAACCCTAGGTGACAACAGAGCCACAAGATGGAAGGAGCCTGGATCACTGAATGACAGCGTGGAACAGAGTCTCTCATACACACCACACCCCCATCTTCACTGGATGTGATGTGAGCGAACATGTAAACTTTTTTGTGTTAAACTACTGAGATTTGGAGCTTGCTCGTTACAGTGACTACCATACTGGCTAATACTGAACTGAAGGTGAGAAGTCATGACATTGAGAGAGGGGCTGAGGCTACCTAGTACCTTCTCAAATGTTTTTCAGTGAAGTTTCCAGAAGTGCAAACAGGAGTACATGCTTATCCCCAGGTCCTGGGGCTCGTGACCCAACTGGTTCACTTCAAGTTTCAGTTTCCCCTTAGCCTTCTGAATGGAAAATTTGTCTTCTTTTCTATAAGATATTTGTGTTTATCTTCACATAAAAGTAATCTTTTCTGAGTGTTAGCCCTCCAGTTGAATAGCCTTTTAACCTGGCCTCCCAAGTGGCTGCCTGTTACAGTTGGGCTCCAAAGATCCCTTCCCCCTCCCTTTGCCCTGGTTGTTTGGTGCAAAGCAAAGCTCCGTCCGGAAACCCCTGTGCAGGCTTTCAGTGAGTTAACACCCATCAGATTTCAGATGTTTGATTTAGTTCTTTAAAAACAAAAATGAAAATCGCTTCTCAGCCTTTTGGCTAAGATCAAGTGTAAAAACAAAAATGAAAGCAAACTTGGTCTCATTTTTTGTTAATGCTGAGGCTATTCAGAATGTTTTAATAATTTGGTTTGACCAAAAAGAGCTTCTTATGGTTTTGGTTTTAGTTTTAGACAGAGCTAATTAAAAAAAAAAGAAGAAGAAGAAGAAGGAAAAAAAGTCTGGAGACGTTTACTGAAGCCATGTCCCTCTTCGAGGTGGGGTAGCCAAGGTGTAAAGATAGCTAATACCATTTTCCCTGCCTTAGTGGGTTTTCCTCCTGTTCTGATTGAGGTCACACTGCCCAGATGGTGACAAGCCAGAGATGTAGCCTGGGCCCTGGAGATTCACCTAGTCAACACTTGATTTTCAAAAAGGAATCCTTCAAGATTACCTTAGATCGGGGAAAGGCACCTGAGTCCACTTCTGGACAAATTGAAAGCGCCCAATTCTCTTTATCTTTTCTCAGTCTTATTTTCTTATCTTCAGTGATTTGTCTGGGAGAATCACTGAGAAATTTGCTGCCAGAGACAGAGCAAGCTCACTGGGCTGCCATCAGCAGAGGTGTGAGCATCAGAAGGAGTCACGCTTGGACCAGCTTCTCCATATCTTACTGTCTTAATTTTACCCTATGATCTTCAACATAGACTTAACAACCATTGTGTCAATATAGGACCTTCAAAAAAGTTGTTGAAACAGAAAGAATGGAAACAGGGACTTGAAGCAATATTTATGTATCAATATTCATAGCAGCATTATTCACAATAGCCAAAAGATTGGAAGCACCCCATGTCCATTGATGGATAAACATGGATAAATAAAATGTGATATACACATACAATGGAATACTATTCAGCCTTAAAAAAAGGAAGGAAATTCTGACCCATGTTGTAACACGAATGAACCTTGAGAACATCATGCTAAATGAAATAAGCCAGTCACAAAAGGACAAATATTGTACAGTTCCTCTTATATGAAGTACTTAGGGTAGTCAGATTCATAGAGACAGAAAGTGGAAGGGTGGTTGCCAGAGGCTGTGGGGAGGCAGAAATAGGGAGCTAGTGTTTAATGGGTCAAGAGTTTCAGTTTGGGAAGAAGAGAAAGTTCTGGTGATGAACAGTCGGTGATGGTTGCAGGGCAATGTGAAGGTGCTTCGTGCTGCTGAACTGTCATTTTAACATGGTGAAGACAGGAAATTTGATGTTCTGTGCATTCTCCCACAGGTAAAATGGTTGAAGGGACATGACATTGGAGAGTATGTTTAGGTGACAGTCCCCTCGTGGTTCCTTTGCCCTCAGATACACCTGGGCAGTTGGAGTAATTTCTTTAGTTACACATTTTGTTTGCATATAACACCCAGTTAGTGATTTATTTTGCTGCTTTAGACTCCTGAGGAAAAGAATAAGACAATTTCCTCCCTTTCCCTCACAGCAAAGAGCCAGGCTTTTGTGTTCTTCAATTCTGTGCCCACTTCTCCCACAGAGAATGGTTGGCTTTTCTGTGTTTTAAAAGCTGCTGAAAAGACAACCCCACCCAGGTCTCTATTTAGTCATTCTGGACCGTTCTAGGGAGAGTTGGGAGTCACCCAAGATGGGGAAGGGTTAGAGCAGGGGGGGTGGAGCCCGGGAGTTTGAGATGGGGGCTTTGAAGGACTGGGAGGGGCTGCAGCCTGAATACTAAGAGGTGGGTGGGAGGTTTTGGATTTGGGGGGGGTGGGCCCCCAATGGAAAGTTATGTTAACATTTCAGAGAAGGCGCCACTGATTGCAGCAGAGGGTTTCAGGGCAGGGCCTGTGTCAGTGAGGAGGTGGCCATATGCCCACACTCTGGCAGCCTACGGCTTGGAGAAGAGCCCACCAAAGGCATAGAACCAATGCCGGAGGCAGCGGCAGGTAGCAAAAGGAGCCTCATGCCCAGGACAGCCACAGTGGATTAAGGAGCAGGCACCACCTCTATTTTGGAGGACCGCATAAGCTTCCCTTTCAAGTGCCAGTCACTAGAGGGAGGGGGGAGGGCCCCGGCTTGGGGGGGTGGGGAAGGAGAGAGGAATAAATGCTCAGCTGGATAGGAGTCAATGGAGAAGAAACAAAGAAGTATGTCAATGCCTACATCTTTTTTTTTTTTTTAAAGTCCTGATATTTATTTATTTATTTTTATTCTTATGTTAATCCCCATACATTACATCATTAGTTTTAGATGAAGTGTTCCATGATTCATTGTTTGTGCATAACACCCAGTGCTCCATGCAGAACGTGCCCTCTCAATACTCACCACCAGGCTAACCCATCCTCCCACCCCCTTCCCCTCCAGAACCCTGTTTGTTTTTCAGAGTCCATCGTCTCTCATGGTTCGTCTACCCCTCCGATTTCCCCCGCTTCATTCTTCCCCTCCCACTACCTTCTTCTTCTTCTTCTTTTTTTTTCTTAACATATATTGCATTATTTGTTTCAGAGGTACAGATCTGAGATTCAACAGTCTTGCACAATTCACAGCGCTTACCAGAGCACATACCCTCCCCAGTGTCTATCACCCAGTCACCCCATCCCTCCCACCCCACCCCCACTCCAGCAACCCTCAGTTTGTTTCCTGCAATTAAGAATTCCTCATATCAGTGAGATCATATGATACATGTCTTTCTCTGTTTGACTTATTTCACTCAACATAACACCCTCCAGTTCCATCCACGTCGTTGCAAATTCACTGCCTACATCTTTAACAAGTGCCTGGCACACTTCCAGCCATCACGATTGTCCATATTTTACTCCAGATCCAATCTGTGGCTCCTATTGTCTTCTTACACTGGGGGACACTTCGGAACACGTAACAGATGGCTGTGTGTGGCAAGAGCACTCCTTCCCGGCTGCCAGGAGGGAGTTTTGTCATAAATGCCTTTCTCTTTCACCCCCCAAATATTTTTGCTTCATATCAAAAGCAATATATTGTGTTGATATTGTAGAAAAGTAGAAAGAAGAAGACGTAAATCTCCCATAATGCTACTAGCCCAGAGACAACCACTCCTAACATTTCACTGCATTTCCTTCGCTGTTTTCCCCGTGCATTGTTTCATGTTTTTAGCCAGGTACGTCTTGCAGGTCCCACTGCCCACGTGTGCTGATGAGCTTATACTAAACGCTTCTGATTCCAGGCCCTTCATGAAGTGGCAGACAGAGCCGGGAGGACAGCGTCACTAAACAGAGAACGCTAACCCACCCATAAAGGACGCAGACACCACCTTCTCAGCAGATTCCTCATCAAACAGACTTGATCTGAACATAAGCAGTTTAGATTATATTCAGCTGGTTCCAAATGTTTGTTGGCACTTACATGATATTTACCCATAAAAACAAGACTGTAAATGCTGGTTAGATCGGCAGGCCATAAAACCTGAGGTGACTGAGAGGTCGTTGATAACTGCTCTGATCACAGATTCCTCCCAAGCCTTTCTGAATTCTAGGTCCCTCTGAGACCCAAATCCCAGATGTCCAAGTCTTGACCCCTCACCTGGTCATGAATCTCTAAACTCTCAGAGTGCGTAGATTTGGCTGGGCAGATGGCAATGGAAGGTCAAAAGCAAGGTAAGAGGACTCAGGTGGGAGAGACACACACCATTCACAAGTCCAGCACTGCTAATTAGGGAGTCAGCATTGAAATCACGGGCTTTGGAGACAGCCCTGCCTGGGTTCAAATTCCGGCTCTGCCTTTGATTAGTTGTGTGTGAGTTTGGGCAGCTCACTGAAACTCTTCGAGTCTCAGTTTTCTCATCTATAAAATGGGAATAATAATACATATTCTTAAGGATTTATTTGAAGATTAGATAAGATAGGACATGATTTCTCAAACTTGAGAATGACAGTATCTTATAGATTCCCACCGTTGATTTGAATTTCTTAAATTAGGACATTTCCTAAATACTGACAAATACACTCTTTACAACTACAAAACCAAAGGCAAGATTACAAATTAAAAAGACCCAGCCAAATTAAAATGGATTAGTGTGATTAATGATGTTATTTGCCAAAATTAATTCTGCTTCTTGAAATACTAGTTTCTAGGACATGGTTCTTTTGAACTTGGCATCCCTAATCCACCATATGCTATGCAGTGGTTCAACTTGCCTCCAACCTTTCTCTAGTCTAGGAGGGCTGGAGGCTGTGTGTAGCCCTTGACAGGTCTCATTTGATCCTCACAGGACTCATTTTTTTTTTTCAATTAGTTGCTGTTATAAGAGAATTAAGACATTACCCATAAAATCTGTCCTTCCAGCTTCTCTTGAAAAGCTGGAAGATCTAGCCCCACAGGGCTGCAGAGTCTGGAGCTGAATGGCAGTCCCCTCTCGCCAGAGCTGGGCTTCCCGGTGGACCCCACCTCCACCCCCCTGGCTGTCCTCATTTGGGTTAGCTGCCAGCCCCTGTGCCATTTGGGTCTGTGACCTCTTCCTATGGGACTTACTGAAAAGCACGTATTCTTTCTCCACTCGTCTGCGACAATTAAACAGCACTTCAAGATACCAACAAAAGGTGAGAAGCACAAGAGCAAAAAAGTTCTGCTGAAATGATGATCAGTATTCAATTCTAAGGTGCCCATCCAGATGACCTGGCCAAGTTTCTTTATGTAAATGTGTTAGAAGATTATTATTGAAGTGAAAATACAAAATGTTTAAATCCTCCTAGGATATCTTTAGTTCCTCCAGGATCCCTGAACCCCAGTCTGAGCACCGATTCGCTCTCAGCCCTCAGCAGGAGCCAGCACTGCCGACATCTTGATTTCAAACTTCCAGCCTCCAGCGCTGTGAGAGAATAAATTTCTGTTGTTGTTGTTTTTAAAGACTTTATTTCTTTATTTGTCAGAGAGAGAGAGCAAAAGCAGGGGGAGCGGGGGCGGGGGGGGGAGAAGCAAGCTCCCCGCTGAGCAAGGAGCCTGACGTGGGGCTCGATCCCAGGATCCTGGGATCATGACCTGAGCCGAAAGCAGATGCTTAACCGACTGAGCCACTCAAGCACCCAGATTTCTGTTGTTTTAAGGCACACAGTTTGGAGAAATGTGTTAGGAAAGACTTACGGAACTAATACTGTCACCTTGCATAGAATCGGACCCCAGAAAAAAATGAGCTGGATGGGACTGTGACTGAAAGGAAAGAAACTAAGGAGAGGGAACAGTATCCATCCAAATATGCAGTAGGTGGTCTCCCATCCCTCGCCCCCAGTGGACGCGCTGGTGGACTAGGGCCCACTCTCCCCCAGGCTGCCCTCTTCTGTCTGTTGCTTCTTCAAGGTATACTCTCCACTCCCGTGCACCTCCTCCTCTCTCTACATTTGTGGGGAGCCCTGGGTGGATTGAGCCATCAGAGCAGGTGCATGGCTGGGAGAGAAGGATGAGAAGCAGGGTCCACCTCGGGAGTGGGAGATGGCTGCTGGAAACAGGGAAGGCCAACAGGGCCGGGAGGTGGGTAGCATCTGATAAACGTTCTGTCCAAAATTTGAACCAGGCAGACCGTGATACACAGCATCTAAAGACAACGCCGTTAGTATCTACAGTGAAGTCTTTGTTCTGGCTTAGCCAATACAATACAAAACTTTTTTCATTTAAGGAAAAAAGAAATCTAAATAGCACTCCATCTTCAACAAAGCTGTGTACGGAAACAAACCATCCTTACAGTGTGCATTTTTAAGGAGATGTTCCAATTTTCTGCACACTCTTCCAGGGCTGGTATGAAACCTTTCTGTGCCACACAGGGGAGCTCTCCCAGCCAGTGTGTTCCCACCTCACACATCGCTGCCAGCCATGGCCATGGCCATGGCCGCGGCCACGGACAGGATCTCAGATGGACTCTGACCATCTGGTCCTTACACCCACTTAGCCTGCTGCCATCTATCTGTTGTAACATTTCTGTCTGTCCTCAGATCTTTGGAATGAGCTGAGTGTATTTTATCAGACCTTTTGTCTCCTCATCTGTGACCTTCATGCCCTTCACACTGACACGCTGTGCTCAACTTTCAACCAAGTGTTTACTGCTGGTGGCACTTTCTCCTGCATTCATGTCCTACCATCCTGGTATTTGCATTGCATTAATATGCAGATTAAATGAAATGAAACACTTCCTCTTTGGTTGAGAATTCACAGTTTTAGGGCTGGAGATCGGCGGGTTTAGTGTTTCATAAGTACGGCTCAGTGGTATTTAATGCATTCACTAACAAGTTAATTTTATAGATACCGACAAACTGATTCTAAAGTTTATATGGAAGGGCGCCTGGCTGGCTCAGTCAGTAGAGCATGCAACTCTCAATCTCAGGGTTGTGAGTTCAAGTCCCACATTGAGCATGCAGCCTGCTTAGGAAAAAACAAAAACAAAAACGAAGTTTATATGGAAAGACAAAAAAACAAAAAAACAAAAAACCACCCCAGAATAGCCAATAGTATATTAAAGGAGAAGAACAAAGTCGGAGAACTGACACTCCCTTTCCTTCAAGACTTACTATAAAGCTACAGTAACTGTGGTATTGTCAAAAGAATAGACAAATAGATCAGTAGAACAGAACAGACAGCCCGGAAGCAGACTCACATAAATACAATCAAATGATCTTTGACAAAGGAACACAGCAATACAATGTGTAAAAGGTAGTCATTTCAACAAATGGTTCTGGAACAGCTGGACTTCCTCATACAAAAAAAAAAAAAAATGAGTCCAGACACAGACCGTATTTCCTTCACCAAAATTAATTCAAAATGGATCAGAGACCTAAATGCAGACTGCAAACCTATGAAACTCCTAGAAGATAACATAGGAGGAAATCTAGATGACTGTGCATTTGACTTTGACAATGACAACACCAAAGGCAAGATCCATGAAAGAAGTCATTGGTAGGCTGGACCTTATGGAAATTAGAAAGATGTGCTCTGCAAAAGACACTGTTATGAGACTGAGAAGACAAGCCACAGAACTGGGAGAAAACATTTGCAAAAGACATATCTGATAAAGAACTATTAATCAAAATATACAAATTCAAATTCAAAAGAAGGAAACAAACAACCTGATTAAAAACTGAGCAGAAAAACCTGAAAAGACACTTCACCAAAGAACACATACAGATGGCCAGTAAACATATGAAAAGATACTCCACATCTTTTATCATTAGGGAATTGCAAATTAAAACAAGGTACTACACACCTATGAGAATGGCCAAAATCCAGAACGCTGACACCACCAGCTGCTGGTGAGGATGTGGAGCAACAGAATTCTCATTCGCTGTTGTGGAGAATGCAAAATGTACAGCCACCTTAGAAGGTCACTTGGCAGGCAGCAATTGTGCTCCTTGGTTATAACTCAAATGACAAACACTTGCACACAGATCTTTATGGCATCTTTATTTGTAATAGCCAAAACTTGGAAGCAACCAAGAATGTCTTTCAGTAGGCGAATGGATATATGAACTGTGATATATCCAGACAATGGAATAGTATTCAGTGCTAAAAAGAAAGGAGCTATCAAGCTATGACAAGACATGGAGGAAACTTAATGGCATATTACTAAGTGAAGGAAGCCAATCTGAATAGGCTATATACAGCATGATTCCAACTATATGAGTTTTTGGAAAAGCCATGTCTGGAGAAGAATATATATTAAAAATGATTTTTGGTACGGTGCCTGGGTGGCTTATTTGTTAAGCGTCTGCCTTCAGCTCAGGTCATGATCCCAGGGTCCTGGGATTGAGCCACGCATCGGGCTCCCTACTCAGCGGGGAGCCTGCTTCTCCCTCTCCCATTCCCCCTGCTTGTATTCCCTCTCTGTCAAATAAATAAATAAAATCTTTAAAAAAAAATGATTTTTCGTCCAGCATTTCTAAATCAGGGAATTGATTTTAAGGAAGTCACAAGAATTTTCATCCTAATATTACTCATAAAGGACAGATTGAAATTACCTAAATGGTTAATAAAAAGTGTTATGGCATATACATATGAGATTCCACCATCCAACGTGAAAAGTCATGTTATTTAAGTGTATTTATTGACACAGACTTTTACAATACACTAATGGGGGGGGGAAAGATCTGATTACCAAAACATATATATGGTATGATTCCATCTTTTAAAAAAAATCATATGTCCCTAAATACATATAAGAAATCTGGGTGTAGTAGTCACATAGGTGGGTATGACAGAGAATGTTAGTTGACCCAACATCTGTTCTCTCTTCCATGGTGGTAGAATTTTTGACAGGATTCATGGCAATCCAGCTAAAGACTACATTTCCCAAGGATGCCTGGGTGGCACAGTCTATTGGGTGTCCCACTCTTGGTTTTAGCTCAGGTCATGATCTCAGGGTTGTGAGACTGAGCTCCATGTCGGGCTCCATGCTCAGTGTGGAGTCTGCTTGAGTTTCTCTCTCCCTCTCCCTCTGTCCCTTCCACTTGTGCTCTCTCTCTCTCAAATGAATAAATAAACCTTAAAAGGGGGCGGGGGGGCACCCGGGTGGCTCAGTTGGTTAAGCATCTGGCTTCGGCTCAAGTCATGATCCTGGAGTCCTGGGAGCACCCTGCTCGTGCTCTCTCTTGCTCTCTCTCCCTGTCTCTCAAATAAATAAATAAAATCTAAAAAAAAAAAAAAACTACATTTCCCAGCCTCCATTGCAGCTAGATAGGACCATGTGACTATGTTCGGGCTAATGGGATCTGAACAAAAATGCTGTTTGCAACTATAGGTGATTCTCCAAAAGAGAAGGGGCATGTTCTCCCCTCTGTATTTTCTCCTTTTCCAGTGGTGGAATGAAGTAGTGGTGAAGAGCCATCTTGGACCACACACACAGGTGGAACAGCCAGGAATTTTGGAGCAAGAAGATGGAAAGAACCTGGGTCTCTGACAGTGTCTCAGAGCAGAGCCAAAATACTGAGTCCAATGCTTGCATGAAAGTGAAATAAAATCCTATGCTTTTTAAGCAACTATTTCTTTAGGTCTCTTAAATGTGGCTAAATCAGTATTTATCCTACCCAATGCACACAGGGAAAAGACAAGTTACAGAAGGGAATGATTAGCAGAGAAATGCAGCTGATAAGTCAAGTAAGGTGAGGGCTAGAAAGCATCTGCTTGGTGAAGCAACAGTGAAATCACTGCTGACCCCAGCCAGGGAGAGCATTTTCAAGGGGTAATAAGATCGAAAGCTCAGTTCTAGGAGTGAACTCCAAGTGAGGAAGGATGGACAGTAAATGGAAGCACATTGCCAAGTTTAGCTGGAAAGGAGGCAATACCTAGGTGATCACTGGAGAGTGCCATGGAGCTGGAGAACAATCCTGCCTCACATCTCTTGTCCTCTCTCATGGCATTCTCAGAGAATGGGAGCCTCTCCTAACAATAATCGCTAACATTCTTGGCCTGTCTTACTTACTGGCAATTGTGTAATGAGTCACTCCAAACTTAGTGGCTGAAACCACTATAATGTATTTATTATTTGTCAGGATGCTGTGGGCTGGCTGGGCTACCATGCTTCCTGTGGTGTGGGCTGGAGCACCAGCATGCCCAGAAGGCCCAAAGCACTGGTTATTGGTGGACCAGAGGTCTGTTCTACATGGTTACTTGAGCTTCCCCATGGCGTGGCGGCTAGGTTCCAAGAAGAAACATTTCAAGTGTGCAAGAACACGAGTTGCTAGTATTTTCTAAGGCTTAGCCTGAGACTAGCGTGGTGTCAGTTTCATTACATTGTATTATTCAAAGTGGATCACAGGGCCACCCAGATACAAGGGGAGGGGACTACCTCAGGACACAGATACCAGGAGGCACTGAGGACTACCGGAATAACAGTCTATCACACGGAAATGACTCGGAGGGGAGGGAGAGATTGCCAAGGGCAGGAGGAAATTTTGGGGGGAGATAGGTATATTTCTATATTGATTGTGGTGAAGGTTTCACAGGTGATACATGTATCGAACTTATCAAACTGTACCTTTTAAACTTACACAATTTATCGTATACCCATTATACCTCAATAAAGCTATTTTTAAAAAGAGAGCAATCTACTTACAGAATGGAGGAATATTTCAGTAAATTATGGTATATCCATTAGGTGGAATCTTCTATAGCGACTACCACTGATAAGAAGAGTCTGAAGGGAGGCTGGGAAATGTTTATGACTGAGGACAAATGGGAAAAGTGGTATGAAATTCAGAGCACGCCGAAAATTTCATAAAAATGTGTATGTGTAGGCAAGGCTAGAAAAGCTTTTGCAAGATGAAAATATCTTCATTAGGGAGGTAGAATACCATGGCTTTTCTCCTTTAATTGTCGACATTTCCTGCTATGTTGCTGTATTTTCTTTATCATTAACGTCCCGGTCCTTTCATTTTGCATTCACTCGGTTGTGGACATGTCAGGCCTCTTCAGCTCACGCTCTGACAGTGCAGATCCTGCGTCTGTCCACAGCCCTCTGTTGCTGCATGGACCACTCCTGACACAGGGACACTTGCCCTGGGCTCTAGAGGGGGGGACAGCGGCGCTGCCTGGAGTGACACAGCACCTCTGTGTTTGTCAGCCCTAATAACAGGCTCTCTCCCTCTCCACCTGGAGCTGTCACACAGGCTGCCAAACCCAGACAGGTTCTATTTCATAACGACTTCCTTATTAGTCACTCTCTTCCCACTTCCCTTTCCTGCCACCTTCTTCTAAAAAAGCTCACCGGCTCAGCAAGCTCCGTGTGTCTGCACGCTGGCCAGGCGTCCAGCTCCCAGAGTGAAGTGTGGGCAGCAGGTCCCTGATAAAGGATTGCAAGCCGGAGCCAGAGAGGCCCCTGCCGGGTCCCTGCCATCTGGCTGCATGCAGGAGCCCGACGGCCAGGGTGCTCCATTTGCATCCAGCTCCAGCCATGGCTTCTGTCGGGGAAGCTCTTTGGTCATCAGCCGCCAACTTGATGTCTGTTAAACTGTTCCTCAAGGTGGCCACGCTAAAACTCAGTGCAACACAACAGAAGGACCAGCGTGCTATCTAATCGATTTGTTCCTAAAATGAGACTTTTTGCTTTGGGCAGAAGACCCATCAGTTTCCGGTGAGGACAGCCGAGGCACTCCCAGAGAAAATGTAGGTCCTCGGCAGCTCGTGGGCTGTCTGGCCTCCAACAGCTGTCTTCTGGGTCTCACCGGTCCTCGTGTCTACCCTAAAGCAGCCTTTCAGAGCCATCTTCTCTCATATTTCCCCCCCTTACCCTTAGCCTCTCTCACTGTCTTTTTGACTCTCTCCTTTACATTTGCACAACACTTTTGGCAGAAATACCTTTTGCAAGCTGTAGTCACCATGTAACGGTAATGCCGGGGTGCCGTCTGGGTGGGAGATGTCAAGGGACAGGTGATGACGTGCTGTGTTGCAGCTGGGATCCTTTGCCCTTTCCCTCTCCTCTTCTGCCTTTCCCTGAGCCCCTACCAGGCAAGAAAATGCAAGCATGGGAACAGGTGCACATCCGCTCCTCCCTCCCCCACATTCTGGAAGGAGAAAGAATACCAAGAAGGCTTCCTTTTCAGTGTTCATGATTTACATGATGAAAAATGTTTCCTGTCTGTGGCCATTTCATTATTATGGTAAATATACAGGAAAACAGTGGGGAAACGTAATCAAGTTGGGCCCCCAATGATTTAAAATTACATTTATTTATGCCTCATCCAGAAAGCTTTTTTTGATAAGAAACTGGGTGACTTGAGGGAGCTAGGTTACTTTTTAAGGTTAAAAAATGCTAACTGTAATATTAAAAAAAAGGGATGGTGTTGGAAATCCTTCAGACATCCTAAGTACTGGGAATAAAGATTTTAGATGTTATTTCCATTTTCACAGATGGAGAAGCTTGAAGCACTGATAGGACTTGATTGTCCCGAATTGCAGACCCTTGCCAGTCCCCACAAGGTGATGATGTCCTTGAAGGTCGACTCTGCCATGTGGAGACATTTTTGCAGCCCCATTAGATCGGGCACGGTAGGGATTCAGCAACTATCTATTTATTAATAAACAACTGTTTCCTGGAAAGGACCAACAATATCCATATGTTGAACATGGTCACTTTTATTAGGACAATTAGTTATTTAATAAATGTATCAATTGTGTATGCCCTCCATATTTCAGTCACACCAGGGGTATTAGCTGAGCTAGCAGGTGTAGCTAGGAATGGACAGCAACAGGCAAATTAAGAATGCCTTAGCTTCTCAGAGGGATACTATTTTCACATATGGCATCGATTCCTGGGAGTCTGTGGGACAGTGAGGACTATTTGTGCAATTTTACAGAGCTGAAGCTGCTTGCACGAGCTGCATTACTCGACCTGCCTGAAGCCCTTGAGGATATAAGTGTTTACCCCGTCACATGGCAGGACTGAATGAGGCCAGTGTTGGGTGTTGGGCTAGCCTGGGACTCTCTGCCCAGGCTGTATGTTAATATCACCTGTGGAACTTCTTTAACTCTACCTGTTGCCCGGGTTCCTCCCTGGACCAATTATATCAAGAGCTCTGGAGCTGAGTCCAGGTATCCTATTTTTAAAGCTCTCTAGAGGGATCTCAGATGGAGCCAGGGCTGGCACTTTCTGGAAAGCCATAGGGAAAAAGAGGCACAAAGAAGGAAAGGTAAGAGGAAAGAATCCCTTTCTGCTCTCCACAAGCTCCCAGTTTGCTTCCCGCCAGCAATCCTGCTCGAACTTGACTGTGTACACAGACCACATGGGGGTCTGGCTGAAATGCGGATTCTGATTCGGTAGGCCTGGCTGGGGCTTGAGACTCTGCATTTCTAGTGAGCCCCCAGATGGTACAGATGCGGTTGGGTAGCAGGCCACACTTGGAGTAGCAAGGATCTAGAGCTGCAAGGTCTAATAATGTGCCCGTGAGCCACGTGTGGCTACTGGGCATGTGAAATGTGGCCGGTCCAAGTTGTGATCTGCTGTAAGTATAAAGTAAACACAATTTTGAAGCTTTATTATGAATAAAAGAATATAAAATATCTCAATAGTAACTTTTATAGTGATTACATGTTGAAATGATATCTTAGATAAAGCAGGTTAAATTTAATATATTGTGAGATTAATTTTACCTGTTCTTTTTTTTTAATGTAGGTACCAACAAATTTAAAGTTCCCTATTGACTTGCATCATATTTCTGTTGAACAGGGTTGGTCTAGAGCACTGTTCACGGCAACTTTGCGGTGGCGAGAGCATTTAAATGGGACGGGATGTGAATGCAGTTGCAGGGTGGGTGGTTTCCTGCTCAGAACGCAGTCTGTCGTTTACCGAGGGCTCACTAAGAGCTCTCACTGTTCTAAGTGCTTTGTATGAATTTGCTAATGTTTGAGTGCTCACAACAGCCTGTGAGATGTGTTACTATTATTTTCATTTAACAGATGGGGGCTTTGAGTCAGAGATACTGTAAGCGACTTGCCTACAGTTAGCAAGCATAGTGACTTTTAGACGGCTCTGCTCCAGACCCTCTCTGCCTCTGTACCTCCTCCATGGAGCAAAGAGACCAGGGGGCCAAGAGGATGTGCCACCTGGAGCTCATCCTCCTATGCCTATTCTAGAACATGCCCTGGTTACCCACAATCTCAGAATTGCCTGCAGGGTTAAAAGGTAATTTGCAAGGCCTATGTGGATCTCTTCCCTAGATCCATCCTCCTAAGGATGGGTTGCTCTCTGATTGACCTGGGCTGTGGCTGAGGGCAGCCTTTTGTGGGGGCATGAAGGAAGCTTCAGTGCAGGATGGAACTAGGGGTGGGAAGAGACGTAGGGCAGGCTGAGTGTTGGGGGCTTCCAGTTGCGCCATTGCTCTGGGCCCCACTAATGTCAAGAGCAGGCCTAAGGCCTGGATCCAATGCCAAGGACCACGTGCTGAAAGGGCTGACAGAGCTGAAGGTGGGCTGCATTCCAAGACTTTGCAGGTGACTCTGGGCTTGGAGACTCACCCTTACATACAACAGCCACAAGGAAAACATTGCTACTGCAGTGATTATAGGCCAGTGGGTTTCTGATCTTCAGAAGTCCTTGGTATAAGCCAACTTAGACTTTAAGGGTGGCAATTTCCCATGCCCGTCTCCCAACCCACCATTTTCTCAAACTCAAAATGATCCACCTTATGGAAAGCAGCCCTTTTGTTCTGGAAAGCAAAAAATAAAAGTCTCACTGTTGAAATCACAGGGCTGGAACTTATTTCAATACTATAGCACCATTGGGAAAACAAACAAACAAACCCCTGAGCTTTGATAAAGAGTTCATTCATGTAAATGCAAAAAAGATGCAAAAAAGAAGAACAAGAGTATATTTGAATTTTTCTTTCTGTAAAACACAAAGGGTAGGAATATATGCCCCTGAGTCTTGTTTGCTGAGGGCCATTAGAGCATTCTCAAAGGAAGATTCCAAAACAGAGCACTGCTGGGTCCCTACCCTTGCTGGGCTAGTGGCAAGAGACCTTTCAGAACTCTGGTCCGATGCCTCTGTGACGATCGCTGTGAAACACTGGTTTCTGTTGTCTGCCTTGCCCGGGTTCTTTCCCGGGCACTAGACTGGAATTCAGTGATCAACATTAGGAGGAGCCCTTGTGGTATGTTGCTTTGTTAGCAACACGCCAGTATTCCTCTTATCTAGAAGCCCATCCTCAGCCTCATTCTGAGTCTTCTGTTCTTGCAGGCTCATCTTTTGAACTGCATAGTAAATAAAGTCTTGACATTCCCCTTAACAGCATCTACAATAAATTCTTGCTTTTCCTTCACTGGAGAGAGAAAGAAGAAAACACAGCAGCAGGGGAAGAATCTGAACAGCCTTCAAGGTCAGGCCAGGGTGAAGGAGATAATCTTTATCTCCTCTGAGATCAAAGTAAGAGGCAATTAATTCACTTGGCCGGGCGGGGGGGACTTTGAAACAACTGCCAGATAATGACGATTTCTGAACTGGGGAATGAATTACCTGGGTGGGATAGAATCTCCTTCCCTTGAGGTACTTAGGAGCGGGAGCAAGAACCAGCAGGACTTCAGGGCTGATTGGTTTGTGTGGACAGAGAAGAATTAGCCTTGTGTCTGCTCAGGAGGATGATGGGAGCAGGGATCGGAATAAAATCAGTCTTTCTCCTCCCTTCTAGATCTTCTCAGGCAATTCAAATAAACCAGGCCAGCACTGGTAAATACCTTGCATTGTGTGTTTCCAAAATGCTTGGATGTCACTTCAGTTGGTTCTTACAGTGGCAACTCCATGAGTTAGATGGAAAAGGCTTGTAGTGTGGCCCTCGGGAGGGGACAACAGGGTACTGTGAGCTGCCCCAGTCCACACAGCTGGTTAGCACTGGCGCTGGGACGAGCACAATTTCCCGATGCATTGCTCTTTTCCACCGAAGTTTGCAAACCGTGAATCCGGTGAAGTATTAGGGATGGTGGGGATTCTGCTACAGCTTACACTGCATTTCTGAAATTTTTCAATGCGTTTAAAAATGAAAATAATATGGACTTCCCGCCTTGTCTCCTTGTTAATGTTTGGCTGGAGGGTGCATGGCTTGAGCCTTATTAGAATTGACACAAACCGCCGATGCAACTACATTGAAAAAAACAGAGAGAGAGAGAGAGAGAGAGAGGGCTGTCCTCTGCCTAATGCATGGTTGGCTTTCACTGTGAGGCATTGTCCCAGGGGCTTGACTCCAAACAGGAAAATTCTGGGGAGTATATTGTTGGGAAGAGCCCAGTCTCACTGGAGGCCGATAAAGCAGATGATCTGATTACAGCTTCATCCCAACTGGAGTCCTGCATGGCTCCTTTTCTTAAGAAATTTAGAGTAAAACTGAATTTAAAAAAAAAAAAAAAGAAACCTCTTTATATGTCCCTGATGTATAGGGCAAAGGAGGGAGTAGCTGAGTTTCTATGTCCTGAGGGTTTTTTCAGGGAAACAGAGGGTGGGGCCGTAGACCTAAGAGGGAAATCCGCAGCAAGTACTCACCTTCTAATCACGTGCAAATGCCCGGCTGGCTCCCTACCACTTCTGCCCTCACCCAGTCTGGTTTTAAGGTGCAGGCTTGTTACAAAAATGTCACATGTAGGGGCTCTGGGGTGGTGCAGTCAGTTGAGAGACTGACTGCTGGTTTCAGCTCAGGTGGTGATCTCAGGGTCACGAGATCCAGCCCCGCCTTGGGCTCTGGGCTCCATGGGGAGCCTGCTTAAGATTCTCTCCCTCTGCCCCTCCCCTGACTCCGGTGCTCTCTCTCTTTCTCTCTCTCTCTCTCTAAAATAAATCTTTAAAAAACAATGTCACATGTAGATCAGCAATGCCTGTGAAAATCAGAAAAAAAGTATTTAGTATTCCACAGTATTTGTAAACATGAAAAAACAAAGGCTTCTATAGGAAATGTCAGTCTGGGGCTTGAGAAGAAGGGGTTATAAGGGCGCCTGGGTGGTTCAGTTGGTTAAGCGTCCCACTCTTGATTTCAGCTTAGGTCATGATCTCAAGGTCATGATCTTAGGTCATGATGGAGTGCAGCATCAGGCTCCTCGCCGGGTATGGAGCCTGCTTGAGATTCTCTCTCTCCCTCTACCCACCCCCCAACCCCTCCCCCTGCCACGCTCATGATCTCTCTCTTTCTCTAGGAAGAAAAAAAGAAGGGGTTATATTTTTCTGCTTTACATATTTGGTCACATATATTATGTATATACATACATGCATGAATGCACACACATAGGTAGACATGCACATATTTGCATGTGTGTGTAAATCCCTTAGACACATACCTCTTCTATATAAATAATCCAAATCTGTATTTGCCTATGTGCAAAGATACCATATAGATCCAACACACACACACACACAGGGCTTTAATGTAGGAGGATTCAGCAAAAACGAGTTCCAGCAATTTTTGTATTGTTTTCAACTGATGATGGCACCTTTAATTTTACCCCTTTGTAACAGAAGGTCTGGGGTTCCTGGCTATGACACCGAACAGATTCTTTTAATCTGAGGAAGGAAGGAAGGAAGGAGGGAGGGAGGGAGGAAGGAATGTAGGAAGAGTTGTAGCAGAGTTAATGGGTGGTAGAAGTCTCTAGAAAGTACCTGGCCTCTCACAGGTAGCAGAGAAGGAAGAACAAGAAACTGGAGGGGAGACTGCTCTACAACCGTTTCCCACACAAAGAACCCCGCTCTTGAAGTAAGTTGGTACAATGCATCTGCAGGGTAGATTCGTCTTATCCATCCACTTTGATCCCATTCTTCTTTTAGGACTTTATCCTTAGGGGGCAACTGGACAAGTGTGCAAAGATGAGTGTGTTGGGATGCACATTAGTGACAAGCCAGACAATGATAGACAATGTAATGTCTGTCAAGACAAGACCGTATTTAATGTGTGTTAAATACATCTTACTACATGCCCACAATATCATAATGAACTGCCATTCAAATGGTGATCCATATTTCTTCCCCAGAAAGGTAATGAGAATTGCTATTTAATGAGTTGACCATGTGGCAGGTGTTTTGTATATATGGTGTGGTTCGATGCTCATAACCACTCCTTAAATTAGGTATGATGATCCTCATTTTACCGATGAGGAACATAACCTGAGGTTAAGCTGCCCCAAGTCACAGATTCAGTAAGCAGTCGGTTAAGAGTTAAACTTTACAGCCCACTGCCTCACCATCTTTGCCCACAGCACCTTTTTGAATGAAATAAATAAAGGAAATAAAGGGACTCCCTTTATACAACTGTGTATACAGAAAGAGGAAAGCAGGAGAGTTGGAGAAATCATGTAATGGTTGAGACTTGCAGGCTTGGGGATAAGTATGAGTCAGGTCAAATCCCAGCTCCCCTCATACCAGTTCCATAACCTTGAGCAAGTAACTTGACATCTCTAACACTTCAGTTCCCATAATCACAAAAGAAAGGTAATGCTGCCCATCTCATGAACTTGTTGTAAGATTAAACACTAATCGGGAGGCGTCGTATAATGCAGCGAGGCATCTGGAAGGATGTTCACCTATGTATTAACAGTGGTGGTATCACTGGGGAGCAAAATTTGGAGGTGATTTTTATTTTTTTCTTTCTCCTTTTCTAGATGTCTTTTAAAATCACTTCAAAGGGTTTATATCATTTTATAAATAGAAAATCCAGTAAAGCTCTATTTGTTTTGGAAAAGAATAATCAGATGGCGAAGAACGAGAGTGAGCAGGAAAGGGGAGAGAAGATGAACTCAGAGAAGGAGAGGGATGTGGCGCTGTCCTCGCCTGAGCGAACTGTTCCAGCCGGACCGGGAGCTTGAATTGGAGCGTTCTACTTGGGAGTGAGCATCTCCATCAGCTCAAAGCACATTCTGCAGGAGTCAGGCAGGTCTGATCTTGGAGCAGGACTTTTGCTAAGGCTGCTGTTACCAGGCCTGGCTCATATGTCTGTGCCCTTTGCCAGATTCCCTCCTTCTTCAGGAGCTCTGCTCTTTCCTCTGGGGAGGAACGCAGTCTGAAAAATGATTCATGTGAAGATGTAAGTGATTCATCAAGTTATGGGAGTCCTCTCAAAGTCCTTATATTAAAAAAAAAAAAAAAGAATTCAGGGAACTCTTGGCCTGCTAGGAGGAGACTGAATTTGTCTAACCACTTAAAGTTCATTTAGATTTGTACCCAAACTCTTAGAATTGTATATACATTTTGGTCTAGCAATTCTACTTTTAAGAATTTATTCCAGGGGCACCTGGGTGGCTCAGTCGTTAAGCGTCTGCCTTCGGCTCAGGTCATGATCCCAGGGTCCTGGGATCGAGTCCCACATCGGGCTCCCTGCTCAGCAGGAAGCCTGCTTCTCCCTCTCCCACTCCCCCTGCTTGTGCTCCCTCTCTCGCTGTGTCTCTCTCTGTCAAATAAATAAAAAAAAAAAAAAGAAGAATTTATTCCAAGGAAATAATCGTAAGTATATAAAATGTTTAGCTATAGGAATATCCATTATAGTAGCTCTTTATAATAGTGAAAATTAAGGCCTGCCTACATGTCCAGCAACGGAGGACTACAGAAATTACATAGCTCCGTCCAGTGGAATACATGGTCGCCTCTCAAAGTGTTGTTGTAGGAGTGTATTTCTTGTCATGGTGAAATGTTCACAATGTGATATTAAGTGAAAAAAATCAGTGGAAAAAAAAGTAATCCCAATGTAAAAAAAAAAGTATATTTATATTAAGACTTTTGGAAAATGGCAACATGTTGGTAATATTTGTTCCTGAACTATATGTGATCATTTTCTTTTGTTCATTTATCGAATGTATGTCATTTTTAAAATAAGACATGATGTTATTACAATTTTAGTTTTTTAAAGGCAAAGGAACCCAAAGTATACCCACCTGACACTGCATCACCCTGTGCTGCTAACTTCACGGGTATATTTATCACATCTGCTTCAGTACGTCAGTGTGATTCCAGCACTTGGCACGATGCTGGACATGTGAAAGTTCTTCCTAGATGTTTGTTGAATGAATGAATGACCGAATGGAAGGGCGAATGCATGAAAAAACAAAGCAGTGGTAACAGGGGGCCCAAGAAAGAGGAGAAACTCAGAACAAACTCAGTATAGAGCTGCTTGACCTCCTCCGTGTAATTTGGTAGTTGAGCTCCATGTTCATCTTTGAACCCCCATGGTGCCTTGCCTCAATAAATGTTGCATGAAATTTTAAATGATGGTTTATATTTTTCCTACTAGGATCATTTCTTTTTTTTTTTTTTAAAGATTTTATTTATTTATTTGAGAGAGAGAATGAGATAGAGAGAGCATGAGAGGGGGGAGGGTCAGAGGGAGAAGCAGACTCCCTGCTGAGCAAGGAGCCCGATGTGGGACTCGATCCCAGGACTCCAGGATCATGACCTGAGCCGAAGGCAGTCGCCTAACCAACTGAGCCACCCAGGCGCCCCACTAGGATCATTTCTGTAGGCTTTCCCACAGCAGGTAAATGCATGCCTGGTGGCAGATCATGTGCAAGGACTGTACTAATGGCCGTTGCAATAGGAAGCTGTGCTGGTTGGGCTTAGGTTTGTTATAAAGTAACAACAGCAACAAAAAGGATGATTTTTTTTAAATGAAAAGTTTCTTTCTTTCTAATGTTCTGGGCAGGCAGCCCAGGGTTGGAGGAGAGCTCTATGATGTGAGGGACCCAAGTTTTTTCTTTTTGCCCTGCCACAAGTGGCTTCCACTCCCAAGGTCAACTCATGGTCCAAAATGGCTCCTGGCGCTCCAATCATTTCATCAGAATTCCAGCAAGAAGGAAAGAGTAAGAGAAGAAATACATGCTCCCTCTCCGGAAGTTGCATATATGACCTCCATTTACATCCCATTGGCCAGAACTTTGTCAAGGGAGCCTGATTAACGTAATTTTTATTCTGGGGTGTCTTGTTCCCAGCTCATGATTGGGAGTTCTCTAACTGTGGAAGAAAAGAAGAACTGACATTGGGAGACAACTGGCAGCTTCTGTCACCGAGGTGTCCTCAGCCATCCTATCACCAGCCAACCAGAGTCTCATCGAATGTGCAACATCTGCTGTAAGGATATAGGGAAAATCACCATCACCTCTGGCTTAGGGTTATCAGGTAGTTGGGGTTGCTGCTGATAAACACTTCTTTAGTTGCCCCTTAACGGCACACTTCCATTTCTAGCACAGTCCCTGCTCTTGTCACAGGGGTGACATGGGTCACTGCTTTCTTCCTAGCAGAGCTGGACCAGAAACTGCAAGTCAGCATCTTTCCTGCTGCAGCAATTGCTCATGTCCTCTGGATCATGATTGGCTGCACCATTCAATCAACAGAGAAATCAAGAAGTGCTGTGAGGGATTCTGATTATATAAATGAGGAAAGAAATAGAAGAGGCTAAAGTTTCTGAGTTTATCTTTAAGGGTCACTCTTGTGGGGCCACGGGGTGCTGCCCTTTCTGACATCACTGTGGATGGCACTGGAGGGCCCCTAGATATGCGAGTAGAAACGCAGTGCTCAGCCCTTTAGAGCAAAAGAAAAGGAAGCATTCTTTCTTTGCGGAAGTGATATGAAGCAGAGGATCATAATCCTCTTAGGAGCTACCATTTAGCGAGGTGCTGTGTAAGCCCTTGTGGTCACCAGCATTCAAGGCAGCCCTCAGCGATCCTTGCTTCCTGGTAGGCATGTGCTCGTAAGGTCCCCTCCCATACTGAATCAGGGCTGACCTGTATGACCAATAGCATACAGGAGAGGTGGCAATATCCGACTCCCAGGGCTACATCATAAAAAGGCATTGCAACTTCTGCCTTGGTCTCTTGCATGGATTGCTCTTGCATGGGGGAAGCCAGCACTTGCATGGTCTCTTGCATGGATTGCTCTTGCATGGGGGAAGCCAGCACCATGCACCAGGGACACACTAGCCATCCCATAGAAAGGCCCATGTGGAGAGGAGCCAAGCCCTCCTACAAAGTGCCACTTATCCACCTAATGCGATGAGCAACCCTAGAAGCGGTTCCTCCAGCCGTCCTATGACTGCAGTCCTAGTTGCCATCCGGCTGGACAGTCTGAGAAATTCCATCCAGAACCACCCAGCTCAGCCACTCCTACATTCCTGACCCTCAGAAACTATGAGATGAGGAATGCTTATTGTTGCTTTAAGCAACTACGTTTTAGGGGTAATTTGTTATGCAGCAGTGGATAACTAGCACATCCTTTCTATATAGTGTATTTATCACAACAACACTCTGAACTAGGCATTAGAACCCCCATTTTACTGATAAGGAGACCAAGGCTTAGAAAGGCGAGTTTATTTTGCCAGGTCAGAGCAGCTGGTGGAAGCAAAGCTGGAGCTCTGGGTTAGCTCTGCGTGCACGAAACCCATGCATGGAAAGCTGCTCATTGTGCTCAATGCCGTGGGGACAATCCAGGACTTCCAGAATGCCTGGCAGCAGAGAAAAGCTAACTGTTCCTAAATGAACTGAGTGGTCTTGTTACAGTGAGGTTTGCCTGCTAACATTTGGGATTATACAGGCCCAGTAGGCAGTTGCGGATCTGTGCCCTAAAACGCACAGCCAATTTGAAACTCAAGGGCATGACCGCCCACCACAGGAGCCCACATTTAGGTCCTTGGGATGTAGAAAGGTTCCTAAACTCCCAGCTGAAATTTAAACAGCTTCAGAACAATGATGGGGTCTCACTATATCAAGTTTGAAAGTGTTCTGAATACAGAGGCAGGGATGGGGTGTATGGCAAGGAATGTAGAATGGAATGATCACTGGCCCTTCACTTTTCTCCTGTGATGGGTCAGTTTCCATTTAACAGTGTGGTCACCTGCCAGCATGCTGATGGGGCCAAATTCAGTCCGTGCCTGCTTGTCCGCAAAAGAACGTGAGCGTTCCTCTGAAGTCACATCAAGTAATGAGCTTCTGAGCTCCTCTCTTGGACTAACTGGTTGATGTCTGTCTCATTCTGGCCAGACCGTCACTGAGAGACCTGCAGCCACTTGATGTCCAGTGGAAACTTCTGATCCTGCTGTCCTATTGGCTGAGAAATGTGGAGATGTCCTCGTTCCCCAGGCTTCTCCATCGCTCTCCAGACGCAAAGCTGCTCGGCAACCACACGGGCAGCCACGTAAATCAATGAGGAAGGAAGGTCTCTTTCTGAAGGATGAAATGTCACTTCTAAAACAGAATTCATTCTCTCTTTTCAGCTCTCTCAAACTTTCCTTGCCATTCCTGCTTTGCCTTTGGGTCATCACATACATGGGTACCTGGGCCCGATTCCCTCTCCCCTTCAGTGGCTCTAAACGACCCACTGCAGTGCTCCTCAGTGTGGATCCTGCATAATTGTTTCCTACCTTACTTTATTTTCCACAGCTCCCCAGCACTAGTCCCTGTACACAGACATGCACACGTGTATGCAGAAGCATGCACACAGGTGCATGGACACGCACACCCACTCCCGTGTGTGGACACCATGCTGTGTATCATCCCCCCCACCTTTCTCTTGGGCTGCCTCCTCTGCAGTCTGGGATGTTCTTTGTAATCCCTGCATTGTCTGTTGTAACCCAGCCCGGGAGGAAAATTCGTTGACCACCTCAGACACCAGCCAGTCTCCCATACTCTCTCCTTCCACCACCTCCACAGGCTGTTCTTTTCAGAGACAAGCACTGCCTCTGCACTACCCCCATTTTCCGGATTCCTCGGGCTTCTGGAATCCCTCGAGACTCAAGAAGTCTTCGAGAGGACAGACAAGGAACTGATGGATAGTAAAGCACCGCCCCGGGGGCCAGCTCACCAGCACCGCTAAGCTAAGGGACCACACTGGGCCGGGATTCGTGGCCTGCTGGGCTGAAGGAAAAGCACGGGCTAATTGGTTCAGACCACAAAGGTCAAGCCCACGAACACCCCGTAAGACAGGCATGCTGAAAGCCACGGGAGGCCTGCAGAGACGAGAGCCGCCATGGTAAGTGGTGCTGGATGTGATTAGAAGTGGCGACAGGAGTTATGAAGCGCAGTGGAGAAGCGAGGGGATGAGGAAGTGACAGAAGACGCCAGCTCTGTGGTCTGTGGGGGTGGCAACAGGCCCACACTCGCTCGCGTGCTCTCTCTCTCTCTCCTTAGAAACCAGGAAGATTCTGGGAAAGCAGCAGCTTCCTGTCCTGCCTACAGAGCATGGGTCTGCCGCTGCCGGGGAAAGGGGGGACAGCCGCGTGAAGCCCCCGGGCAGCAGCGTGAAGCCCCCTCTGCATCGTCTGCCAGAGGCTGCCACTCACGGGCCTCCAGGGACCAAGCAGGTGGTGTAAGTGTGCAGAGCAGGGCAGGAATTAGCAATCGAGAGGGGCAGGGGCCGTGACTGATGGAAGAGCACGCACACCATTCAAAGGCCTCCCGATGCACATCTTCTTAAGATATCATGGAGGCTGAGCAACACATATATTTGGCCCAGATGTGGTCCACGGGCATCCCACCTATAATCCCTGGGCACCACGGGTGTGTGCACAACACACCACGAGGACTGATGATGGGAATGGTGGCCCTGAGTTGCCAACATGTTGGTTAAGCTCTTTCGGACTGCCTAGAGGGTTATAACTCTCTCTGGGGAGGTCAGCTAGAGGAGCGGCTTCACCAGCCACAGAGTATGGTCCACGATCCATCAGGAATCACAGCAGTTCCCATGGCCGCACAGAACTTTAGAAGGTCAACCGGGGAGAGGCCCAGCATCTCATGGTTCCCTCAGTAGCAGCCATTGGTGGCCTCCCGCCTTTGTCATGGTTACGATTCTCCTGTTGTTACCCTATAACTTTTTGTCTTTCCTTCTCTCTGCCTCTTGGTTCCTACGTGTTCCTGACTTACACTGCTTCGTAGCAACTGCTGGTTTGTGACTTGTCTTGCTTTATGGCTTCTGCCTCTCCTTGCATGACTCAACTTCTGTTCCATAGGTGAGCCAGTCAACCGCTACACAGTACCTTTGCTGGAGAGCTCCCATGCCAGACCACCTCGGAGGCTCCTCGCTGACCAGCAGAGGGGTGCTTGCAGTGAAGTTCCAAGAGTCAGAATCAACTTAGCTTTTTTGGCCGGAGAATCATGGTCACTTGGTGCAAAGCAAGGGACTCATTCATAAAGAACCCCGGATTCTTGCTCTCAGAAGAGGCAGTAGGCATAGAGATACTTGGAGTGTCATGTCCACAACACTAAGATATCTTTTTTAAAAAAAGATTTTGTTTGTTTATTTGAGAGAGAGAGAGAGAGCACAAGTGTGAGGGAGGGGAGCAGCAGAGGGAGAGGGAGAAGCAGGCTCCCGGCAGAGCAGGGAGCCCCATGTGGGGCTCGATCCCAGGACCCTGGGATCATGACGTGAGCCACCCAGGTGCCCCTAAGATATCTTTTTTTTTTTTTAAGTAACCTCTACTACCTCCAATGTGGGGATCGAACCCATGACCCCAAGACAGAGAGTTGCATGCTTTACCAACTGAGCCAGTCAGGCACGCCTAAGATATCTTAAATTACATACAGGATACCATCTTTATTAGGGCAAGGGAAAAAATCAGTTCAAAGAGGCATAGAAATCAAAGGCTTACTTCTCAGGTACAAGGAAAGTGAGGCTACTCACTTCCTTCTGAATCAGTTAAGGTTGTATCTGCTGCAAGTGACAGAATACCCAGTTAAGAGTAGCTGAAAGAACTATGGACTTTTCTCCCACAGAAGTAGAGATAGGTGGTCATTGGTATTGGTTTAGCAGCTCTGTGATATTAGGGCAGCCATCTCTGAGCTTCCTTTGTCTTGTACCTCATGGTTCCAAAATGGCTGCTGCAGATCTGTGTTCAGGGAAGAAAGAATGAGAGAAGGTCCCTAACAGCTGAGTCTGTCCCTTTTATCAGGAGGGCAAAAGCCTTCTCAGGGCCCACCCACCTTCACCAGTGGACTTCCCCTCAACATCTCACTGGCCTGGACTGCACCACCCTAGCTGCAAGGCAGGCTTGGAAGTCAAGTGCCTCGCTCTCCAACTGGATTGCCAGCACCTTGTCTCTTACGCATGGGGATTTTCCCATATTGTGTGTGCACCTATATATTTCTGGTTCAATCCACCGGACAGCACTGGGTGCCTTAGGAAGCAAGTATGAGATAACAAACAAAGCACAGAAGAAAGTATAGGCTCCATCATTCACTCTATAATCAAAAGCAATTAACTTGCTGAATGTCATTCTCATGCTGGGTAAAAAGGGGTACAGAATACTTCCTTGCAGGGCTGTTGTGACGATTAAATAAGATAGTGTGTTTTTAGTTCTTGACCCCAAAGAGATACCCCCAAATGATTACTGTTACACTGTGGTGTGTTGTCTTCTGTTTGATGGGCACATGGTAGGTGGATACAGAGTTAGAGGCAGTAGACCTCAAAGATCAAGAGCACCGGCCTTAAAGTCAGGCTGTTGGGCCCAGACTCATTCTCTACCACTTACTAGCTGTGACCTTGGGGAAGTTAGGCGGTTTCTCTGAGCTTCAGTTCCCCTCTTTGAAACTAGAGATAATAGAACATATCTCACAGGGGTACACTTGGAAGGAAAGCAGAGATAGTGTTCCTAAAGCACTGGGCACTGGGCTTGGCATAAAACAGACATGCAGTAAGTGTTGACTATTATTAATTAATCACATTTTTTTTCTCTCTTGGCTCAGAACAAAAACCTATGGAACCAGAAGCGCAAGTGCCTTACTGTCAAAACTCTTTAAAACCAAGTAGTCTTCAATCCCCTAAAATACACAAACTATTATAAGCAGAAGGAACAGCATATCAAGAGTAAGGTGTTGAGTGAGGTGGGGTGGTCTGCCCTGGATTCAAGCAATAAGAGGGTACATTGTCTGTAGAGAACTTTTTTTAATAATTATTTTAAAAACCCAAGTAAAATAAAAAATTTATTAGCTTTTTATGATCACCGTGTGCCAACATTTCTAAACAATGTAAGTGATCAAACAGACTCCCCAAGCCCCATCATGTTTGCCTAAGTTCTAAAGGATGGCCACAATTACTGTTGAGTTTTAATGACAGATAGGCAAGTTCCATATGAGCACCTTTTTATTACTTACCCCTTAATAAATATCGTGTTCTGCTGGAGAATTCCCAGCTATGTAGTCAGTCTCTGACACCTGCCCACGACTCGGGCCCTAACTGTTTGGGATCACGAGAGCCCCCTTCAAATTGTCTGCAAATCACTACCCCCGCCCCCCCACCCCCAGTCCTTCACTGTCCTGCGTGTAAACCATAGACTGGGCCAACAGTGAGATCTCAGGGCCTCTAGAGACAAAGAAAGGAAACTGGAGTTACTTCAATTCTGTGTGATTTCTGGGAATTCTATTTGGATTGAAAATTAAAACAGCTAACAGACTGTGAACCGAGAGGTGTGATATTTTTGTTTGGCAGATGCAAATTTTCATTCGTACATGATATGTTTTACCACAGCGGAGTGAACCTTTAAAGTAAAATCATTCTTTTAAATTATGTATCTGTTTTTAAAATTAAAGAGCAAATCAAGGAGAGAGTGCTAATTTCTGATTACTACAGGATTATTGCTGAAAATCATTTTGTTATATAGAGGAGAATGTTAAAAATTATTTGCTCTCAGGGGCGCCGGGGTGGCTCAGTTGGTTAAGTGTCAGACTCTTGATTTCAGCTCAAGTCATGATCTCACCGTCCTGGGATCGAGCCCCATGTCAGGCTCCGTGCTGGGTGTGGAGCCTGCTTAAGATTCTCTCTGTCCCTCTCCCTCTGCCCCTCTCCCCTCCGCCGGCCCTCGCAAGAGTGCAGGTGCTCTCTCTTAAAAAAAAAAAAAAGGATTTGCTCTGATTAGATCAAGTTTTGCCATCCTGGTGCTGCTATCAGCAAAGATGGGAGAAGGCAGAGGAAAGTGAGCAAACTAAATTTGTACATTTTTATTCACATCTCAACCTATCTGAAATCATATGTCCCCATCATCACCGGCTGGGTCGTAGTCATGAAGTATTGTCCCTGCAGAGCCCATGCATCTACACCAGCAGCAGCGTGGAAGAAAATCCTGGGAACAGTGGTGACACACTCTTTAAGCCATGCTGCAGGCACGACAGCGTTGACGGAAGGAAGAACAGTAATACCGGGCAGGTGGAAGGGAGGGACACTGAAGTAGGGGTGGCTTAGAAGAGTCAAACTTGGAAAAGGAAATGTTAGAAATACTTGAACCAATTTCTTTCTTTCTTTCTTTCTTTCTTTCTTTCTTTCTTTCTTTCTTTCTTTCTTTCTTTCTTTCTTTCTTTC
>NW_023270451.1:45188240-45276331 GCF_011800145.1 Mirounga leonina
TTCTTTCTTTCTTTCTTTCTTTCTTTCTTTCTTTCTTTCTTTCTTTCCTTTTTTCTTTTGCTGTGTAAATGCCTATGAGTGATAGAAGATAAATGTATAAAGATGCTCTCTCAATAAATACAAAATTTTAAAATCCTAAAAAAAAAAAAAAGATCTGCTCGGGTAGCAAACATGCTTAATATGACACTGCACGGGAGGGGCCTCAGAGAGGATCTAGCCCAAGCCCCTCACTTCACAGCTGCCCAAGGGGAAGCTGTCCGGGGTCACCCTGATGGTCAGCAAAGATAACTGGAAGGAAGTCGCCTGGCCATTGTCGGACTGCTTTCTCCTTTATCCACTCCCAAGCTAACCAAGTAGCATTATGATGTTGGTGCTTTGCAAACTGTGATAAAGAAGCAATTTTTTAAAAAAAAAGTACAGTCAAATATGAGTACACAATTCAGGCCACTTGTGACTCACTGTGCAAGTTCTTATCCAAACGGCCTCACCCTGCTCAGGGAAAGAAGCCTGCTCGGTGAGGCACATGATGATCCCGTGTGCTAGCAGCCACGTCAAGTGGCCACGGAGGTTTCAATGTTTACTCTCAATTCTGCTCTTGTCTATCATAGCTGGTCCCGCTTTTCAGACCAGCTTTGAGGAGCTCTGTACCACCATCTTGCAGAGTCTGTAACAAAGACTGATGATGGAGAACATCCCTGGATATTTCTGTAAGCAAGTGCTTAGTCTTTGGGTTGCTTTGTTTTCATTACATTCCTGAACATATTCTGTGGGGGTTGGGAGCACATCATTGGATGAGAGTTACTACTAGCTGTGTGGCCTTGGGCTGGTGTCTCAACCTCTCTGAGCATGAGTTTTCTCACCCATAGAATGAGGGTACATTAGTACCCAGCTCAAGGTATGTGTGTGCAAATGCCAGGGGGCCTGCTGCACTGTGGGGCTCTCATAAGCATTAGCTATTATTAGTGTTATTCCTCCCTCCCCCACTGATGGGGAATGTCATCAAAAAGACCTGATTGCCAGTCGACCCGTGAGCTGGACCTGGGCAATTAGAGGCTCATCCCCTGTCCTGGGAACACAAGTTCTGCCTGCCTTTCCCGCTCCCAGACGCTGCTCCAGGAACACAGAGTTGAGATCATGATGCGGTGTTGAGAACACCTGCCCCGTCCACGTGACTGCGCCTAATTAAAGCCTCTATATAAACATCTAAGATCTGGCGAGGGCAGGTGTGGGGGGCTATTCGCTTTGCTGCCGCCCAAGACGAGCCTCCCGTGTAAGTTCCTTTGCTCATTAAAAGTGCCACCTACAGTAACCTAGAGTGGCCCGTCTCTTTCTTTGGTCCCTCCCTGCCCTCCATGTGTGGGGGCTGATTTTAGATTACACCAGGGAGGCTCCTGAGAGAGTTGTGAATCGACACCTACCGTTTGGGCCGGGGAGGAGACACAGGTTATGTGTCACCGTGTAGCTACCATTGAGAAAGCATAGCGCAAAAAGGGAACCAGGCCAGGAGACCGAGGTGTGGCTTCTGGCCCCGTTCTCCGGTGGCCTGGGATGAGTCACCATGCTTATGTGCATTCAATAAGCATTAATAGGGCCTTGTGTGGTGCCAGGCCTTGCCCTGGGTGCTGGCTGAGAAACGGTCTCCGACCTGGAACCTCTCACGTTACGGAGGAGACAGACACACTGATAGCACAGAGTAGGTGCCATCCTAGAGGTGGCAATCCCACGCGAAGGAACTGGCTCCGGTGCGAGAGCAGGAGCCTCTCCATCCCCTGGTTCTGTGTTCAAGCCCGCAGAGGGAGCAGGAGTTAGAGTCGAGCTAGAGGGGGACGACTTCCCCTCCTCTGCCTCCCTTGAGGAGAGACTTTGCGTTAAGTTATGCTCTTTAAGCCCCTTCCCAATCTGATCTGGAGTGGGAAATCTGGGAGAACAACTGGGTGCTGGATGCTCTGCTTAGTTCCTGTTGCCCCTTGGGAGCCTCCTCTTGCAAGAAGTTGAGCTTCAGGGGCGGGCTCCTGCCCATCCTCAGGCCCTCAGGAGAGACCCTCCCGGGCCAGCTCTGCCTGCGAATGGGCGGAGGGTTGGCCAGTTTGGGGTTTCAGTTCACGGACCCCCGCTGAGCCCTCCCACGGAGCCACATCCTCCTACTTCACTTTTGTCAGTAAGAAAAGATGATACATGTTGGGCATCAACTGCCATTACTCTTGGATTTATTTCTCAGTAAGTGTGGAATTTGGTCAAGACAGAGGGCTGTTATTTCTCGCACCCCTCAGAGACCCCAGGAGTGAGGCATTACATATCACTGGAAGGACCGCAAGCTCCTTGCCACAGGACCCACGGGTGGGTTGACAGAGCTGCGTCTCTGCCTGGGACACGCATGATGGTTGCTCACTGATACTGGTTACATCAATTCACAGTTTGGGGGGGGCAGGCAGAAGGGAACAGGAAAAGCTGCAGAGAAGGGGAGATGTTTTATTCAGGCTTCAAGGGAGAAGAAGAAATCTGCCAGCAAGGCAAGGTAGAAACAGGTGCTGGGCGGGGAGTACCAGGGAGCGGGCAAAGGGGGGGGGGCAGGGGGGGGGCTTGTTCTGTGACCATCTGTGAGTTTCCTTCGTTAGGACACCCAGTTTCATCTGTAGAATGAGGATAAGACAACTGCCCTCACCTCCCTCACAGGGTCCATGGGAGTGTCCTGCGATGTACTGGGGGCAGAAATGTTTGAAAACTATGAAGTGCTGCACAGATCATTGTATATAATACTCAGCCCCCAGCACAAGCATCAACTGTCCGCAGAGAGGGTTAGAACAAAATTTTTTTCAAGTTCGTGAATTCTTTTACTCTTTTATAAACTGAACCCTCCTAGAAGCATTTTCCGTTAATGGCCAATGCCCACCACTGAACCACCAAGCCTCCCGTCTTTTTACTGAAACATGGGTCCCACACAATCTGGCTTGCCTTTATGGATGTGTTCAAAATGATATTTTCAGGGAGAAAAACAGACAGCGTTGTCAGTTTGACATTCCTGGCTGGGATCTTTCCAGGCTGCTGATGTCTATATGCAAACAATACATGTAGAAACCAAATGGGTGCCTTACGAGTTTCTTTCCCCCCCCCCCCCCCCCCCCCCCCCAGCTAGCTTGGAGTAGAAAATGTAATGGCAATCAAATTTCTATGGTGATGAAACAAAGAGACGTCTTTGACTGCGGATAGGTATTTAAATGATCATGAGAGTAGCAACTGGCTCCTTTCTTGCTTTTGTCCAATGAGGAGGCGCTTTCTCTGTGAGGAATACTCCGTGGCAATCATACCTGATCCTCCATGTGTCCAGAGTCTGTCTGAAAGACTGACTTCTCCTCAGACAAAGCCATTTAGAAAAGAAACAGCGCATTTATTTTTCTGTCTCGGTAGGATGCCACCTCAGAGGAAGGTTGCTAGCTCTGAGCAGAAATCTTTCATCCCTGGTGTGTCGGTGAGGGCTGTTTCTTCTAGGGCTTGGAGAGGATTGTGCCAGGCGAGGTAAGAACCCAGTAGAGCCAGCTGCTGTCAGCAAACAAAGGGTCTCGGTGGGACAGATGAGACAAAGTGTGCATTAGGGCGAAGAGGTTTGGAGTTGCCACATATCAGCAGCTCCGGGGAGAGAGAAGCTCTGTAAATAACCTGCTTGCAGACAGTTTAATGCTTTGAGAATAGTAACAGCCCATGGGCAGAAACCACCCAATAGGGCAGACTGCAAATTTCACTTCTAGCAATCTGGATGTGCTTTCGCTGCAAGCAGAAGTTCTGGCGGCCTGGGGAGGAGGAGGGATGAGAAGGAGGAGGGCTTTGAAATACAGCCCAGGTGGTCCTCTGCTCTGTGGTGCCGCAAGGAAGGGGCTCTGCCACAGAAAGGATCCCAGCTACTGATGAGAGCCAGGGTAATTTTTTTTCTAGACCGTTCTCCAGTTGCTGACAAACTTCAGAGAGTTGGTGGTGTTCACTGGCCACTGCTTGCCTGTCCAGCTGTGTGCTAGTTCTTCGGGGGATTCAGAAGCCATCATCATAATCCCTATCTTCTGCAGAACGGTGTATGGCTTACACAAAGTGTTTTTCACTTGAGGAGTTGTATGTTTTTGCTTCCCAGTAATCATACCAGGTAAAAGAAGGGATTTGGAAATTATGTCCCGGGGAAGAGGAATAAAAGAATCAGACTTCATAATACTACTAACTCAGGTGTATCAAGCACTGCGGGAGTTATCTTCTGAATTTTCACATTTAATTTCCACAAGCACCTCATCAGGGAAGGACTATTATCATCTCTAACTTGCAGATGAGAAGTGAATATACAGCTCCTACCACTAGGAAGTGGCAGAATGAGGCTTCCGGCCAGGCCAGCTGAGGGAGTCCCTGTGTGAGGCTGCCTGGGTCCCCTTCTCCCCATTTTGACACTCAGTCCTGTTCCTCTCCCAGGGAGCAAGCTTCCACAAGCATTAAGGGCCTACTGTGTATCAAAAATAGCTCTAGACACTATTCAACAGAGATTTCCTGAGTTCCTACTGTGTGCCAGGCAACTTTTTTGTGCTTGGGGCACATCACTGAACAGAATTCTCTGCCTTCCTGGAGCTTATATCCTGGTGGGGCAGGCAGACACTAAACAAGATATGTTCGAGGAGATAATGTGATATATTAAAAGTGATAAGCTCTATGGAAAAAAAAAGAAACTTCAGGGCACAGGAAAGGGGACCAGGAATGCTGGAGTGGGGGTAAAGAGACAGGATATACTTGTAAATAAGGTGGTGGGGGAGGTGTCCTTGAGAAGGTGACATTCAAGTATAAACACTGACGAAAGTGAGGGAAGTAATCATGCCCTCACATAAGGAAGAGCAATTCAGGCGGAGGGAACAGGAAACGTGTGGTGTGTTCAACGAACAGCAAGAAGGCAGTGTGGCCACAACACTGAGCACGGTGGAAAGCAAAAGGAGATGTGTCCCAGTATAATGAGGAACCAGGCCATGGCAGGCCTCCCAAGCGATCGTACACACTGACTTTCGCTCTGAGTGAAATGGAAAGCTCTGCTAAGCTCTGAGCAGAAGAACAACCTGTTCTGACTTCTGGACCACCCTGGTTGCTGTTTGAGAATGGACTCTACGGGGGCAAGGGTGGAGGCAGGGAGGCCAGCCAGGAGGCTACTGCAGTGATCCCGATAAGAGGGAATGCTGATTCGGCCCGCGATGGTGAGGTCTGATTCTGCATGTGGTTTGAACAGGGAGCCCCACTGCAGGGCTACCAAGTTGTTAGACCAGCTGAAACCTGGTGAAAAGAGAGTTTTCATAAAAGAGGAATAGAACATAGGGATCCTGAGTGGTAACTTAAAAACACTGAGCAACTTGGGGTGCCTGGGTGGCTCAGTCGTTAAGCATCTGCCTTCAGCTCAGTTCATGATCCCAGGGTCCTGGGATCGAGCCCCACATCACCTGCTGCTCCCCCTCCTTGTGTGCTCGCTCTCACTATCTCTGACAAATAAATAAAATATTTGAAAAAAACAAAAAACACTGAGCGACAGAGCCAGCTAGGAATGAACTATACTCATAATGACCCAACAGAAAGTGCCAAATGGTAAAACTAGAGAACATAATAAAGTCTTTGTTTTTATTCTTTATATCATTGAAGTCAATGTATTCATGCAAATTAGCAAGCCTGGCTAGCAAAACCACGTCATTTATGACTTTCTCCTCGTGATGGTGCCGTGAGTGCAGTCATAGAAAGAGTGACGGTATTTTAGGAACCATCACTCCTTTGTTTCCCAAGCTGAACTCTTAGCTATTTTAATCCACTGGGAAATGCAAATAAAAGGAGAATAGGAAGCAAAAGAATGCACGTATTATTGAACTGCTCCTGATCCCTAGGACTAGAACATCTTGTGATTTTGAGAATTCAAAGGAGATTGGGTTTCTTTTCTTACAGGTTTCATCGCTAAGGTTCTAATTTGGAAAACAAAAGTGGCCAGATGGACCGAACATCCCTATCTCATGAGAGGAAGGTGAGTTGTACATAGTGAGGAAGGCAGTCATCCACAGCTTGGTGTTTTTATCCCCTGTGAATGTAGCAGAGGAAGTGTTCTGCTGTTAACACAGATTGGATCATCACTTGATCTCTGTGTCACGAGTGAGTAGGGGTGGGGGGATGGGCACCGGCAATATTTTCTGGTTGACTCCTCTGTGTCAGCACGTTGCTGTCTCATTCACCTTTGTGTACCCAGAGATCGGTCTTTTAATTCAGCCTGATGTTGTTCTTTATTGAGGTGCACACCATCTTTAACAGTCACAGCTGAACGAAGATCTTGCTTTCTGCTCAACTATATGCTTTAATGGTCTCCTATTAAGGGAATATTACTCTTAGTGGAGCTCACTCCAGAAAGTGGGCTCTGATGCTAGATTCAACTCTGAGCATCAGGAACTAGCCTGGAAGATCCATATGTTCCTGCTTTGCCAGGGGGCAAACTGTACAACCAATATCAGACTGTGGGTTAAGAAAGCATGATTCAGGTTTCCCATCAGGAAAGTACTATGGATAAATGTCTAAACATATTCTCTTCCAAATATGTTTAAGTATTCAGAGCATTCTTATTAATCAGGATCACTATTTTTGGAAGTTCTAGCCACCAACAGACAAGAAAATGAAATAAGTAAACAACATGATTATTCTTTGTGAGAATTCATCAGAAAAAAAAAAAAAAGTTCAGTAAGGAGCCACTGCTAGAAATCCTCTGTGAGGGAAAGCTAAGAGCTCACCCCTGGCCTGGCAGAGCCTCAGACATCAGCTTGCTCACTTAAGGCAAATGGACATTTTTTCTTATATTAAACTTTGTCTACACTCAAAGGTGAGATCACAAGAAAAAGAAAATGTGCGAACCCTATGTCCACGAATAAAAATGGAGGGCTAAAAACTAAGGTTCCCTTACTTTTTAACCGTGTCGAAAGGAAGTCAGACATTCCAGACCAAGGACTATGGCTATAAGAACTTTGGATATACAGCCAAATTTCTCACATTTTTAAAAACTCCATGACCAGGGCACCTGGGTGGCTCAGTTGGTTGAGCATCTGCCTTTGGCTCAGGTCATGATCCCAGAGTCTCAGGATAGAGCCTCGTGTAGGGCTCCCTGCTTATCAGGAAGCCTGCTTCTCCCTCTGCCCCTCACCCCACTCATGCTCTCTCTCTCTCTCTCAAATAAATAAATAAATAAATAAAATCTTAAAAAACAAAAGAGATTAAAAAAAAACACAAAACCTCCATAATGATTCTTTGTATCCCTCTCCCTATTACTATACACAACACACACACACACACACACACACAGAGGAATTAGTGATAAACGTTTAGTAAGAGAGGAACCTATGAGTTTGTTCTCAGCAACAATGACTATATAAGATCTTTGTCCTATCCCACAGCCAGGTTTGAGAAACTCAAAAGGGATACAGTAGATGGTAGCAATGATTGACGTTGTAGCTAAGCTGGATTTGGGGAAACGGAGAGCCATGTGTTTAAAAATGTATCCCAAATTCTGCTGGAGGTGGCACACAGGTCCAGCACACGACAATGGCTGGGGAGGCAGGGATGCTAGCCTGACCTCCTGGGGGTTATCTCAAAGAATATTAGCATAATGTTTCTTTTGGTTTCAAAATATCTCCTTCACAGCTTTCAGTACATGGATCTTTCTAAGTGTGTCTGAATCTAAGAAGATTGCTTCCTGGCAAGGCATACTTTTCCCCCCGTTGCCATGGAAACGGCACTGCGCTCGTGAATTGGCAGCATGCGTGCACGCACACACACAAACACACACACACACACTGTATATTCATATATTCTCAGGGAAATGCTTTTTATGCCTTCTCCTTCTGGTGTTCTTTATAATTCTAAAAGATACATTAAGAGCCAAAAATTTTAATTTTACTAATTCTTGCCATCCTGTTGTTATTGATCATCTCCTTTGTTTTGACGTTAAAAATTCTTTTTTAAAAAGATTTATTTATTTATTTATTCTGGGGGGAGGGGCAGAGGGAGAGGGAGAGAGAGAATCTCCAGCAGACCCTGGAGCTGGACGCGGGGCTCAATCCCACGACTCTGGGATCACGACCTGAGCTAAAACCAAGAGTTGGACGTTCAACTGATTGAGCCACCCAGGCATCCCTGACATTAAAAATTCTTTTTTTTTTTTAAGATTTTATTTATTTATTTGACACAGAGAGAGAGAACACAAGCAGGGAGAGCAGCAGGCAGAGGGAGAAGAAGAAGCAGGCTCTCTGCTGAGCAAGGAGCCCGATGCGGCACTCGATCCCAGGACCCCAGGACACTTAACCGACTGAGCCACCCAGGCATCCCAACGTTAAGAATTCTAACGTTAGGTTTTTCTTCAACATAATCTCTCCTGGGTGTGGAATAATCTCTTATTTGCCCCTTCATCTACCTCCAACTATTCTACTCCTTAAACGAACATGCTGTCGATCTCAATACATTTAGTTTATCAGTTCAAAAAGAAACCTATTTTAGATTTTACTCAACTTCTCTGATGGGCAAATGATGCATTTTGTGTACTTCATTGCCATAAGTATTCTCTACCCAAAATATTGTTTTTAACTGGCAAACCAGCAATTCTTCGGAACACCAGTTCATATGAGTGCGGGGCTGAGGTTGTCTGCTTTAGTGCTTCAATCTGTGTCAACTAGAAAAGAAACTACAGGAAGCTCTGATGCAGAGAAGTAATTTATTCCAACAAGTATGTCTTGGGCCCATACCCTCTGACTGTATATGACCCAGTTCCACCGAGAGCTGATCCCGACGACATGGAGAAGCTCAGGAACAACATTAAGGCTGGTGGGGCAGCACAGGGTGTGAGAGCCAGGAAGCTGCCCTCGGATTTCACCACCTGCTCTGAGCTTTCACTTTGACTGAATTGGGCTGTAGAATTGTAACCTGTAAAATGAACGACCTGAATTACACCATCACCCTTGTCCTTTTAGCTCCAAGACGCCGTGGCTATCATTCAGCTTCAGAGCCAGGTCTGATGGAGGTGCATGGTTGATTAGGCAGCCTTAGCAAGGCCCATGGGCCAGGGAGTGACTCAGCTGTGCCGTTGGGTGAGGTCTGACACCCCATCAGTCTTCCTGCCCCCTGTTGTACCCATCTCTACCTAATGCCTTGGCCTACATGGTGGGATGGAGCTCCTTCCGGAGGGTCCCTCCCAGAGCAGACTTTCTCTGGCTTTCATCAGATCCGACTGTCCTTTGTCACTCCCCCACTGAGCTAGTCAACCTGATACATTCATTCACCCCAACTTATGCAGTGGCTTCATTTGTGACCTGCAAGGCAACAGTCTTTAATTATGAAGATCCCAGACCCTGCTAGTTTCCGGTTCAGTTCCTACAACTTGGTCTCTCACGTGCTTTGCTTTAGCCTCAAGGACAATTCCTAGAACTCACCAAGCTCTCAACTGCCCCGGGCCTTGGCCTATGGCCAATTCTGCTGCCATGGCCCAGAAGAGCTCCTCCTGCACTCAGCCCTCAGTTAACTCCTTCCCACCCTTCAGGCTCACTTCAGAGTCCCTCTTCCCCAACTGAGCTTTTGCTCTTTTCCTTCTTAGATCATTCCCACTGAGGACAACCAGTTTGTAAGCCTTTCCTGTCCATCTCCCCCAGTCGATGATAAACTCCATGAGGGTGCTGCACCACCAAAGACCCAGTGCCCGGCCCACACGGGGCTTCAGTGCAGGGACGAGCAAATGAATGAAAGCTCTGTCTTAACCCAAAGATGAGACAAAGGGTGGAAATTTCTGGGCCCTGGCACATGCTGATGGGGGAGAGACATTTTTGAACAGGTAAGACTTGCCTCTCATGTCTATCTGCGGCGCTCACCTGGCCCTTGCTGAACAGACACCAGCAGAGCAAATATCATCACTCTCAAATGTACCAGCTTAGCCTGCAACTATTTGTCAACAGAAAGGCTTTGACTCACTGTGAAACCTTTCTTTACATAAATCCAAAGCATTTTACTTTTCGTTTGGTCAAACAGATTGGTGACTCTAGCCCTTAGAATATGAAGCACAATGGTAGGAACAACAGATCAAGACTTTCTCCCATCTTATGGCAAACTATTAGCAGAATGAGGACCAGAAGTTTTGCTCCCGACCCCGCAAGTCACTGTGCCTCTCTGGGCCTTGGTTTTCTTCCTCTATAGACAAATTTCCTCCCTTCCCCCATGTCACTCCTCAATGGACACAGGAATACCTTAATTTAAATGCAACTCTTCTGAAAGCAGTAATGCCCAAACCCCTCCCTCGTAAAAAAAAAAAAAAAAAAAAGGAGTATAGAAGTATGTCAAGTATTAAATAATACACATAGAATATTTTTAAAAATTTTGTGATGTTTGTGATTTTGTCAGCTCTTAAAAATTTGTTATATTCTCGGGCGCCTGGGTGGCTCAGTTGGTTAAGCGACTGCCTTCGGCTCAGGTCATGATCCTGGAGTCCCTGGATCGAGTCCCACATCGGGCTCCCTGCTCGGCAGGGAGTCTGCTTCTCCCTCTCCCACTCCCCATTTGTGTTCCCTCTCTCGCTGTGTCTTTCTCTGTCAAATAAATAAATAAAATCTTTTAAAAAAAATTTGTTATATTCTCTAAATAAATATTCATGCTTATAACTAAAAAAATCACTCACATGTGAACTTTTCTTTCAACAATTGGCTTATAGAGTACACATATTTTTGGGGATACAAAAAGGCATTAGTGCCATTTTTGCTGCCCAGATTGATGCTGGCAGATTTACAACTGCCCCACTTGTTCAATTTGTCCTGCCTGTGGAATGGATAGGACTGAGGGATCGCCCTCAGATCTTTGGACATTTGTTCCAGCTTTAAAATATGGTTTTGCGTCCTGTTTTCACCACCAAATCAATGTGAATTCGAAAAATCACGGAACCCCTTTATGTCTTAGCTTTTTCATATGTGAAATGGAAAGAGTGCCTGTCTCTACTTATGTCCCAAGAAATCTGGCAAAGGCTGTTGGAATTCGTCGCTGTGGTCATGCCGATTCCGTGGAGAGGTCTGACCTCAGGGCAGCACAATGACATTGGCTTGCCAGGGATTTGTGGCACTTCTGTTACTGGGTGCCACAGAGGATTTCTAGAGTGAGGTGCTAACTCACGGAGTGCTGTGTCATGAGAAGACAGATTTGGTGTTACTTCTGGAATGGTGGCTCCCCAGAGAACCAAGTCCCATTGGGTCTGACCTACAGCCAATGAGAACAATACGGATGAGCCTATTGTATGCGTCTGTGTGCGAGGGTGAGTGCGTATATTATTGCCAGCTGTTCTTTCTTGGGAGGTAATTTCCTTCTTATTTTTTGCATTAAATTGGTGTTTTTAACATCCATAAAATGTACTCACCCATAGATTCCAAAGTCTGCTTAGAAAAACTGAGCTAAAGGACAACCCTGTTACTGTTTCTTGGATCTTCTGTGACCTGGTTTTGTCCATCAATGATTAACTTACTTTGGCTAGCAGAGATAATGCTAAGCTTTGGAAATTTACCTAGCTTCTTCAGTGGAAGGACAGTAGCATTTACTGAACGTAAACTGTGTGTCAGGAACTGCGTTTGGTGCTTCCATTTCCATTATTGCATTAAATCTTCTTAGTAACTCTATGAGGAAGTATTGTGCCCATTTAAAATAGGTGACATCTGAAGCTCAGAGAAGGCAAGTCCCTTGATCAGGGTCCCAAGTTGTTAACCAGCAAAATCTGAATTTGAACTTAGTTCGTCTGAGCCCAAAGTCCATTGTCTTTTCACCTCACTAGCTTAATTCCCAAAATAAAACCACAAGATACATATTTTAATCTAGAATATGCTTGTTCTTAATTGCAGTATAGTCAATGTGCAATGTTATATTAGTTTCAGGTGTACAATATAGTGATCCAACAATTCTGTACTCATCAGAGTATAGTGCTCATCAAGATAAGTGTGCTCTTGGAGCGCCTGGGTGGCTCATCCGTTAAGTGTCTGCCTTCGGCTCAGGTCATGATCCCAGGGTCCTGGGATGGAGCCAAGTCCAGCTCCTTGCTCAGCGGGGAGTATGCTTCTCCCTCTCCCTCTGCCCTTCTCCCCCGCCCCCACTTGTGCTCACCCTTTCTCAAATAAATAAAATCTTAAAAAAAAAAAAAAGATAAGTGTACCCTTAATCCCCTTCACCTATTTCACTTATCCCCTCACCCACCTCCCCTCTGCTGTTAGTTTGTTCTCTGTAGTTAGGAGTCTGTTTTGGGTGGATATACTTTGGATGTCAATTGAAGGCTATTTCCTGTCTGTGGAGTGTGTGACAGAATCTAAAGGGGTCCCAAGGCCAAGCACCGGGTAAGACCAAGTGCCCAAGTCACAGTGTGGTCTTGAGTGTACTCCAGCACTAGGTGCATTCTGGACTATCTTTTCTTCGGTACCATCTATCCTTGATTCTCCCTCTATCCATAAGAATTACCAATGTAGGCTGGATTTCATGACATTAAAGACAAATGATTCATTTGCCCTCCAGGGTCATAACCAGCAATTGGCCTTGTATTCAGTGATACATGGGCCAGTGTTGATCTCGATATCTGATACCTTATTTTATCCATGGTTAAATTCTACTATAAAGATGACAAAGGCAAATGTTCTGAATTTTAAAGACTTCATTGTGAAGAAATCAGTTCAAGAAAAGGCCAAGTCTTTGGGCTGAATGACCAAAAATCTCTAAGCCTCAGGTCTGCAAACCTTAGTTTAAAATGTAGAGTCCTGACCCTCCTGCCTGAAGGTTCTCATTCAGTAGATCTGAAGTGGGGTCCTGGAACCAACATTTTAACGAACAAACCAGGGGACTGAGTACAGGCAAAAGATTCAAGGAACACACATTGAGAAACAGTTCTAAGGTACATCTCATCCAAGGGGGTTATAATTATTCACTTACTAGATGGAGGTTTCTTCTTTATTATTTTTCTTCTCAACTGACAGAGATGAAGGACAGCACCTCTTTTCCCTAAATGCTGAGAGGGGACTACACGAACCTCCACAAAACACCTCATTTTCTGGGCATGTTTCAACATAAAAAATGGGCCAAAGAGAAGAATCCTTGGCTGTGGGGAGAATTATGGAGGGCTGAGGTGGGGGAGGGGTGGTAACCAAGGAATGCTAAAGATCCAAGAAGAGGACGCCCTAACGCATACCCTTCATAAGGACAAGGAATGTGCTGGGCCCAATCAGCATGAAGGCCATAAATCTGGACTAAGCAGTCACACCAATTCAAAAGTCCTTTGGAATTTCCAGACAGTTCTGTTTTTATCGAGTATGCAAGTCAGCATATCTTTCAAAAGCTGCCTGAAAATGCCAACGCTCTGGCTGCCTGCCATGCTTCTCCAAGGTGATGCGTACCATGTGTAGGGCTGTCCTAATGGTTGTTTATGGGCAGGGAGCCCTTTTGGTTGACCAGCACCTGAGCCAAACCAGTTGTTAAATATACTAAATGTCTCCACAACTGTGCTAATGCCTCTTGGGAAAGTTGTGACCATGGAGGGTCACCAAGAGTGAGGGGCATAAAGGGTGCCTTGAGAAAGGAGAGCTAGAACCTGAGGCAAGGTGGTGGGAGGAGGAGGAGGAGCAGGGAATGCAGTTAAAAATACTTAGCTTGCTGTCCCCTGCTAACCGGGCTGTCAATCTCTTTAGGAGAGTCATGGCTGAAGCAGAAGGAGTGGCTCCTGGAGATCATGGTCTCAGCAGTGATCATCTCCAGTGACTGATTACCGATGTCTGCCAAGGGCTCAAGAAGGGCGGTGTGCATGTGGCATGCTCGTTAGCCGGGCTCTAGTTGACGTGGAGCTACGTTTTGAACTCCCTGGTTTTTTGCTGATGTCTCCCTTCAGAAACACATACGAGATTTTTCCTTGTCCTCATGAATATACATAGCCATCAGCATGCTGCTTGAATATGAGATTTATAGTAGCTTAGGCAGACTCTCTCAGAGGTATCCGGGCTAATGAGCAGTAAATGCCACTCAGCATATGTCTCTAAAAACTATGAACAAGGAAATCCCTATAAGATGGCTTTCCCTGTGTAGTCACTTACTCTCCTTGCAACAGATGTCCAACGCATCAGGTTCTCTCATGCCCTGGAACCAACTGTCACCCTCAGATCCCCTGGAGTGGATCATGACTGTGGTAGGACTTATGACATCTGTCACTGGGCTTCACATAGAAGACATGGTAGATTATGAATTATGAACGAATTATGACTGTGAGTCCAGCAGCGCTTTCCGCCACAACTGAGCTCTCTGGAAACATCTGCACCACTTGATGGTGTTGATGTTCCCAGTTGTGTCCTGCTGAATGGATAGGAAATGGTACTGATAAAGTATTCATCTCACTTCCTTATCATACTCCACAGCCTGGCTTTTAGCCATTTTTTTTAATTAAAAATAAAATACCCTTAAATATTAAATAATCTTGTTACAAGATTTCTAGAAGGTGTGTTTTCATTGGAAAACACCAGTCTTTGATGATGTAACCAAAGTTTCTAACACCAAAGAGTTTGCTTTACAGTTTGATCTCAAAGTTTTGTGCTTTGGGCTTTTTTGAGATTTTTTGGTGTGCTTGTGGTACTGGGTTGGTTGAGCCAGGATTCTCCAGAGAAACAGAATCAATAGGATATATATGAGGGAACCTATTCTAAGAATTAGCGAATATGAAGGCTGAGAAGTCCCACAATCTGCATCTGCAAGCTGGAGAACCAGGAAAGATAGTGGTATAACTCAGTCCAAGTCTGAAAGCTCGAGAACCAGGAGCACTGTATATGCCAGGGCAGGGGAAGATGGATGTCCCAGCTCGAACAAAGACAGCAGATCCTCCCTTCCTTGACTTTTCTGTCCAATTCGGTTCCTCAGTGGGTTGGAGAACGCCCACCGGCATGGTGATGGCAATCTTCTTTACTCAGTCTCCTGATTCAAATACTAATCTCTTCCAGAAACACCCTCATAGACACATGGGGAAATCATGTTTTACCAGCTATCTGGGCATCCCTTAGCTCAGTCAAGTTGACACATAAAATTAACCATCATATGGGTTGAGAGCAAAGATCTTAAAAATCATTATGAGAACTAACGGTATTTTTCCAGTTTGAAAAAAAGCCGTGAGTTGTTTGATTGCCAATGCTAATTATAGAAAAATGCCATTGAGAAACTCTGCGGGGAAATACAGAGAGGAAACAGCAGTAGGACGGGGGAAGACAGTTTGGGTCATTTAACCTGTGTTCTGTTAAGTGATGTTAAGAGACAGTTCTGCTTGTCGAGTTATCAATGTAATGTAGACCTCAAATCCTAACCCACCACTTATTAGTAGTGTGACCTTGGCCTAGTTTTGTAATCTCTCTAAGCCTCAGTTTTGCCAGCTGTGAAATGGGGGTAATAATTCCTACCTAGCACGGTGTCTGGAACATGGTAAGTGTTCATTAAGTGCTAGCCATTATTAATGTCATTTATTATCAGCACTAGGAAGCAGGAGTCCTTTCCTCAATTACTTACTTAAATGAATAATTATGGCAACAACAATAGTAGCAAACACATATCCCAGGTCCCTAACAGGCATTCAACTACCACAACCACCCTATGAGGAAGGTACTAGTGCTATTATCATCCCTAACTTACCATTGAAGAAACTGGGTCACAGAGAGATTAAGTATTTACCCTTTTGTGTCTAGTTTATTTCGCTTAGCATATTTCTAATGTTCATCTGTGGTGTAGCATGGGTCAGAATTTCATTCCTTTTTAGAACTTTTAAAAAATTCATCCATCTGTTGGGGCACCTGGCTGGTTCGGTCAGTAGAGCATACAACTCTTTATCTCCAGGTGGTGAGTTCGAGCCCCCCATTTGGGTGTAGAGATTTCATAAAATATTAAAATAAAATAAACTTAATTCATCTGTTGATGGACACTTGGCTTGTTTTCACTTTCTAGCTATTGAGAATAGTGCTGCTATGAATATGGGTATGCGAGTATCTGTTTGAGTCCCTGCGTTCAATTCTTTTGGGTATACACCCACAAGTGGGATTGCTGGATCCTATGGTCATTCTGTGTTTAACTTTTTGAGGAACCACAGCATTATTGAGCCCACAGCTGCGCCACTTTGCATTCCCTCCAGCGATCTCTCTTCAAAGACAGATTACTATTTTCTTTCTCCCCCTCCTCCTCCTTCTCCTTTTCCTCCTTCTTCCTTTTTTGATAATAGCTATCTTACTGGGGTTTTTTTAAAGGTATGATAGCTAACTTTATGTGTCAACTTGACTAGGCCTTGGGGTGCCCAAGGATTTGGTCAAATGTTATTCTCCATGTGCCTTTGAGGGTGTTTCTGGATGAGATTAACATTTAAATCAGTAGACTGAATAAAGCAGATGGCCCTCCCTAATGTGGGTAGGCCTCATCCAATCAGTTGAAGGACTGACTAGAACAAAAAGGCTGACCCTCCCCCAAGTAAGAGGAAACTCTTCCTGCCTAACTACGCTTGATCTAACTGACTTTGAGCTGGGACGTTGGTCTTTTGCTGCCTTTGGACTCAAAAGGAAACATTGGCTTTTCCTGGCTCTTGAAGCCTACTGGCTTTCAGGCTGGAACTACGGCATTAGCTCTTCTGGTTCTCAGGCCTTCAGACTTGGACTGGAACTACCATCAGCAGCCCTGAGTCTCCAGCTTGCCAAATGCAGATCTTGGGACTTTTCAGTCTCCATAATCATGTGAGCCAATTCCTTATGATAAATCTCTCAACAGATAGGTAGGTAGGTAGGTAGATGAGAGAGAAAGAGAGAGGAAGGAAGGAAGGAAGCACGGAAGGAAGGAAGGAAGGTTGGAAGGAAGGTAGGAAGATACCTGTTATTGGTTCTGGTTCTCTAGACAACCCTGACTAATACAAAAGGAAAGAAAAAATAATAAATAAAATCTTGGACTCTTATGTACATGTAACCTGAAATAATCAAAACTGACACAGTGTTGGATTTGATTATGCAATCCAAGGAGAGACAGGCACATCTGAATGCTGAGATTTCACTTTGCTGATGCTTAAAGTTTTAAACTGAAATCTCTAAATTCCAACTAGTTTGAACAAAATGTTTCTTCTTAGAATCTCTAAAGATGGGCTACAGAAAACTAAAACAAGAAAGATCATAGTTAAAAACACCACAATGAAACATTAAGGAAAAGAAGAATGAGGAGCACCACAGAAGGACGAGAAGAGACAAAATCTTGGGGCAAATATGTTTAAATGAAACTTCCTCTTATATTAACACTCCTAGGTCCCATAGAAGAAAACTCCATGTATATATATTGACAGCTCACTAAAAAGGAAATATAAGAGATACATACACATTTGAAAAAAAATGATCAACCTCATTAATGATAGAAATGCAGATCAAAGTTAAGACTGGATGCCATTTTCAAAGCACTGAAATAACAATGTTTTGTTTTGTTTTGTTTTGTTTTAACAGTGTTAAATCTCACTGCTGGATGTGGTATATATAGTTTATATTATACACCATTAGCAGGCAGATAAATGGATATGAACTTTCTAGACATAATTTGGCAGGACATTTTAAGAGGCCCGAAAAATGCTCATCCTTTTGATGCTAACCTTTCATTCTTAGAGAAATATTTTTCTTAGGGAGACAAAGCTTTATATGAAAAAAATGTTCACTGCATCATTGCTTAGAACAGTAAAAAAGAAAAAAAGAAGAAAAGAAAAAGAAAATTGCTAAAAACAGCTTAAATGTTCACCAAGGTAATGATTCAATGGATTATGATGTATCTATGAAGTAATCCATAAAGTAGTTTTTAAAAACTGTGTTCATGAAGTGTTTATTAACATTGCACAGACTTGTAGTAAAGTTAAATGAGAAAAAAAACCCACAGTATCTAAACATGTATATTAAGCAGGACCTAAACTGCCTAGGAGAGGCCTTCGAATGCCAGCCATTCCTATGGTTCTCTTCTTCAGGTCTCCTACCTAGTGACCTTTCCAGCTGACCACAGCTGGGCCAGGGGCAGAAAGCTGCCCAGGGAAAGCCAGTTTATCTACAGAAGGGCAAGCAGGGAAGATAGTGATTAACTGAATCATGCAGAACTTTCCTTGGCAGGACCTAAAGCTGAAGCCCAGAGAGAGAAAAGCAGCTGGATGCCAGGGAGAGGTTAAAAAGGCACTGAGTCTCCCTCATGGTAGTGATGAAGCTGTGTATCCATTATCTATTGCTGTATAACGCACCATCCCCAAACTTGGTGTCTTAAAACAGCAATAAAAATTTACCTTGCTCACAGATCTATAATTTTGTCAGGGCTGAGTGGGGACAGTTAGTTTCTGTTTCATGAGAAGAGTCATCGAGGGAAGTTCAGCTGGGGCCAGAGGGTCCTGTTTCAGTACGGCTCACTCACATGGCTGGCACATTTGGGCTGGCTCCTCGCTGTGAGCCGTGGGCCTCCGTTCTTCTCCACGTGGTCCTCTGCATGGACCTCCTCACAGCATAGTGACTACGTTTCCAAAAGGACAAGGTTGAAGAGCACGACTTTCTTTCTTTCTTTTTTTTTTTTTAAGCACATGGCATTTTTATGACCTGGACAGAGAAGTCAGAGTGTTGGGGGTGCCTGGGTGGCTCAGTTGGTTAAGCGTCTGCCTTCAGCTCAGGTCATGATCCCAGGGTCTGGGATCAAGTCCCACGTCCGGCTCCTTGCACAGTGGAGAGTCTGCTTCTCCCTCTCCCTCTGACCCTCCCCTCTACTCCTGCACTTTTTCTCTTAAATAAATCTTTAAAAAAAAAAGAAAAAGAAAAAGAAAAAGAAATCAAGGTTTTCATGGTAGGGAGATTTGTCTTATAAATGGGCCTTCTATCAAGTTATGTCCAGTTGCTTGGACCTGGTCCTCATACTGGCCCTAACTATACCTGGTTCCTTTCTAAACCTCATTTTTAATAATCCCGGCTTGGGGTTTGTGATTTGCCAGAGATGGTTTTTTAGACATTCTCATGTGTAATAATGAGCCTGAAATTGGGAGTTCAAGGAAATTGTAAGAGGCCTCTCATCTGGTCTGCTTCTCTTGCTCTTCACCACCTTGAGGCAATCAGTCCCTCTGAAAGGGCAGCCTATTAAGGCTGCTCACTAGAGAATCCCTGCATCTAGTTGGCCAGCCAGGCCTGCCAGGTTCCCCAGTGCCCTGTTGCTTGTCAGGGAGAACGATGACATTGCACCACAGTAAGATCCTCATAGGCTGAGGACTCCATTTCAAGTCAAATCCATTGGAGTGCACCCATTTTGTTGTTTCTGCTTTCCCATGACTGCCAGTTGGTTCAAGGGTAGTGAGGAGGCAAGTTCAGGCCCAACAGCCTCCATTTTAGAGATCGCCTGGGGCTGTCTCCGCCCGCTCGCTCCCTTTCACATGGTCAGGTGTGGGGAGGAGGAGACATAAAGTACCGTGGGCAGCAGGCACGGCCCCTCGACATGGCGGGAAGTCAGCTCGGCTCCCTAAGATGGCGGGAGCATTCTCTCTCGTCCCCACCCCCACTTCCTCTTCCCCTGTCTTGCTCACCCCACTGCTACTCCCTTCCACCCCACTTATGTGTGTAAGCGCACACGAGCACATGCACACACACACACACACACACCCTTTACTGCCACCTCACGCAGATCTGTTCACCAGAGGATGTTTTACTAGGCTTCCACAGAGTCTTTGTTGTGTCTTGGTACAAGGTGGTTTCCCCTCATTCAAAACCCAAACCTGTTTTATCCTCTATGCTCAGTGCCCACCTACTCTCTCAGTGCCTGCAGACAGGTGGTGTTTCCAAGCCTCTGTAAGCTTTGTAAGTTTTGCATTTGCTGAGAAGTCCCAATAGCCTGGTGTTTTTATGGCCAAAATGGCTAGGGGAAAAGGGGCTGAGGGTCATGCTGACAGAGGGGATCTGTGACATTTGGTATTCTGTGCACAACCTCAGGAGGGGCCCGGCTACTTACTAGTGAGACAGGGCTTTAAGATTTGCCCTGTTTTTTGGGGCGCCTGGGTGGCTCAGTCGTTAAGCGTCTGCCTTCGGCTCAGGTCATGCTCCCGGGGTCCTGGGATCGAGTCCTGCATTGGGCTCCCTGCTTAGCGGGGAGCCTGCTTCTCCCTCTCCCTCTCCCCTGGCTTGTGTTCCCTCTCTCGCTCTGTCTCTCCCTGTCAAATAAATAAATAAAATCTTTAAGATTTGCCCTGTTTTTATCCAGAAACGGGGAGGACTTCTCAGACAAACAAGATTACTATATCTTGGATGCAGCTCAGTAGGCACGTGTGCTTCACTCATTTATTTTGGCAAGAATTCATCTTTGCTGTGACCTATACACATGGGTCCGAGGGCTGGTGTGGATCAACTTCAATGCATTTCTCATAGGCCGGTTGACAAGAGCCAGAGAGTTAGCAGCAGCTCTGTAGAGTCATCTAGATCACCCAAGCGCAGTCTGAAAGCAGCAATTAATTTTTCTTTGGTCACTGCCTCTATGAAGAAGCTTCACCTGTGAGGCCTATGCCCGCTGGCCCAGCATAGAGACAGCTCTGCCAGAAAGAAGTGTCCCTTAGTAAGATGGTGCTTTGCAGGCCAGGAATGCTGAGATTCAGTGCTGAGGTATTTTAGTCCTTTTGAAATCCGTGGGGAAAAATTAGTTGGAATCGTTTTGTAGCAATAAATCCAAAGACTGTCTGATGAAGGACCAATCTCTTCCTTGCTTTTTGAAACAAAACAAAACAAAAAAACCCATTACCTAATGCAATATGCAGCATGAAATAGAATTTGGACTTGAACTACAATTCAACAAACCTTTACTTAATTTCAACTATTTGTTCTAGGCCCAGAGAGGCAACGATCTTTAAGATACAATTCCTGCTCTCAAAGAGCTCATTTCCTAAACAAAGAAATTAAAGCTGTGTGATAAATACTAGAAGGGTGTAGGAGGGACAGAGAGGGTACAGAGGAGGAAGTAATGAACTCTGGAGTGTTCAGGAAGGCTTTCTGCAGGAAAGCAGTGCCTGTGGTTTTGCAGGATGAATAGGAGTTAGTCTTGCAAACAAGGTGGGAAAAGGATGTCGGTCCAGAGAGAGGGAATACTAGAGCTAAAGGCATAAACAACCAATCTGTATGGGGAAGGCAGTGAGTTGATAAGATAAATTGGGAGAAAATGGTGGGGTCAAGAGCCTAATGGGGTTAATGAAGTCTTTTTTTTTTTTAATTGAGATACTGGGGTGCCTGGGTGGCTCAGATGGTTAAGCGTCTGCCTTTGGCTCAGGTCATGATCCCAGGGTCCTGGGATCTAGCCCCACATTGGGCTCCCTGCTCAGAGGGGAGCCTGCTTCTCCCTCTACCTGCTGCTCCCCCTGCTTGTGTTCTCTCTGACAAATAAATAAATAAAATATTAAAAAAAAATACAATGGACTGGATGTATGGGGACAGAAAAAGGGGGAGAGAGAATATTTAATGACTTGGCATTTACAGACGAGGTGATATGAGGACTAAGGAAGACAAGAAGAGGAGCAGGTTTGGGGAGGCATGTTGAGTTGAAGACACTTGCTAGATATTGCTGTCAATGTCAGTGTGCCACGGCGGGCAGTTAGGGCTCCAGGTGTGGAGCTCACAGGTGGAGATTGGAGGCAGAAACTGGGTCATTATAGAGAATGATACTAGGAGGAAGTTGCTGAAAATCACCAAGGGAGAGGAGGTAAAGAGGGAGAAAATATGAAATATGAGACCTAGGGTACACTTGCAAGGGGCTGGTGGGAGAAGAGGAGCCGGGGAAGGAAGATGGAGTCAGTGCGGTAGAAGGAAAACTAGGAGAAAGAGTGCCCAGGAGTGATAGAAGGAGCAGATTTGGGCAATGAGAACCAAGGTGCTCACTCAAGACCCTCAAACAGGTAGAGTGCGATGAAGACTGACATCATTCTGGACAGGAGGGCATCAATCATTGTCAGACTTTCTGGAGTGGTGAAGGTGGAAGCTGGGCTGCCAGGGCCTGAGTCCTAGACGGCAACTCTAGACCGCGCTTTCCTGGGGGGCAAACCATGACTGGGAGGAGAAGAGGCTACAGCAGCTCCCCCGGGAGGCAGTTTCCCTGCTTTCACTTTCTTTGCGCTGTTTACTTCTGAGTCTGGTGTGAACACGGAGTTAGCAAACTAGAGACAAATAACCTGCATTTACCCCTGGTCCCCAGGGCCTCACTTTCACAGTCATGGGAGCAGAACTTGAAGTGCTTTTCCTTGTCCAGAGTGATGGCGCTTCAAGCGATTGTGTTGAGGATGTGTTTTCCAGCCCCAAATCTTGATGTCTTGGCTTGTATTCAGATGTAACTTGGTCATGGCCCAGTTAGGACATCACAGTGTCTAAAACTTCTGTACATCAGTGTTGTAGGCCTCTATGGCTTAGCTGTTACAAACAGTGAAAAAAATCAATTAAAAGAAGTTTACTTAGTGAATATTCATGATTCTGTGTGTAAGACCAAAGATGGATGAATCTTGGGCCCTGAGAGCAATTGGATTATTTGCCTTATTATTGAGTTGTAAAAGTTCTTTTTGTATCCTGGAGAGCAGGCCTCCCAAGACACATGATCTCCAAATATTTTCTCCCATTCAGTGGGTTGTCTTTCCACTGTAATCGTGTTCTTTGAAGCATATTGATAAGATCCAGTTGATCTATTTGTTGGTATACCATTGTTCATAGCATTCCCTGTAAGACTGGTAGTAATGTCCTGATTTTAGTAACTTTCTTCTTCTTTCTTTGTCAGTCCAACTAAAGGTTTGTAAATTTTATGATGTTTTCATCAATTGAAAAATGGGCAAAGGATTTGGATATACATTGCAAAAGAATATTTACAAAAGCCAAGACACACATGAAGAGATGCTCAACATCACTAATCATCAAGGAAATGCAAATCAAAACCACAACGAGCGGTCCCTTCACACCCATGAGGATGGGTAGAATAAACAAGAAATAACATGTGTTGGTAAGGATGTAGAGAAATTGAAACCCCTGTGGTTGCTCACAGAAACGTAAAATGGCATGAACTCTCTGAAAAACAACTTAATATTCCCTCAAAAAGTTAAACATGGGCCTTGCAGATGCTGCCACTCCGAGCCACCTACACTGTCCACCCACAGTCAACCCTGCCATGTTCTTCCACGTCATTGTGGATAGCGAGCCTTTGGTCCACATCTCCTTCAAGCTATTTGCAGACAAAGTTCCAAAGACAGCAGAGAACTTTTGTGCTCTGAACACTGGGGAGAAAGGATTTGGCTGTAAAGCTCCCTGCTTTCCCAGGATTATTTCAGGATTTCTGTGCCAGGGTGGTGACTTCACAGGCCAGTGGAACCAGTGGCAAGTCCATCTATGGGGACAAATCTAATGATGAGAATTTCATCCTGAAGCACACGGGTCTGGCATCTTGTCCATGGCAAAGGCTGGACCTAATGCAAATGCTTCCCAGTTTTTCATCCACACTGCCAACACTGAGTGGTTGGATGGCAAGCCTGTGGTCTTTGGCAAAGTGAAAGAGGGCATGAATATTGTGGAAGCATGGATTGGTTTGGGTCCAGGAATGGCAAGACCAGCAAGAAGATCACCATTGCTGACTGTGGACAAATCCAATAAACTTGACTTGTGTTTTATCTTAACTACCAGACCATTCTTTCTGTAGCTCAGGAGAGCACCCCTGCACCCCCATCTGCTCCAAATATTTGTGACCTCGCTGCAGTTCTTTGGGCTCCATATTTTCCTTCCTCCCCTCATGTCTAGCTGGACTGCAGAGTAAAGTTTATGATTATGAAATAAAAACTAAACAAACAAAAAAATTAGAGTAATTGTGAGACCCAGAAATTCTATTTCTAGATATATACTTAAGAGAATTGAAAACATGTGTCACACAAAAGGGTGTAGCTCATAGCAGCATTATTTATAGGAGCCAAAAGGTGAAAACAACCCAGATGTCCATCAACTGATTAACAAAAGGCGTGTGTGTGTGTGTGTGTATGTATCTCCATACAATGGGATATTATTCAACCATAAAAAGGACTAAAGTAGTGTTACATGCTACAAAATGGATGAAACTTGAAGACATTATGCTCAGTAAAAGAAGCTAGATGCAAAAAGCCATATACTCTATGATGCTCATTTATATAAAGTGTCCAGAATAGGCAAATCGACAGAGACAGGAAGTGGCTGAGTGTTTTCCAGAAGCAGGCCAGGAGGAGGGAAAAAGGGGGGGGGGACTACTGATGAGTACAGCCTGCCTTTTGGGGTATTGAAAATGTTCTGGAATTAGATAGTGGTGATGGTTTTACAACCTTGTGAATGTACCAAAAGCCCCCCCCCCTTTTTTTTTTAAGATTTTATTTCTTTATTTGAGAGAGAGACACAGCGAGAGAGGGAACACAAGCAAGGGGAGTGGGAGAGAGAGAAGCAGGCCTCCCGCCGAGCAGGGAGCCCGATGCGGGACTCGATCCCAGGACCCTGGGATCATGACCTGAGCCGAAGGCAGACGCCCAACAACTGAGCCACCCAGGCGCCCCCCAAAAGCCCTTTTTTAAACGATACTTTAAAAGGGCGAATTTTGTGGTTGTGAACTGTATCTCAATTTTTAATTAATTAATTATATATTTTTTAAGATTTTATTTATTTATTTATTTGACAGAGCACAAGCAGAGGGAACAGTAGACGGAGAGGGAGAAGCAGATAGCAGATAAGCCGAAATAGCAAAATCAAACAGACCTGAAAGACAGCAAAGGTAGTGGCCAGGCATGTGGTTTTGGAGCAAATTGCCTGGCACCATTTCTTATTAGCTATGTGACCTTGGGCTATTTACTTAAAGGTTTTCCCATCTGATAATGGAGTATATTAACTCATAAGGTGGTTGTAAGGTCCAAACAGCATGCTTCATAAAGACCCAGGCACATACATGTGCATTATTAGTATTATGATTATGTATCCCAGCTCCACTTAACAGCTTTGTGCCCTTGGCAAATAACCTTGCTGAGCTTCAGCTTCCTCAAATGTAAAATGGGAACTCATAGTATCCATCTTACAAGAGTGGCTTTCCATAAAGAAATGGCATGGAAAATTCGTAGCACAGTAATGACCTGTGTACATGATCAATAAATGGTTATTCTCCAAATTAGTTTAATTCAAGTTGGGATGAATCATTCTGAGCTCCCATAGGCACATTCTCTATTTAACCATCTGCCAGATCTCAGAATCTTCTCCTGCCCCCACCCTCCACAGGCCCTAGGCTGAGGGCCAGATGACAGGAGATGGAAGGCTCATCTCCGTCTTTATTTCAACATGTTATACTTCAACAGCAGGACTTGTTTTTATATCCCTACTGAGTTCACATGGGTAGGTTTGGGCGGCAGCAATTATTCTCCGTATTACTTTATAGATGAAGAAATAGACTTGGCTCTGACATGTTGGATTTTCTCTAGCAAGTCCCCTATGGAGGAAAAAAGCTCTTCATTCTAATCAGAGCCAGAGAAAATGCTCCTGGCTTTATGATTCTTTAAATCCTCTCTTTCAAAACACTTGGAAGACCTGCAATGGGCCAGGTTGCACCAAATTCAAAGTAGAACCCATAGCAGAGGTTTGAAGCAGAGATTGCTGCAGGATCCCGGGCAGGGGCCTGGGGGATGGGGAGAGGCAGGTTCTGACAGGTGGAGATGTGGGCATGGAAGAGGTGCTATTTTGGCTGGGCAGTGAAGGTTAAGGAGGAGTTGATAAGTGGGAAATGGAAAAGGTGTTCAGGAAGAGAGAACAGCATGGACAGTGGGGACAAGGTGGGAAACTGTTTGGGAATGGCAGGTGGCCAGAGTGGAAGAAGATAGAGCTAGAAAGTTAGCCTGGGCAGGATTGTAAGCCAGATAAAAGAGCTGGAATTTTATCCTGTTAGCTGTCATAGGATGACCACATATTTCATCACCCAAATAGGTCACTTATGAGAACAAAAGGGCATGCTAACCAGATAAAATCACAGAAGACCCAACACAAGACTGCCCTGTTTCAGGCTAACAGGGACATCCAGTCACCCCAGCTTTGGAAAACCTGGAAGGCCTGACACTGTTCAGATTTGTGTATATCAGAGGGGATTCTGGCAGCAATGCATACTGGAAAGGAGAAGGGGTGTCTACAGTCAAGCAGATAGCTAGGAAGGCAGTGGGGATGGAGAGGAGAGATGTCTAGGAACAGGTTTTCTCAGAAATACAATGGACTGCACGCCTGGGTGGCTCAATCGGTTAAGCGTCTGCCTTAGGCTCAGGTCTATAGTTTATTCTATATAGTCAGCGTCCATCAGATACTCTTCTCTTGTTCCTCAAAATGTAGTCTGCAGACCAGCAGCATCAATATCACCTGGAAGTACATTAGAAAGAATCTTGGGGGCACTTGAGTGGCTCAGTTGGTTAAGTGGCAGACTTCTGATTTCCACAGGTGGTGATCTCAGGGTCCTGGGATCAAGCCCTGCGTCTGGGCTCTGTGCTCAGTGTGGTTCTGCTTCAGGACTCTCCCTTTCCCTCTGCCCTTCCCCTCACCCCCTGCTCGCTCTCTCTAAATAAATAAATCTTTAATAAAAAAGAAAGAAAGAAAGAAGGAACCTTGAACCCCACTCCAGACGTAAGGAATCAGAATCTGCATTATAACAAGATCCCCAGGTCCTGGTCTACACCAGTGGGTCTCAGCCTTGTCTGCATGCTGGACTCCCTGGGGAGCTTTAAAGAGTCCTGATGCCCAGTCTCCACCGACAGTGATTCTGTTTAATTGTCTGGGTGTGGTGTGAGTATTGGGCTTTTAAAGAGCTTCCCAGGGGATTCTGATGTGATGCTGGGTCTGAGAATCACTCCTTTAAGCAAATACAGCTGTTGGTTCCTTCCTTCACTCATTTCTCTTCTGTGCAACAGACCTTGCTAAACACAGGCACAGCTTGCTGGGGAGATGGGCAAACAGTTACAATATCGTAGAATAAGCACTATGAAAATCATTATTCCAGGGCCTGGAGAGATCCAGAAGAGGGCCCAGAGTCTAAGTGTGCATGAAGGAATCAAGGCAAAGTGCTCACAGGACAAATAGGAACTCTGGGATTTGTTGAAGGTAGCGGTGAGCTGGTGTGAGGATGAAGGAAGAATTCTGTTTACTATGAAAGTGAGATTTATAGAATTTTAAGCTATAGTAGATTATAGAGATCATTGAATGAATCCAGTGATTTTCTAACTTTTCTGACTATGGCTCAATTTAGGACAGACGTTTTATGTCTCAGCCCAAAATATATATATAAAGTTTCATGAAACAGTATTTACCTTCACTGTGTGTGATGCACTTTGATATTTTCTAGTCTTTCAATACACTTCTCTCTCATTAGACTATATATATATATATATATATATATATATATATATATATATATATATTTATATATTGGTCATGCCTAACTGAATTGGTCTCCTGCCCCACTAATGAGTTATAACCTACAGTTTGAAAGACCTGACTTAATCGCTTCAGTTTTTCCTTGAGCAAACAATGAGCCACAATACCTAGACAACTTAGCCTGGAAGAGTAAAGAAAAAATGTATTCAAATTCCAGTGTGAAGGACTAGTGTTAGAAACAAAGAAACCTTCTATATAGTATTGGTTGTTGGAGATTTCAGAAGGACTTGCCTTCCCTGGAAGTCCTACCCATTTTCTGGGACACAGCCCCTGGCAACCATCATTCTACTTTCTGTCTCTATGAATTTGGCTACTTTAGTTAACCTCATACAAGTGGAATCATACTGTATTTGTCTTTCTGCGACTGGCTTATTTCACTTAGTATAATGTTCTCACATTTCATTCTTGTTGTAGCATGTATCAGAATTTCTTTTCTTTTGAAGTCTGAATAATATTCCAGTGTACGTCTATACAATGTTAATATATCATCCATGGATGGACACAGGTTGCTTCCACCTTTTAACTATTGTGAATAATGGTGCTATGAACATGGGTATACAATATCTGTTTGAATCCCTGCTTTCAATTCTTTTGGGTATATACCCAGAGGTGGGGATTGCTGGGTCATATAGTAATTGTATGTTTAATTTTTCTAGGGATCACCATACTCTTTGAAGACATTTAGCTTTATACAGATTTTTGGAAAAGCAACTACGGCATTGTCCTAATTTTTCTTATACCACTATGAATATTTCATCACAGACAGGCTTTGGTCTGTAGATCAATGCCTAGAATTACTGCTCCAACCCATACAAATTTCTTCCTGCTCTAACAGGTACAAATTGATACTCTGGATTCTTTATATTTTGTCTGACAAATTATTTTAAATCATAAAATATCCATTAAGGGGGCGCCTGGGTGGCTCAGTTGGTTGATGTCTGACTTCAGCTCAGTCATGACCTTGGGGTCTTGGGATCAAGCTCCACTGGGCGGGGAGTCTGCTTGTCCCTCTCCATCTCCTTCTGCCCCTCCCACTGCTTATGCTCTCTCTCTCTCTCTCAAATAAATAAATAAATAAATAAATAAATAAATAAATAAATAAATAAAATCTTTTAAAAAAATATCCATTAAGTAGTTTGGAAAATTATACAAAAGCCATTAACTTGATTACACTAAACGTGAAAAACAAGACAATTTCTATTATTCAATTTATCAAGCCATCACCATTTCAAATTTGACTGTAAGTCACATTCATTCTCATACTGGTCATTGAAGGTAATAGACACTTGCTCTTCCCCTGCCTGATAATGAGTTTACAAAATCTTAAAGGAGATGGCCTGGCTTTCCAAAACTCCTATTTCTCTAAAGTCTGTGTGTATCTAAGTAAATTTTCTGTATGGTGGGGCTTTAAAAATTTTTTTAGGAGTGGTAGATTTTAAGTTCCTTGTGATCTACAGAGGAAACTCTTTTCTTACTGAAACTCATGAGTTATTATCAAATAATTTTAATTCAGTAGAAAAAATCCTACTGTATTAAAATGAAATCCTAATCATGGCTGTCATTCTCCTCATTAATACTGGTCTTGACAGTATTTTTCACTTCTTAACCCAATCATTGGTAGGGGATGGGAATGAAGAAATAACATTTATTAGTAGTATGCCATCTGTTAAAAAGATATACTGGAGAAACCAGATAGATGCACATCTGAACATTTAATGGAAATGTTATGTTTTACTGAAGGAATTCAAGACCTTTTCTAATTCCTCCCTAGAATTTCAGTGAATCACAATTTCAGTGTATTGCAAATTCTAAAAAGTAACAAATCATCTTTTCCAAACCTATGAACCTAGGAATCTGTTGTTTGCACAAGTCGTATCTGAGGTTCCTTCCTACTTACCTTTTCCTTTGTTCCTTGCCTCACGGAAGCAACTGAATTCTGGTAATGCTTTTTACCTCTCATATTTTTGACAGTCAAAACTGAATCAGAAGATGCCTCTGGATTTTTTTTTTTTTTGCCTTTTCTCTGCTAAATGTGTGTGTTTTAGTGCAGTACATTTTATTTCCCATCTGTATGATTTGCTTGAAGGTTGATACTGACATGTCATAAAAGAAAATACTCTATCGTGTATGAAAAAACACATGTTGTAAAATCTGATTATTTCATAATGTTTAGCTCTGTTTGTTTCAATGAGAAAGTTGTAAGAGTGTTTCGGACACTAGTGTGCTGGAGGTTAACATTTGTTCATCTGCCCTTAATGTGCATGAGCATGATATGCAAATGTATCTGCATCTAATCATTTGATTAGACCTGTTGAATCTTCTTCCATTCCCACTGTTACTGTTACTGATGCAGGGAAGCCTCTCATTATTTTGTTGTTGTTGTTGTTCTAGTAAAATGTACATAACAAAATTTATCATTTTGAGCATTTTTACGTGTAAAGCTCATTAAGTACATTCACGTTTGTTGTGCAAATCCCTCAGCATTTTTCACCTGGGTTATTACTGCACCAGCCTTCAAAATCCAGCCTTGCTTCTAATTTTGCCCCCATTAAGGAAAGAAATAGAAATCTTATCTCTGTTGACTTATTTTCACCATGTGCATCAGAGAACAATGGGAAAATGGAAGGAGCATTCTTTGCCGTTTCTTCTGTGCTTTCGGCTTCATAGTTGATGAAAACCAAATGCTTTAGACAAAGTTCTCAGGGCAAAGAAGAGCATACCTGCTCTACTTGTTCCGTCCCTGATGCAGGTTGTTTCTTGCTCAGGACATCACAGCCAAAGGAATTGTTCAGTGAACCTAGAAAATGTAAATGCTCTTAGAAACTCATTTTGGCATTAAAATGTCTAGCCACCAGAAGCACAGATAGCCGTTTTGAGGTAAAATCTTTAGCTTTACAATGTGTGGAAATAATCATTTCAAAAAATAAACAGCTAGAATTGTCAGGGGGCTAAACGTTGCACCCGTGCACATAAGTGTAAGGAAGCCCAACCTGCCTTAGTAACCCCACCCCCACCCCAGGCAGCTGGAATCCCCTGGTCCACACTGGGTGTTGAGCCCTGGGGGTGGCGTGGGGGGGGGGGGTGACGCACCTCAGAAATGAGGAGCCCATTGATGCAAACTGCTTCAGGTTTCAAGCCTTTGGCAGTGCAGTTTTGTATCACTAGATGTCAGTGTGGACTTTCCCAGCTGCCACCTTCTTTCCTCTGCGGGAGATGGACGGGACCTCACCCAGGGGCCTTCCGCAAATCCTGGCAAACAAGGGCCTCTCTTCAGAACCCTAGTTTCACCAAAGATATCGGCTACTTGCATCTTTTAAAACACAAAAACCCCGAATCCAAGGCTGCTCTTTTTAATACCGTGACCTTCTAATCTCAATGCTTGCATTTAGGCGGCGGTCGGCGAGGCCGTTTTGAGGCGGGTAATGGGAAGTCAGGGCTGTGTGCCACATAGGGTCATTGAAAAGCAGCATGCTGGGGCGCCTGGGTGGCTCTAGTCAGTTAAGCGGCCGACTCTTGGTTTTCGGCTCAGGTCATGATCTCAGGGTCGTGATCTCAGGGTCGTGAGATCGGGCCCGGCGTCAGGCTCCCAGTTCACTCCTGAGTGCGCTTGTCCCTCTCCTGCCGCTTCTCCTACCCACCCCCCCATAAATAAAAATAAAATCTTAAAAAAAAAAAAAAAACACCAATAAAATAAATAAAAGCAGCATGCTACCACAGATACCTGTAGTGCCCGGCCCCGGGAGACCACAACAGTCTATGCCACCATGGCTAAGAGCAGGCAGGGAGCCAAGGGAAAAATTTGTATGATTAGCCACATAAGGATTTAAGGATTTCAGGGTCACGTTTATTCGATTTTTTTCTGGTTTTGAGGCAGCTTGTAGTCAGGGGGCTTCTGAAATCTTAAAGAAGAGTCATTGTATCAGGTTCCTTGTGCAGCCTTCGCAAATTGCCACAAGCTCGGTTGCCTGCAACAACGCAAATCTTTTCTCTTACAGCTCTAGATAGAGGTCGGAAATCTAGATAGAGGTCGGAAATCTCTTACAGTTCTAGATAGAGGTCTAACCGGGCTTAAATCAAGGTGTCAGCAGGCCTGCGCTCCCCTTGGGAGCTCTTGGAGAGGATCCATTTCCTTGCCTTTTCCCGGTTCTAGAAGCCACTGGCATTCCTTGGCTTGCAGCCCCTTTCTGTCTTCAAAGGCAACAATGGCCAATCAGGTTCTCCTACTGTATCCACCTCCTCCACCTCTGCCTCTCCTCCTTCCTCTTTCACTTATAAGTAATTACATCGGGCCCACCCACATAATCCAGGACAGTCTCCCTATCTCAGGCTCCTTCATTTATTTACACCTGCAAAGTCCCTCTTGCCATGTAAGGTAACGTACCCACAGGCTCCAGGGAGGAGGGCATGGACATCTTTAGGTGGGCATGTTTCTGCCTAACATAGTCATCTTTTTAAAAATAATATACAATGAGGGCGCCTGGGTGGCTCAGTCGTTAAGCGTCTGCCTTCGGCTCAGGTCATGATCCCAGAGTCCTGGGATCGAGTCCCACATCGGGCTCCCTGCTCGGTGGGAAGCCTGCTTCCCCCTCTCCCACTCCCCCTGCTTGTGTTCCTGCTCTCGCTCTCTCTCTCTCTGTCAAAAAAAAAATATATATATATATACGATGCAATGTTTGAGGTGATGGACTTTTTAATAGCCTAATTTAGTGTAATAGGAAACTGCTGTTTGTATGGTAGACTGTGTTGGAAAATAACAAGCCCTAAATTTCCTTTGCTCATGGAATGTTAACAATGAAGAAAAATAAATTTGCCACACCCAGCATTAATATTTGGTCACTCTCCAGTCTGACTGCAAAGCACCAGCTCTGCTGCCCCTGGTGACCCCCCACTTTCAGGCTGTCTCTCCTGAGAATGGCACCCAGTTAGCAGGGAGGGCAGGAGACAGGGCTCCAGCACTGACAAGCATTGTGCAAGATGAAATCCAGGATTCTGAGAAACCTGACTAAAATAACCCATTTATACCCCCAGGCAAATTCCACATAGGATTGGGTGTCTAAAGCCAACAGAGCTTAACCCCATGCCTTGCCACAACCTCAAGGCTGGTTTCGTTCTGCCTTGCAAAGCTGACTTGTGCTCCCTACTTCTCAAGCTTGATTTTTCCCCCATATTTCCCACCTAGTGCTACCAGGGACCAGAAAGCTTCACTGTCATCCTGACTGTTCCTTCTCAGTCATGCACAACATCCATTGGTCTGCAAGACTGGTGGAGGCTAGTCTCTTAATAGCTTTTGAATCTGCCCTACATCAGCCTCTTAATCAGTCTTCTATGGTACTGTTTTCCTCCCCCCTACCAATAAATCCTCCAAAATACTTCCTGAGTTATCTTTCTAAACTGTAAATACAATCATGCTACTTCCCTGTTTGTGAGGTGGTTCCCTTTTGCCTTCTGGAATCATTCCAACCTCTTAGCCCAGCATACCAAGCCTGTTAGACTCTAACAGAGTCTGCTTCAACCTACTTTTCCAGGTTATTAGCTCACCTCATGGCCTCCTACTCTTCATTCCAGCTCTAATGAACTGCTTGCAGTGCTTCTGATGCTCAAAGCTCTCCCCTGCTTCATGCTCCCTCAGCCTAGAATGCCTGTGGCTGCGTAAGCCAACTGTCTCTCTCTCAAGACTCAGCTCAGTACCACTTCTGGGAATGCATCCTTGTCCTTCACCCAAACCCCATCCCAGCACTCAGCTCCAGCATGCATTTACCACACTGCACTCGAATCATCTCATTATTTATATCTGTGTCCCCTGACTATAAGCTGTAAGGTTTCTGGAGGCAGGGACACTGTTTGGTTTAACTTTTGCATCCCTAGTGCTAAACACAAGAACCAGCACATTACTGATGTCCAGTCACTTTTGGTTTAAGGAATGAAGACATCTCCAGTATGGGTCCCAAGGTATCCTGATGTCTCCAGGCACTAGGGACGACCCAGCTCAGGCTATGTTCTAATGCCTACCCAGGTTAGACCTGTATCCCTAGAGGACTGCCAGAGAGCCCGTCTGGCTTCTGGGAAATAGAGGGTGGGGCAGGCTGAACAGTAGCTCTTGTTGCTATGGTTTTCACTTGTTGCCCAGGAAAGTTAGACCTGCAATTATGAGCTTCCATTCCCAACCTGGCCTAACCTGGGAACGTATGTCAATCGGTAGCAACTCCAGGGGAACTGGCCACCCAGGGCATGGACTGCCCCGGCCAAAGAGTGTAGAAGACAGCAAATGTGATACACACAAACTTGGTAACGACTATGGTAACGACAGCCTGTTAAGTGGGTAGTAATTCAGGACATGCGCTATCACTGCTGTCCCTGGCGATCCCCAGCAGTTACTGAATGTCTTCTGTGTGCAGATTGTCTGGAAGCTCTACAAGCAGGCACTGTAGAGAATTAAGAATAAAACAGAAACAGAGTTTCCGTACTTGGGATCCTTATGCAATCTGGGCCCAAAATAAGGAGCTTGCCTTTACTGGGGCTTTGGCTACCTTTGGTGGGAGGAGGTGGTAAAGGAAAATGTCTTATAAGACTTCTTAATCATTCATGGATAACCATAGTGATTTAGAGCAGTGGTAGGAAGCAGGGCAGGGATGAGAGTGCATATGCATTGGAGGCGGAGCCGCATGCAGTATGTAGCAGAGAGCTATTTTTTTCTCCAAGCTATTCTTCACTTCAGTAGGCCGGGAAAATTCCCTTGGTACTGACCCCATGTCACACCTTGCCACTCAATGTTATATCGTTTCAACAGTAGATCCTAATAAAGATCAGGGATTCCTTTTAAAACACTATGTATGGAATCTGAGCGATTTCTTCATAATGGGAGAAAAGCAGCATGGGTTGTGGTTGTTTTGTATTAAGGGTTTTAAAATAAGGGCTTTTAACGATTTTTTTTTTAATATCATTTGCAAGCCAAAGTAGATTGAGAGTAGAGCATAATATAAATATTTAAGCTCTGATTACTACTCTATGCCATTTTGATAAGGAAGAATTAAGTTATTTTTAGATAATAAAAATAGGTGCGGACATTGTGTCTCAAGCTGTATTTAGAAAGGAAAATGATTCAGAATCTATGTTTAACATAGCTTAGGAATCTGGTCACCGATTGATTAACATGAAATGCTTTTACAACACATTTGGATCTAATCAGAACCTCAAAGTCTCCTTAGTGAAAGTGGAATTTAACTGCCCTCTAGAATCAAAAGATATTTTTTTTTAAAAAAAAGAAGAAGAAGCTTTAAGTATTAGAGATTTCAAATAGCTAATCCCTGGTCTCTCAATGACAACTTCTTTTCAAATTTCATAGAGATATATATGCATGTACAACCATCCAGCCCATGGTAGAAAGATGTAGGTCTGTCATCATGACATGTCATAGTGTCAAGATCAGTGATGTACATACTTATTAGTAAATTACTACTAAACAGTTATTACCATTAAGCCTTAAGTGTCAATAATGCATTAAAATTATGCGAAGTAGTAAAATCAATTCCAGTGAGTATTAGCATACATTAGAATATCTCAACCTGCTAGAGATCGTATGCAAATTAGTACAACCTACTAGAGATAATGACAGTGAGATAAAAATTCGTGTATCTATTAACACATTCCAAAGTATTTTCAAATAGACTGAGTCATTTGAGACTCACAACTCCTCTGTGAGACTGGTCTTATGATCCTCTGCATTTTACAGAGGAAACAGGTTTAGCCAGGTTAAGTAGTTTGCCCTAAATCCCACAGCTAGCGCTAGACAGAGCCAGGGTCTAACCCTGGCCTGAGCTCACCCACTTCATGGCATGTGCTTATAATCTGGTAACAATTGGCTCCATCCTTTGTAAGATAGGCATCGTCGATTAAAAGATCAATAAGAGTAAAGGGAAGAAAGAATTTGGCTGACTCGTGATGGAAAAGTAAAAGCGTGTTAAAGGCATTATATAAATTATGGACGTTCTCTGAAAAATTACCCAACAATGTGATCCCTAAATATTTCTCTAAACTAACTTTAGTTTTAGAATGTAAGATACAAGTTTCTAATCACCACTAAAATCCTAAACAGTGTTTTCTGCAGGACATATTAAGATAAATTTGGGGGGTACCTTGCTTAGTTGGTTAAGCGTCTGACTTCAGGTCATGATCTCAGGGTCCTGGGATCGAGCCTACCGCAGGCTCCCCACTCAGTGGGGAGTCTGCTTCTCTCTCTCCCTCTGCCCTCCTCCTGCTTGTGCTCTGTTTGTCTCTCAAATAAATAAATAAAATCTTTTTTTTAAAAAGGTAAATTTTAGATGGTCCATTTATTTCTTTAAAGAAATGATATATACTAAGAGGAAAAAGGCCTATTTAAAGATAGGTGATTATATAGATAGTCCTATAGTTTGGTAAAGAGACTGGGTAGTGTATAACACTAAAAAAACGTGTGTGGGGGGGGGCAAAACCACGGCCATCTTTTACATACTATGAGAGGAAACATGGGATGGCAGAGACTTTAACAAAAAGTGCAGGTCTGGTGCTGGCTGCAGGAGAGCCCTATTGGGAGGCTGTGGGCTGTACTGAGAGGATGAATGAGTGGCAGGCCTTCTGCCCTGCCACCTTTAAAAAGAGTGGGCAAGACAGGGGCACCTAGGGCGCCTGGGTGGCTCAGTTGGTTAAGCGACTGCCTTCGGCTCAGGTCATGATCCTGGAGTCCCAGGATCGAGTCCCGCATCGGGCTCCCTGCTGGGCAGGGAGTCTGCTTCTCCCGCTCCCACTCCCCGTTTGTGTTCCCTCTCTCGCTGTGTCTTTCTCTGTCAAATAAAAAAAAAAAGACAGGGGCACCTGGCTGGCTCAGTTGGTGGAGCATGCAACTCTTGATTTTGGGGTTGTGAGTTTCAAGCCCCACCTTGGGTGTATAATTTACTTACTAAAAAAGTAAAAGAGTGGACAAGACATTTGCAGCAACCTGGATGGAGCTAGAGAGTATAACGCTAAGTGAAAAAAGTCAGAGAAAGACAAATACCATATGATTTCATTCATATGTGGGAATTTAAGCAGCAAAACAAATGAGCAAAGGAAAAAAAAGAGAGAGAGAGAGAGAGTCAAAGAGAGAGAGAGAGAGATGAGCCAGGAAACAGACTCTTAACTATAGAGAACAAGCTGATGGTCACCGGAGGGGAGGTGGGCAGGGGATGGGTGAAATAGGTGATGGGGATTAAGGAGGGCACTTGTCCTGATGAGCACTGAGTAATATACGGAATTATGGAATCACTATGTTGTACACCTGAAACTAACACAACACTGTATGTTAACTATATGGGAATTAAAATTTTAAAGAAGTTTTAATTAATTAAAATTAATCAATTAAAATAAAAGAGTGGGCTAGAGAGGGAAGAGAAGCACACAAAAGAGTAAGTGCCAAAGAGAAGAGACTCACTTCAACTGAAATCCAAACTGGGTAACAGCAAACCCATCAGTCAAGTTTTTTTTGTCTTTTTTTTTTTTTTAAGATTTTTATTTTTCTAAGTAATCTCTATACCACATGCTCTACCAACTATACCACATGCTCTGCTAGGTGCCCCATCAGTCAGGTATTTTTACTGACAAGCCTACAACCAGCTTCTCTGCTCCAGTGTGGGTTTCCGGCCACCCATGTTGTCCACGTGCAGTGCTTTAATAATTCAAGCTAATTTCAAACCCCAAAAGTCATGGGTCAAACTATCACCATTTAATCATGGGAGGAAGAAGAAAAATAGAGCATATGAAAAAGCTTAAAAGATTAGGAATTTTAAAGAGCTGGGGCTCTGTTACTTAAGAGTCATGAGGAGATGAAAAAGAATAGTTCTGATTATGCAGAGGAAAGCATCATGTAGACCAGTGCTTCTCCAGGTACAGTCTGAGGTCTTGTGGTACCAGTGTCGCTGGGCTGCTTGTGAGAACGCAAATGTTCAAGGCCCAACCCTGATCTAGGGAATGAGAATCATGGAGGGTGGGGCCTGGTCGTCTGCTTTTACAAGATCTCCAGGTGATTCTTCAGTGCACTAAAGCTTGCAAAGCACGGATTGAGACCATCGTTAGTCAAACTGCAGATTACAACCCATTGGTGGGTTGTAAAATCAATTTTGTAGGCAGTGACCAGCATTTTACAAAAGTGAAATGGAATACAATAGAAAATGGAGTGCATCCCATGTTGCATGGGTATGAGCTCATAAAACTTGTTTCAGTTCTAGATATGTATGTACACCCAAGTGTACTGATCTAAGTGAAGCAGCACTTTTAATTTTTGAAGAACTGGTAGGGTATAATAAGAGACAAATTTGATATGAAGCCAGAACTGTTTGATGATAAAACACACTGACAGCTTAATGTGGATTCCCGTTTTGAGAAAGAGTGAGGGGGGAAGGAAGAGGGCCAAGGAAAGAACATAGCAAGCGAAGGTTTTCTAACTCCAGAATCCTCGTGGGGAAAGAATCAAAAAGGCCTACCCAGAGAGAAATGGAGGTGGGGGCATATACCACAGAGGAGATGTCAAGGAGGGTAAGTATAAGGTCATGTGTGACCTTCAAGAAACAATCATGTATTGAAGAATATTCACAGATCATTTATTGTCCATCAGAGGTGCTAGGCACTGTGTTAGGTGTGGGAGGTATAGAATAGATATGAGGCCTCTCACAGACCACACTGTTTAGTGACAAGCAAGCAAGATCAACAGCATGATCAGTGCTGTGAAGGGAAGCATTAATATATAGCATGTAGTGGGAATACTGAAGTCAGTCTGTGATGATGTGGTTGCAGTGGGGTCACAGGGGACATCCATATGGAGAGGGCACTTAATCAAAATGATGATCACATCTTAACATGGTATTTTTTTTAAACTAACCAGTGATTCTCTAGATCAGTGTTTCTCAAACATTAATGTGCATCAGAACCTTTTAGAGTGCTTATTCAAGCACTTTTTGATTCAGTAGGCCTGGGGTGGGGGGTCTGACAATCTGCCTTTCTGACAAGTTCCCCGGCAACACAGATACTGTTAATCTGGAGACTGTTCTTCAAGGATCACTGATCTACATGACTAAATTAAGAGTTCTGTTAGATGGTATTTCTAGAAACACAATTTAAAGTAGATAGGATTTAGTTGATCTGCATGCACACAAAAAATTAGTTTTTCTTTACTACATTTTGATGTCTTAATAACAGTAACTATCATGAGAAATTTTTCATTTAACTTAACTTTTATTGTATAAAGTTTTACTAAGATTTAATATTTAGCTTAGATATTTGCCAGTCAGGCAACTGTTCTTGTGTGTGTGGCAAAGACATGCCTGCTATGTGCTTGACAAAATTATTTCTTTTTTCCTGGGCACACACCTAAGACTGCACTTCCTGACCCCTTTGCAGTTGGGTTAAAACATGTGACTGATTTCTGCCAGCATGGATAGTGGGTAGGAGGGACGCAAACCCTTCCAGGCTTGGCTGAAACGTCTTTCAATATCTGCCTTTTTTCTTTGGCCAGCCAGGTACACAGGATTCAGAGAAGGGCTCTGTGAGGAGTCTGGGGGCCTGCTTAGCCACTGCGTAAGAGCCTGGGTCCCTGAGCCACCACTTGAAGAGAAACCCAAGATTGCCACTCAGGTGGGGAACCGTCTGAAGAGAGATGAGAGGGCAGACCAGGTGAGCTCACAATGTGCTTTCTGGGCATTATGATCCTCAAGTTTAGCGGTTTAATTCTGCTCTGTAGCTTAGCCTGTCCTGACTAATGTTCTGCCTGGCATGACGAACACAAAAAACATACTTATGAGCTTCATAATCTGCTTCAATTTCCATTCTCTTATGTCCAACATTCAGCCTGTAAATGACTTTCTAGCCACTCATTTATTCAACAAATACTTACCTAGAGGCTACTGCGTGCCAAGCACTGCTGATGGTGAGCAAAAAACCCACATGCCTTCCATGCTCTCAGGGAATTTAGTCTTGTGAGGAAGGGACATAAATCAAACAATTGTTCAGACATATGTAAAATTCCAGCTGTTGTGGATGATGTGAATGTTAGAAACCTGGTGCTATCAGGGGATTTTTTTTTTTCCTAGTTAGGAATAAATGTTGAGTGCTTTCAGGTGTAATTACCATCTGAGTAAAAATGATTTAAAAATAAACCTAAGTTTGGATGTGATGAAGCAAAATATAATTAAATCTGAATACGACTAAGAGTCATACAGTTTTATCATTAAATCTTTTCATTTAATAGTTTTAACTACTGAATGGCATTTGCTCCATATTATAGTCACCTAAACTTTTAAAATGCATATATAATGATGAATGTGAAATCCTTTAACTTACCAGTTGTTAGCTCCTCAGAGACTTGCAGAAGTCCTTTACTCCTTTTTTAAATCATAGTGTGTTACTTTTCTATATTCCTGCTGAACCAGAGTTTTACACCAAAGGCCTCATTCAATAAAAGTTCAATCAGATCAAATCACTGAATACCTTCTTGAATTAGAACTTGTCATTCTGGTTACCACTTTAGCCTTTCAAATTTTTCTCTGCTTACCAAGTAACCAATGGTTTCAGTAAGCTGTACACAGGATGAAATAATTTTAGATTTCCATTGAGTAGCTTTATTTTTCCATTTCCCTATATATATATATGCACACACTGATACATATATATTGATAAATATATGCATACATTCACATCTTCAGATGCTTTATATATTCTTCACTTTTGTTTGAAAACTTAATTTTCATACTTGAATGATGAAAATCTTTACATAAATGACATTACAAATGTGGAAAAAAGATAAGGTATTTATTTTTGCAGTTCGTACAAAAATACCAGTTGCTATTATTTTCACATAGTGGACACTTCAGGAATTTTCAAAATGGATATCCAGACCATGCTCTGCCACCAAGATACTACATCACAGTTAGAAATGAACTGAGGAGAATTTTGCTAAATTCCACTTTAGAGAAATTACAGGCTTTTGTTATTATTTTTAAAGTTTATTTATTTAAGTGGGGCTTGAACTCACCAACCAAGAGATCGAGTCTCCGGCTCTAGTGACTGAGCCAGCCAGGTGCCCCTAGAGAAACTGCAGGATTTTAAAGCTGTCAGTGCCCTAGGGATTTAATACAAACATCCCAGATCAGGAAACTAAAGTCCAAAAAGGTAAAGTTTGCTCACTACACGTAGTTTACTTCTGATCCCTGACCTAGACCCCAGATCTTCTAAGTCAGACGCAGCTTTCTCTGCACCACGGTTTTTGCCTTACAACTGAAGGTCAGGCTGGATTATCTTTAGTTCTTCCAACTGCGCTTCCTCCGCGGTCAGTTTTATGGGGTAAATCTAATTAAGATGGAGTTGACTTCTGCCTTCTTGGTTATTTCTTATGTTTTTGCGGTTCTTAGTCTTTTATCATCAACATTGCTGAGCTTCTGTTTTATTTAAAAGACACACTCTGAGTAAAACCAGCGAGGAGGTTAACACCCACCCAAACTGGAGGCTCAGGACACAGCCATTCCCAGCCCTAGCTGGGAAAACGTGAAGTTTGGAGACGCGGTCTAATCCAGGGTCCCAGGGCCACGTGCGAGAGGAGAGGCCGCCTTCTGGTTGGCGCCCCGAGGGGCTCCGTCCCTCCAATCCGCTTAGGCCCCGCGGTGGAGGAGGGGGCGCGTCCAGGAGGAGGGGGCGTGGCCAACGACCTGTCCATCACCGAGTCCACGGGTGGCGGCACCTACCACACCGCTGTACCTTGGCGAGGCGGGGCCGGGGCGGGAAGGCCGCGGCCGGGGGAGGCGGGGCCGGGCCGGCGGAAGCCAATCCGCCGGGCGGCGCGAGGGGGCGGGGGTGGGGCAACCAACCGCCTGCGACCCAAACACCCAAGTCCGGGTGCACTTTGGAGCGGTGCTGCTCCTCGGCCTTCCGGTGCGAGGGCCGGAGAACCTCCTCCCCTACTGGGCACCCCCACCTTCGTGGCCCAGAACCTCCCCCCCGCCCCTCCTTCGCAGGGGGGAGTGGGGCGACGGTTGCCGGGAAGCGCGCGCCGCCCCTCCCTCCCTTCATCCCCTCCTCCATCCTCCCCTCACGCGCCACCCGTTTTTCCACTTTCTCCGTTAATAACAGCTGGGTGGCTGGGGGAGGAGGGAAGGTGGCCCCGGCGGAGTCTGGGCGGGTGCCTCCCACTCACCCACGAGCCGCCGTGTGAGCCGGAGGATGGCGGCGGTAGCTGCGGCCGCCCGGGAGGAGGCGGTACCGAGGCCCGGGGCGCAGAGAGCGGCGACGACGGCAGAGAGCGGCAGCGACCCGTCGCGGCGCACTAGAACCGAAACCAGCGGCAGCCGCACAACCACCTGAGCCGCCCCTCCCGCCGGAGCTGGCGAGTGGCGTCCGCCGCCGCCCGACCTCCTTCCTCTCCTCTCCTCGTTTCCCGCGACCTCCCGCAGGCCGCCGGTCTCGCCCGCCGCCCCCAACACAAGAGCGCGCCGGGCGCCGACCGCCCTTAGGGGCGCCGAGCGGCGGCCCTGGACGTGCGGGCTTCTCCTTGCGCCGGCCGCGGCGCCTCGGCCCTGCCCGCTCGCTCCTGCGCTCGCTCCCGCCCTCCCGGCGCTCGGGGCGCCGCGCGCGGGCCCGGCCCGGGGCAGGGCGGCCATGGGCGCCAAGCAGAGCGGCCCGGCCGCTGCTAACGGCCGCACCCGCGCCTACTCGGGCTCGGATCTACCTTCCAGCAGCAGCGGAGGGACCAATGGGACCGCGGGCGGCGGCGGCGGCACCGGGGCGCGGGCCGCGGCCGCGGGGAGGTTTCCGGCTCAGGTGCCCGGCGCGCACCAGCCCAGCGCCTCCGGCGGCGCCGCGGCGGCCTCGGCGGCCCCGCGCAGTCGCTCGCTCGGCGGGGCCGTGGGGAGCGTGGCGTCGGCGGCCCGCGCGGCGCAGTCCTCCTTCAGCATCCCCAACAGCAGCAGCGGCCCGTACGGCTCGCAGGACTCGGTGCACAGCAGCCCCGAGGACGGCGGCGGCAGCAGAGACCGGCCGGCGGGCGGGGGCTCCGGCGGGCCGCGCCTGGTGATCGGCTCCTTACCAGCGCACCTCTCGCCGCACATGTTTGGAGGTACGGCTCCCTCCCCTCCGCTCCCCGGCGCCCCGGTTCCCTGCCTCTCGCGAGCCGCACGTGCGCCACGGCCGCGCTGGGGTTTATCCTTCTCCTTTTCTCCTTCAGCCTGAGCGCCGCGGCTTTGCCGCGCGGCCCGGCCGGCTCGCCCCTCTGGGGAGGAAAGCCGCCACTTAACCCCGGCCGCGCCGCTCCCGCCTCTCCCTGGGCTTTGGTTTTTAGACGCCGGGGGTACCCCCCGCCTCACAGTGGGGGCCCAGTAGAGGAAGCCCTTGTTTTCCCCTTGGGGTGAATGGAGCGAAGATTGTGTCTGAAACAAACCGATGCAACAGCCCTCGTGCTTGTGGCTTTTGGTGTCAGGAAGTCAGGAGACCGGTGGCCAAACGTAGTTCTAACTGGGGACTCAAGTGGTGAGCGTTTTTTAAAGGCCAAGAGTCCGAGGGTCTCAAAGGAACATATGAGTATTTGAAAAAGGAGGGAGTTATTTCGGTGGGGCTGTTAATATAAAACTGTAATCCTTAAGTCTATGTAAACAGCCCCACCTACTGCATACAGTTTAACTGGTTGAATGTGTGACGGAAAATGTATTTTTGACCCCAGTGAACTGCTACTTTAGAAAAATGATTGATGTGAGCCCCTCTTAATTTGGACAGGGCATTTTAAAAATTGAAAGCAGTTTCTTATGGGAACTCTGCCGAAAAGACGCAGTAAAAGCATAGGGGCTTTTGAAAAGCAGTGTTGACTACGAGTTCAGGAAAAGTCACTTGTGATAAGTGGAAATTTTTAATAGCAATATGATGTGCTTTTATGTAGAAACAGGAAGGGTGCACTTGATCTGAGGAAACGGAATTTGGCCTCTTCAGTTATGTTCAGTAGTGATTTACTTTACCTCAAAACGGTTAATATCCTAAACGAATCAAGACACCTCTTCCTTGACAGTCCATGAGAAGAAATTGGAAGTTTAATCTGGTTAGAGAGGCCGACTTATAGAAGATAAACATTCCCATGTCACTGCATTGTGATATTACATAAATGCACAAGTGAGCACAGCTGAAACTGAGGAAACCATTCCCTCCATTTTTGTGGCCCTTTTTTTTTCATGTTTATATATGCGAGAAATTGGAGTTGGTGAAGTGGAATGTTCAGTAATGTAATTGATCTGTTCTAATATTCTGTACTATCAATATTCATGTTAGCATATTGAGAATGGGAATGTCATGTTTAGTTTTTTTCATGTTTTTAATGCTGCTTTGCACATTCAGTATAGAACAACTCTTAACTACTTTAGTTATAATTTTGCTACGGAAATAGCAATATTGGTATTTACTAAAATTGGGCCACTAAAAAAAAACTTTCATTTTTGAGAAAAAGAAATAGTGCTTTCCTTACTGTGATTTGATCATAATTAACACAGTGGAAGGTTAGTTTGATCTTAATTAACACAGCTGTAGCCACTACACTGAGGAATAACGAAAGACAGTTTTTTTTTTTTTTTTGAGATTATTTATTTGACAGAGAAAGAGACAGTGAGAGAGGGAACACAAACAGGGAGAGTGGGAGAGGGAGAAGCAGGCTTCCCGCAGAGCAGGGAGCCAGACACGGGGCTCGATCCCAGGACCCCGGGATCATGACCTGAGCTGAAGGCAGACGCTTAACGACTGAGCCACCCAGGCGCCCCCATGAAAGACACTTTCTTGAGAATGGGAGATTAGTGCAAGAATAAAGGATAAGCTGGTTTTTAAAAATATCTTTTTAAAGTGAAAATTTGCATTTAGCAGTTGTCAAAAGATATATTTAAAAGTTCGCTAAAGGAGTAAGAAGAAGCTTGTCAAATTAGTATCTTATTTCAAATATACTAATTACTTAAAGGGCTAATAATTTCCTTTAACAAAGAGTTAGTATATCTGTATGGGTTTATTTTCTGAAAATAAATACCTTCCATTCAGAGCAGGGGGCAAATAGTTGACACTTAGGTTTTTAATTCATAGTAAATTAGCAAATGACAAAGACCTGGTTCATAAAATAGAAGCAAAGCAAATTTATCTTTTTTTTTACTTAAGTTCCTAGTTCTGTGCGCTTAGTTCTTTTTGTACTTTCAGGGTTAGGATGATTGGGGCCTAATAGCACAGTGATACTGTGGAACTTGGGGCAGCCTTTCTTAACCAGGTCTCTGCAGAGAATAGAGCCCTAATGTCCTAAGGCAGCTATTGTAGGCCAACTGATTAACTTTTTTCTCCTATGCTCTTAGAATGATTCTAGTTATGTATCATTTTTCTGAAATTTGAGAAAACAGTCAAATAGTCTGTGTTTGGTAGTTCAGATAAAAAACTGGAGAGAGCGGGAAAGGGGATCAGAGAAATTACTTGTTCCCATTATATGATAGGAACAAATCAATACGCCAGTACCTTAAATCCTAGTTGACACAGGGAGATGGAGTACACTTAACGTAAAAACACATTTTTCTACTGGCATTTGCTTTACTGAGATTTTTACTTCTGTTTCAGTGGGTAGGTTTATCAGGGGAACTTAATAGAAGCATATTTCTCCTCATCCTGAGATTTAGGAAGCCAGACGATGAATCTTACTTTATATTTATTTTCAGATGATGAATCTTACTGTAAAAAATTACACTTGATTATACTTTGCATTGATTTAATTTCTTTGTATTATAGTATTAATGTCTTCAGTTACAAACTGTATAAATGTTTGGGCATATATGAAGTAATTCCCTCTGAAAATTGAGAAAAGGAATTATTTTTGAATTAGTGGGAAGTTTTGCTGTAATTTTGTAAAACTTTGATATTTGTTACTATTTTGTAATAAGAAAATATGGTACTAATAAGATGCAAAATTGTCATTCTCTTTTGGGCTGTCATGTAATTTATAAAAAACCTAAACAATATACCACTTCTTTCTTTTTTTTAAATAGTAGTCTAGCAAATTGAATTGTTAGTAGTTTCATCATAATGAATTACCAAATTGAATGAGGTTTTCTGTGTCAGTTTTATGTTTTGAGTATGTATTTTAGCTGAATACATTCTTATTCAGTTCTCTCTGGAGAGAACCAGAAGAGAGGTGCTTAATCCAGAATATTTTAGTTTACAGAAATTTCCTAGAACTGAATGGTTTTTCTTCTTTTTTTTACTTCTTTTGGACTGCTGAGTCTAATACTATTAAAGTGAACAGAAGCCTTCTCTTGTCTATCACCTTTGTTTTAAAACAGACCTTTAGTGATATATATAGGCTGATATTTAAAAGCCTTGGTGGTATTTTAGGATTTTTTTTGGCTTTATTTTATGTGTACATTTTTTCCACTACCAAGTTGCTAATGTTCATAAAATCGGTTATTATGGGTGGTAGAATAGTCTTTAGTGATCCAGCAAGGATAGGGAAGGTATTTGAAAAAGGACTATAAAATATACCAGTGAATGGAGATTATTTCTGGAAATATAGTGTGGGCTTCCCTTATAACCTGTCCATGAGTCTAGAAGTGAAAATGTAAAATGAGTTAATCTAGACAGTTAACTGGTGGTACTCAGTTGCTTTCGTTCTTCTCCTAATTGGCTTGAGTTTGTTTGGGTCTGTTGTGTCCTTGAGGGTTTCAGTAGTCTGACTCCAATTCAGGCGCCTTGTGTTACTTAGGAAACACATTCCTTATGTTGAAGGAGTGTGGGTTATCTCTTAAAATGGAATATGTTAAATGAAATCTGTATTTCTAGACAGATTTATTTCTCCTAATTTTCAAGAAAGGTGCAGGTTTTTAAGGTAGTGAATTATCTCCATTAATTGTTACTGAATCATTCTCAGTCATCCCTTCTTACCAGTATCTAGTGCCAAAATATTTGAATTTGGGTTATTGTGATTAATCTACTTCCTGTTTCTGAATTTTCTTTTATTCATTTGAAAACCTTTATGCAGTGTGGCAGAAGAGAAATACCTGCTTCTTCCTAAGAAAAATTACACTTCTAGCTACCACCCTTGTCACTGCCCAAAAGAACAACTCTGGCGGTTAATGTTTCTCACTTGTAATCCCACATATCTTTAAACACTATAGGAGATACCTGGTGTTGTATGCTTTGTTATGCTAAAGTGTGGGCTCTGTCCTGGAAGTTTCTGCTTTGGGAATATTTTGAAAATTCTCTTTTCCCCCCTTCTTCCACCTCCAGCTTTATTTTACAGTTTTTTTCCCCTGAAAGTTCTCTTGTCTGCAGGGTAGAAGGTGGGCTGGAGGAAGGAGTGGTTTGTGTTGCACTGGGCATCATCTGATATGAAAGGTGCCTGACCTGAGTACTTCTGATGCTTTGCTAGTTGAAAAGCCAGTCCTTGTACTAAGGATAGTGCCTCCAGCAAGTCCCCAGCCCCCTCCAATTTGATTGCTTAGCCTGGTAAACCAGTAAGTGGGTTCTTATTTGTTTTTGGTTACCAGTACTGTTAATTAGGTACGAGCTTTTAAAATATTGATTATTCTGGGTTTATAAGGAGAATTCCCTTAACATTATACTTACTGCATATGCTGGGTATATGTATGATTGAGTATATTAGCAAATGGGTTAAAAAAGAAGTATAGGAACAGTTTTATGTAGCAAAGTACTTCTTAAATGTTTTAATTGTGCGTGTATTTGACTGGTATTAACTAATGAGTTAAGTTTGTTCTACCCTTGTTTAAGTGTTTAGAAATTGGGGAAGACATGTCTTTTGTGTAAACAGTAAAGGGTTCAGAAATACCGTAGGTTCTGATTTTATAAGTTTTCTATTCTCCTTATTAACAAATTACTATACATTTTGCTGTCCAAAACAAAACATATCTATTATCTCAGTTTTTATGGGTAAGGAGTCTGGGTTCATTTTAGCTTGGGTCCTCTGCGAGACTGCAATAAAAGTATGCCAGGACTGGGTTGTTATTTAGAGACTCAATTGGGGAAGGGTCTGTTTTCAAGCCGCCTCAAGTTGTTGGCAGAATTCATTTCCTCATAGTTGCTAAGCACATGACATCTTGCTGCTTCAGAGCCAGCAAAGGAGACAGTCTAGCGAGGTGAGCTGGTGCTACATACACTCTTACATAAATATGTACATGTAATCACATACAGCTCATTGCTTTGCTGTTGGCACTGGTTGGAAGCAAGTCACAGGTCTGTTAGACTCAAGGGGAGGGAATGACAGGTGTAAATTTCAGAAGGCAGGGATCATGTGTGGCCATCCTAAAGTTTACCACATTGATTATAGACTTAGGTTGACCAGTTAAACATGCAACAACTGTTCTAACTTTACTTTTAGACTCATTTTTCATTTACTTTAGAAAAGTTGTAGTAATGTATGTGGTAAATGTTGCTTTAGTAAACATGAATTTTTTTTTTTTTTTTTAAGGGACTGGCATTGTAGTTTTCAGGGGTACAAACAAGGCTTCTGTGCTTGCTCAGGTCTCAGTTGAATTTAAGATTATTATACATGGTAACAAGTGCTATAATAGGACTCTTAACAAAATGCTTTGTAAGGTATCCTTGTTTCAAGTAAGGAATACTTCATAGAGGCAGGTAACATTTGAACTGTAAGGTTTTAGCAGTCTTTTGCAGGGAGGACACTGCAGACTAAGGAAGAATCCACAAAAGCCTTGGATTTTGATAGGGCATATTGAAAAGTTAAATGTGTCTGGATTGTAGGGTGTAAGGACGACTGATGAGAACATGAAACTAGAAAAGTCGATTTGGACCATTTGTTGAGGATTTTATAGTGATGTACCTTTGTTTTACTTAACCAAGTTTTAAAGTAGGCACCCCTATGGTCATAGTTGATATGGATGGCAGCCTTCCTGAGGAGTGCAGTGCTCGGCCTGTGACACTGTTAGAGCACTGCTACTCATGATTAAATTGCTTGTTAGGGGAGAGATAGCAGGAAGATAAGCTAGGATTCTTTTAGACTATAATTGGTGGAAGGTGCCTAAATTGAAATTATAGCTTTGGTGGAGGAGAGGAAAAGTTGGACTTGAGTGAGATTTCTAAGGTAAAACTGATAGGATTGAGAACCTGGGTGCACAGTGATGTCATTAACCAATATTAAAAAATAAAAAAGGAAAGAAAACATTTTAGGAAATGAGTTCCTTCAAGCCTGTTAAATTTTGGGTGGCTATGGGGTTTCCATCTAGAAGCATCCTTTAAGCAGTTGGAAATATACATCAGTAATTTAGGACATTACCAAAAACTGAGAAATAGTCAATTAGCAGATTTTAAGTGAAGCCAAAAAATAGATAGGATTAATAAGGGATGAATATAAATTGAGGAGCAGGCATGGAATCCTGGGGAGCAAGAATTTTAAGAGACAAGCAGAGTAGGAGAACAGTGATTAGAATTGAACCCAAGGAAAAGAAGTTGATGGAAATGGTTTTTTTTTTTTTTTAAATCATAAAAATAATACATGTTCATTAGAGAAAACTAAAATGCAGAAAATACTGAAAAACACACACAAATAAATCACTTGTAATCTTTTTTTTTTTAAAGATTGTATTTATTCATTTGAGACACAGAGATACAGAGAGAGAGCATGAGCAGGGAGAGAGGCAGAGGGAGAAGGAGAAGCAGGCTCCCTGCTGAGCCAGGAGTCCAATGTGGGGCTCGATCCCAGGACCCTGGAATCATTACCTGAGCCGAAGGCAGATGCTTAACCATCTGAGCCACCCAGGCGCCCCAAATCACTTGTAATCTTACTGCCAGAAATAAAATTTGGAACATTCATCCTATATATTCTTTTCATTTTAAACTTTTGTGATGTTCTAATGTAAAATTTTAAAGCTACAGATTTCCCTCTGAGAATTGCTTTAGCTGAATCCCACAAATTTTGAAGTGGTTTTGTTAACATGCAGTTAAAAATACTATCTAATTTCTCTTGTGAGCTCTTCTTTTATCCATGGGTTAGATATTCTTTGATGACATGCTCTTTCCACTTCATTAGTTTCTCCCATGACATTGAATTTTTTTATGACATGGTTTTTAATGACTGCTCAGTGTTCCAAAATTCACTCAGTAAGTATTTAATGAGGACCCACTTTGCCATGTACGGTCCTAAGGATACAGAACTGAAGAAATAAAACACATATCCCTGCTTTCATGGACCTTCTATCCTACTTGAGGAAGAAAGTAAACAAAAATAGTGTGTCAGTGGGTGTTGAATGTGACAGGGAAAAATGGAGTGGAAAGGTGGGTAGAGATTGTGGGGTGGAGACTTGTCCCTATGTTAAATAGTGTTTTGGAGATAACTTCACTGACAAGGTTGACATACAAGCAGAGGGAAGGGAGCAAGCCATGAAGGATCTCTAAAGGAAAAACATAACCCAGGCAGAAGGAATGGTTAACTAGAAAGGCCCTGAGGAGTGAATGTACCTGACGTGTTTTGGTGAGAAAAGCTGTGAAACCAGTGTAGTTGGAATGCAGAGGGTTGTAGATGAGGGCAGAGAGGAGTGGGATGGGGCAGAATCATAAAATGCCTTGTAACCAACCACTGACCTGGTTTTTTGACTTTTGTTTTAGAGATGGAGAGGCATTTGAGAGTTTTGTTTTGTTTTTTAAAGATTTTATTTATTTGTCAGAGAGAGAGAAAGAGTCTGTGCGTGCATGCGTGCGCGCAAGCAGGGGAAGGGTCAGGCAGAGGGAGAAGCAGGCTCCCTGCTGAGCAAGGAGCCCGATGCGGGATCCCAGGATCCTGGGATCATGACCTGAGCTGAAGGCAGACGCTTAACTGAGTGAGCCACCCAGGCATCCCAGCATTTGAGAGTTTTTTGAGCAGAAGATTGACATAACCGGCCTTGGGCCTTTAAAGGATTACTCTGGCCACAGTGTGAGAGTGGACACTAGAGGGCAAGAGTCAAGCAAGGAGTTAAAAATCAGGGCAAAAGATAACAGTGGCTTGGACCAGGGTGGTGGCACTGAAGGTGGTGAGGAGTGGCCAGACTCTGGATGTCCTGTTCTTGGAAGATGGAGCCAACTGGATGAGCTGTCGGAGGAGTGAGAGTGAAAGGGGAGGCGGGGTTTATATGGTTTATTTGCAGTTGGGTGCTATTATGTACTAGTGCTGTCAAAATCCTGGCATGCAGATGTTTATGTTTCTCCAGTTCTTAAAAATTTATCAGGTGTGGGATTGTTAGAACCAAAGATATGCATTGTTCAAGGCATTTGATCTTTATTGCTGAATTGCCCTTTAGAAAGGGCAATTTCTTCAAGCAAAGTATAATTTCAGGAGTATTTAAATTTTTTTTTCTCCCCATGAAAACTCTAATGAGGTTTTTAATACTTAAAAACAAATACAGAGCAGGTTGGTAGATGCATTTTGAGTAATATCTATCAGTCATTATTTAGTGCTTTTTTTTTTATAGTGAATTTAGTATATCAAAAAAGAATAAGTATATTCCATCATTTGAATGTAATAAATTCTGACCATCTTGTATATCCTAATTTTTGTTGAAATTATTAGTCTGATAATAAATTTATTTGTATACATGTGAGCTGAGAAAAATAGAACAAAGAAACCATATAGTATACAGAATGAGTTATTACCTGTAATTCATTTCAAAGAGCCAGCTTTTGGTTTGAATGATAAATTTTACCACTTTATTTTTTTTTTAATTTCATCAGTACTGCTCTTATCTCTTATTTTCTTTCTCATTTTGTAAAGTTAATTGTGCCCTTCTAGCTTTTTTTTTTTTTTTTTTTTTTTTTAAAAAGCCATTGGGGGGCTTGAACTCACGGCCTTGAGATCAAGAGTTGCATGCTGTTTTGACTGAGCAGGCAAGAGGGGCCCCTCTCTTAGCTTCTTAGTTCATTTTATTTTTCTTTTGTTCTTTTTTAATGATAAAAGCATTAAGGCGATGATTACTCCTTGGTACATAGAGTCATTTCTTATAGCTTTCGATACTTAGTATTTGTATTGTCATTAAGTAAACTAACACTCTTGAGGAATAATTTTGTTAGCTAAGATTTTTTTTTTTTTTAAACCTAGGAGTTATATTAAAGTGACTTTAACATCTTTGGTAAATTTACCATTGTTTTTTGCTACCCTCTTGTTATTTCTAGTGTAACCTAGAAGTATTGCATTGTGGTCATAGAGTCTTAAGACTTTTTCAGTTGCAAATGATAGAAATACAATGGAAAACAATATTATAGATCTTGGGATGGATCTGTGTTCATCCACTCTGCACTGCATATTTGATAGGCCCTTTCAACTTGCTAACCCTTTCATTTTGGGTAGTTTTTTGGAATTATTTCTGTGATTATTTTTTCTGCCATTTTCTTTTCTCATTTCAGTGTTGGATACTTAGAGTGATCCTTTGCTTTATCTTTTTTCTCTTTTATCTTTGTTTTTGGTTCTTTTTTTTTTTTTTTTTAAGATTTTATTTATTTATTTGACAGAGAAAGACACAGCGAGAGAGGGAACACAAACGGGGAGTGGGAGAGGGAGAAGCAGACTCCCTGCCGAGCAGGGAGCCCGATGCGGGACTCGATCCCGGGACTCCAGGATCATGACCTGAGCCGAAGGCAGTCGCTTAACCAACTGAGCCACCCAGGCGCCCTGTTTTTGGTTCTTTTTATGGGAGTTTTTTCCCCAACTTTTATCTTCTAACTCTTTACTTGACTTTTGTTTATTTCTGTAATCTAATTTCCAAGAGCTTTTTTTTTAATTGTGAATTTTTTCATACGTTTTGTTCTTTTGTGGGTACATCTTTTTCTAAGAATATTAATGATATGTGTTTTTGTGTATGCATATGCTTTATTTACCCCTCCCAATTACTCAGTTTCTTCCCAGTTGCTTTTTCTCTTTGCTTGGCTTCAGTCTTTCATTAGGTTCTCTCTTCAAATGTTTGGTGATCGTTCGCTGGTCACCACTCACTCATTCTCATTGGAAGCTGTGTGTGCATGCAGGGTTATCTGTCTGGGCCCCTTTTCTTAGGAATTGGGAAATTCCTAAGAATTTTATTGTCTTTTTTTTTTTTTTTGGATTGGTCATATTTTCCAGAGTGGCTTTTCTCTCTCTCTCTCTCTCTCTCTCTTTTTTTTTTTTTTGCCTGGAGGATGTACTATTTTATACCTCTATTCTAGGAGCAGAGTGAGAAGAAAGCCGGGAGTGTTAACACTCAATGTGGTACTTTCATTTATTTCCCATATTCATTATCAATAGGTACTTCTGTCTTTATTCCTGTTATCCCCAAGTCCAGAAACTTGCTTTCTCCGAATAACAAGCCTCCAGTCTAATGCCAGCCTGGGGGAGGAACAGCTGCCTAGTTGCTGGGAATCAGGGAGGATAACGGGAAAGAGACTTGCAGTGAATTTTTCTCTCTTGTGCCTCACGTAAATCAGCTTGCTTTTCTGTTTTCCTAATTCTGCAATGAAAGTTACCACTCATTTTCTTTCCGTAGTCTAACGATATCCCTTTTTCCCCCTCTATACTTTTATAGGCTTAATTCCTTAAAAAAAAATACATTTTTAATGCTTTTAGTAAGATGTTTGAACTGAGGGGAGTCTGATAAATGTATTCAAGCAATTGTCTTTAACTGGAAGTCCTCTTTTTTCCCCCTAATTGCCTAAGTATGAATCCATTTCTACGAAATTTCAACAATTCAGATAAATGAAAGTCACTTTCACTCCTTCTCTGATGATCCCATTCACTCCCAGATGTCACTATTATCATTTTTATGTATGTGTACTTTGTAACTTTTTGATAAATTGATTTACATGCTTACAGAGAAAAGCAGTTTGATTTTTATGAGATTTTGCAATACTTATTGTTGACAAGAACATGGTCGTAGGTCGTACTATATTCTTCTAAAACCTGCTTTTTTCTCTTCAATGAGTTTAGGAGTTTTTAATGTGGAAGGACATATAAGTGTAACTCTTCTCTTTAACTGTTTACTTACTATTCCATAATATGCATGTACTGTAGCTTATTTAATCATTCTTCTGTTGGTAAGCATTTAGGATGTTTACACTTTTCAGTGTTGTAAAAAACGTCTTTATCAATATATGCATGTGTACAGATTTTCTCAGATAGGCACTACTATGACACCAGCCATCTGGAATTAGTGTCAGACTCCACAGGTTTAAGGGCACTGTCCTGAGAAGACTGTCCTCATTTCAGCTTTAGCTACATTTTGGGGTTCCTTGGCTGCCTGAATTTCTGATCAAATGACTACAAATTTGGAGGAATGGGGGTGTGAGGAAAGGTGCCATGACTTCTCAGGTTTGATAATTCACTAGAATAACTCATAGGACTCAAGAAAATGGTATACTCGGGATTATAGTTTTATTATAACAGATATAAAGTAGGACCAGCCAAATGAAGAGACACAGTGTGAGGTCTGAGAGGATCCTGAACACAGTGCTTTCCTGCCTTCCTCTTATGGAATCAGGCTGTGTCACCCTCCTGGCACAACCGTGTGTTCACGAACTAGAAAGCTTCCCAGAGCCTAGGTGTCCAGACTTTTTATTTGGGTTTTATTATATAGATATGGCTGATTAAAAATTGGCCATATGATTGGACTCAGTCTCTGACACCCTCTCCTTCCTGGAGGTTGGCCTGTCTCATCACCCCTAAAGCTTTTACTCTTAGGACTGGTCTTTCTGGTGACTAGCCTCTATTCTGAATTGTTTTAGTAGCATAAAGTCACATGTGATCCCAGGGGGCTCATGAATAGTGAAGACATTCTTATCACTCAGGAAATTCCAAGGGTTTTAGAAGCTCTGTGCCAGGAACCCAGCAACAAAGACCAGACAAATTCTGTATTATACAACAGATAACCTAGAAGTAGGATTTTCTGGTTGAATGGTGTCAACACTTTAATTTTTAATAGATGTTGAATAGATAACTGATTTTAATAGATATCCACCTCAGAGGCACTGCTAATCTATTTTGCACCATTATATGACAATCCTAAATTTTCCATAACTTTGCTGTTAGATGTTATTTTTTCCTCCATTTCAGTTGATGAAAAATTTTGATTTGCATTTCATGATTGCTAGTGAAAATAAGCATCTTTCCATGTGTTTATTATTAGCTGTGTATATTTCTTTTTTGAATTCGTTGAATTTGTCTATTTTTTGGTTATTTTATATTGATTTGTAGTTCATTATATATTCTACAGATTAGTCTTTGGTTGTTTATATATTTTAAATATTTCCTCCCAGGTTATTGACTTATAAGATTAAATTTTTATGAATTAGATTGTGTCAATTCTAATGGTGCAGGGTTATGAATTTAAATTATTAAAATGCTATTTAAAAGTCTATTGCTTCCTATAAAGAAGAAAGGGCCTTTTGGGAACCTGGGTAGCTCAGTTGGTTAAGCGTCTGCCTTCGGCTCAGTTCACGATCCTGGGGTCCTGGGATCGAGCCCCACATCATCAAGCTCCCTGCTCAGTGGGGAAGCCTGCTTCTCCCTCTCCCTCTGCCTGCCGCTCCCCTTACTTCTGCTCTCTCTGTCATATGAATAAATAAAATCTTAAAAAAAAAAGGGGGGGGGGCCTTTATTAATGGCAAGATTTTTTAAGGTGATTTTTAGCTGTCTCAGTTATATTGGATCTAGTTTCAGAGGGATTTAAATTATATAAGCCCCCAGTTGTGTCTGTCCCATTTTTGGGGAACATTTGAACTCTTTCAGAGTAATGAAGAATGGGAAGAAGAGAATATTTATTGTGGCAGTATGGTGGGAGAAGTCCAAAATTAATAACTAATTAAAAAAAAATTCTGTGAATGGATTTATCCAGATCATTCCTCTTCTGTTTTATTAAAAGTGATTTAAAATTGACCATAACTCCAAGTGACATAATTCTATAAATATTAAATTCTCTATTCTAATAGCTTATTATATGTTTAGTATCTTTATAAATTGATATATGATGTGTTCTTCATGGAATATAGAAGTTTGTAGTAGAAGATTTAGTTCTTGTATTTAAAATTTTACCGTTGAAGTGTCTCCTGGCTGGCTCAGTGGGTAGAGTTCAACTCTTGATCTTGGGGTTGTGAGTTCAAGCCCCACATTGGGTGTAGAGCTTACTTAAATTTTTTTTTTTTTAACCATTGAAGTGATTTCTTAGAAATTTAAATATTAATTTTTTTTGGCCTAAAAATTTCAGAAATACATAGTTTCAATAAACATCAATGAAGCCTTGTTTATAGAACTCTTAGTTATATATATATGTATTAAATATATCTTAATATCCCAGCATGAATGTTATCTTGTGTGATAATATTACTGGTTCACATCTGTAGATATTTTACAGTTTATAAAAGCATATTTACATACTCTGTATTTTCAGGTAACACTTTGCAATACACAGGGAACATAATTTTCATTTTATAAATGAGAAAACTGAGCCTCTGAAATGTTAAGAAATTTGGCTTTTTTAAGCTGTATAAATCATTATGACTCTGAATCACATCAGTGTTTTGTTTTCATTTCACCATGTGTATTAGTTTCCTATGGATGTTGTGACAAAGTACTACCAGTCTAGTGACTTTTTTTTTTTTTTTTAAGACTTTATTTATTTGACAGAAACACAGCAAGAGAGGGAACCACAAGCAGGGGGAGTGGGAGAGGGAGAAGCAGGCTTCCCGCGGAGCTGGGAGGCCACCGTGGGGCTTGATCCCAGGACCTTCGGATCATGACCTGAGCTGAAGGCAGACGCTTAATGACTGAGCACCCAGGTGCCCCCCAATCTAGTGACTTAAAACAGGGCATATGTAGTATACTTATGGAGGTCAGCAGTACAAAAATGGGTCTCACTGGGCTGAAATCAAGGTGTTTATAGGCTGCTTCTGGAGGTTCTAAGGGAGTACCTGTTTCCTTGTCTTTTTCCAGCATCCAGAGACCACCTGCACCCCTTCCTCTGTCTTCAAAGGGGGAGCAACATTGGGCCAAGTTTTCTCACACTGACCTCTCTCTGGTTTTAACTCTTCTGCCCCACTTCCACATTTTAAGGACCCTTGTGATTGAGTTGGGCCTACCCAGGTAATCTAGGATAATCTCTCTATTTTAAGATGAGTGACTAGCAACCTTAATTCCACTTTGCCATGTAACCTAACGTGGTTCCAGGAAATAGGCTACAGACATGTTTGGAGGGCCATTATTCTGCCTACCACACCATGATAACTCTTCAGTATCCCATTTTTTAAGGAAAATGAAGTGGTTTTGCTTTCATAATGAGTTATCATTATGAGAGGGAAAAAATGATACCAAACTGGAAAAAAATATTTAGAGTAAGTGTTATGTATTGGCTATTGTTTCTAAAAGAAAGTTAGAAATTCTTTTTCGGGGCGCCTGGCTGGCTCAGTCGGTAGAGCATGCAACTCTTGATGTCAGAGCCATGAGTTCAAACCCCACATGGGGGTAGAGTTTACTTAAAAAAAAAAAAAAAGAAAAGAAAAAATTCTTTTTCTAAAAGATGGTTAAATAAATATTTCCCAAATCTTCTATGAAGCAATAAAAATGAATGAACTGGTAGAATTGGAAAAAAAAAAAAACCGTAAACAAAAGAAAAAACGCAGTAATAATCTGATATAGTCTCTTAAATAATTCAAAGCAGAGTTGTCATTTTTATTCATTTTAAATACTAAAGTCAAGTCTAGTTATAGAAAAAGGTTCTTCACTTACAGTGTTTTGGTCGTTGAGTTCTTAGGATAAACTTCAGGTAGTTCATAAAGCTTTTGAAATTATATACAAAATTTTGTGGTTAATGTTAATTTTTTTTTAGAGGAATAATTTATGGTTTTCATCAGATTCCATCACCTTAAATTAACAACCATTGGTCTACAATTTTTTTCATGTCCAGTTAAATTATTTTTTTTGGTACAGTTCTCTGATGTTTTTGTATAGTTCTTTTATACTTTAGATTTAACTTGTAAAAGTATTAAGCTTCTGCCACATGCTAGGTGCTGATAAGTAGTGAATGTAACAGACATGGACCCTGTTTTCACCAAGCAGGATAATTGTCACATTCTTTTCTAATCTCTCTTTTTTTAAGCCATTTTAATTTTTTTTTTCCTGAGTCTTCTCTAATTTCATCATTGGGAACTGACCGCTTTGTGGAAAGGAAGTAACTACTTTTTTCCTTTTTTTAGAAGTTGAGGATTAATTTTCATACATTGGAATGCACAGATCCTAAGCATACAGTTTGAAGAGTTTTGGCAAATGCATTTGACCATACACTGTGTAATATACTATCAAAATAGAGAACATTTTCTTCACCCCAAAAAGTTTTCTTATGCTTCTTTACAGTTATTCCCACCCTACTTTCAAGAGGCTGCTTAGTATTAGCTGTTTCTGTTATCATTAGTTTTGCCTGTTCTTGAACTTTATATAAATGGAGTCATACAACATGTACTCTTTCATGTTTGGGGTAATTGTAAAGTAAGTTTTAGAAATGGGAGACATTGGAAAGATTAATGAAATTTTTTCTTGCTGCTCCCATTTCTCTGCTCTGTCCTTTCATGCTACTCCCTCTCGATTACCATATAATACTGTTAATGTGTGTACACTGAAACTAAGAATATACAAAGTGTTTAATGATGGATACGTAGTAGAAGGTGTGATTGTGTGAATATCTCAGATACAAGATAAACTTTTATTTAAAAATTAATGCTTAAATTAATTCCTACTTTGTTCTTTAATTTTTAAATTATCTGATTGGGCAAGTTTTTAGATGATATTAAATGTTTTAGACGGTATTCACTATAGCAAAGTGGGATATAGTGGTTGATTTATTTGCAAATTGTCAATTGTCAGGAGAAGGACAAAGTTCCGAGAAGTTTATTTTTAGGATCAGTATTTCCAAGTATGAGGGAAATTTTTACTTGTCCATGGAATATAGATAAGTGGTTGAACAAAAATTCAAGAGTTGGAACTTTTGCTTTAGTCTAAATCTTTTTAAAAATTAAATAGACAATGGCCAGGCATAGTTTTCTTTTTGCCTATAACATGTTTTTGTTTTCATACAAGTCTAAGAAGTAAAAATGAGTCAGCAATCATGTCCAGTGTTATATTAGTTTCAGGTGTACAGCATAAGGATTCAGCAGTTCTGTACATTATTCAGTGCTCACCACGGAAAACATAGTCACCATCTGTTACCGTACAACACTATTACAATATTGTTGACTATATATCCTGTGTTGTACTTTTCATCCCATGACTATTTTATTTTTAAGTAAACTCTGCCCCTGATGTGGGACTCAAATTCGTGACCCCGAGATCACAAGTCACACGCTCTACCGACCGAGCCAAACCAGGCGCCTCACCACAACTTTATTTTATAACTGGAAGTTGGTACCTCTTAATCCCTTTTATCTATTTCATCCATGCCCCTATCCACCTTCCCTTTGGCAGCCACGAACTCTCTGCATTTAAAAGTCTATTTTCTTGTTTTTCTGTTCGTTTGTTTTGTTTTTTAGATTCCACATGTAAATGAAATCATATGGTATTTGTCTTTTTCTGTCTGACTTATTTCACTTAGCATAATACCCAAGTCCATCCATGTTGCAAACGGCAAGATCTTATTCTTTTTTATGGCTGAGTAATATTCCATTTGTGTGTATGTGTGTATGTACGTGCGTGCACACACATACACATATGTATGTGTATGCACCACTTTGGGGAAGAGTGCTTTTAAAAAGCTAGTAAAAATTCCTAAAAGCAGTCTGGGGCACAGTTAACTGCATTCACTTTTGATATATTAAATATTTTTGGAAGACTCACTGGTAATGGTGAGACCAAGTTCTACTTAGAAGTCAAGAAAATTAGCTTTATGACCTTCGTCTTTCATTTTCTTGGACTTCAGTTTCCAAGATAAACTATAGAATAATAAGGCTTTAAAAAAAACAAACATGTCCATGTTTTTTATTTGAATATACTAATATAGGCAAATTCCATTATTACAGATTCCAAAAAGGTAATTAAATTTACTGTATAAGAACAAATGATTAGGTCAGCAGCCTAGAGAGAGTGTCCTTTTGTAGGGCACTAAAGGGAGTCATAATGGTTCTTGTAGAAAGATACCTGCTGTTGCTTGTTCAAAGAAGGAGGTGGTTTCACTTTTTTCAGGGGTGGTGGTGAACTTGTGCTCTCAGCATCATTTCCTTGGTGTTCTAAAAACAATTTTCCTCGGAGAGTCAGGAGCTATAGAGGAATTTGGGAAATTTGACAAGCTTACTCCACAAAAATTTGAGATCTGTTGGGTATCAAATTGTCTACCATCCCACTGACATTATTCTTGCTTTTGCTTTGTATGAACGTACTTAATGTCTTAAGACATTTTAGATTTTTTTTTAAATTTTTTTGTCTTAAGACATTTTAAAAGGTGGTGTTAGATATAGCAGGGACTAGAGAAGAATATTCCTTATACTATATATGAAAATGTGATAATGGACTTTACAAGCAAAGGCAGCACAACAAAGCCTAGATATTCTTTTGTGTTTTAACTGACTTTAAAAGTGAGACTGGCGGAAACTTGTTCTCTTACCATCATATATAGTCTCTCTGATTTTTCTTTGTTGCTTTACTTGGTCATTAAATATTTAATGCCTGCTGCAGTAGGCTAGGTAGGCTTTCTGGTACTGGGAATGCAAAGGTGAAAAACAATTTTTGTTCCCCAAAAGCACATAGTCTAGTGGAGAGATAGCTTGGAAACAAATGATTATAAAAGTGATAGGGGATTTGTTTTGGTATTTTGTTACCAAATTAAGTGTATATATGTGTAATGAGAAAAAAGCCCAGGAGGTATTCATCCATATACTAAAAGTTGGTTGTCTCTGGCAAGTAGGAATACTGCTTTCTGTTTTCTCAAGTATTGTATTTGCAGTAATACACAGGTAACTTCTATAAACAGAAAAGAATTGGTAGTGGTTTCATCATCACGGCTACTATTAAAATTCTTGTGCTACCATTACTCATAATTCCAGAGCTCAGATTCACACTCAAGTCTGTCTGACTCTGGGTATATGCCATTAGCCCTTTGGCCCCAAGGAGCAAAACCTATTGTAGATGGAAGTGATTAAACCTGCTTCAGAAGGTTGTAATAAAGATTAAATGATAGTTCCAAAAGTGCCTAGTACAGTGCCTGGTGCATTCCAAGTGCTTACCACCTTGCTAATCGAAGTTCAGTCTCTGGACCAATGGTATTAACTTCACTTAGGAGCTTCTTAGAATGATTTCAGGTCCCACCCCAGATTTATGGAAACAGATTCTGCATTTTAAAAATGTCCAGGTGATTTGTATGCACATTGCTACGTGAGAAGCACTGATTGTAGTATACACCTTGGGAAAAGCTTTCCTGGTGCAGTATGTGACTTAGTCTCTGCTTTGTAAACTGACCACCCAGGGCTCTTTCTGTATAGATGTTACCAATTAGAATATTGTTATTCCAGAGCCCAGAAATACTTTGTCTAAAATGACAATATCTATCTTGGTGCTTCCTGACTATAAAATAATGTATACTATTGGGCGCCTGGGTGGCTCAGTCGTTAAGCGTCTGCCTTCGGCTCAGGTCATGATCCCAGGGTCCTGGGATCGAGTCCCACGTCGGGCTCCCTGCTCGGCGGGAAGCCTGCTTCTCCCTCTCCCACTCCCCCTGCTTGTGTTCCTGCTCTCGCTGTCTCTCTCTCTCTGTCAAATAAATAAAATCTTTTAAAAAAAAATGTATACCATTATTAAATCTTGAAATAACGCATAAAAGTGTAACAAAATAAAAAAACTACTTGAAAATCCGCTCCCTGTGATAGATAAATAAATCATGGCACTTCGGTACACTAGTCAGTACATGTCTTTATACATGTATATATGTTCACACCTAATTTGGGGGGAACTTTCTTTCCCTTTTTATCCCCCCCCCCACACCTTTACCTGCCAGATAAACTAACCCAGTATTTTTCTTCTGAACCTTTGTGCTGTGCAGGAATATAATATATACACACATAGAGGGATTTTGCGGTCATTGTTTTACAAAAATGGGATTATATTATGAGTGCTTGTCTGCATTTTTTCTTACTTGAAATACTGTAAAAATTCCTCAAGAAGTGTACAAATTCTTTTTAATAACGGCTTGATAGGCCATGATAGGGATATTGGACAAATTCAGCTGTTCTTATTGATGGTCAGTTTTTGCTACTACAAACAGAAGTAAAAATCTTTGTCTATTCTTTGTATACTGATAGCATTATTGCTAGGATAAATTACCAAGTGAGGATTGCTGGATCAAAGGGTAATTCTTAAAAATTGTTTTTGTTATGAAATATATTTTACATACAGAATAGTATATAAAACACATGTACATCTGAAAGACTAATAAAGTGAATTTTCCTGTACCACCATCGATGCTAAAATAGAACATCCATGGTTTCTTAAAATCTCCCTCGGGCGCCTGGTGGCTCATTTGGTTAAGCGACTGCCTTTGGCTCAGGTCATGATCCTGGAGTCCCGGGATCGAGTCCCACGTCGGGCTCCCTGCTCAGCAGGGAGTCTGCCTCTCTCTATGACCCTCCCCCCTCTCATGCTCTCTATCTCATTCTCTCTCTCAAATAAATAAATAAAATCTTTAAAAAAAAAAAAATCTCCCTCTATGCCCTTCTATTGTATTCTCCTTACTTAATATTTTCCCTACTTCTATAGCTTTACCACTCAGTTATGCATCCCTAAACAGTTAATATGCTCAGGCAATAGGCTTGGTTTTCAACATTATATTAATGGAGTCATTCCAAATATGTTACATTATTTGTATATTTCACTTATGTTATTGTCTGTAGCTATAGCATATTCCTCTTTATTCATTCCATTGAATGAATACCACAATTTATCCATTTTTATTGTTGATAGAATTGGTGGTGTTTCCAGTTTTTTATTATTGTAAACAATGCTGCCATGAGGGGAGCCTGGGTGGCTCAGTTGGTCAAGTATTTGCCTTCGGCTCAGGTCATGGATCTCAGGGTCCTGGGATGGAGCCCCACATCGGGCTCCCTGCTCGGCGGGGAGCCTGCTTCTCCCTCTTCCTGCTGCTCCCCCTCCTTGTGCTCTCTCTCTGTCAAATAAATAAATAAAATCTTTAAAACAAAACAAAACAAAACAATGCTGCCATGAACATTTTTATTCATGACTCCTGGTGTATGTGTACACAAGTATTCTGGGGCAGTGGGCTTCAATCTTTTTTGCTTTTTTATCCCCAAAATAATTTTGTTAAGCTATCTACCTCCTTGCACATTTTTAAGTTGACATTTTTTTATCATGTTTAAATAGTTTGAAGTATGTAATCTCAGAAATATTAAAAATATTGATGTTTTAAAATATACCTCTTTTGTTATATAATTTTAATTCCAGTATAATTAACATACAGTGTTATATTAGTTTCAGGTGTACAACAGAGTGATATAACAATTCTATACTCAGTGCTCGTCACAATAAGTGTACTCTTAATGCCTTCACCTGTTGCACTCATTCCCACCGCCCCACACCTCCCTCTGGTAACCATCAGTTTGTTCTCTATAGTTGAGTGTCCATTTTTTGGTTTGTCTCTTCTTTCCCCTTGTTCTCTTTTTTTTTTTTTTTTAAGATTTCTTTCTTTTGTGAGAGAGAGAGAGAGAGAACAAGTGCGAGCGGGGAGGGGTAAAAGGGAGGAAGAAAGAATCTGAAGCTGACTCTGCGCTGAGCACGGAACCTGACGTGGGGCTCCATCCCATGACTGCTGTGAGATCGTGACCTGAGCCAAAACCAAGAGTCTGCTGCTTAACTGACTGCGCCACCCAGGTGTCCTTAAAATTCCATATATGAGTGAAATCATATGGTATTTGTCTTTCTCTGACTGGCTTATTTCACTTAGCATTATACCCTCTAGATCCATCTATGTTGTTGCAAATGGCAAGATCTCATTCTTTTTTATGGCTGAGTAATATATTCCATTGTGTATATACATACCATGACTTCTTTATCCATTCATCTATCAGTGGATGCCTGGGCTGCTTCCATAATTTGGCTGTTGTAAATAATGCTGCAGTAAACATAGAGGTGTAAATATCTTTTCAGATTAGTGTTTTTATATTCTTTCGGCAAATACCCAGTAGTAGAATTACTGGATCATATAGTAATGCTATTTTTAAGTTTTTGAGGAACCTCATACTGTTTTTCACATTGGCTGCACCAGTTAACTTTGTCACCAACAGTGCACAAGGGTTCCTTTTTCTCCACATCCTTGCCAACACTTACTTGTATGTTTGATTTTAGCCATTTTGACAGGTGTGAGGTGATATCGCACTATAGTTTTTTTTAAGTTTTTATTCTAATTCCAACTAGTTAACATACAGTGTTAATTAGTTTTAGGTGTACAGTGTATGAAAGGGTTAAATTACTATATTGTACTATACCCTGTGCTCATCACAAGTACACTGCTTAATCCCCATCACCTATTTAAGTCACCCCCGTCTCCCTCCCCTCTGGTAACCATCAGCTTGTTCTCTGTAGTAAAACTGTTCTTGGTTTGCCTCTCTCTCTTTTTTTTTTTTTTTTAACCCCCTTTGCTTGTTTTGTTTCTTAAATTCCACATGAGGGAAATCTTGTGGCATTTGTCTTTCTCTGACTTATTTTTCTTAGCATTGTACTCTCTTGCTCCATCCACGTCATTGCAAATGGCAAAATTTCTTTTTGATGGCTGAGTAATATTCGTGTGTGTGTGTGTGTGTGTGTGTGTGTGTGAGTCACATCTTTATCCGTTCATCAGTCAATAGATGCTTGGGCTATTTCCATAGTTTGGCTATTAATAGATAATGCTGCCATAAACATGGGGTATATTGCTCTTTTAAATGTATCCAGTAGAATATAAATATAAAGTACTCCAGTGTTTTGAGATTTGCTGGTATCTTTTAAAACATCCATGAACAGGCTAGTCTATAAATGTTAGAAATTTTGCATTGTTCCTTTTCCATCTTGAAATCCTATTTCTATTCAATTTCCCCCATAGAATTTTATCCCAGAGGAGCACATTTTTGTATTTAAAAGTCTTCATTAATCACTTTGTCATACTCTTCTTCATGTATGCATGTGTATATATGTATAAAATGTATTTATGGTTTCATACATTTTAAATATATTTTAATTTCATTAAAAATTTTACGTTGCCATCAAGCTGTAGATGTTAAATATTGCAGTTTCCAACAGTTGATCAAAAATAACACTGACATAAAAATGTCATAGCATAAAAATAAAGTGTAAGAAAGGCATGTGAAATGGGAGATAGAGGGAAGGAGAACCTGTACCACTTTCAAGTAAGTATAAGAAAGGGCACATTCTGAAGTTGACTGTGTGCAAAGTGATGCTTTGGAAAGTCTTGGGGTACCCTCTATTCTAAGACCACTGCTCTCAGGTGGGAGAGGAATCTTTGCCTTAGTGGAGAAGAGTACCATAGTGTTTCCTGAAGTGATTTAACCAGTTTCAGTGCCCACTAGCAGTGAATTTATAGTTCAGTTATTCTGTATCCTCCCTACCTTCTGTCAGACTTCCTAATTTTTGCCATTTTGGTGGGTAAGAAAGGATACTTCAGTGAGATCATAATTTTCTTTTCCATGTTGCTGACTTACTGTTCATAAACATTTTCAAGTGCCTGTGTCTTTTGCTTATTTTTCTGTTGTCATTTGTCTTCTTAGTGATATGTAGGAGCTCTTCATATATTCTGTATTCTACTTTTTTGTCAGTTAAGTTCTACTTTTCTTCTCCCACCTTAATGCTTTGTGAGAGTAAAAGGAAAACTATACAGAAAGGTTGAGAAAAATAGTATAATAAACCATCATTTCTCAGATTTAAGATTTATCAACATTGTTGTCATACTTTGTCATCTCTCTTCCCCCCCCCCTTTTTCCCCTGAAATATTTTAAAGCAAATTCCAGACATTCATTTCTAACGAAGACTTGGTAAACAGAAGTCACTTATTTAATGTTACATTTATCATTTTTTTCCTATTTTCTAAACTCTCTTCTCCCAGGTTTTAAAAAATATAATAGCTTTGCCTTTTGTATTAGGACGTCAATCCTCCAGGAATTGATTTTTGTATGTAAGGTAAGGGTCCAGTTTTTGGATACCCATATGGACACCCATTTGTCCCAGCACTGTCTATGAATCCTGCTTTCTGCGTTGCCACCCTTGTCATAAAGTGTTTGCTTCTTTCTGGGAGCCTGACAGCACATCAGTGGCCCCAGGCCAACAGTGTGGCATCGCCGTTGCCTGGGAACGGATTGTACAGATTATTGGGCCCACCCACTTACTGTGACCTTGGAAGGGAGTGGAGCAGCGGCATTCCACGTTTAAATAGGCTCTTCAGGGATTCTGACACAGGTGGGGTGTGGGAATGCCAGTTTAGGGGTTTGAGACCACCTTGGAATTACAAATTCAGATAGCAAAAGCAGCAGGTGCTCTGTTTGTGTTTCCAAATGTTCAGTGGTGACTTTTCCACCCCTTCCTCACCCATTGTCAGGGTTCAGTGGATTTTCCTTGAAGTTGCCTGGGGGTGGTGGCGAGGAGAGTTACTTCTAATAGTGAAGTCATAGCCCATTGAGGGCATCCTAGTTCAAGGCAAAAACCTACCACTGTTGTTGGCTTTACTGCTTTGGGTTTCCAGCTTTCTCTCATTTTCTGGCCTAAGTATTTGTAGCTTTCCTTGCCAGCTCATTAATGTTTTTAAGATTTTTTTTTTTTAATCCTGGATTTGGAGTTGTTTCTATTAGGAGGGTTGATCTAAGTACTATTCTATATTCCTGGAACAGCATTCTCTATTACTAAATTCAATAGATTTTGACAGACTGCTTTTTAGGGAAATGCAAACTGAAGTAATAATACGATAGCATTTTATGCCAGTTAGATTGGCAGAGAGGAAAGTAATAACATAGCACTGCAGGTGACATGGGTTGTAAATGATACTGGTAGAAATGTAAATTGTGCTGGTCTTTCAGGAAACTTAAAAACAGCTTATATGCAGGCAAAAATTGTCACATCAAAGGAGCAGCTTTGGGGAAATATGTTGGCGGCAAATGCAACTTGCCATTGCTTTCATTTTTCTGTGGTGAAGACGAGAAAAATATGAGTGAATGTTAGCAACCTCTCATGTTTAGGGGACGAGGGGTGGGGCTTGCTTACCTGAACCGCAGGAATAAGTGGACTTAGGGGACATTCACATAGGCCTAGAGGAAATGATTGAGAGAACTTGATTGATTAAAATATTGCAGCTTTCTTCCTTGCTAATCCACCAAAAAAAGGTGTAACAGAAAAATGAGAAAGAAACAAAGGACTGGGCAAATTAAAAAGGGAACTGTATGTCAGTGGTGTGCTGGAATGAGCTCTTCCTGGAGTTGATGGTTAAATCCAGGATTTTGGCAATCATCGTTAAAATGAAATTATATAAATTTACAAATAAACTATATTTAAAACATAGTAAATTCTCAACTCATCACTTCCTTGTTATTTTATTATGTTTTACTGTTATTTGTGTTCTTGAGGTTACTTCCCCATGCTGTATTCAATGATGATGCTTTGAAAACTTGAAATCAGTCATAGTTTATACCATGGAAATCAATAAATACTAAAAGCCAGGATTTTTTCTCTTCTGCAGAGTAGTTGTTAAGCATCTCCCAGAATACCAGTGGGTATAAATAACATTTTGCTGTTCGAGATTCCGATTGCCTTTCATCTTTGTACGTATACTTGTTTTCTGAAGTTTTGGGCCTTCCTCTCTCCTGTATGTAGTGTTAATTGTTCTTAGGGAAAGGGGGAACTATTTATACTAGTTCTACTCAAGTGTTTTTAAAAAAATATCTTAAGCTTATTTAGCTTTTACTAAATAATGTAGACTGTATTATGCAAATTTGTTCTCCAAGTCTTTTTAAAACAATGTTATTTAAAGGTATCCTTGAAAAATCTTTCTTTATAACAGCCATACAGAATTTATCTGTCTTCAAAGCCATTAGTCTCATTTCTTGAGTTTGTTGTAGCAAGAAGGAATATACTTTTTTTGTTCCTTTTAACATGGACGTGTTTGCATGTGTTGTGTGTGTGTGTGGCTTCTTATTCAGTGTTAAAGATGAGGTTGATCAGTTAACGCTAAGAAACATTACTTTTCTAGTATTTCTACTTACGACTGGAATTTGATTTTTTTGGCAAGATTACAGGTTTTTTTTTTTAATTATTTTTTACTTGTATATTTGGTGTCTTTATGTTCTGGCATGTTAGAAAATCAATGAATTGGGAAATTTTCCATGAGACTTGTGATTCACTTTATATTTATCTGTCATACATAATTTCAGCACTTACAGGAATAAGAAAATAAGACTGAAACGTTGTGAACATATTATTCTAAGTTGCTTATTTATTACCATCTATATAGTATAGTGGTTTAAATTCTTGGATCTATAGTTGGACCTTTGTGACTTTGGCCAAATCATTTAAAGTCTCTCAGCCTCTGTTTCCTCAGTATTAAAGTGGTGATAACACACCTACCTCATATAGTGGTTTTGAAGATTAGATGAGATAATGTAGCATTTAGCAGATTGGTAAATGGTACATTTTCATGGTAAAGTGCTCTGCAAATGTGAGCTAACATCCTTATCAAAATGATAAATTCTATCTATGAGTTGCCCTAAAAGGTGGATATGAAAGCCAGTAGTAAGTAAAAGATGACATGAAATACTTAAAATAATAAAAGCTATTGAAACAAAGTCATGAAGAGTAAAATTCAATATTTTATGGCATATTAGATGCATATGAGTAAGGTGATTAAATGTTGTCACCTTTCATTTATTTGTTCAGGATAATGGTTTGATAGCCATACCCAGCAAATAATAACACCATGTATTTTGTTCACTGAAATGCTAAACAACTACTTTAGTTCTACAAATATATTTTTGGATAAATGTAGATGATTTTCCTAAAATACTGGATAGCCCAATTGCTAAAGAACAGAATTTAAGTCAAAATAGGATTCTGGGTTCCCTTAGCAATTTAAGTTGTATATTGACTTGTTGGCCATAATAAAAGTTACAGACTTTATCTTCTTTGCCTTCCCAAGTCTGCTTTTCAGAATAGCTAGCTGTTAAGTAGCCCTGTGTCCAAGTAATAAGTAAAACAGGAATAAGAGGCAGAAGGGGGCATTGATAACCCACCTCTCAATACTACTAGGAAGCTAGCTGTCTAACCTCATATTTTGTATTTATTTGCTATTTTATTCTAGTTACCTAGAGTTGATATTGTTTTGCCACTTTTTATTCTTAGTATTGATTGGGTTTTCCCTTTTTTTTCTACTCTGCTACCTCTATTCCTTCTGGAACCAGTAGTTTAATGGTAAGTATTTAAATAAGCTTTACAAAGTTTTTGACCTAGTGAGGAATTTTTTGCCCTCACCTGTCTTGGTGAAAACTTTGTAGACTCCAGATGGTCTCTGTGGTTTCCCAGGTTTTCATTATTGCCTTGTTTGTGTGTAGACTGACAAAACTTTAGTTTTGAGGTACTCCTGTCCTTGCATGCTGTGTCAAATGGCATCCATTGTTTGTGTGTTTCATAGTGATGTTTTTCCTGGAGCTTGCATTCTTATTTCCCTTCTTACTGCTGGTTTTTTTTTTTTTTTTTTTTTTTTTGTGGGTGGGTTTGGGGTGAGAAAAAAAATCTTTCTCACATCACTTTTACTTTTCCTGCAGTATTTGGAATCTTTCCAAATTTTGCCAGTTAGATATATGTAAGATGTCTGTTCTGTATACATTAAAAGCATAATTACTGTTATCTTTGGGCAGAATTATAGATTGAGTCCAAGTCTATTAAATGATATTGGTGTCCTCCATTGACTCTTAACTGCTAAATTTTCTATCAGACTCTGTTGCTTTACTTCTAGTTTAAAATTTCAAGATGTTTGAGCCTTTCAAGTATTTTAAAAAGGTACAGATATGACTTCTAGGATTTATCATAGCAGTATCTATTCATCATGCTCTTGCCTCAAAACTTTGTATTTTAATTTAATGAAATTTGCATTTACCACCAAGCCTAATTTTTTTTTTTAACTCAGCTTATGAAATACAATTTAATTGATTAAAAGGGTGAGGCTAAGTTTATTTTTATTTTTATTTTTTTATTTTTAAAGATTTTATTTGTTTATTTGAGAGAGAGAGCATGAGCAGGGGGAGTGGGAGAAGGAGAAGCAGACTCCCCACTGAGCAGGGAGCCTGATGTGGGGCTCGATCCCAGGACCCTGGGATCATGACCTGAGCGGAAGGCAGACACTTAACCGACTGAGCCACCTAGGTGCCCTGAGGCTAAGTTTAGAGCACTAAGATTCAAATAGTAAACTTAAAAAGTCACTTTTATAACATTCTGTCATCAAAGATCTCTTAAAATTTTTTTCTTGTTTATACATAAGAAAAATGAGTGAAACAGAAGCGTACAGTTTTACAATGCAACTGTCACCTATGTCTGGAAGTAGATAGTACCTCAGAAACCATCCTGTGTGTCTTCCTGATTATAAAACCTTTTCTTTCTTTTAGAATAACCATAATTTTTATAATAATCATTTCCTTGCTTTGTTTTATTATGTCACCTCGATATAAGTTGGATCATACTCTTGTTTTGGGTCTTCTTTTCCGCCAGTATTGTAAGATTTATTTATGTGTGTAGGATAGGGGAGGAGGGAGAATTTTCCTTCTGCCCTTCTGAGTTCTTAGCTGAGACTCCTGTAATAAAAGACAGATTAACAAAACAAAAACGGGCACCTGGGTGACTCAGTTGAGCATCTGACTTCGGATCTCTACTCAGGTCTTGATCTCAAGAGTTGTGAGTTTGAGCCCGTTTTGGGCTCCACACTGGGGGTGGAGTCTACTTAAAAAAAAGAAAAAAAGACAAGGACAAACAAGTTTATTAACATGTATGCTTCATTAATGCATGGGAGATAGCCAGGGCAAAAAGAGTAGCTCTCTCATGGCTTAGATGACTTAGAATTCAGGCCTAAGTATCATCTTAATAGGGAGATGGGAGAGGAGATGTAGTCCCTCAGGGGAGAGTAAATGATTTTTTAGGAAAGCTGAATGGGCCTTTAGAATAGATGAGAATAGAATAGATGATCATACATGACACAGTTGGTGGGGATGTGGTGTCAACTTCTAGTCTCCTCTCCTGTGATAAGAGTCAACCGTTCCTGGTTGATGAAACTCCTAGGGAGGGGATTTATGGAAATGGGAGATAATCTCTTTAGATAGATAAGGGAGTTCAGAGTAAGCCTCTCCTTGTATTTGTTGTTTTTTAAAGTGCTTTCAGCTCAAAATAATCAGTATACCAAAGAGGCCTCTTTTGGAGTGGCATATTCTGCCCTTCAGTAGCTGTCGTCATCCACATCCATCATTCCATTCTATGAATATGCCATAGTTTATTAAGCCATTCCATTATTGGATATTTTTTCCATTTTACTATTATGAACACAGCTGCTCTGAATATTTTGTTAAACACGTATTCTGGTGAACATGTGCATAGATTTCTTTGGGACAGTATTAACTCAACAGTGTGATCCTCTGACCAGCAGCACTGGTGGTGTCAGCCGTGAACTTGTTAGAAATGCAAATTCATGGGCTCCACCCTCACGCACTGAATCAGTTTCAGGGGTCCAGAAAACAAGCTCTCTGGATGACTCTTATGCACGTTAAAGTTTGAGAATCACTGCTCTGGGAGATGTACCTCGAAGTGGAATTGCTGAATCATAGGTTATGCATGCCTTCAGCTTTATTTCAACTGTTTTCCAATATAGTTGTATCAATTTTTACTTAGGCTGGTGGTGTTTGAGAGTCCATTTGAGTCCATGGATGCTCTGCTTAGAAATTTATTACTTCTCTAATAAAATTAAACATGTGTTAGTGATGACCGTCCTAGTTGATGATTTGAGTAGACTGTTAAGAGACTTTATTCTGACTCTTTATTCTTAGAAGCAGCCCTCACAGACATACGGTCTTCCACATCTGCCACTGGCTTGCTGTGAGTTGTGCTGAGTTCAGTGCCTTGAATCAGCACATCCTAGTGTCACCTTCCAGTAGAATTAAGAGTACATTCATGGTTTTATAATGAATCAAGTAGTGAGTAGTTTTTGAGTGGGACTACTATGTTGCATTGTTGGATAAAAGTGAAAGTAGAGGTAACTTTTAGAGTAGTTAGGAAGGCAAAAATTAAGTAACACTGCATATAATTATGCAATACAAAAGATATACAATACTCTGGTTGATTTTTGCATTTGTGATTCAATTAAATACTAAATCATGTTGATGGGAAACTAGAGCTACATGGTATGTAGTATACATTATTTTTAAAAAGTCAGTGGTTGGAAGATAAATGAAGCTGGAGTTGGGAGCGAAGACATAATGCAGGGGTTTGTATAATGAGTAAAAAGGGTGTGTGTGTGTGTGTGTGTGTGTGTGTCTCTTGGTGTGTCTGGGTGTGTGTTTTAAACAGAGTAACAAGATCGAATTTGTATCTTGAAGATGGCCTGTAAAAATAGTTTGGGATATGGAAGGGCTAGAGCAGATGTGTATAGAAGTTACTGCAGTAGTCCAGGAAAAAAAGAAGTTAGATAAAAGGTGGTGATGGATGTCTGAAGAGGTAGGGGATTTGACAGGTCCTTGGGAGGTAAAATCCACCAGGTTGGTGGTGGGTTGAGAATAAACAGATATGGGAGCTCCAGGGAAGCAGCGATAATACTGGACTGGGGAACATCATCATCATTCTTCAATTCTTGTAGGTAAAACTTTTTAATCAAGTTCACTGGCAGCTTACAGAGTTTTTATCATGACCAAAATTTTTCAAAGGGGTTTTCATACTTCCCCCGATTTTGAAACAAGTATTTAGACATTTTGAACAATTTTTAATGACTTCAGAGATTAGCAAACTTTCAGTAAAGGGCTAGATAGTAAATATTTTAGGCTTTGCAGGCCATTTGATTTCTGTCACCATTTTTATAGTGTGAAGCCAGCCACAGAAAAATACATAAAACATATAAGTGCATGCATGTAGCGGTGTTCCAATAAAATTTTATTAGTGGAACTGAAATTTGAATTACACAGAATTTTCATGTGTCACAAAGTATTATTTTTCTTTTTTTACCCAGCCATTTAAAAAATCATTCTTGACTCGAGGGGCTATACAAAAGCAGGTGGTTAGGCTGCATTTAGCCCATGGGCCCAGTCCTTTGCCAGAATTACTCCAAGTGCAGTTTCTTTGCAAGAAACTTTTAAGATAAATAGCAAATAGGCTGTTCCGATGTTAATTCCTTTCATTCCTAAGGAGTTATAAAGTCTTAAGTCTGTAATGCTGTCATTTGATCCTTCCTTTTGTGAGTTTGGGGGGCCCCAAGAGACAGGAATACCCATAAAAAAAGGACTACCAGCAAACTCAGTATTGCTAGGGAAATGTTTAATGCAGAATGAATTCCCTGAAGAACTGTAACTTTAAGAAGGTAATTAACATGGTAGCAATGAGAAGTAGTTTCCAGAGGTCAGCCCCTATGGGAAAGAAAGTCAATAACTTTTCTTAGACTAAATACATACAAAGTTGTTAAGAAAGTGGAGTTGGGTTATAGTGTAGAGATCTTTTTTTTTTTTTTTTAAGATTTTATTTATTTGACAGAGACAGCGAGAGAGGGAACAAAAGCAGGGGGAGTGGGGGAGGGAGAAGCAGGCCTCCCACTGAGCAGGGAGGCGGACATGGGGCTGGATCTCTGGACCCTGGGATCATGACCTGAGCCGAAGGCAGACAGACACTCAACGACTGAGCCACCCAGGAGCTCCAATACAGTGAAGAGATCTTGACGTGTACTTGGGAGTTTGGCATTTCTTTGCTCTTCTTGGAATATCATACACTAGTGATTTCACATCTGTTAAACTTGAAAACCCTTATAGAACCAGCCCCTTAATTCTAAATCAGATTTGATAAATCATAAGGATTATTAAATTATGTATGCATGGCGTACTGGAGATACTGGCAACATTGAGCCTGCTTATTTGAGTACAAACAGAGTGGGCAAAGTTTTGTCTACGGATAAGCAATACTGATTACAGTCATGTGCCCAGCTGTTTCAGTTAACATTTGATTTTTACTGTGATACTAAACTGTTAATGGGTGTTTTGCCTTCATTTACCTCCTCATTTGTCATGGTGGCCATAAAAAAATTATTGACAATAACAAAATATTTTTAGCCAGTATATTTAATATTTTAAAGCTCCAGTTGTCCAAAGAGCATTTCTAAAGATCCAATCAAATTTCGTTAGGTGCATTTTGCATTTGATTAGATACCTAAAAGTTATTTGGTAAAGAACGTAGTATTTGTGATAAATAGATTTATGTTAAATGCACACACGAGAATTGCTGTATTAACATTAATTGTTGATAAGAAATCTCTACAACATGAAAGGCATTACTTATAGTGGAAAACAATAGAATAGTTAATATTTTAAAAAGTTATATCTGGCTATTTAAATTACGGTTTTTGTTTTAATTATTTTTGTCTCATTTCAAATTATAGTATGTTAGTATGTGGGGAAAAGTAGTTTTATTCACATAAGTGTAAGATACAAGTAGGATGGCATGAATATGCTATAAACCTAATTTTTAAAACTTAAGAAATGTAGATGTTCTGCATCCTTGTCCTCGTGTATTATCTGTGACCCAGTGCTTTTTCTTTCAATATTGTTTTGCGTTTCCATTTAAAATGTTTTTTTCTTTTTTGGAGAGCATAGAGCACACTGAGCAGGAAGTTGCAACTGTAGGAAAGAGGATATATCTTTTCGTTCTTTGCTCTTCCTGTTTTCCCACCTATATTCTAACAGCTCTGTTTCAGCCAGTACATCAAGGCTCTGTACGTTCTCTTGCTCTTTAAGCCTTACCAGTTGGGTCTTAACTTTTCTTTTGCTTCTTTGTTCTAAGTAGCTATTCTTGAGGAATCCTTTCTTTAAGTCTCTAATTCCATGCAAATGAATGGTATCAGTAAGATTTTAAGATGTAGTTGATCAGGATGAGTGATAAAAGATTACCTCCTTTAGAAACAAAGTACACACTAAGAATTTTAGCATTTTTAAAAAAGATTTATTTATTTTAGAGAGTTGGGCCCACGCAAGTTGGGGAAGGGGCGGAGGGAGATGGAGAGAGAATCCTCAAGCAGATTCCCCATTGAGTGCAGAGCCAACACTGGGCTCTATGCCGGGACCCCGAGATCATGGCCTGATCCAAAACCAAGAATCCGGTGCCCCTAAAAATTTTAGCATTTTATTAAAAAGTAAATCTTTTAAGAATACAACGTACATACCGGTTTCTGCTCTTTAAAAAAAACTTTTTTTTTTTTTTTGGTCAATGAGGGAGAATTTATACTGTGATTATCAGGAGAGTATGTGCCTCATTATGTTGGCTTCTCTCATTTTCCTGAGGCTATGAATGAAACATTAAACCATTTAAATATGTTTTACCTGAAACAGCAGCAGAAAGGCACCAGCTGTTGTCCACTAATAACTAGATTTATATTAAAAAATAACAAATCTTGGGGGGTGTGCGCCTGGGTGGCTCAGTTGGTTGAATGTCTGACTCTTGGTATCAGCTCAGGTCATGAACTCATGGTCTTGGGATCGAGGCCCCCCCCCCCCCCCCCAGCGGAGAGTCTGCCTGGGATTCTCTCTCCTTCTGCCCCTCCCCCCCTGCTGTCTTGCTCACTCAAGATCTCTCTCTAAAAATAAACAAATCTTAAAAAAATAACAAATCTTGGAATTTGTTTTCTCAACTTTGTGGTCCCCACCCCATTTTCTACTTTTTAAAGAATTAAGTTTTATATATTTTGTTGTCTTTAATTCTGATAGCTGACAGCATAATAAAACCTCCGTGGTGGGTGGGTCTATGTGCACGCACGCATGTGTTACAGGTACATATGTGAAAGGGAGAGGGGGAAAGGTGGAGAGGTGGAGAAACATAGTGAGCCTTGCTTCAAAAATAACATTTAGCTACCTGCTCAGAGCTGCCATTGTTAGTTTGAGCAGTAAGAGAATTGTGGAAAGAGAAAAAACTCTACACTTTATCCCCAAATTTAGGCAAGAGGAAGGATATATTAGGAGGATATAGTTATTCATTCATTAAGTATCGAGTATCTGCTCTACTTTGGCATGGTTCTGTGAAGTAAATGGATATCTTGATGTGAAACATGAAGATATGTTTAATTTTTTTTGGAGATCTGTTTTAAAATCATTCCCTAGGTTTTCAAGTTCAGTGCAGTATTTTGAATATTTCATACTTTTATTTGAAAGTTCTAAAGTCATGTGACAGTGGTTTCATTAAGACTATAACTAATATCTAGTTCTTGAATACATTTTTAGTCTAATGAAGTCTGGTTACTGCACAATAAGAGCAGTAATTTTGTTTTCATTTACATTTTAAAGAGACTTAAGGACTTGAGTAAAATTGAGCTGAACCTTTGATAAATAGCTTCTGGAATAGCTAAAACATGGTGAGGCAACAATAAATTTGATAGGAACAATATGTAGATCTTACAGAACCTGAAAGGAAACTGATAAACAGTTATAAGCCATGCGGGCGTACCCACGTTGATACTGTTTCTAGAGCTCATTATCAAACTTTGGTCATACTCTCCAAGTCAGGGGACTTGGAAATATGTATATTTAGAAGCCAGCTATTTTAGGACATTAAGGTTATTGAGAATTTTAGCTGTGGCCTATGTAGATTTATCATAATGTTTTGTTGTAAGCCAACAAGTGTAAACAGTTAATAACTGTAGTGGTTAGAGTTCATTGTAATAATTATTCTGAAATCTGTAGTTTAAATTTTTTTCTCTTCGTTTGACTTACATGTTTATCTAGGGCCATTGCAAAACATACAGCTCATATGTTACATATGACCCCAAAAGTTGGTGGGCATTATACAGCTGAACTATGTCTTGGATAAAAAGCTGTGGCTCAGAGGTGCATTTCTCCATCGAGTGTGTGAATTCCTAGAGCAAATACCATTATTCCATCCTCTGCCTCCTATCCCCATCTCCAACAGAGAGAAAATTCCAGAGCAGAGGCTATTGTCCTATATATGAAAATAAACAAATAGACTCTGACTACTGTTGAAGTTCAGGCTCTGTTCCAGAAGTGCCTTGCATACTGTTGTGGTCTGAATGTTTGTGTTCCTCCCCAGTTTGTGTTGAAAACCTGATGCCCCAGAGGATGGTATTAGGAGATGGGGCTTTTGGGAGGCAGTTAGGTCATGAGGGTAGGACCCTCAAGGGTGGGATTGGTGCCGTTATACAAGAGGCTCCAGAGAGCTCCCAGCCCCTTTCACCCTGTGAAGTTACAGTGAAAATTCTGTGGCCAGGAAGACCTCACACAGTGGTTGTGGCACCCTCATCTCCAGAACTGTGAGAAATATATTTCTGTTGTTTATAAGCTACCTAGTCTCTGGTATTTGGTTACACAAATAGACTGAAACACATACATAGTCAAGTCTCTAAAATTGCTCCCAAGAATGTGGAGACATTACCCTTGGCACTGAGGCGGCCTCCTCCTTTCCTGATAGTGATGTAAACTGCTTACCTCCCTTCATCTGTGTTTTGGTCATTCTGTACTCTGCTTCACTACCTTACAACCCCAGTGTGAATGTGCGGCCATTTTGAGGTTCATTGATGACAGAAGATACTCAATAAATTGAATTTTATAAGACTCATTTTTACTAGTTAAACCACTGATCCCTAGGTCCTTGTACTATTATTGGCATACCCATAAAGATACCTTGTTTATATCACCACATGGAATTTATTTAGTTTTGCTTGGGAGCTGACCTGCGCTGTACTACCATAGTTTAAATTTACTTTTTCACCATTCTGAATAGCTGTTTGCTTCTTCTGTTCCCCTTTTCTAGCTGTTTAATATGAGCAATCACATCATATCCTATTTAGCATTCTTACATAGGATGGGTTAACTTCTTAATTCATTTAAACAGATTTAAACAAAATATTTTGTTTTCACAGGGAAATACCCATGGTGCTGAAGATCTTTATTTTCTAATAAAGCTGTGAGTTACAGTATCAGAATTATTTTCCATATATAATAAAAGGTTTATACAAATTATAGTGACAGAGAAGTGTTCTTTGTCAGTTGTAGCCCACCATTAAGATCTTTTATAGTTAATTGATCAGATATGTGGGATGTATGTATTTAAAATAATCTAGACAAGCCAAAATATAGAATGAGAAATCAAGCTAATGGGGTATTTTTGGGAGTGGAGTTGGAGAGACGAATAAAACGTTGATAGAAAGTTGGTTGATAGGCTATAGAACAATGAAAGGAATAATAAAATAATGGAAAAGAGTAAAATAATAAGTAGGAAACAAAAGCCAAAAGGTGGGCATCTTTGCAGTATTTTTTTTTTAAGATTATGAATATGTCAAAGACATGAACATTTATGCCTGTTGTGCTTGCATTTTAAGACTTTAACAATGGCTGCAAAAATTTTTCCACTTGGGTGTAGGAAAGTTATTGAATCTTAATCTCTCTCGGTTTCTGAATAGTTTCCCGAATATGTGAAGTACATTTGTTAAGATATCCAGGATTGGTCCCAGTATGGATTTTGATTTGCTTGTGGTTCCTAGCGTATGTTCTTAATCCTAGCCATTTATTTTGTAGAATTTTGCCACTGTTCACAAGGAATATCACTGCTCTTTGAAAGTAAACAAGGTCAAAATAGATCCCCTCTGATGGTTTCATGGTTATAACATTTTTATGTATAAAGAATTGTAAATTGTTAGTTTAATTGGTTATAAGTGCTTATGAGAGAGGTCTGGTAGATGAGTGGCCTGCAGAGTGTAATGAAAAGAGACCTAGTTCTGGGCATACTGCTAATTTGTTTTACGGCGTTAGGCACACAATTTCACTTCACTTTTCTTATCTGTAAAAGATGAGAGTAGATGTTCCCTTAGGGTCCTAAATGGTGTGTGAATAATTCCGGTAAACATGGAGAAGTAGCTCTTTTTAAATAACACTGAGATCATTGTTTGGTGTACCTAGTATAAAGCGTATAAAAATGTCCTGTAAGTATCTTATCAAAAGAAGGAAAAGAAGTTACACCCCTCCCCCCCCCACCCCCGGTTTTAAACTACAAAGAAACCTTTAGGGCATATTTAAAGAACTCTTGTAGTACATTTTATGAATCATTTCAGTGTGCTGATATTTAACAAAAAAAAAAAATTACACTTTGTGGGGCACCTGGGTGGCTCAGTTGGTTAATTGCCTGCCTTGGGTTCAGGTTATGATTCCCGGGTCCTGGGATCCCTGCTCAGTGGGGAGTCTACTTCTCCCTGTCCCTCTGCCACTCCCCCATGCAGCCCCCTTGCTCGTGCTCTCTCTTAATTAATCTTAAAAAAAAAAGTATATGAAAAAAGAATAAAGTGATAGAATTGCCACAAATAGGTGATAGTAGAAAATAATTACTTTCCCTAATATACTTAAAATATCTTGATATATAAGCTTTTCAGGAATGTTTATTGTGCAAATTGATGTATACTGATACTCATTTTGTAGGTTCATCAAGGATGGTTTTTGATGATTTATAGAATTCAATATTTAAATATTTAATCTAGTAAATACGCTTGTTAAGCAGGGTTAAAACTTATTCTATATTGTGTTGTGGGAACATTTGCTGTCCTGCTGTTTTTATTTTGTTAGAGATGTTTTTGTCCTTTATTCAATGTAGGCTTTACTTAAGTGTTTCCTTTTGGCTTCTTGAGCACCTTTTTTCATAAAGCAGAAATTTTACTTATTAGACAAACATGATAGAAAATAGGCAGCCTGCAATTCATCTTGCTGGTGGTTATTTAAGTTACTTGGCTTAAATTTTCTGAGGAAATTTTTCATAACAGATAATCCTATATTTGCCAAACTCTGAGCAGGTCCTACTGGCAAATAAAATACCTTTCTCCTCAGTTTACACTCCAGACCTTTTGTTGTATGGCATATATTGTATATACTATAAAACTTTGCTTATGGATGTTGATTTATTTACTTTTCTTTTTATTGGCATGTTTTTACCTATTTTTATTGACATGTGGAGAACAATTTTACCTTTAAACTGAATTTTTTTTTTTTTAATGCTGTTCATTCCTGCAAGTGATGGTTAGGACTCTATTGTAAACTGCAGTTAGAATTCCCTAATCTGCTTTTAATTGTACAACTCTTGCCTCTGTAGAACTAAGACCAACTATACAGTCCATTCATGCATGCATTTAGGTATTTATTAAGTCAGCTCTAGGTCTAGCTGGATGCTGGGGTAGGGTGGTTGAATAAAATACTTAGAAGAATATACAATTTCTGCCCCACAGATGTTACTCCAGTTTGGGAGATAAAATCTACATGGAAGAAATGTAGATGATATGTATCAAATGACCGTTACCAGTGGACGGAATGTAGTAGAACAGAGAAGGACATTGTGGTTTTGAGTTCTCTTAAAAGGTTTCATTGCAATGCTGAGACTTGATCTGGGCATAAACAGTTAGGAGCAGATTGTTGATAAGAGAAAAAGCAAGGCATATTGGCTTAAGAGCAAGGGCATAAAGGTGCGAATGGGTATCTTCTGTTGGAGGAAAGATTACATTGGCGACACCAAATTTGTATTAGGGTAATAGCTATTAGGTGAAAAGGCCAGTGTAGGAGAAAACCGTGTGTGTGGGCGTGCGTGTGTGTGTGCGTGTGCACACACGTGCACGCAGTAATATAAAAGATGATCAAGAGACAGGAGCTGTGGTAAAAACCTTGATAGCTTAGGAATTGGAAGAGGGGGGTTCTGTCACTTTTGATTTTTTTGCACTTAGTTTGCTGTTCTCTGTAAGTGAGCAATTTCAACCAAGAGAGTCTGTGGATTCCTTTTGCTTTAATATTATTTAATTCCATTATTGAAGATAGGAAGTGGCAGCCACTGTTTTGTATTACCTGGGGGGTTTGGTGTAGCAGATGGAGGTCACTTGCTGTAAATATCTCCTAAACATTTACATTCCTCTGTTACTGTTTCATTCCGTTGTCCTATTCAGTACATGTATACCTAAGTTTTAAGCTTTTTGGTCATTTCCTTCTAAATTATATTAGTCAATTAAATTACCTAATTGAGATCAGAAGGAATAGAGCTTTGTTTAAGGGAAAATGTAGAGGAATAGTTTTAATTTTGGAAAAACTTGGAGTACCAGCTTTGAGTAGAGAACATTGGTAATCAGTGGGGATAATAGGTTGATAGCATCTGGGGGAGGGCCTTAAGTGCCATCCCCGGGGTCACATAGTTTGTATGTGGTAGAACTGGGTTTGCATTTTCACTGGACTATTTAAGCTAATAAGGAAGATAGACACAAATAAGTAATTACAGTGCCATGTGCTACATTCTAGTATTGGAAGTATCATCAAAGCATAGAAGAAATACAGAGAGAGGAATGATTAAATCAGCTTTGAGATGGAGCATTTAGAGAAAGATTCCTGGAGAAGGATGATACCTGAATAGGGCTTTGATAACAATCTAAAAGTTGTGTAGGGTAAAAGGCAGGGAATAATAACAATCGTGTTTCAGTACCTCTGTACTTCGCTTTAAAAGACCAGGGTTATCTGGCTCATTTCTGCTGTCCATTCTCTTCCATCAGTCTCCCTTGTCCTTTTTTATTTTTTTTAAGATTTTATTTATTTATTAGAGCGTGCACACATGTGAGCATGAGTGGGGCGGAGGGGCAGAGGGAGAAGCAGACTCCCTGTTGAGCAGGGAGTCCGATGCGGGGCTTGATCCTAGGACCCTGGGATCATGACCTGAGTCAAAGGCAGACGCTTAACCAGCTGAGCCATCCAGGTGCCCATCCCTTGTCCTTTTTATACACAAACATGATCATGACATTCTCATCCCAGATTTGGGTGGTTATATCATTTTTGCGTTGTCGACATTTCTAATATTTATATACCATACCATAGCAATAATTTCTACAGTTGTTTTCACTTATTTCTTCAATTAAATAATATTGTAAGTAGTGTACATACTACTTGTGTGTGTGTGTGTGTGTGTGTGTGTATAAAAATAAAAATTCCTGAATTTTTTATTAATCTCTTGGTTGGGTCTTGAGTCTGAATATTTGAGGATATACATTTCTTGAGTCCCACTCTTTCCCCCTTCTAAGTGTTCTGAAGACTCCCTGCCCCCCAGGCATGCACAAAAAAGTGTCCAAAGTAATATCTGGATACTCTGTGGATAATTCTGAGACCAGTAAGATTTCTGCCACCCTTGTTCCTCAATTATTGTAGACATCTTATATTTTTATTTTTATATTTTCTGTTTAGATAGTCACTAGGATTCTTTTTTTTTTTTTTTTACTATCTTTGATACTTTTGATCTGTCTCTTTTTTTTTTATTCTATTCTCTTGTATGGGAAAAGCAGTTAGCCTTTGTTTTCCATGAATTTGTCTTTTTTCTGATGACTGTCATTTCTGTTTTGTTTTCCATTACTCTCTGCTTTCTATGTCAGTGATGTTGTCACTAGCTATTTCTATTTCTCTTCGGTTTTTTGTCATATTTATTTGCTGAAATATAACAGCTGTTTCCAGAGTTCTCTAAATTGTCTCAGTCATCTGCCTTTTTAGTGCTTTCGTCTTCCTTATATGGTGGATTCATACAGTGCATAGGTCCCATACTGAATCCTTTTTTGTTGTTATTCATCAAAGAATGGAGTCACTTCTAGTTGAGACTGTTGTCAAGGGAAGAACAGTGTGGGGAAAGGGCAGAGAAAGTGATCTAGGGGAGGCAGCAGCTTCAGTTGGGATATGTTCTCAGAATTCTTTTTCAGTAGGCTCACGTGTCCTGTGCTCTGAAGACATGTCCTTTAAAATCGTTTTTTAATTACAATTTAAGTAAAATTAAAAAATTAAGTAAAATTAAATCAAGGTAATATGTATATATTTTGAAAAAAAGTACTTCATCTTATAAAAATCATCATTCTCTTGCCTCAACTCTTCCCAACTCCCAGTTTTTATTTTCTTGAGACAACCATTTTCAATACTTGTAGCTGTCACTTACTACATTTACTTCCATATTTATAAATAATATGCTTATATTCTTTTTAATTTTTTTAGATATTGACTGTAACTGCTTATTATGAAAGATGAGGATTTATATATATCACCTGTCTTCATTTTTATCCTACCTTTTGAACGTCTTTTTAAATGATGATCTGCTTGATACTCATTGTTTATGACTGTGGATTACATTTCCTGTTGTGTATTTGTCTCGTAGTTAAAAATTGCCTCCATCTATTTGCTTACTTGATTTTCTAAGTTCCTATCAGTTCTTCCCAAACTTGTAAAGAATTCCCAAAACTTGTCTGAACACAATACTGTTTTCCTCCTGATAAAACACATCAAGAAACTTTATCTGTTCACTCCCTACCACTTTCCACCCTCTTCCTCTCCTTCTGGGATCCTCTACTCCCCTCTTCCAATCTGGACCAAATATCTTCTAGACCTGTTACGCATTATCCAAGAATTTCCCTTCACTTCTCTCCTGTGAAAGAGCTTATTTCCTTTATCTTGGTGTCTTTCTGTTTTTGTTTTTTCTTTTCTATTTGCTCCTTTGTTTCAGTGGACCATGTGTTCTAGAAATTTCTGGAGGGTGCATAGGAAAGAAAGTTTTTGATACTTTGCCTATGCTTTGAGAAAATGTGTGTGACTATGTAATAGTTTGGGAATATAGTCTAAGTGAAATAATTTTCAGAATTTTAAAGTTATTGCTTCATTTATCTCCTTTTAGGTGTTGCTATTGAGAAGACTAATGCCATTCTGACTCTGAAAAGCAGTTAACTAGACTCTCCAAAAATATATCATGAAAGGCAAAAAAATTTAAAAGTCTGGGAAACTATTCTAGATATTTTTCATCTTTTTTCTTTTTGAAAGCATTTAGACTTTATTCTATCCCTAATGCTCTGTTATTTCACAGTACCCTACCTTGGTATGGCTGTTTATTTTCATTTGTTATATGGGGTACATTCTCTTAGTCTGCATAGTCATGAACTCAGTTTGGGAAATTATGCATTTGGTAGTTTCTTCCTTTTTTCTCAAGTCTGTTTCTAGTTGGTTGGATGTTAGACCACCTGGATTGATCTTCTGATTATTATTATTTATTGTATCTCCTGTTTGACTTTTGGTTTTACTTCCTGAGAGATTAAAAAAGACGTGCAGAATGATGGTTGAGGACTTAGGCTCTGAAGCCAGAAGCCCAGTTTGATTTCTGGCATTGCCAGTTTCTAGCTGTGTGAAGTTACTTATTCTTTGTTTTTCATGTATAAAATAGGGTTTGTATTAGTACCTCATTCAAGGATGTGGGAATAAATGAGTTAATTCACCCAAAGCGCTTAGATAATTTCCTGGTACATAGTAAATGTTCATTGTTATTATCATTTGGCATCATTATTACCTCAGGTTAATATTCAGCTGTCTATTTGAATTCTTAGTTAAGAATTCTTAATTCTTGATGTCATCAAAAGTTTATTTCAGGAGCTTTTGTTTGCTTCTCTGTTCTTATAGTCTCTTGTTTTGTGGATGCAATATCATCTTGAATTATTGGGACATTTGAGGAAATTTGGGAAAAACCTCCAACGTATAAGATGGACTTCAAAACAAGTAGAAACAAAATCAAATAAATACACAGAAACAAAAATAAATCGAAATCTTTTAAGATTCTGAGGGTTTGGCAGTGCTAAGGTTTTCTTTGTTTCCTGTGTTGGTAGTTTTATCATACTTCTACTTTTCTGTGAATTTGTTTTGGTGTACATCTTGTATGTTGGAGGCTTTTTCTAAATTTCCTTGTAATGAGGTTCTAGTTATATTTGGTAGAAGTATACCTAAGTATTGTGTCCTCAGTGAGTCACATCAGGAAGCAGAGATGTCAGCTTGTCCTTTTGTCGGTGATACTAAGTTTGAACATTTAATGTGAGGTCAGGTAGTTTCTCCATTTTAAGAGTACCTTTTTATATGTGTTAATTAAGTGATCTTGGGTTGATATTTTCCAAATGTAATTATATATACTTTTGCATTCTTTTTAAATGTAAGATAATATGATCTGTTATGTTATTATCCATTTTGATTCTCAGATCCAGATCTGACCAGAAGCCCTTTCAAGCTGGTTTCTTTGGCTTTTTATGTGTTCATATCAGTTTTTGAGCACTTCCTCAGTCTGGCATGACAAAATAGTCTAGGTTCACCTTGTACTTTCCCTGCCCCAGACCTGTAACTCAGATTTTTCTCCGAAGAGCTCTTGTTTCTCTTCATGGAGGAATGATATTAAGAAACCCAAAACCTGAGTCTGCTTTTTGCTATAGAGGTGTCATTGCTTTTAGGTCCTTTTAGTGACTGAACTCGTGTGTGTGTGTGTACATACATACGTGTGTACCTGCACATGCACAGGCATGTGTGTATTTTCTTTGTATCTGATATATAGTTAACATTTGTTTGTTTCCATCTATATTTAATTTTAGTAGGGATTTCCCCCGAATTCTTGTTTATTTTTGGATATGTATTCAGTAACATTGTTCGAAAGTCAAAACCTTTATTAAAAGGTACATTTGAGTATCCTTTTCCCTTTTTTTTAATTTTTAATTTTTTTTAATTTTTTTATTTTTTTTAAAGATTTTATTTATTTGACAGAGAGAGACACAGCGAGAGAGGGAACACAAGCAGGGGGAGTGGGAGAGGGAGAAGCAGGCTTCCCGCCAAGCAGGGAGCCCGATGCGGGGCTCGATCCCAGGACCCTGGGATTATGACCTGAGCCGAAGGCAGACGCTTAACGACTGAGCCACCCAGGCGCCCCTTCCCTTTTTTTTTTAACCACATTTTAACTACCTACAGGCAACATGTATATAAACCTTAGTTTTAAGTTTTCCTTCCTTGTTTTTCTGTTTGCAGATACATACATGTACATGTATTAGTTACTCTTCTTTGTTGCACAGTAGTTTGCATAACATTGCATTCTTTTTTCACATTGCCTTTTTTTACTTAAGATAGCCTTGATATCTCTCCCATCAGTTCATAGAGAACCTTCCTCATTTCCTTTTTATAACTGCATGTATTCCATTGTGTAGATGCCTAATGGTTTCTTCACTATGTCTCTTATATGTTTACAGTATTGTGTGATTCCAAAGAATGCCATCATAACTTACTGGGTATGTGTGTGCTTTAATTAAAACATAAATTTATTATCTCTTGAGGTTCTACGAGTAGAATGGAATCAGTTGTTGGAGCTCTCACTTGGTGAGTCTCTCAAGCAGTTGCAGATGGAAGTTGGGGCTAGAGTCATCTGAAAGTTCAAAGTAACTCAACATCCAAGGTAGCTCACCCAGTATACCTGGCAATTGATGCTGGTTGTCAGCTCAGGGCTCACTGCAAGCTGTAGCTGACATTCCAGCTGAAATGCCTATCTGTGACCTCTCCATGTGGTCAGAACTCCCTAGAGCATGTCAGCTGGGTTCTGAAAGGGAGTATCCCAAAAGTGAGCATTCCAAGAAGTCAAGTGGGAGCTGCAAGGCTTTTAAGATTTGTCTCAGAAATCCCAGAACATCACTTGTGCACTTTTGATCAAACAAAGCATTTAGGCTGGCCCAGATTTAAGGAGAGGAGAATTAGTCGTCTTCTCTTAATGTGAGGAACAGGGTGCATGAAATTGAAAGCGACTGTATTTGGAGACTGTATACGTAGTCTGCCTTCTAGCAATCACAATTCACATCCCTTCCATATGTAAGATGTATGCACTTTCTTTCCAGCAATCACACAGTCTCATCCCATTAAGGCATCAATTTGAAGTCCAGGATCTTGTTATTGGAATCAGGTCCAGATATAAATGGATAAAGCTTCTCAGGTGCAGTTCCTTTAATACAGTTCCTGGAAAACAATTCCCCTTGACTTGAAGACCTTTATTGAGACCTTTATTTCTCCTTATGGCTTTGAGTTTACTGTCTAGTGTTTTTTTATTTCCTCCATTTCCTCTAGGACAGGTCTAGTGATGAACTTCCTCAGCTTTTGTTTATCTGAGAATTTTACAGTTTCTCCCTTACTTTTGAAGGAGTTTTGCTGGATATAGGATTCTTACTTGACAGGGCTTTTTTCCTTTGAGCACTTTAAATACATCAGCCCACTGCCTTCTGGACTCCAGAGTTTCTCATGAGAAATCTGTTTAGAATATTAGGATCCCTTGATGATCACCTTTGTTTTGCTGTTCTTTTGAAAGTTTGATTATAATGTATCCTGGTGTGGGTGCCCTTGAGTTCATCTTACATGGAGGTTGTTGAGCTTCTTAGGTGTTTATATTCATGTCTTTCATCAAATATGGGAAGTTTTCAGCCATTATTTCTTCAGATACTCTCTCCCCCTTTGTCTCCTTCTGGGACTCCCACAGTGCATATGTTGCTCTGCATGTTGGTGTCCCATGGGTCCCTTAAGCTATGGTCACTTTTCTTCAATCTTTTTTTTCTTTCTGTTCCTCAGACATGATAATTTCCATTGTCCTGTCTTCAAGTTCATGGATTATTTCTTCCTGCTCAAATCTGCCTTTGAATTACTCTAGTGAATTTGTCATTTCAGTTATTATACTTTTCAGGTTCAGAATTCTTTTACAGTTTCTATTTAGGTTCATTATGGTCTCTGTTCAGGTTTCTGTTTAGGTTTTCTATTGATTGATATTTCCATTTTGATCATATTTTCTTGACTTTCTCTACATCTTCCTTTATTTTTTTGAGCATCTTTAAGCTAGGCATTTAAAAATCTTTGGCTAGCATATCTGCCATCAGAGGTTTTTCAAGGACAGTTTCTGTTTCATTTTTTTATTTCTCCTTTAAAGGCCATACTTCTCTGTATGCTTAGGGTTTTTTTTTCTGTATGTTATGTTTCGGTATGCTTAGGGTGTGTTTTGTTTGTTTTTTTGCTAAAAACTGGTTATTCGAATCTAAAATAATGTGGTAATTTTGGAAATCAGATTTTCCCCCTTCCCCAGTGTCTGCTTTTTTTTATTATTGTTTTTTTGGGGGGTATTATAGGCTGTTCTGATGAGGATCATGAGCCTGAAGTAAAAACGTATGGTCTTCTCTGAGACTTACTGGGTATACACAGTCTTTCTAATTTCCCCTGTATGTATAGTTGTTTTTTAATCTCCTAGTCTTTTAATGTTGGGCTCGCAAAAGGGGGAAAAGTGAGAAATAAAGGGGGGGGAGGGCATAGGCCCTTTAAATCCCCTTGAGGTTTCTTCAGCTAGAGTGGGAGGGCTTACAATGGAGAAGAGCTGACAGCAATGACTACCCTTCTCTGTGTCTGTACCTCTTGGATCTGAAGCAGCAATCAGAGTGCAAGGTCCCAGCATTTGGAGGACAGAGTCCTCTAGCCCAGCCTGGTTCCTGCAAGCTATGTTTAAGCTGCTCAAAGAAGAAGTAACTGCTGCCTGCCATGTGGCTGGGGGTGGAGTGTGGTGGGAAGGGT
>NW_023270451.1:45276341-45407403 GCF_011800145.1 Mirounga leonina
AACTGCTGCCTGCCATGTGGCTGGGGGTGGAGTGTGGTGGGAAGGGTGGCTGTCACTGTGCTCAGAGCTGAAATTAACCACAGTGTACTGTCCAGGTCTTCCCCCTGGAAGTTGCAAGCCTTCAATAGCCTCCAGAGTTCCAAAAGAGTTCCCTCAGACGCCACCAGTGCCCTTATTTCAGTGGGGAGACCAGTTCTGCCCGTGCTTCCTGCTCTACTGTCTCCTCAGAATCCTCTATCTGTGCATGGGTTTTTTGTGCTTTGGGGACATACCTTCAGGGTGAGAAGCTAGAAATGGGATTGCTGGATCAGAAGATAAAGACATACATAATCGAGTTAAGATATTGCCGAATTGCCCTCCGTGGAGCTTGTAAAATTTTGCATTCTTACTAGCAATGTATGAAAGTACCTGTTTCCTCACAGCTTCACCGACAGTATGTTGTCAAGCTTTTGAGTTTTTGCCAATCTGGGGTAAGTAGTGATATCTTAATGTAGAAATAAAGTAAAGCCTAAGGAGAGAAAACAGTATGTACAAAGAACTGACCTGGCTTTCTAGTTAAATAAAATGAATTAAATACGTGTTTCTCTTCCCTCCTAAAACCCACTAAAATGGGAATAAAGAAAAAGAACTTAAGAGGAAGGTGCTTCTTCAGTTCTGATACTGTGCAGTTTTTCGTTTGTTTAAAGGTCAGTTGAATATCTTTTTGGTGAAATACTGGTTTAAAACTTTTGCCCATTTTTCTAACTGGTATTTGATTTTCCACAGTTTTTAAGAATTTTTTTTTTTTAACTTTTTACTGATAAATTTTTAGAGCACTTTTAGTTCACAACAAAATTTAAAAGGAAAGTATAGGAGTTCACATATAACCCTTATCCCTACACATATGCAACCTCCCCAACTATCAACATCCTGCATCAGAGTGATACATTTGCTACAATTAATGAGCTTAGATTGACCCATCATTAATACCCAAGGTCCATAGTTTATGTTAGGGTTCATCTTGCTGTAGTACATTCTGTTGGTTTGGAAAAATGTGTAATGGTATATATCTACAATACATAATAGTTTCACTGCTATAAAAATACTCTATACTTCACCTATTTATCCTTCCCTTTCCTCCAACCCCTGACAACCACTGATCTTTTTCTTCATAGTTTTTTTTTTTTTCCAGAATGTCATATAGTTGGAATCGTATAGTGTGTAGCCTTTTTAGATTGGCTTTATGTATTAAGGATATTGTCCTTTTGTAATACATGTTTAAATATTTTTGTCTTTTGGATTTGCTTCTGCTGTGTTGTGTTTTAACCATGCAAAATTTTTTCTTTTATTGCATTATGTTTATGAGCGAGGCCCTGAAAAGCTGATTGGAAGCTTTTTGTTTAAGGCTGAGGCTTATCCACAGACAAGGGTCTTGATGTTTTATTCTGTGGGACCTTTTGATTTAAGAGAAGAATCTACCAGTTTCTTGGTAAAGAGAGTAAAGCAAATTGGCAGACGGGGCCTTTTCTGTACATAGTTTTTTTTTTTTTTTTTTTTTTTTTTTTTTTTTTTTTTTTTTTTTTTTAAGATTTATTTATTTGACAGAGACAGCAAGAGAGACAGTAAGAGAGGGAACACAAGCAGGGGGAGTGGGAGAGGGAGAAGCATGCTTCCCGCCAAGCAGGCAGCCCGATGTGGGAGTCAATCCCAGGACCCCGGGACCATGACCCGAGCCAAAGGCAGATGCTTAACGACTGAGCCAACCAGGCGCCCCTGTACATAGATCTTTTATTCCTGTGTTTTCTTCCCTTCCCATTGCTGTGCCTGGGGTCCTCAAGTCACTCTATTTTGGGTCTTTTATTTTATAGTTAGCCTTCATTCTCCTGCTATAGTTGGGGAACTGTAGTTTCTTGTAGTTGCTATATGTCATGGATTGAGGATCTAGGGGTTTTTTTTTTTTTTTTTCCAGTCTGAATCAATCTAGATTTTAACCTCATGCCTCACCATTGTCTTGGGAAGTCACTTGGAGGTATAGATTTTGGAGTCCTTTGAGAATTAGGTAGTGAGAATTGATTGACTTCCGCAGGCACTTGGGATATCTGTTTTCTCATCTGCTGTCTCCTTTCAAGTTCTTCATCTTATTTTTATTTTATTCTCATTTCAGTGGATTTTAGATGGGAGGAGAAAGAAACACATTAATTTATTGTATTTAACTAGAAATCCAGGTGGTTCTTTGCACAAAGTTTTCTCTCGTTTGGCTCTGCTTTGTGAGCAGTTGGATAGCTCTCAGTAGTTCACAGTATTGTACTTTGATAATTTAGAGTTGATGTGCCTGTACTCAGATGATTCTGATCAATAGTTAGAAAATTGGTTGCCTCTTTCCCTCTTTTATGTCCTTTTTAACTTAAAGGGAAGAATTTTTTTTTACAATTCCAAGCAAAAGATTGTTGGTTGGTCCTTGAAATATGAATGCTACTTGAGAGTCTCAGTCTTCTCCCCATTTGACTTAAATTTCCTTATATTGGTATTTGGGGATTATAGCTAGTTTATAGTTTCATTTTAAATGAATTTCCTCTTTCTTCATTTTCATTTTGGTGGTTTTCAAGAAGGGGAAGTAAACATACCTTTTTTCCTTTCTTTTAAAATGCATTTACTACAATGTCAAAACAGTGTTCAAAATCATACCTGGATTAAGTGCCCATGCCAGAACCTTTTCCTGATTTGTATAAAGTTCTGCATGAAGTGTGATTCTAGTCTGACACATTTGGTCACAGTGAGTTTCAAGTCCCAGTGAATGGAGGAGAGCGCCTCTAAGAACACACGTGTGCTGGAAGTATAGAGCTGTCAGACTCAGAGGCAGCGTTAGGGACTGGTTTCTTTCACTAACCTTCTTACTAGCTTTTATCTCTCACGGCGCTTCCGCTCCTCTCTGCACGTCTGCTCCTCGATCTCCATGCAAACCATTTTCCTCTGCTGGCCATTAGTTTCCAAGTTCAGCTTGCAGAGCCGCTGGTCTCTCTCTGACCTGCAGGTGCCCTTTCTGCCTCAGCTCTTTACAGCTGACAAGTGTACTCTCTTGCTGTTTCTTGTCATATTTCCAAGAAAAACAGATTGGCCCAGACCATCTTTTTGTGCCACTTCTGGTTTGTTGTTCCTAGCCAGACTATAAATTGGCTATCTTGAGTCAGGTGTCCAGTGCTGCTCCGTCTGCTTCGGGATATCAGAGAGGGGGAAGTAGGGCAGCAGGGCAACCGCGAGAAACCATAGGTAGGACAGGTCCCCTGGTAAGTGAGGGAGTAGGATAGAGCTGAATATATAGCCTATTCTCTCCTTCACTATACCACTTTATTTGTAATAGACTACGTGAGGCAAATAGTACAGATTGACTATTGTAGGAAACTAATATTTAAGTGTCAGAGTTGACTGGGAAATCTGCCCTGTTTGATGCCATTTTTGGTTTGCATTGTGACTTTCGTAGTATAGTGTGAGAGAAAGATCACTACTGGAAGACAGGAGTCTTAGCTTTTAGACCTGATTTTGCCAATTTCAGAATAATTTTTAAAAGACCAGTGGAATAGAATAGTTTCTAAGGTACTGTCTAGCTGTAAAACCTTGTGACTCAGATTGTGCCCTACTAAGCTGGGAAGGGTAATTTCCACAAATTCAGAAGTTCAGGTTCATGTAAAAAATTAGAAGAATGATTGGACCCATACGTTAGAAAAAGATATGGGAGTTTTGTAGTGAGCCTAATTCTTCTCATTTGTACTTGTTTCATTTGAAGTGGGATGGTCTTTGTAAATTAATTGAAGTCAGTTATTATAGCTACAAAACTCTTTTTGCAACCTAACTTGCAATTAAGTAGTGTATTACTGTAAGTATAATGTTGAAATTTGAAATGCTTTTTGTCTTTGATGCTTTTTTAAAAAATGGAATTGGCTATTCAGAATAATTGAGTAAAATGGGTTTCTTTTACTTTTTAGGATTTAAGTGCCCCGTATGCTCAAAATTTGTACCTTCAGATGAAATGGATTTGCATCTTGTGATGTGTTTAACAAAGCCAAGAATAACCTATAATGGTAAGTGCAGTGCTTTAAAATGCTATTTTAAATTAGAATTACCTTAGATTTTATGAATTTTATGTTTCAGGTAAAATTTAAAAGGCAGGGAACCCTGGAGCTAACTGGTGTTTTAGTTAGGTCTGGTGCTTTGGCTTTACCATTCTTTCCTGACCACAATCTCCAGACATTTAAAATCTTAGGGCAGATTTTTCAGTATAGCCTTGGTACATTTTGAAATAGATTGAAAAAAAATCATACAGTTCATTCCTGGCTTTTTTCAAAATTTCATAAATAGACAAATTTCAAAAGTCTACAAGGAGTTTCAGGGATTTTTCAAATGTAATATTTGGTTTGAAATAGGAAGTAGGAATAGGAGCAGGAAGAGACCAGTAAACAGTGAAGCCAATTGAAAGGTTGACTTCATTCAACAAATGTCTTTTTTTTCTTTAAAGGTTTTATTTATTTGAGAGTGCATGATTTAGGGAAGGGGCAGAGGGCGGGGAGAGGGACAGGCAGCCTCCATGCTGAGCGTGGAGCCCCGTGCCGGGAGATCATGACTCTGGCAAAACCCAAGAGTTGGTCACTTAACCCACAGAGCCACCCAGGCACCCTTCAGTAAATGTCTTTTGAGAACCTGTGGAGTATGAGGTGTAGTGTTAGGAACTTGGGATACAGCAGTGAATAAAACAGATGGATCCTACAGCCGAGCATCAGCCGGAGATTAATCAATGTAGTAGCACTCAGTTAAGAATTTGAGATTTCTCCCCGGCTTACAAAAATGCTGGGGTGGGGAGTAGCTTTAATATTGACATAAACATTTTACCCTGACTAGCTTTTTTGCAAACTGATATAGGAATCTCTCTCTAATAGAGTAGTGCTTTAGCCACACTGTCATAGTAGTGACAGTAGAACTTTTTTTTCCCATTTATTTCCCAATGAATAAGTAAAAGGAGATTGTAGCAATTCCTTTGAATAGTAAATGTACCTGTTGATTAAATCCAAACCTTTTTGCATTGTGAAATTGAATTAGGTACTTTGCATAATATAATTGAAATTCAATTACTTAAAAAATAAAAAAACATTCTCAGGCTCAAAATTTGAGGTAAAAGTGATGGGGCTTGTTTCTCATTTGTATTCCATTATCTCATTACTCTCCATAATAATTATGTTTATTGCAAGTGTCTTAAAAATAAAAACCCTTAAATGTTAAGAGTCTAGCCTTGAATTTTGAAGGCACAAATGTTAATTCCTTGACTCTCTATTTGCACATAGCCTTAGTATTCTGTACATTTACTTTTTGTGTGATATATGTATGCTGCAGTCTTTATGAATGTTGATATTTAGCAGTTTTTAATTTCCTGATTTAACTGTGCTCAAGTCAAAGTTTTTTTTACTAGCTCACATATTTGGTGTCTTGAAGATATCTTTAGGAACCAATATGTAACCTTCTGCTTGGGGATAGTGTTCTTAAAAAGGAACCCACAGGCCCAAAATGGTGTCACTTAGGTCAAGGCACCAAGTCAGTAAAACCTAACTGCAGTTTTAGCCCCCCTCCCCCACCCCAAAATGTAACCTTTAACCAGTCAACATGAGAATTTCCTGGTCAGCACTAGGAAATCTGATAGATCCCTTCAGTTCCCCTTAGAAGGGTGACCTTGCCTAAAACAATGGATTCTTCGCTAATAATTTTCTTTTTTCCACCCCCTCTCTACCTTTAAAAACCTTTCCTTTCTTGTAGCCCTTTGGAGCTCCCATCTACTTGCTAGACAGGATGCTGCCTAATTCATGAATTGATTAATAAAGGCAGTTAGATCTTTAAAATTTACTCAAGTTGAATTTTTGTTATTGAACACTGTAAACCAAGAATTTAGGTCTTAAATATTCAGTTGTCTTCCAATTCAGTAGTAAACTTAATGAGAAGAGCAAATAAAGTTGCAAATATTTTTAAGAATGGCTACCTACTTTATGGTAGGTAGATCTGAAACTTTTTAATTTGTTAAATACATATTAACTATAAACATTCGAAACAAGCAGCCAAAACAGCTTCTTCATAAAAATTATATGTGGCTCTTGAAATTTTAAAAATGGGACAGTGGCGGGGCGCCTGGGTGGCTCAGTCGTTAAGCGTCTGCCTTTGGCCCAGGTCATGATCCCAGGGTCCTGGGATCGAGCCCTGCATCCGGCTCCCTGCTCCACGGGAGGCCTGCTTCTCCCTCTCCCACTCCCCCTGCTTGTGTTCCCTCTCTCGCTGTGTATCTCTCTGTCAAATAAATAAATAAAATCTTTAAAAAAAAAAAAAAAATGGGGCAGTGGCCAGCTGTGGTAAAAGAAGGTTGTTTCGATGGGCTGATTTAGGTTAGAGAGTGGTGGCTGATGGGCAGTATGCCTCCCCGTTAGTCTGGGAATTCTTACACCAGGCTGTTTTGAGGGCAGAACCCTGTAGGGAGGGAAAAAATAATCGTTCTATCCTTCTGAGTTCTTGGCTGAGACCTCTAATAAAAGACAGATTAATAAGAGAAAAACCAACAAAAGTTCAACATGCTTAAGTCTTGTATACATGGGTGATACCCTGGGAGAAGGGAGCAAATCTCTGAGATGGTTTAGAATGTGGGTTTAAATACCTTCTTCCGCTAAAGACAAATAAAGTGAGGGTGGTGTTGGGAGCAGCTAGTTATGGGAGGTTACCAGGAAAATCATGGTAAACAAGGGGTTTATTATGCATATTTAAGTCCAGGTGCCTTCTCCACTGATAAGATTCTCTTGTAATAGTCTCTTATGATTTAGAGTCATCCTTTTCTTCCTGGTGCTGAAAGGGAGACACTCTTACAAACGAGATTTCCTTCATAAATGTAAATTACCCTTACAAAAGGATAACGTTTACTGTGTTTTCAGAGCTTCTCCTGGCTCTGTTGTTTTTCATTCTCTTAAAATAATCCTTATACCAAAGAGGCTTATTTTGTGGTAGCATATTCTGTTACCCTTCAGTCTCCCAAATCTCATCAATCATTACTACAAAGTTTAGAGCAAGTTGAGTTAGAGAATCTCTGAAACGGAATCATTTCAGTCACCTGGACTTCTTATAACTTCATATTTGAATTCCTAAAAATTGATTCTATAGAGAGAGAGAGATGCATCAGAGAGATGAGGCCTCTAAATTGTGTTGATAGTCAGATGAGAATTTTATTAAGCATGGTGCTTATTTTACCTTTTACAGCCTTTCCTAAACTAGCTAGAACTGAAATTTTGAAGTTTATTTGTTAAATGTATATTAATTTAACTGTGTAAATATTCACAGCAAGGAGATTAGTTGGGCTTGTTTTTCAGGCTGGATATATTTATAGTCAAACTCTCTTTTATTTTATTTTATTATGTTATGTTAATCACCTTACATTACATCATTAGTTTTTGATGTAGTGTTCCATGATTCATTGTTTGTGTATAGTCAAACTCTAGAATAGAATGAATTTCAGAAATTTAAATATAAACTGGTGATTCAGAGTTTCAGATTTATACTCACAGAGATGTTACTCTAAATGTTGGTTTGGTTTCCAGACTAGCTCACTGTGATTTTTTTTTTTTTTCTTTAACCTGTAATACTATATGCAAATACTCAAGTCTTGGTAACTGAAGAAGAAAATTGGCTAGGTGGAAGCTCTCAGGGTTGAGGCAGCTGGCTCGGCAGAGGTTCAGGTAGGAGGCCCAAGGCAGTCTGGCAGGGAATGATTCAGAATGATGTGAGTGGTTATCTACTGCAGGTGGTGTTTTGGCAGGATAGAAAAAAATTCATAGTGCCACAGTGAGTGTTCATCTATATGATTGCCCTTAAGTCAGGGCCTGTCTGTTGCATGATCACTGAGTGTGCCGTGCGGGTTAAGAAAGAACACATGAGACATTTTACTATGCAACTCAGAGTAAGGTTATTTAAGTAGTACGGGGACAGGACCTGCGGGCAGAAAGAGCTGCACTCTGCAGTGTGAAGCTGGTGGGCAGATGTTTAGTGCTCAAGGGGGAGGGAGCTTGCAGGGAGTATTAGATCATAAATGTTCTCTTCAAATTTCTGCTCATAAAACTACTTTCACAAGATTTCTCTGGTGCTTATCATTCAGCTTGATATTAACTATGTGTGACATATACAAGCAGTCATGAGACCCTTTAAGAATGTAGCAACCAGTCCATATTTGATCCTTATCGGAACTATGCAGGCTGTAGACCAGCCTTGTGGGCTAAAGGTGAACATTTTTCTGCTTCTTTCTGTCATCACTGCCTATTTCATATACTTTACCCTTTTCTGTGTGCTTCATTGTTTAGTTTATGGACCTAATAATTGTTGTATAGTCTGTGAACTTAATATAAATTTTGTGGGCATAGAGTCTTTCTTCATTTCTTTTGTTCCTCATTTTCTAAAGTGTTTCAGATCCAAAACCAAAAGATGAAATAAATATTGTTAGCAAATTCTTACTCTTCATTTTATTGGTCTTTAAAGTTCACTAGATGATAGCTTGTTTTGTGTCCTATAAATTTCAGTTTTTATTTTAGTTCGCAGGAGTGCAATTGAGGGCGGTCAGGTTCGTATTTAAAGAAATCTTTGCTTCATTGGCAATTGGTACTGTGTGTGTGCATGTGTACCTGGAGGACATGTGACTTAAGAGTTGTTTATTATACTTATCAGTGAATCAAAGCAGAGCTTTTCAGAATCATCGGGAATAAACCTGACTCTGTGGACAGAGTAAGATGTGACTATTACTCTGTCAAAGTAAACAAATTTGAAGAAAGATTGAGTCACTTGGAAGGGAACTCATTTTGTAATGGAAGTGAGGAAAAAGGCTCCCACCTTCTGTGCAGCCTGCCGGAGAATGTAATGTACAGACTCACTCAGATGTTGAAGATACATTGCACCAGGCATTTAGACTTGGATTCCCGTGTGTACAAGCAGCCTTCTAGTGGCCTGGCTTTCCCTGTAAGAAAAAATGTACTTTTTCCTTCTATAGATACTGTGGCTTTCCAGATGGTTGTGGTTCTCATTCTAAGTTATAAACTTGCTCTTTGCATTTTCTTGGTTTTAAGACCCCCTCCACATGTTTTAATCTTTCTGAATACAGGATGCTTTCTGAACATGGCATATCTCTTATAATTGAGGCTAAAAAAAATTTGCCAGCCATGAAGCAGGATTTTAAATAAGGAGGTAGTTATCATTGTCTGAGTTTGTGTAAACTGCCTTTTGTGGAGTTTCTGTTATATGTGATTTGACATCTCTGTTCATTTATTTGCCTTGATGGTTACTGTGGTTGAGTTTTAACTTAAATGTGGATTCCTAATAGTTTTAAATGACTTTGTAAAGATTACATTATTATAGGACAGCATTGAAGTAAAGTCATTATTTTTGTCCCATAAATTGTCAGGCAATGCAGTGAAATTGAAGGCAGTAGAAAGTATCCCTTATACTGTATACTGTATTACAGTATCCCTTATACTGTATACTGTATTACAGAAATTTCAAAATAGATGATATCCTAGAAGAGGCTGGCAGATCAAAAGCACAACTGTTCTAAAACCCTGAAATATACCAGAGGACTCTGTTCTTAATAGGGCCTGCTTCAGATTCTATAGGGATTCCTATAGAAAAATACAGTCACCATCTATTAAAGGTGAATCTGAGATGAAAAATTAAAAATATACAAGGAGTGAGAGCAGATGTGATTAGAATTACCACCCCCAAGAACTTTGGAACTATAAATTTATTTTCAAATCATTACAGTGGTAAGAGGATGAAGAGGAAATAAGTAAAAAAAAAAAAGACATGGTGAATTAGAAATTGAACCCTTTAGACTTCTGTCATTGAAATTAAAATCGCAACAAATAGATTAAACAGCAAATTAGATAGAACGTAAGGAGAATTAATGAGGTATAAGATGGGTCTGAGGAAATTAAGCAGAGTGTAACAACGGTGGAGAATATGAGAGAGGTACATGGTATGGAGCCTGGGACAAGAGCATCTACCATATATAAAATAATCTCAGAAAAAGAGATGGAGTTGAGTTCTGGTTTCTAGCTCCACATGTAAGAAATCTCAGAAAAAGAGATGGAGTTGACTTCTGGTTTCTAGCTCCACATGTAAGAAATTTGGAAGTAGCCACTCTGTCCTAACAACAAGTAAAAAGCTGAACAGACTGAGAAACCAATAACTTTTCTTGAATTCATAAGAGATGGGAGGACACAGGGCAAACTGCCCCCTCTCCCTTGGTAATTGCAGAGACCAGTCTCTCAGGTTTAGCAGAGACTCAAGAGTGGGAACCACTGCAGGAAACCATTGCCAGGGTAGATAAACCTGAACTGTAATTGATGAGTTGCTGGAGGCTCAGTGCAGACAAGTCTGAGGGTTTAAAACTCCAGGGAGACCTAGTCACACTGGGGCCCCCACAGTTTTGTAAGATTGTCCTCCAGGAGTTTGACCAGGGTTCCCATTATAAATATGGCTGCTTCTGGTAAGGGGAGGGGGAGAGGGACAATTTTGAAATATACCAGAGGACTCTGTTCTTAATAGGGCCTGCTTCAGAGAAACTAGTTAACCAGAGCCTGTCTGACCTGGGAGAAGGGAAATACTCAACTCCAGCCCACTCTAGCCATCCTGGTCCACCTAGTGAGGGAGGAAAAAACCTGAGAAATACTTATCAAGTTTACAGTCCAAAGGCATGGGCTCACTAAAGTCCCTTTAGTGGGACAAAAGGTACAACATATGTATGATGGGAAATGGAATTGGCAGAGGCAATGTTTGAAGGGAAATGGCAGAGAACCTTCTAGAATTGCTGAAAGACAGGAATTCTCCGATTTTCAGGAGCATTATAATGCCAAGTGGTATAAATAAAAATAAAATCATACCGAAGGATACCATAAACCAAGTACCGAATGAAAAGAGAAAAATGTTAAAGTAACCTGAAAAATATTTTACTTTGTTCCACTTGTGTTAGCATTTCTAAAATGCTTTTTGTTTTGTGTAGTAATTTAAAATTTAGTATGTGTTCTCGTTATAAAGGCAATGGATCAAGCATGGTCATACAAGAAACTTAAACATTGTTACAGTCTTATCCATTGTATGCCATTATGAAAATTGTATGCCTATAAGACACTAAATTCGGTTTTACTGCCCTACTTTTAATACGTAGCTGCTCAAAAGCAGCACCAATTCGCATTTAAAATAGTATTAAGAACAGCAGTACTTTGAACAAAGTACTAACTTTGAGTTCAGCTTGCTGAGTTCAGATCCTTATTTTACCACTTAATAGCTATGCCACCTTGGTCTTGTTTTTCTCTCCCAGAAACTTAGAACTAGAAGTAGTGCCTCTAATAGCTTTATTACAAGAATTAAGTGAGAAATCATGCATAGTCTTTGTAGTAGTGAGTGCTAAGTAAACAAGACTTGTTCTTACTAAGAGATACTACCTTTGACTTGGAGTAGGTGCCTAACATGCTAACAAATCTGCAATTCCTTTGATATTTTATTTTAAAAGCCCATAGTTATTTAATTTCAAATTAGATGTCTGAAGGTCTTGCACAGCAGTAATAGTTGTATAAGATATGGAGAAGCAGTGTGTGTGGGGGGGGTAATTCGACTATGCGCTCTCATATGATATGACAACTTAAAGCTGCAATTTAATTAAAAAAATACTTCCTGCTTTTTATGAGCAACTTGGTGGCCTACACGGCTAAAATCTAAAGTCTGATTTTGACAGGCAGATTGCTTAATCTTGTGGAAGCCTAGATCCTTTCATCCTCCCTATTAATAGAAGTACTGTGGAAAGTACAGTGACTACACGTGGATAACTGTTTCTCTGGAGATACATTCTTTCTTTCAAAGGAGATATGTAGAATAGAAATTGAACTAAAATACATAGTTCAGTGAGAAGGAAGTTCTGATAGATTTCTAAAGCATGATGTAGGTTTCAGGTTCCATTTCTGATTTCATTAATAAAATTTCAGGATGAGGACATTTCTTTTTTTTTTTTTAAAGATTTTATTTATTTATTTGAGAGAGAGAGAATGAGAGAGAGCACATGAGAGGGGGGAGGGTCAGAGGGAGAAGCAGGCTCCCTGCCAAGCAGGGAGCCCGATGCGGGACTCGATCCTGGGACTCCAGGATCATGACCTGAGCCGAAGGCAGTCGCTTAACCAACTGAGCCACCCAGGCGCCCGAGGACATTTCTTTATTTACCAATTCCTGATTTGTCTCATTTTGTAGATCTTTCATATCATTTATCAGTCTTGGCTCTTTTGTGTTCTCCTTATCCTTGCATCACTTTCATAATGTTCATTTTTAAAAAAAATCATTCTAACATTCAAAGTAAGGTTTCCTGATTTTAAGAAATCCAAAGAAACACAACAGAGACCCTAAAAAGACCAAGTGAACCGACAATATTTGTCCTCAAACGGAAAAAGGTTTTGTTCCCTGGTCACTGTTCTCGTTTTGGTTAAGATGTGTGGTATTGACAGTCTTATTTTCAAGGAATTCTAATATGAATACAGTGCATTTCCAAAGTTCTCTCATTTTTTTGTGGTTTCCCTCTATAAGAGCAAAGCTAGGGTTCAGCCCATGTCTGTCAACAGTTTTGCCCTTGCACAAAATATTTTATATGTATAGAAAAGTGTATAGTAAAAGATGATCTGTTCTAGACCTTGAAAGGATTAGTTAAGGTTTGGAGAGAAACGGAGGGCCTGTTGAGGATTAACAACTAGGCCGGTTTGGGGCAAGGGAAAACAGTAAGAGAATCGAAGATGAGGCCTTATAAAGAAGTTTTTAAAATGAATTGTTTCAAACTTGGATCTTTCATATGCAAAAATGTTTGTAAAGAAAATAATTTCTTTAAAGACCAGTTTAGAGAATGGTGTGGTACTTGATGTGGAAGTGGTTGGATGAAGCACTTGGAGGAGAAAGAGAGCCATGTCAGAGGCATTACAAAGAGAGGATGAGTTGGGCTTAGTGAGTCTAGAAAGGGGAGTGGGAGGAGTATTGGTTCCAAAGCTCCCCAGAGTTTCCCAGCTGTGATATGAAAGTGCTCTGCTATGCATAGGGCAGGAAGAGACCAGGGAGAGGCCAGAGACCAAAGGAAGAGACAGACCAGTCCAAATTGGTAGGTGACAGCTTTTTTTTTTTTTTTAATATTTACTTAAGTAATCTCTCCACCCAAAGTGGGGCTCGAAATCACAACCACGAGATCAAAAGTCACAAGCTCCTTCAACTGAGCCAGCCAGGCAGTCTGGTTGGTGACAGTTTTTGTAAGCAAGGGAATTTACATACGAGGCTTATCTTGGGCAGCAGCAATACTGGTAGATCCCTGCCTGCCAAATCTTAAGATTATGTAGAGCCCTAACTAGGTTTAGTCGCATATATTGTCCAGATGTTCTCAATACCACATAACTGTCTCAAGGCTGTATCCTTGAGGCAGCTTCTGGGAGTGGGGAAAGGAAGCAGAATGCGAATTTTAAGGACAGAGGACGGGGTGAGGAGCCTCCAGATTGCCTGGGTCCAGCTAGTGAGTCAGCCTGAAGTTATAATAAGCTTCTCCAACAAGGAGTCTCAGGTGACTCGAGGGTTAGCAGTAGAGTGACTCAATTTGGGGTAAAGAGATAGTTAAGAGAGTACCTGGTTCCTCTAAACAAAATGCCAGGGATGTTGAATCTTTGCAAAATGTGAAAATTATGAAATGTGATTTCCCCCCCCCACAAGGGAGGAGTAAGGATTTTGCAGAGAGTCACTGAATATTTTGTTGAGTTCAAGAAAGATTTTAGGGAGGACTATTGAAGAAATGCTTGTGAATAGTTTTTCAGTGACCATTTATTACTTGAATAACTTTTTTTTTTTTTTAAATGCTTTTTCTTCCGCTCTTTAAGTCACAGTAGCCCTGATAATTCAGAATACTTCCCTGGATTGGCCTTGAGTAGCATCTCCCCAGCCACTGAGTGGTTTGGTTTCAGGGAAGGCAATATTAGCACAGTGGCTCTGCATTTTGGGGGGATTGTAGTTAACTCTCAACACTTTACGTGTATTAAGGTAATATAACAATAAAAGCCATAATGGATATATTCTAGATAGTCCTATTCCTTTGCCATCTAAATATTTATAAGATTTATGATTTGCTTGGTTTCTTCCATTTTCTGCTAGACTGATTTGGGATCTCCACGCTTCTTGACCTCTCAGCACCTCCTAGATTACTGTTACTTGGGTGTCCTTTATACCTTAATCTCCTTAAACTGTACTCCTTAGCATTTACCTCAGTTTGAGATTTAGTATATATCTATAAAGAGTTTTATAAGAAATAAAACGTTCTTGTTATTTACTAGATAACTACTCATTTCAATTTTTAATCTGCTTGATTCAGGGGTTAGCTAGAAAAAGCATTTCAAAAGCTACATTTTTGGGGGGAGGGATGTGTGTAATGAGAAGTCATTTTGATGTAGATATTCGATTTACTTTTTTCAAAAAATACATATGTATATTTCTAAAAAGTTGAGTTTGATTACATTATTGAAATAGTCTGTATCCTTGCTTATGTCTGGTCTACATAGTCTGACAGATTTAGGAAGGAGTTTATTACGGTATCCCCTCTGACTATAATTTTACCAATTTTTTCTTTTTAAAGTCATTTATTTATTTTTTTAAGATTTTTTATTATTTATTTGACAGAGAGAGGGAACACAAGCAGGGGGGAAGAGGAGAGGGAGAAGCAGCCTTCCCGCTCAGCAAGGAGCCCGATGCGGGGCTCGATCCCAGGACCCTGGGACCATGACCTGAGCCAAAGGCAGACGCTTAATGACTGAGCCACCCAGGCGCCCCTAAAGTCTTTTAAATTTCTTTTGGTGATATTTGCCTTGCAGCACATTTTTTCCTGGCTTTGTATATTTCATAGCTATGTTATTTGCCCAAATATTTATGATTTATTTTCCTTTTGGATTGAATGTTTTTATATTATATGCTTCTCTCTTCTGCTTTACCTAATAGTCTGTTTTATCTAGTATTATTTTGACTAATGCAAAAACTGTGAGGGGCCTGAGATTTTACCCTTCCTGCAAGCTGACAAGTTAGCCTGCCACAGTTTCATGAATTCTGGCAGAAACCAGAGTCAAAGGACTTTTTATTGTTATTAATCATAACAGTATCAGCATTTTCTTGTGCCCCTTCCTCCAGCCTCAGTTCCCACAGGGTGATGTGAGAAGGGCCAGGTGGTATCTGCACACTCAGTGAATTGCATTGCAGAAGAGGAACCCTGAGCTTAGTTAGGGAACCTGAATGTTTTATTGTAGGAAGTAAGCAGGTCTGCCGTTGGCTCTGGAGAAGATACTGCCTCTGTCTTCCAAGGCTGTTTGCTGTACAAAAATCATTGAAAAGAGAGTCTAAGACACGCTGAAACATGAGAGACCTAGGGAGAATTGTCTCCCAACGATTTCTTTTTGTTTACATTCACCTGCTGTCTTTTTGCTCACCCCTTTCTTGTAATTGATTTTAATTTTGTGTTTGAATAGGTAACATGTTTGCAGTAGTTCCAATGCAAAGAGACACAAAGGATATCCAGTGAAGTCTCCCTCTCACCTCATTCCCTCAGTCCACCTTTCCAGAGGCAGGCAATACTACCAGTTCTTGTGATCCTTCCAGAGATACTTAATGCATATGTAAAGGTATACACATAATCTGCCCCCACACTTTTTACATAGTGATATCATGCTGTAGATGGTTCTGAACCTTAAGTTTTTTCCATAATATATCCTGGAAATTATTCCAAATGAGTTTCATTGTTCTTTACAATTACCTTATATTTTATAGGTGGGTGAGCCACAGGTGATTAACCAGCCCCTTGTTGATGGATGTTAAATTGTTCCTGGTGTTTTGTATGTTTATGAGTAGGTCTATGGGACACAGTCCTGGAAGCCTTGCTTGGTCTGCGATGTATGCGAATTTGTTATTTCTGATAATACTTGGAGTTTTACCTTTAGTGTGGTGCTGGAGTGTATTTGCTAGTATTTCAATTACGATTTTTGCAAAACTGAGATTGGACTGGTTTGGGGGTATTCTTTTTTTGAGTCTTAGAATCAATGTTATGCTTGCTTCAGAAGAAATCATTTAGATTTCCTTTTTGTATGCTCTGCAGCTGTATAAATAGCATTCAGATCCTCTGAACTTCAAAGGTTTGGTGTAACTCCCTGCGGAAGTGTCTGGGCCTCATGCTTTTTGAGGATGGCTCTAAGAGCTCTCTCTGATTACTATAGAAATTGATCTATTTGGATTTCTGCCTTCAGTCTGCTTTGCTTCTTGAAAGTAAAGTAGAAAGTTATCTATTTCATTGCTGCATATTGTTAGCAAATTAGTCTGTTACTGTTTTTTATTTTATGCCTAAATGGGATTGTTTTCCCAATTTTTTCTTAACTTATGTATCAATTTTTGCTTTCTTTCACCCTTTTTATTGTTGACCTTAGATACCTTTGGGTCTATCATTTTTTCCTGTTTTAAAATTAATTTCTTAGGCTTTTAAAAATATTTTTTATTTCTTCTGATTCCATAGATGTGCTTTTCCTTGTCTGTTGTGATGGGAGTATTAATTCGTTTTCTTTCATCCTTTCTTTCTTCTTTTCCTTCCTTCCCTTTTCAGCATAAATATGCAAGGGTATGAGTTTTTCTCTTATATTTTAGCTCTGTTCCATAGATTCTGTTATATAGTATTTTATCACTATTACTTTCTGTTTAGATATTTTATATTTGGGGGAATCTCTTCTTTAACTCAAAAGTTAAGGGAGAGTCTTTAAATTCCCAGGTATTAGGTGCCTTTTTCCTCCAGTTTTGCTATTTGTTTTCTAGTTTTACTGTATTCTGATCAGAGGATGCTATCTGTACTATTTTTGTATTTTAATTTACTAAGTTTTTGTGGTTTAACGTCATTTTTGGCAAACGTTCCATATTCATGTTCAATTTAAGGTCTTCTATATCCATCTTGTTTTTACTTGGTTTGTCATGGACTGAGGTGAATTAAAGTGTCCTACTGCTGACGTTTCTATTTTTATTTGTATTGCCTGACTTTTTTGCTTTATAGAATGTTGCTATGATTTTGTTATTGATAATCATTATAACTTAGCTGCAAATTGCATCTTTTAGTATTTAAAGGGTCCTGTGTCTCCTTTAATGCTTTTTGCACTGTGACCTTGTCTGATATTGAGTGTAATTCTTTCTCTCCTTTTTTTGTTTGTATTTTCCTGATAAGTGTTTTCCTTTTATTTTCATCTTTCGTCTTTTTGTTTCAGATATGCTTCTTGTGTAGAATACAGGGTTAATTTTATTTGGAATCCAATCTAATCTTTTTTTTTTTTTTTTTTACTGTGTTGGATTAGCCCATTTACATTTAGTAATGCAGCTAGTTTTAATTCTGTCGTTTTATATTATACTTCCTGTTTTTATAGCTTTTTTTTTTTTTTTAAAGATTTTATTTATTTATTTGACAGAGAGAGAGAGAGCGAGAGCAGGAACACAAGCGGGGGAGTGGGAGAGGGAGAAGCAGGCTTCCCGCCGAGCAGGGAGCCCGATGTGGGACTCGATCCCAGGACCCTGGGATCATGACCTGAGCTGAAGGCAGACGCTTAACGACTGAGCCACCCAGGCGCCCTTTTTATAGCTTTTTAAAAACATTTCACGAAGTAGCCAGTTTTTCTTTGCTCCATATTTCTTCTTTTAGTTAGGAAGAACTGTATTTCTTTTTTTAGAGATCAATTTCATAAGTGTAACTGTAACTGTATAATAACCTTGTTGATGCTCATATTTTTACACACTGTTAATTTCTATGAGCAATGATGAAATACGAAATGATGAATGAAATGATAAAATTTTTTCCCTTTTTTTTTTTAAAGATTTTATTTTGAGAGCGAGAATGAGCAGGGGGAGGAGCATAGGGAGAGGAAGAAACAGACTCCCCACTGAGTGGGGAGCCCCATGTAGGGCTTGATTCCAGGACCCTGAGATCACGACCTGAGCCAAAGTCAAATGCCTAAACAACTGAGCCACTCGGGCGCCCCAATTCCTTTCCTTCTTCTATATCCTGATTTTGGTTATTGCGTTATCTCTTATTTACTTTTTAATAGTATTAAACATATTTATACTTCTGTTGTTTGCTTTGTCAGCTTTAAATGATACTTATTAAAGATAATAATTAGCTCTTTTGCCTTTATTTAGGTTTTCAATTTATACAATCCCTAATCATAATTGCCATGTTTATTTTGATCTAAGAGTTAAGTAGATTCAATTCTCACTGCCGGTCCTTTTGCTTTGGTTTTCCCTAGGCATCTCTTGATTAGCTGAAGTTCATCCTCATGTAAATCTTTTGAGAAGGGTTCATGGGAAATACTTTCCTAGACTTGTTTAGGTGTGAAATCTTTGGGTTACACTTACTTTCCTGGAGGGTATTATAAACATTCTTCCAATCTTGTAGTGTTAAAATGCTACTGGGAAGGAGTCTAACACCAGTAGGATATTTTGGAAATAGATTTGGGTTTTCATGGCTAGGCTAGGTTTTTTTTCTAGGACTCAGTGTCCCCTTCAAATACACAGCTTTAGTTATATTTTCATTTCTATAATGTTTTCTGGAATCCTATTTTAAGTAATCCCTGCAACCAACATGGGGCTCAAACTCATGACCCCGAGATCCAGAGTGGAATGCTCTTCCAACTGAGCCAACCAGGCGCCCCTTGAATTTTATTTTTGGCTATAGATATGCCATTGGATCTCTTTTGTTTTCAATAGATAGCATTTTTTTTCTTTGTTTTTAACACTTTCTTCATTTCCAATTTATTTTTCTTGTTTCTGACTCCTTTGTCCCTGTGATTTCAGGAATGTCTGCTCTTTCTTGTGCTTCTAGATTCACCTTAATTTTGTAAGTCGTTTTTCCTTCTCTTTTTCATCTTCACTCCTGAGCTGTTATATCTTTGCATGTGCTCTAGGATAGTTGCTTCCCTGTGTTTCCCTAAGTTGTTTGTTTGTGTGAACTCATGGCAAATAAGTTGATTTGTTGAGACTGAATAGTAGATTACACTATTCGATACACATATTTTATATTAAAGCTGACAAATTTGGTATTATTCTGTCACTTATTTTGTATTTTTTATTTTACTTTGTTCTTGTCCAGCTTCTCTGGATTGATCAAGTTGCTTTCCCTTCCCTCTAAATTAATCCACAACTTTTACTATGCATCTTGCTATTCCTGGTTGATTACCTTACTTTAGTGTGTATCTTTAAACCTATTTTTCTGTCATATTCTATCAAAATTAAGGGGTTTTTTTGTGCTCTTTTCCCTCACCTCCTCCCCTACTATCTGCAGCTCCTGGATGTTATGAAACATAGAAGAGTTTGCATTCTACATCATTAAGTTTGCATTGGTGAAATACTGTTTTCATTTCAAAAAACCTGTGGTTATAATACAGTTTCAGTCACAGTATTATCTATTTACATTTCACTTACACATGTTTAATCGCTCACTGTGGTTTTTTATACTCTTCATTTTTGTGTTTATTGAGATTTTTGTTCTTCTAATTTTCTTTTCTTAGAAGCATTTCCCTGAATAATTTCCTTAGACAACCTTTCATGGATTATATACTTAATGAGCTGTTGCATGCGCAAATGTTTTTGGTTTGCCTTCATATAGAATACAGGATATTGTTATTTCAGGGTTTGTTTTTTTTTAAAGTCTATAAAATTGTTCTAACTACTAGTATTATAGGTGAGAAGTCTGGCTCGGTCTCATTATTTTTCATTATAAGTTAACCTGTTCTTTACATTTGGAAGTGTACAGGTCGATTTTGTGTTTTGAAGGTTGGAAATTCTATTTTTTTTCCCAGGATGTGTCTGTTTTAGTGTTTTTCTACCCTACTCAGTACCATCTCTAATTAATCCTGCTTAAAGCTTCATGAGCCCTTTCAGTTTAAAACTCAAGTCTTTAGTCAGCTCAAGGATTATTTTCTTCTAGTATTTCTTTGATTAGTATTTCTTTCTGTGTTCCTTTTTCTCTTTCTGTAATGTCTGTATTTTCAATATTAGAGCTGGATTTGTCCTCTGTGTCTGTTTTCCTTCATGATTTTTTTTTTTTTAGTTACTTACATGACATTTATTCTAGATTATGAGTTTAGTTTTCTGCAATGACCTTTCTTTTATCCTTTCTCTGAAATATTAAATTAAAAAAATTATGGGTTGTGGTTCTAGGAAGTTCTACTTTATAAAGTTGTCGCACCTTCCTCGTCCCTCCATCCCCTCCTGGCTTCCTTCCTTCCATTCATTCTTTCTGACACTACAGTAGGCATCGATTTCAATTCTTTATCTTGGTTCACCTTCCATCACATTGCTGTATGTACTTAGCTCATGACCTTTCTCTGTTACGTAATGTCAGCAGTTGTAGAATCTCTTGACACACATGTAGATCATAGTGTTATTTCTTTCTCTGATAGAAGAAGAGCCTAGTGATCATTAACTTGGCCACACACTAAACTCTGTTTGTTTGAAGGTGTTAGGAAAGAAATTTCCCTCCTCTTCAGTGCAGGGAGGGTTCTGTCCTCAGCCCAATTTGGTGGCTTTTTTTGGTTTCTCAGTGTCGAAGCAGCCTTGTTCCCTTGTCCCCAGGAGAGTCACTCAGATACTGCTGACTGGCTGGGAAGCTTGAGGATTGATAGACTTTGAGCAGGCCCATTGAAAAGAAATAAACCTTACAAATGAGTGTATTTTCTCTGTCCTTAATTTGTTAAAAACCCTTTTCATACTTGCTCTTTCTTGATTTTCATATGCTTTCATTACCTAAATCTTGATTTAGATTCTCCAGGATCCAGCAATTAGTCACCATTATTCTAGTAATTTAGTAGCCAGAGTGAAGGGAGATCAAGAAAGAAGGCTCGGTTGTCATTGTTTCGTGGCTGTTACTATCAGAGCTACTGGTTCACACTTTGCTTTATCATTTCAGGACTGAACATTTTAAACAGCTTTCCTGTGCATACATACTTTTAATACTTTACCTATCCATACTAATCAACCTAAAAGTATTTGTTGGCAAACTCAGTATATGTCCAGTGCTTTCTGGTTGATTGGCTGATAACCTCGTGGGTAAAGAAGTCAGTACACTTAACAAAAAGTAGGTCTCAGCTCATCTGAGTCATCAGACTGCAAAGTGCCCAGGTCACTGAAACAACAGTCCCCGGCCTTGGGGCATTTTCTCTGTTCATTGGTAGTTTCTTTGTCACTTGGTGTTTTCTCTGGTCTCCTGAGATCTTTTGCTTCATTAGTTGTTCAAAAAATATTTTATTCAAGTACTTACTGTGTGCAAAACACTATGCTGCGTGCTAGAGGGAGCAGAGCATACAAGGTTCCCTGTCTTCCTGGAATTTACTGCCTCTATTACAGAGATTGCAGAGTATTGACTACGTCTGACTACATTCTTTTAATTGGCTTACACAGTATCAAAATGGGTTTTTGTCAGTATTTTGAAAAATGAGAAATTTCACCTAAAAATCTAAATTTGCAGCTGCTTTAAATATATCGTATCTGGCCACCCTGGGCCCTCATTCCTATATGGCATTCTGCCCCTTTAGATAGGACTGTGCATCAGTTTGTCGCAGTTAACCTCTTCACCCTTAAAACTGAGGCCAAATTCGGTTGGCATTCATCGTCACAACTGTGCTGTTCTTTTTTTCTTACAAAATGATTAAGAAGGTGAGTTGCTCCTTGCATGTTTTCTGGCTATCCTCCTTCAGACATTTGAGTTTGTGACCTTTGTATGATATTTATTAGCCTACTAATTATCTTACAGGCTCAGCAAAAAGCAGAAAGGAAAGACATCATGCTTCAGCTTCAGTCAACAAGAGCAGTAGACATATACATTGTAATACTCCTTCTCAAATTCATTCTAACAAAGTGATAGAATCCTAGTTCCATAAATCTGGTAATTCTGACATAATACGTATTTTTGCCTGCTCTAATACCATTTGAGTTTACATTTTTCAGTTTACTTCAATAATGCTGTAGTAAAATTTTGTTTATATTCAGCTGATAACTTAGTTCAAACCTTTTAAGTGGTTTCATATTTATTAGCTCTTTTTTTTAATCGTCAATATTAAAGACCATATGAGATACAGGTATTATGACCTGCAGTTTTAGTTGAAGAAAAAACGAGGCTCAAAGAGGTTTGCACATTGTCCAAAGTCCAAGCCTGTTCTTTTTTCCATGAGACTGCCTTCTCCCATTTGTACTATCTCATTAGATCTTCACAACAATCTTAAGAGACAGGTGGAGCAGGTTTCATCATTTCTTTCGATTGGAGAAAACAAACTCAGAGGAGGAGTCCTTTCTTGCCAGTGATGCCATAGCTAATCTTCAGAACATGTCTGTGGCTTGCCGGCTACAGTGCTAGACATTTCACAGGTCTTCCTTAATTCTTATCACTCCCCTATGACGTAGGTATTGTTATTCTCATTATATTCCTAAATAAGTTGAAGAGTTGGCATTTGAATCTAGAGCTGTGTATAAGTAACACTTTTTATTTTTTTTGCTTTATCGTGTTACCCAGGTTGCTTGACTCTCTGTATATGAATAGCCTACATTATAATTTAACACATTAATTTTAAAAGTACACAATAATAAATTAAGCTTGAAAATCAGCTTTTTTGTATTTTTAGGACTCGTGTTTTCTCTCTGCAATGATTTAAAACAAAGGTGGACCAAATTGAAATTTAGTTAAAAGTCTATATTTTCTATTTTTGTATATGTTCAGTTTTAGAATATTCCTATACTTTTTAGTGTGGACAACTTGTCTGAGAAAATCACTTGTTTAGAGTTTAGCAAATCTGTGTATTGGTTGTGAATTTTGGTTTATTGTTGATTTGTGATAGGGGGCATAGGATAGTTATCTTGACTTGAAGAGTGGGGAATAATTCGGTAATCTAATAATTTCTTAGGTGACTTTATGACTTTCGGCAGCTTGTTGTATACCTAATTTTATATAATACGCAACCCTAGCTAGCCTTTTACAGTAAGTTAGGAACAAAAGGCCCAAGAAAGCTAAATCTATTAAGTATTGAGTTTGTGTTCCTTTTGTATATTTTACCTTTTAGAGTTTCTAGTTTGGGTTCCATTTTATTCCACTTATATTTTCATTTTCTTGGAGAAGGTGCCAAATATCTGTATTTCCAAAAGTCATCAGAAGAGTCACAAGTTCTATCCACTTTTAAAGAATTAGTCTTAATATTAAATGGTTTCTAACACTGCAGATGATAAGTAGCTCTGTGTATAGTCAGTTCTCAGTTATATTTAAAGAAAACATTAATGCAGTAATTGTCAGTGGCATCAAGGCAGAGGAAGCCAGTCATTCCTAGTTGAACCAGAGGGTCTAAAAAGGATAAAAGCAGAGGTTGACCATGAACTTTGAGTTTTAGACACTCTAATAAAGGTCACTCCCATGTTTTTATTAATATAGTTGTCTTATAGTGAAAATGGCAGTTTCCCTCTGTTAAGTATCATTTCTAGTCCCCCTTATGATATTTAAGTACAGTAACAGCTCACGGATCTATAATGTTAACTTTGTCTTTTAAGTCCGTTAGAGATAAATTTATTTCTGAAAGTATTTATTAATAAGGCCTGTGAGCCCCTATTTTTCATCTTTGAGTAATTGCTTCTTACTAATGTTATGAATTTTTTTAATTCTTGATTTTTCTAGGGATTATTTCATATTTCAGCTGCTTTTGTTTTCTACTGCTATCATTGAGGGTTCAAGAACAAAAAATAAGTCTTCAGGTAACATGCCTGATCCATAGTAGTGCTTGGCATTGTATTTTGCTGAAAAGATCATATATCTGTTTGGATGCTTGATCTGAAAAGTTGTGATGATTATGAAATTTTCGCATGGAGTTTTCTTGGCTGCCTCTAACAAATTTGGTCTTACTTGTTCTCTTTCTTTTCAAAAGGATTTTTTTTTTTTTTTGGCTGTCTGCTTTTTTTCATGTCTTGATCTGCAATAACTATATGGATATGTGCTTGTACTTGCTAAATATTTTAATTTTGCATATTTGGCTGCTTGAATTTTAAATAATTTTTTGGGCAATGCAAATTAAGAGCTTGAGGCTATAAATGAAATAGCAATCTACAGAAGTTTTTAATTAGTTTATAAATGTATGTTCCTTATCTATCATATATTTTCAGGTTTTGTATTTTACTAAAATGAAGGACAGTTTAAAATTCAGTTTCTCAGTTGTGCTGACCACATTTCAAGTGCTATTTTCAGGCCATATGTGGCTAGTGGCTACCAATTCAGGCAGCACAGATAAAAAGACTGTTTCTGTCATCATAGAAAGTTCTAATTGGACAGGGCTATTTCCCTGTCCAATAGAAGGAAGTAAGCAGTAAAGTATAAGCTCATTTCTGATACCAGTTTTGACAGCAGCTTGACAACTCCAGAAGATAAAGCAGTCTTGAGCATACTTCCTCTAAATATGTAGCCATCTCTTGTAGTAAAATTCATGTAATAAACAGGCCAGCGACTTAGCCTTAATTTGAATCCTGATCCCAGAACTTAGGTTAGTAACTTCTGATAAGTTACTTAACTTCTTTGAGCCTCAGTTTCCTTATCTATAAAAAAGAGGTAACGTTAGTTACCTCATAGGATTAATAAATAAATAACACTAACTATATGTAAAGATATGTAACAGAGGGGACATTTATAGTACTTTTAAATATAGAATGAAGCCAAAACATTTAAAAATTAGGCAGTGTTGTTTGCATGGACTTGTTCACACCCTTGAAACTATAATAGGTCTCTAGAAATGGTTAGGTCAAGAGTATTCGGTAGAAGTTTCTGGTGGCCATGGGATTATTTATGACACCGTGTGAAGTTGAAACAGCTAGAATACCAGAATGAGGAGAAAAAGAGATAGAAAAATGACCAACTTTATTTTTGGAGAAGTCTAAAAAGTGCTTTCTGATAACAATGGTAATAAAAATGAATATTTTGTATAATGTTTTGATAACTTACAAAGTTTTTCACATAATTCTTTAAAAGTTCATCTCTATAATATTTTGGGTACCTTTATTATACTAATATTAAAGAAGAGTAAAAGGAAACTCAAAGTTGACCAACATTTTGGAGATTACATAGCTAACTGAAAGGATGGAGATTCCTATTTTCAACTTCAAATCTTACGCTCTTTCTACTTCGACATGCTGTTCAATTGATAGCAGTTGTGTTTCTGAGACAGGTGTGTATTTCAGCATCTCTAGGGATGTGGCCCACGTATATGTAATTTATTTTCTGTATTGAGACAGAATGCCTACCCAAGTGATCCTGGTTCCCACCTCTGGTTAGAAAATCATTGCTCTCTTCCTGCTTTAATTCTTCTTTTCCTGTATCAGTACATCTAAATTAATGCATACACCATATGAATAAGACAAAAAAAAAAAAAAAAAAAAACGAGACTGATAAACAGTACACTGATTTAACTTTTAGTGTTCCAGATGTTTAGGTAGGACATCAGCAACACTTGAAAAAGCAATAGTAGTTTCTGTTCACTATCTTCAGTGCCTCTCCATTTATAAGTGCTTGTGGAGAGCAGGAATCCAGTCAGACTAGCTAACTATGGAAGTTAATCTCTTAGTGTTCCTTTCTCTGCTTCTCTAATAACAATTTTGGCTATTAATAGTCTGCCCTCGATGTATTGCAGTCCTAAAATGTTGACTCCATATTGCTTATAGTAGTATCTTTGTGAATGTTTTCAATTGATTGGCTAAAGATTTTCAACATTTTTAAAGATTTTTAACATTTTTTCCCCCAGCTGTCTTGAAGATGCTTCAGTATCCTGGACTTAGTGGTTTTTCCCAACCATATTTAAGTCTGAATGTTTCCCATTACCAAGCTCAAAACTTTCCTTTGAATGGAAGGACACTGTCATAATGGGGTGGTAGAGGGGAACGTTCTAGCAAACCCCCATGTAGGCAAAAAGGAACCGTGTTGCATAGTGAATTTTCAACGCATTTGCTATTTGAGACAGGAACGGGTTTTGCAGTGAATGAACTGTCTTTTGACTCAGTTGCTTATCAAAATGCAGTTGAGTAGTGTCTGTCTATAACATGTTAACATTGCCCTTTTAATTTTCTGAGCAGAGATCATTTCACTAGAAGCTATTTACAGTGAATATAGGCTGCTTCTGCATTGAAATTTGCTTGGAATGTTCTTGTATATAGGTGCACCTTTCTTAACATAGAATATATAGTTCTGATTATTTTTCATTACTAGGGCTTAGGGAGCTTATGATTAAATGGCTGACTTTAATACGGCATTTTAGATTAAACTAAAATGATTTTTTTTAACTTAGTACTTGCAAAGCATAACATTATATTCTTAAAATAAATATCATTATGTTAATTATATGCAGAATGTATTTGTCTTTGTTGTACCGTAAATAAATTTACTTAAAAATAGGATAAAACCAAGGCCTTCAAGATAGTAAAATTTTCCCAACTCAGAGATTTTTAAAAACCTTTTGTAATAAAGAATTGAGACTTGGTCATAGGTCACCATGAAAGTATTGTTAAGACACTTATTTTTCTGTGAACAGTGCATTCAGAAACTTATACTTAATGATTCTAGTTCTTTTCATTTTGTGCTGACAATCTGTTACATAGTAAAATATAATGGCAGTGCTTTTTCCTTATTTTTTAAGAGCTGGCCTATCTCATTTTCTTAAAATAAGATAATGGAGATTATATGGTTCATTTTGACTTAAATCTAGATGCAATATTAATGTATTCCAAAAGGTAGAAAATGTGATACCATGTTTCACCAATTCTAAGACACACTTCCTTTTCATACTTTAACAGCTCTGGAAAGTGAGATGCACCTTAAAGTTGATTTGTGTCATTTTAATGGTGGGTTTTTGAGGGGTTTTGGGGGGTTTGTTTTACTTATGTGCGAACTAATGGTACATGTTATAATCATTGATGTCTTAGGCTTGGTAAAAAGTGATGGTTGATTTTTTTTGAAGTTTGTTGTAGAACTCAGACTCATTGTTATGATGTGGTATATCTTTGCAGTGAGAGAAATCAAATAGATGCTGTGAGAATATACTGTATTATTTGGAGTTACAGACCTTTGCTAAGATCTTTTAGTGTCTCCTTCACATCCTCTCACTGCTGTCATCCTAGTGTCAAATGGCGAAACTAAAACAGTTCAGTAACGAGTTTGCTGTATTTTATTCAAGGGAAAATAATCCATAGATTGAGGGAGTACGGTGCCTCACGAGCCCTTCAGAAGGTATTTTTTCAAGAGCAACTTTTATATAATGTTCGAAGAGGCAGCCCAAAAGCAGGGCCTGATTGGCTAGAAGGACCTGTTTTCTAGGGTAACATAAGCTAGCTAAAGCCAAGTTGGAGGATTGTGACTGGTGTTACATTGCCTTGATAGTGAGGTGTTTTCTGTAAGTGCAGGATGATTTAGGTTTAGATTTGTGACATGGGTGGGGCCACTGGAGTGGCCTCCTTTTGTGGGTTCCAATATATACCACTAATTAGGTTTTTTTACATTAGACTGGTTTCCCATCTGTGGAAAGCTATCCAGAACAATAAGAAAAAAAATGGAGATCAAGAGAAGGAAGGAAAGACGGGCTCAGGGCAGGTGGAGTGGACATAGTGGTTGGGACCTCCAGGGTGAAGAAGGGAAAAGTGGGGATAAGACACTAGAGGGGGTTGTTAATGAGAACATTTTCCATTTACCCAGCTTTATTTATCCTGGTCAAGTCTCTGATTGTGATATGTCAGCTTGTGAACTTCCCAGTAGTTAGCTAAAATCATCTCAACCATATTCCCTAGATTCTGAACACATTAACTTTTCATGCCAAGGCCTTTTTCCGCAGAGGTTGCCCTGTTACCCCCTCCAGCCTTATGGGTAAATCATCTGTCTGCTGGTATAGACCCAATAGAGTGTGCGTTGCCTCTTAATGTGCTATCTCAATATGAATAACTGAAGGGCGAACTACTTCTTAGAGAATGAATTTTTCTACAAGGAACGATTACAGATAAATGCACAATTAAATTCGTTGGTTTTTTATAAGAGGTGTAGGAGTACCTGGCAAATAATTATAGGAACTTCCCTACCTTGCACTGTCTTTAAGCATTTAGATAGAGATTGGTGTAGTCTTTTCTCTTTAGCCTATTTGATTTTTATTTCTACAGACAGTAATTTAGTTGTTTGTGGTATAAATTCATATTGCATGTTCCTGCTTTAGTTTTCCATTCTTGACACTTACTGAGTATACATTCTCATACATTTGGCAGTTTCTCCATACTTTACAGCAATGGCATGTTTTAGTTCTTCGTCATTTTATCTGGCTAATATCTGTGTTTTAGGCAAGATCCTTTTAAAAATTAAGCTTTAACATTAATAAAATATTTAAATATTCAGTATAAAACATGAATTGAAAGAACCTTTTTTTTCCCCCCCGAAAGGAATTTTCACTTTGTAAAGGGTTTTACCATAGCAGTATTTTAAACAGTCTGCAGGCCCCTCTGGAAGCCAGTCTAATTAATTACTGCCTGGTGTCGGCCAGGTATTGTTCTGGAAAAGGATTAAGAAGAATTGCTGCCTGTCTGAAATCCTCAAGTTTTCAAAAGTCCCTTTCAGAATCTACACAAAACTTTAATCTACCTTTGGATTTTCTTGAATTAAGTAGACCTTTTTAAGAAGCCCCATATTCAGGGGGATTTCTTTAACTTATCCAATTTTGTTATTTTAGAATTTTAAAAATATAATAGTACTTTCATGTCTTTTCAGCCACATTACACTCTAAATTTTTTTGAACTATCCTGGGCATCAAATTAATATTGATTAGTAAGAGAAGGAATATGAATTCCAAATTGCAAATAACTGACTTGCTGATGAAGTTTTATAGCAAAATCCTTTGCAAGTCGGAGGATTCTGCACTGTTCTTGCTTACTGTAATGCCTCAGTGAAATGGAAATGGAAATAAGATGCTGTCTGTGAGTAAAGGTAAATATTATTCACTGACTTATGAATAGTACTTCAAATACGGGTGCTGAGTTTTATGTATTTCTGACAAAATATGCCAGTCACCACTCTTTATAAATTAGTCTTCCTATAATTCGTCTTTCAGTTTTATTGTCCTGAATTCATTTTCTCTTTCCTCAGAGGATGTACTGAGTAAAGATGCTGGGGAATGTGCAATATGCCTTGAAGAATTGCAGCAGGGAGATACTATAGCACGACTGCCTTGTCTATGCATATATCATAAAGGGTAAGTTTCTTTTTATGTTAACCAAGTTGATAGTAGAGTAAGCGATGCTTCTCAAAATTTCAAACATTGTCCTTAGGGCTGAAAAGTTTTCTTAATTGAAACTCCCTTCCCCTGTTTCTTAAAAAAAACAATTGCCTTCTTTACCTGCTGGAACTAAGATTAAAGCCCAAATCTGTTTGTATCCAAAAATCTACCATTTGCTAAACATCTCCTGTTACCCAGGTATTGTCCGTAACAGCTTAGCTAGGTTATTTCATGTAAACCTTGTAACAATCTCATTCTATAATTGAGGGAATAAGCCGAGGGACCATAGGAAATCTCTCCAAGGTCACATGGCTAGTAAATGGAAGAGCTGAGATTTTAGCCATGTCTGTTTGACTCCAGCATCCATCTAGATTCTCATAAAGTATTCTTAGTTTCAGAGCAACACAGGACAATTTTTAGGTAAAAAAAAAAAATTTATTTAAGGTGAACAGAAAAAAATAGAAAACTATAACATTTTAAACCAATAAAAGGAATAAGGCAGAATTTTATTTAAAGGTGGGTGTGCGGAAAAGCATAGAGATCACAATAAATAATACAAAATAAGGAGGCAAAAATAAATACAATATCAGTAATTTTAAGAAATCTAAATAAAACTCATCAGTTGACAGCAGACTGAAAGATTGAGGTATGCTGTTGCTGAGCAAACACTTAAACATAAGGATATAGAAAAATGTGCAAGTGAAGGAATAGAAAATTATGTCCGGGTAAATATTAACCACGAGCAACTGACAAAGCTAAATTAATATCAGACAAAATAAATTTTAACAAAAATATTGCTAGTATGATATGATAAAGGTATATAAAGTTCAGTTTTTGGTGAACCTAAGAACAGTCTCAAGGTAAAATATTTATAGAACTGTCAGAAAGAAATGGACAAAAATGTCATGATAATGGGAAATTTCAACATAGTTCTCACTGAGTCAAGCAGATGAACACAAAATGAGTCAAGACCTAGAACAATCAAGCAATACAGTTAACAGGTTTGTCTAATGGATGTATGTGTATCTGCGCCTAGCAATTAGTACATTTTCTTTTCAAGCACATGTGAAATACACAGAAATTGATGGTGTACTGGGCCATAAAGCAAGTTTTAGCAAACTACAAAAAATTGGTGCCATACAGAAAGCTAGCTGTTCTCTGGCCAGTTATATGTCAGTAATAAAAGATGAATAATCTTCACACATACTTTTAGGTAATTTGTAGATTAAAGAAGAAATATAATGGAGGGGTGTCTGGGTGGCTCAGTTGGCTAAGGGTCTGACTCTTGATTTTGGCTCAGGTCAGGATCTCAGGGTCCTGAGATCAAGCCCCCTGTCAGGCTCCACACTGGGAGTGGAGCCTTCTTAGAATTCTCTCCCCACTCCCCACCTACCCCCCAAAAAGAAAGGAAATCATAATGGGTCTTAGAAATACTCAAAACTGAATAACAACGAAAAACCCTTTTGACATTTTCTAGAGTGATCCTTGGAAGGCTTGTGTTAGAGTGGAGAGAAAGACTGGAAATCATTAAACAAGTTCTTCCTTAAGAAATTAGAAAAATGAAGAAACACAAAATAGAACAAAAAAATAATAAAGGTGAGAGAAGAAAATAATGAAATAAAAAAATTACCTGCTAGAGTAGAGACCAACAAAGCCAAAAGTTGGTTCTTTAAAGACAAATAAAATAGATAGGCCTCTGGCAGGATTGTCTCTAGAAGGAAAAAGTGAACAGTATAGGAATGACACATAACTTCAGACACAGAAATTAAAAATAATTGGAAAATTTTGTGAAAAATTTTACACTCTTTGATTTAAAAATATAAACAAAACAGGCAATTTCTTTAAGAATATTATTATCTTTCCAATTCATTATATATTATTTTATATTTTATATAATATATGTTTATTATATATTATTAATTGTATATTATGATATGTAGTAATTACCAAAATGATTCAAAAAGAAATAGAAAACCTGAGTTGACTAATAACTGTTACAAGTAGTTATTAAGACAAACCTTGAAAAACAACAAATATTAAAAATTAAAACAAGACCCAAAAACCTAAAAACAGGCTTACAAAGATGGTTTGACAGCAGGTTCTACCAGACATCCAAAGAACACCATGTTAACAATTGTAAACACTCCAAATAGTAGGAAAAGATTGTAGGTTCTCCCACTTATTTTATGAAAATAGTATAAACTTGATATTAAAATCAGACAAGGTAGGACGCCTGGGTGACTCAGTCGGTTAAGTGTCTGCCTTCGGCCTAGGTCATGATCCCGGGGTCCTGGGGTAGAGTCGTGCATTGGGCTCCTTGCTCAGCGGGGAGCCTGCTTCTCCCTCTGCCTGATGATCCCCCTGCTTGTGCTCGCTGGCTCTTTCTCCCTGACAAATAACATTTTTTAAAAAAATAAATAAAATCAGACAAGGCAAGTACAGGAAAGTAAATTAGAAGGCACTCTTATTTATGAACATAAATGCAAAAAATCCAAACACATATTAGCAAACCAAATTCATCAATATATATCTGAAGTAATGCCTCATGACTATTAGGAATGTAAAGACACTGTAAGATTAGAAAATTTATACATGTAGTACACCACATTAACAAAGGAGAAAGACCATATTATCTCAATAAATGTGAGAAAACAGTATAACTCTATACTTACGAATTGATTTCAAAACAAAAGCAAAGAGTAGATGTTAGATAAATTATTAAAATTAATAAGAGGGGTGCCTGGGTGACTTGGTTGGCTAAGTGTCTGACTTCAGCTGAGGTCATGATCTCAGGGCCTGACCCCTCTTGGGCTCCCCACTCAGAGGGCTCTCCCTCTGCCCCTCCCCTGACTGATGCTCACTCGCTCGCTCTCTCTGTCTCAAATAAATAAATAAAATCTTTAGAAAAAAATTAATGACTGGGGCACCTGGGTGGCTCAGTCAGTTAAGCATCCAGTTCTGGATTACGGCTCAGGGTCATGAGATCAGGCCTCCCTGAGATCCTGCTTAAGATTTTCTCTCTCTGTCCCTCCCGCTCTGTGCACATACGTGCATGCTCTCTCTTTTGCTCTCTTTTTTAGGGATTAAGAACTTAGCAGGGTTGCCAGATAGGAGCTCAACATGAAAATTAGTTGCATTCATATCCCAGTAAGAAAAAAGAAAATATAACTTTTTTTTTTTTATAGAATAACAACATTAACAGCCACAAAACCTACAATGGCTGTAAGCTGTGTTAAGAATGCATCCCAGAAAAGATACTCAAGATTTTAAAACTTCGCTGAAAGATATAGAAGATCTAAAATTTGAGGTATTCCATCTTGGGGATAGAAAGATTCCATGTCATAAAGATGTCACTTAACCCCAGATTACATAGTTAATATTGTCCCATTCAAATCTCAACTAGTTTTTTCATGTAATTTTATGAGTGGATTCTAAAATACACATGGACCAAAGAGCCTATATGGCAAGAACAGTCATACTCACGAAGAAGAAAACTGCTGGGGGACTTGCCCTGTACAGACACATTATAAGACTATTATTAAGACAAGTGTGGAAAGGGCATAGGAATAGAATCCATAAACACTCGTGTGCATATGAGAGACAGCATAGCACGGGGTTGTTAAAAGCATGGATTCTTGGAAGTTAAGCCTTCCTCCCAAGATTCAAGTCCCAGCCCCTCCACTAATTCATTGTGTGATCTTGGTCAAGTTGTAGTTAGCTTTCCCCTCCCTCAGTCTATAAAATGAGGCAATAGTACCAACTTCATAGAGTTGTTAGGAGGTTTTAAATGAGTTAAATTTTAGAAAGTGTTTGCACGTAATGGATACTATGTAAATATTTGTTAAGTAAATGAATAAATAAAAAAATTGATTTGGCAGAGGTGGTATTACAGTAGTAGAGAAAGAATGAACAATTCAGTGAACTGAACCAAATCAGTTGGTTATTGATGTAGAAAAATGTTATAGTTGAAATAAGAATCAATTCCCAATTGACTAATCATGTTCCTATGGAAATCAAAATCTTTACAAGTGTCGGAAAGAATGTAGAGAAAAAGGGTGCCTGGGTGGCTCAGTTGGTTAGGCGACTGCCTTTGGCTCAGGTCATGATCCTGGAGTCCCTGGATCAAGTCCCGCGTCGGGCTCCCTGCTCAGCGGGGAGTCTGCTTCTCCTTCTGACCCTCCCCCCTCTCATGTGCTCTCTCTCATTCTCTCTCTCTCAAATAAATAAATAAAATCTTTAAAAAAAAAAAAAAAAGAATGTAGAGAAATGTTCTTGACCTCTTGGTAAGAGATATTTTTAGGGCTAACATACCCCCCCCATCAACTTCGAAAGGAAAGTTGATAAATTTAACTGTATTAACATTTAAAACTTTTTTGCATCATGAATTTGTGAAAAAGTAAAAGAAAACTAGACCTCAGGCTGAGTTCTTTTCAGTACACGTAACAACAGTTTGTTGGTATGGTATCTGAAACAAGCTTCTCCTTCAGCAGCTTTCTGTAATGCAGTTAGCTCATTGCAGTTGGTAAGTGGAAGAACAGTGACAATGTAATGAGATGATCTTCGTACTGGTTCATAAAGAATATTTCTCAGCACATTAGTGTTTGCTCTATCAAATAAAAACAGATGAAAGTATATATGGAAATGGGCCGTGGGAGAATACAGTGTAGATATACCTTGTTTCATTGTGCTTCATTTTATTGCATTTCACAGATACAGCTCCCCCCGTTTTTTTCTTTTTAAACAAATTTAAGGTTTCTCACAACCCTGCATAGAGCAAGTCTATTGGCACTATTTTCCCAACAGCGTTTGCATACTTTGTGTCTCTGTGTCACATTTTGGTAACTCTCAGAATATTTCAAACTTTTTCATTAGTTATTTGTTATGGTGATCTCTGATCAGTGATTATGACTCACTAAAAACTCAGATGGTAGTTAGCCTATTTTAGCAATAAAGTATTTTTTAATTAAATTAATAAATTTACTATAAATATACGTAATTTAATTATATATGTTTTTCTTTTTTTCTTTTAATTTAAATTCAGTTAGCCAACATATAGTACCTCATTAGTTTCAGATGTAGAGTTCAGTAATTGATCAGTTGTGTATAACACCCAGTGCTCATCACATTAAGGTGCCCTCCTTAATGCCCATCACCTGGTTACCCCAACCCCCCACCCCCCTCCCCTCCAGCAACCCTCAGTTTGTTTTCTATTGTTAAGAGTCTCTCATGATTTATCTCCCTTTCTGATGACTTCCCATTCAGTTTTCCCTCCCTTCCCCAATGGTCCTCTGCCCTGTTTCTTATATTTAATTATGTGTGTGTATATATATTTAAGACATAATGCTTTTGCACACTTAGTAGTACAGTGTGAACATAACTTTGATATGCACTGGAAAACCAAAAAATTTATTTGACTCATTGCGATATTTACTTTATTGCTGTGGTCTAGAACTGAACCCCAGGATATGAGGTGTGCCTGATACATCCACTGAACATTCTTACACCCAGTTTAGTTAGACCACAGGCTTTATTTTGGAAGTTCTTGCTTGCTTCATTCATAGTTTTCAAATTTTGTGCATTAGGCTTTTGTCCCCATATTAATATTAATCCTTCCTTAGTCCTCTTTTTTAAGTAATCTCTATACCCAACATGGGGCTTGAACTCAAAACCCAAAGATCAAGAGTCCCCTGCTCCACTGACTGAGCCAGCCAGGCACCCCCTTCCCTAGTCCTCTTTATGTCAAGCTAACTTAACCCTTTTTTAAAAAAAATCCTGTATTTACAGTGGTATTTTATTTATCTGGAACAAACACAGCTTTGTTCTGGTTACAAGGTTGTATTGTTTGAGTGGTCTGCCTTTAACATGGGTTTTCCCATAAGCCCTGTTAGTTTTAGTGTATGATTTTGTAAAAAGCAAGGTTCATCAAAAATGTGTATACTATATTATAGCTGAAGTATTTGGATAATAACTTCCTATAAACCTATAAGAAAAAGACAAAATAGAAAATTTGTCAAAAGTTAAGTCAATTCAGAAGAAAAAAAAAGAACCCCGAATGGTCAGTAAACATACAAATGTAAATTGGTATACTTGGTGAATAGCTCTGTCATAGCTGTGTACTGTATATATTCCACAATTCAGTCATTCCACTCCAAAATATAAGCCCTGGAGGAATTCTTGATCTTGTGCTCTAGGACGGTGCTGCTACTCAGTGTGCAGGTCCAGAATGAAATAAAGGAGCTTGACTTGCAGTGATTTAAATTTTTTAAAAAAAGTTAAAACAGTGTAGTTAGATGCAAAATAAATGGGTATTCTGGCTCAAAAGCCCCTTATTTCATTGAGAACTGGTAACAGACAGCTCATGGATTAGCACTGTTTGTGGGCCACTCTTCGAGTAGCACAGCTCTAAGAGACATGTATAAGAATGTTCCTAGCATCACTGAAAGTGTCCATCAGTAAAGGAATGGACACATAAATTGCAATATGTTTGTATTTATGGAATATTACAGTGATACTTTCTCAGTGTCAGTCAAAATTACATGGCTTGTAAAATAAATACCCATAGGTACTGTGAATTGTTAATATATCTGGAGTATTTTGTTCAGTACTACTTTTTTTTGGTGGGGGGTGTGGGGGTAGAGGGAGAGGGGGAAAGAGAGAATCCCAAGCAGATTCCACACCTAGTGCGGAGCCCCATGGGGGGCTCGGTCTCACAACCCTGAGACCATGACCTGAGCTGAAATCAAGAGTTGGACGCTCAACCAACTGAGCCACCCGTGCGCCCCAGTTCAGTACTTCATTTTAAGGGATGTTTCAGTAGACCAGGGGACCACTAGAGCCAAGTAAGTAGGATAGAGAGCAGGCTGAGAAGCCAATTTGGGCATGATTATTTAGACAATAAAAGTCTTAATGCAACAGAAGTTATTTTAAGATATTTGAAAGAATATTGTGTGGATGAGATACTTTACCTTTTTTCCTTTTAATTTCATCCATTATTTTTACCCACCAAACTATCCTATCAGCATATGAGAAGGATACATAATAATTTTGCCTGTAAGCATATTAGCCAAGCCTTCTAGCTTTGTGACATATGCAGATTTGACAGTTATCAACAATGAGAATGTTGAGCAGTTTGAATTCTGCTTGGGTAACTTTCTAGCTGTTGGACAAATTACTTAACCTTATCAAGGCCTTACCATTTATCACAGTGAACTAAAACTTTCTGCAGTGATGAAAATGTTTCATATCTGTGTGTCTAGTAGAATAGCCAATAGCCGTGCACATGGCTTTTGAGCACTTGAAATGTGATAGTGTGACCGAGGAACTGCATTTTTCTTTTATTTAATCATAATGAATTTAAATAGCCACGTATGGGTTGTGGCTACTGCACTGAACAGTGCAGATCTATAATGAGGATAATTATATGCACCCTAATATTTAACTTCTAATAAAATCACAAAATATAAATGCAATTGGATGATAGTATTTTTATTTGTGTATGTATATGTATTGTAGAGTGGGATAGAATTAAAAGGCTATATTTATATGTAAGTATTGAAATATAGTCATTTAAAAGATGCAGTACTGTCAAGAATTAGAATTTAAAAGCTGTTTTTGATTACATTGATAGGTACATGAACAGATGGTATTTGCATGAATGAATATTTTGAGGAGAAAATTACCTGCCCAGATTTGTCACTTAATTTTGAATATTGGTAAAGTGTTAGTTCTTTAGATTCTCTTTTGGTAATGGTTGTTCTACTTAAACTTCAAAGTACTTTATAGCATAATTTTGCAAAGGTTATTTCCTTAACTGCTTTGAATAATCAAAATGTGGGATGCCTGGCTGGCTCAGTCAGAAGAGCATGCCACTGGATCTTAGGGTCATGAGTTTAGCCCCACGTTGGGTGTAGAGGTTACAAAAAAAAAAATCAAAATGTAATAAACAGATCCTTATCTTTTACTTACATATGCCAAATATACTCACTTAAAATATTGAAATTTTTTTCCTGTAAATATATATTAAGGTCAAGAAGTAAGAATTTTTATTATGGCTGTCATGATATCAATAATTAAACAATAAGTGTTTCAATTTTTCTGGTTTTGTTCTTTTCTAGCTGCATAGATGAATGGTTTGAAGTAAATAGATCTTGCCCTGAGCACCCTTCAGATTAAGCATCAACTTCCTGTTTTATAGGTAATTCTCCCTTTTTCTGTTTTAATTGCTTTTAAGCTTGTTACTTGAGTTATACATTCTCAGCCACCATTTTAATTCATTCATTTACTTATTGAAGTGTGTGTGTGTGTGTGTGTGTATGTGTATGTGTCCCAGACACTATGTTAGGTTACTGTGTAAAAAACTCACATGAAAAGATACATAGAAAACAACTTTATTGATTCCAGAAGAAAGTCATATATTGAGTAACTTCTCCATTCTTGGTACTTTAAAACACATTTAATTTTAGTTTAGTGCTTAAACCCATGAAGTATATGGTTTGTATAAACTTCATACATGTACTGCACATATGTACATATCAGTACATATTACCCTGTTTTACCACTAAGAAATCTGAAGGCCAGAGTAATTAATTTCATAACTTTAAGAAGCAGTATGCACAATAGTCCAAGGCATGCATTTAGTAAACAGAATCAAATTCTGTACTCTTATTCCAAACTTGACAGGTATGTTCTTAGGTAATGCAACATAATATTATAATTCTAATCATCATAATTAGTTAACATTTATGTTGCATTATTATGCGCCACGCATTGTTCTAAGCATTTTACATCTATTAATAACTCATCTAATTGTTGTAACAACCCTTTGAGCTCAGGACTCTTGCTATTCCTTTTCCCATTATACAGATGAGGAAACAAAGTTAGAGGTTATGGAACTTGACTAGTCAAGCTAGTTCTTGGTAGAACTGGGACTTGAACCCAGGCATATTGGCTGCAAAGATTGTGTTTTTATCTATTTTGCTATAATTAGGTAGGAGCATTTTCTTCAAAAAGTTGCATCATGTACTCATTCATTCAGTTTAATCTTGCACCTTAGTATCCTCAACATGTTATATAGTGCCTGTCTATACAGTAGGAGGAAAAGCGAAAAAAAAGATGAATTTTAAACCAAATACAGAATTTGTTTTGCTCTGCTGATTTAGCTGCTTATCCTGCATTATCTGAAATTGTTCAGTGAATTGAATGATAAACTCATTATTGTTTTTTCCATATTCCATGAAGTGAGTTAAATGACATCATTTAGCTTTGAAAAAGTAGTTAATTTAATTGATATCTTCGTATATATGAAAAGCTTTTTATGAGAAGACTTGCAGAAATGACATAAAGCACTGGGTTTTTACATCCAGGCAGAACATTTTAGCCAATCCAGGAATTGTTTCAGGAGTTGGAATCTCTGTATTCAGAGACCTAAGACGGTAACCGCCAGCAGTCTTTTCTGAATGGCTAAGACTAAAGATAGGAAACTGAAACAGATCATTGCCCTTAATGAGGATAATTTAATAGCAGCAGATTAGAGTATTGACAGAGGAGATTTGAGATTACTGAATAGCCGTTACAGCAACTGAAGTAAGAATGCAGCACGAAGTGAGACCTCTGTCACAATTACAGTAGGGTTCTGCATGGGAAATGGGAACTCCTTGGGAAGCTGGAGGGTATGAGAAGACTTGTCAGCTTTTTTTTTTTTTTTTTAAGATTTTATTTAGTTATTTGACAGAGACACAGCGAGAGAGGGAACACAAGCAGGGGGAGTGGGAGAGGGAGAAGAAGGCAGCAGGGAGCTCGATGTGGGGCTCGATCCCAGGACCCTGGGACCATGACCTGAGCTGAAGGCAGACACAGAACCACTGAGCCACCCAGGCACCCCAGACTGTCAGTTTTTGAACCTTTTCCCATGAGGTGGTTCAGAGCAGACTTTGACACACTGGAAGTATGAATTGGGATAAGATTTCTGTATAAAAGAAGAGTGGTGATGGAGTGATATTTTGAGTATATGTGCAGGTATGTTTTTATTTCAAGGTGAGCAGGTGTTTTGAAGAGGATGCTTTGGAATATCTTCACTGTAACCGTATGTCTGGGCCAATAAACTAAAAGTATAGCTAAAATTATAGAAGCATTTAAAGAGAAGTACTAAAAACTCGTGCTAATAAAATGAAATTTTTATCTTAGTATTTTACATACCAAGATAATATGTCTAAAGTTTTCACCTATAGATAAAACGTGTCTTTTAGAGGCAGTAAACTTTTTTATGTGAGATGGGATTTTATGGTCCTAAAAGTGTTTTTATCATGATCCAATCAGCTAAATTTTTCCTTTAGTGTTACAGTGAGCTTATGGGGTATAAGTAACATGTGTTTCATCTCATAGTCAATATACATGTTAGTCTTAAACAGCATTTCAGTTTCCTTACTTATGTATCAGTGTTATCTTTTTATTGATTTTTTTTTTTTTTTAATATATAGAACCTTAGTTTGGTGGCAGCTGCCCTCACAAATCTTATAAATCAGTGGAATCTGGGGCGCCTGGGTGGCTCAGTTAGTTAAGCGACTGCTTTCGGCTCAGGTCATGATCCCGGAATCCTGGGATCGGTCCCACATCGGGCTCCTGGCTCAGTGGAGAGCCTGCTTCTCCCTCTGACCCTCTCCCCTCTCATGCTGTTTCTCTCTCTCTCTCTCTCAAATAAATAAATAAATAAAATCTTTAAAAAATTTTTTAAAAGATCAATGGAATTTGTCTCTATGGGTCTTGAAGAGTCATTTTTACAAATGTACAGACATGGAATATCTTAACTCAAATTTTTGCTTCTGTGCTGACTGCTCTTATTTGTCAAATGATAAATTCCTCCCACCCCTTTTGCTGTCTTAGATTAAACGTGTGGGTTTGAAGAGAATTTATTGTTGTTAAAACATTTATTTATTTATTTTTAAAGATTTTATTTATTTGTCAGCGCACAAGCAGGGGGAGCGGCAGGCAGAGGGAGAGGCAGGCTCCCTGCTGAGCAGGGAGCCCAGTGTGGGACTCGATCCCAGGACCCTGGGATCATGATCTGAGCCGAAGGCAGATGCTTAACCAACTGAGCCACCCAGGCGTCCTGGTTGTTAAAACATTAAAAAAAAAAAGCAACATATAGCAGCACATACAGCATTTCTGATGTTCTTCAGCCTAAGAATTTAATGGACAGCCCAAAATAGATACACGTAACAGTCTAAGGTTTTGATTAGTTAGGAAATTGTTTACTATTTTTATTGGAGGTTGTTAGTTACTTAGGGGAAGGTTAATAGGTGTGTAGGTGTTACGTGTTGTGTGTGTTCTGTACTTCGGTGTGGTCTTTATTGTGGAGGGAGAATGACTGTTACGTGGTGGCTATTTTTTGTGACTGTTTTAAGCTTTAATTGGTCCTTCTGTCCTTAATCTGTTCTTTTGCAAAACACTAATTTTAGGAGTTTTTAGAATAGTAAGTGTATGAAAATGTATAGCAATGTAAAGCAGTGTTCCTGGGGAAATGGGTGTTGTATTTTGATTTGTATTAGTATTATGGACCACTGCTTAAACCTTATGCGTCTGCTTCTACACAGGTTTTCTTGTCTTTCCAAGATGCTTGAAAAACTGAGAGGATATGAGGATCTGTCTTTGGAAAAAGAAAAACAAAACTGCAGGCATATTCAGCCAGAAATCTGAGTTCTGTGAGACTTGGTAATGCAGAGATGGACAATCAATCATACAGGGGGATAACCCTGCTGAAGAGAGGACAGTTGCCACAGAACTCAGTGTACCAAACATGCATATAAAGGACACACAGGGATTTTGAAAATGCTGCACATCCCTTAATAGTCATCTACATAGGTAACACTGATAAACATTTTGTATTCAGACGCCAAAGTTAATTGATTTAGAAGTTGATTTTATTAAGTTCTGTAGAGCCGCGCAACTAGTTGTGTTTTGACTTGTTTTTTAGTTGGGGGTCACTTTATTTTCCCCAAGACAATGTTTCTGCATTCATCTGTTCTTAAACTGAAGACCACATAACGTACTTCTTATAAATTAAAGTCTTAAATGTGAAACCAAGAAATGTAATCAAGCAGTAAAACATTGTCTGAATGTAGACCATGATCTCAAGTTCTTCAATTTTTTTTTCCCCCAAGAGTGGAAAATAGACTTCTACATAGGAGAGCTAAAGTATATTAATATTTGAAATGAAAGGTGTAGCAGTACCAGAATGCAGTCCAAAGAGTAAATCAAGTTACATAATTGCATTTTAATGAACTAAATTGAATTGCGATTTATTAAATGTATTTTTTCCTCTTAAGTAAAACTGCTCAATAATCAGTAATGAATCATCTTGCAGCTATGCAACTTTAAAAATATATATATATAAATTACCAATTTTAAGTGCTGCCAGCTATAATAACTTTGTTTTAACGGGTATTTTTATTTGTTCTTTTCATGTAATTATTTTATTGTGCTTTGCATCTCCAGACAGTTTTCCCACATTTGGGTAGAATGTTTAGCAGGTTGTAAACTTAGTAACTTATGAAAAGGGTAAAATATAATTTTCTTGAATGGCACTTGGAATAATTTGAGGGACATTTTATATACTTTTAAAAATCAATTTAATTGGGGTGCCAGATTTATAGCAATTTGCATCTTTAATTTTCCAGATAATCTGGAGGTTAGTGTTTGATAAATGATTTTTTAAAGCAAATATGAAGATTTTGTTAATTTATAATTTATTAATGTGTTATTACTGTAATTGAAAATGTTATAGAGACTTTTAAATTCAGTCTTGTGTAGAAGGAAATGTATTAAGCAAAATTATGTGAATAAATATTCCCACAAAATACATTTGAATGGTTAAAAAATACTGGAAGAGAGCAATCAGGGCTACAATAGTGAATGTCTTTTTTTTTTTTAATATAAAAAGATACCAATAAGTAGATTTCATATTTTCATCATATAGGGAAAATGTTATCAGTGAACATTTAAGCAGTGCACTTTACTTGGTATAATTGAAAGTTGCACAGTACTGTTTCCTTATTTTAAACTGTATTTAAATATTTGCTTTTCTATTTAATGCTGCTACTCTTATTCTCAAATTTTTTCCCTATTTCTGCTTCTGTTTCATATTTTTTGAAAGGGCATGTACAGGAGCAGCTGCTGCTACCCAGAAAAATTGGTGTTTTAGAAGCAATTAAAAGAATTTTTCATTGCTTTTTGTGTGATCCTAGACCAGATAACATTTTCCCTAAAGTTATGCTGTGAAATGCCTTTAGTTATGCTGCAATTGACAAAAGCATCCAAAACCTCAGTTGTGACCACGGACAGCATGATTTCATAGGTGCTTTTTAAACCAGTTATGGGAAATACTCTTCCCTCAAGGAAAATATTCTTTCCTTAAATTTTTTTCTGTTATTATGAAATCTTAATACGAATCCATTTTGTTTCACATTTTTAATTTTGAAAGCTTTCACACATAGACACATACCCACTCCCCCCCAGGAGAAGCCTCAAAGTATTCTTTGAGTCTGTGAATGATTCATTTTTTCTACTACTGGTATATTGTTATGGTAAGAATTATTTTGTTGTCTTCCGTTCTTGAAGGCAGAGATTAACTCTGGCTATGGTAATTACCTATTAATATTCTCCTGGAAGTTGATTTTCAGATACGATTTACTCATGGACTTTTTAATTTCCTAAGCTTATGCTCTTTTCCTTGTTTGTCTGTACCGTACTCTCGGTCTCTCGCTCAGCCTCTGATTGTCATAGGGTCCTGTGCGGCAGCTGCTACAGTGGGAGCCCTGTGCTCTAGAAGAAAGTTCAGTGTTTATTTGTGTCGAGTGCTATTTGATTATTATATTTGTCTAGAACAGTATTTACTTAAAATCTGTTTATAGCAATCCCTTTTTTGTTAAAATTGACAGAGGTTAGCATTTTTTTATTTTAAGTTCAGTCTCCATCAGTGATTCCCTAAAAGAGAAATTGAAAAGAAAATGTTTTTATAGCCCAGATACTCTGGTTTTTATTCAAAGTCAAAGTTGCTACTCTGGAAAATATTACAATATTCTACATAATGTGGCTTACAATATTTGTAAATCTGTACGTGGACACGGAATAGTGTTAAGTAGGATATAAAATCACATTAGATATATTTAAGTACGTAGCTTGAAACTACTGACAACTGAATATTATGGAGGCAAAATAAAGATAAACCTAGACACCCAAGTTGGTGGTAGCTTTCTAGAATCTTTGTAAATACATGTTTTCCAATAAGATCACACTTACATATTTAGAAAGCAATATGTTCTGAAATTTCACTTTAGTGCCACTCTTCATAATGGGTTTATTGCCAATTTTGACTCCTCGTTTTACTTTGATCTGGCTCTTTGGGTTTTGTTGTTGTTGCCAGAATGTATAAGAGATAGTAAGATTATTCTATCTTACTTCTTGACTTTTTGCCAGAGAAATTAGACTAAGCCTCATCTTAATCTCTGTTTTTCAGATCTGGTTATAAATCTGATATAGATTGTATTTTAAGAGCAGTGTTTGTGATTGAAATATAAATAATGGTTTCTATAACTGATTTTTTTTGTGATAGCTGAACCACATTTAAAAGGCCATGTTGTTAACCTGCATGCTATATGGGTTTTGGTTTCTTAGTGCAAGTCTTATATTTCTTTTAAATGTTACACTGTTATTTCAGTTCTCACCCACTAAACACTGTATTAGAATGTAGCCCAAAATGCCTGAGGGTGTGGCACTGTTAGCATATTTGCAATATGTATTTTGAAAAGATTTCAGGTTAAAAATGTATACATGAAAGTGGCATATTCCTTTTCAAAGCTTATTTTACTTTCTAAATTTGGGTATAATGAAGTTTAAGAGCAGTTGTTTAAATTAACTTCCTGTATAGCAAGACTAAGAGATATTTCTTTAAATGAAAAAGACAATAAATTAAATGTAAATATTACCTAATTTTATATACTAACTTGGAGAGTTGAAGAAAGGAAATTTCCTAACAAGGAGCTACTACATTCGAACAAAGCATGAAACTCTTTCTAAAAATTCAAGAATAATTGAATTTCGTATCTGATTGATAATCCATATTATGCATCAATAATATCCAAACCATCTAATTTTTTTCCACAGAGCAAGTTTCCATATAAATCAGATTATTGAGAACTTTGTAAAACTGCATAGAGGTAAATGTTGCTTATTAATTGTGAGTACAGTTTGTTAGTTGCAGGAAATCTTCTGGTTCATTGGGGCCATTTTCTTGCAGTTGGATCTATCCTGAGGTGAACTCAATACATATTGACAATGTGTTAAATGTGAAGTGTCCCTTGTTCTTGTACAGATCAGATACTAAGTTAAAAAAAAAAAAAAATTCCAGCATGCCAGTATTTTGTCTTTGGCCTATCACCCCACAACCCCTTTTTTGAAGTGTGTAACTTTTGATTTTTTCTTTGCTATATTGTGAATAACAGTAAATTATCTGTTTTATTGTCTACTTTTCTTCTCTATCCAGATCTTTTCATTCTGAAACTAAATTGCTCCTTGGTTTTCTTTAGAGAAAGTTGCTACGTGGTAATACTCCTACTAGTGATTCTTACTGGGGAACAGCTGAATGGGTACAACTTTTGGTAATAACTTACCCAGGCAGTACTTTGAGTGCCATATTCTGTGAGTGCTGTGTTTTAAGTTAGGAAGCTGAATGTTCTTTTTAAATCACAGAATTCCTGAATTGAATGGGAAATACCTGGTCTTTGAAGTTCAGCTGATTCTCTGGAAAGAACTAAAAGCATTGAAGAAAACCAGATATGTTAATATTAAGTTTTAGCTGAAACATTACTATACTTAGGGGGGTTGGTTGGTATATTTTCAGATACTTAAGCCATCATTAATTGTAGACCAGTGGCTAATAATAAGATAAATTGTTGGTTGCTTGTTTATAGAGAAGCAAAGAGCAGTATGGCATAAACTCACATCCCAGAAATAAAGGAAAAATTTTAAAGTGATATTGTAGTATCTGTCAACCAACACTGTGCTTCTTAGCTCTGCCCTGGACTGTGAGGCACCTGTCAGGACCCCACGTCTTAGAATATGTGACTGATTTCTCCTATTATAAATTTTCATGCCTTCCTTTTTGATTTGATATGCTGAGATTGATAGGTACCAATGGTTTAATGTTTATAAACGTACAGTTTGCCTGTGCCCTCTTTCCAGTGAACCTGGTGCTAGCATTTTGAAAAGGTTACATTTTAGTCAATAGCATTTTGGACACCTGTGTGCATATGATACAGTTAACAGACCCTATGGGGAGATAAAAAGAGATTTTGGAATTTGATGATGGTATTGGTCTTTATTACAGAAATCCATTACATTTTATTTCTTTGCAATGACTGAGTATCAGTTTCTTAGAAAATCACAGTAATAATATTCATTGCTTTGTTCATGGTTTCAACAATGACTCTTCTGTAATACCTCTTACTTTCCTCTATTAGAAAGTACTTTCCTATTAAATAAGGTATCAGAAGCATCCATCACAAGAAATATAGAAAGTGTATTAGGAACAACTTGTATTAGTATGTTCTAAACTAAAATGGAACAATTAATTACTGCCATTTTAATAAATAAAACTTCCAAATGATCTTGCCAAATTATCCTGTTATTTAGAAATAGAAAATAGAATGTTTTCGAGGGAATTTGTCATATCTGCTGTAATGTCTAGAAGTTGACAGTATATTACAATAAAACAATTATCTGATTGCTGAAAGGTTACCATGAATTAACTGTTTATCTATTTTTGTACACCCATTAAGTTAAACGTCTAAAATAGCTTGAGAAACAACTATGGTGGTAATGAACAAAGAGGTCTTCATTACCATAACCAGAAGTAAAAATGTACTTTGAAATTTCTTTTTTTTTTTTTTTAAGATTTTATTTATTTATTTGACAGAGAGAGATAGCGAGAGCAGGAACAGAAGCAGGGGGAGTGGGAGAGGGAGAAGCAGGCTTCCCGTGGAGCAGGGAGCCCGATGTGGGACTCGATCCCAGGACCCTGGGACCATGACCTGAGCCAAAGGCAGACGCTTAACGACTGAGCCACCCAGGCGCCCTACTTTGAAATTTCTAATGTGAAACCTATTTGTACATTTTTTAATTGAAATATGATTGTAGTAGAGCTCTTAAGCTTTGGGGAGGGATGGTCTGTCAATATGTAATCATAACTTTTAAAAATTTAGATTGTATTTGGTAATATTACGTTATGTTTTAAAAAGAGGAGTAATCTTTTGAAGCGCAGTTTTCATGATGTAAGAGGTATTGAGCTTTGTAGCAGAGTGGTTAAGAACACAGTTCTGGAGCCAGACTGCCTGGTTTTGCTATCTCTTTGACATTGGGCGAGATGCTTAACTTCTCTGTGCCTTGCCTCTGCCTATAAACCTATAAAAAGAGGTGAAGAAACTACTACCTACCTCAAGGTTGTTGTGAGGCTTAATGGGAAAGGGACATGTATGCACCAGACACACAGTAGACAATAATACTAGGGGTTATTATAGACAGTAAAAATATCTGTGCCCATCTATGAATAAATAATTTTTGTTATTCTCTCCAGTCATGAGGTAGCAGAGTAATGTCTTAGACTTTAGCTGATGCGTTTAAGAAACCTACATATATAATAGAAGACATTGTGGATTCTGTTCTTCCTTCTTGCTAAAATCTAGAGATTTACTGTCCCAGCAATTCTGTATTAAGCATACTTGGTTCTGTGGACTGTTAGGGACCAAGAATAACAGAAATCTAAGCTAGCTAACCTCTAAGACCTTAATCTTTAGTGGGGGAAGCAAATAAGTAAGCAAGCATATAATAAAGAGTAGTAATTGCTGTTATGGACATGTACACAAGGTATAGTAGGGGTAGTGAGGAAGGTCACTGGATTAGGCAAGAGAATGATGAAACAAAGTCTTTAAGAACAGATCATACATAACTCCAGGGGATATGGATAAAAGGACATGTGCAGTGGGAGGTTTGGGAAGGGTATTCCTAAGGCAGAGAGCATAGCACATACAAGCAGGACATTCTAGGAGAGTTGCTATGTCTAGACTGGTAAGCAGATAGCAAAGCATGAAGGGATATATGTGCCAAACTAAAATTGGAGGATTTTTTTTTAAGGTTTTATTTATTTGACAGAGAGACACAGTGAGAGAGGGAACACAAGTAGGGGGAGTGGGAGAGGGAGAAGCAGGCATCCCGTGGAGCAGGGAGCTTGATGGTGGGGCTCGATCCCAGGACTCTGGGATCATGACCTGAGCCGAAGGCAGATGCTTAATGACGGAGCCACACAAGCGCCCCACAATTGGAGGATCTTAAGCAGGAAAAAGACAGTCAGATTTACTCATCAGATTAGAGAAGAATGAAACTAGAGGCAGAGAGACTTTGTTAGAAAATGGATAGCAGTTCAGGCAAGATAGAGGCAAAACTAAAGGAATGACAATAGGGAAAGGAAAGATGAAGAACTTAAAAATTTAGAGAGGAAAATGAACTCAGCTTGGTAATCATTTACATGTGTGGGGATGAGAGACCAGACCAGGACAACTCCATCTGTACTTTCTCCACATCGTGAAGGGTTGAGTCTTAAGGACAGAATATCTCTACTTGGGGAAAGCTGATTATGTCAGAAATATTCCTGGAGAACCTGAGATAAAGAACACCAACTCTAACATAAAGAAATTAGATCTGAAATGGGAGGCAGAGCCTTGAGAAAGAAGCCAGACAGGAATAGTTGGCAAGTTGTGAGAAGGCAAAAGAATATACGTGGGGGTGGGGGGGGTGGGGCTGTAAGGGTTTGGGAGTTGTCTAGCCACAAACGTTGCCAACACTGTTAGAAGAGTCAGTAAGTGCTTGATAAGTGGGGTACGCTGTACCAGTACAATGACATCTAAGTTGGTTGAGTTGGACCTCCCAAAACCCCACCCTCACATTCCCCCTTAACTTCAGATGCCTGTTGGAATAGGGCCATGTTTTCTCAGGTTTGCATGGTGAAATGCTAAGATGCATTCTGAAATATGAGGTTTTCTCTCTGGTCCTTTTGTCCCAGACCCTTTGCATTATGCTCGTCTTCTTAGCCACTCACAGCAGAAGGAAGGTATTATTGGAAGTAGAATATTTGTAGAATTTGGTATACAGGAAAGATGGATGCTACTTTGCGATAGGTGAGTTAGGCTGAGCAAGGGGAGGACCAGAAGAGGTTTATTAATTTCTGGAAGGCTATGCGTTGCCAGTGGGTGCTTCATGATTATCTTTGTTCAGTGAAGGACAGAAAAAGAGGACTGATAAGCTTATATTTAGTTCCTGGAGAAGCAGCAGAAACCCTGGGATATCCTTGTATTATATTAGGTCAGGTAGTCCGTTCTCCTCACAGATTCCCTAATCTAATACAGCACATCTGTGGGGACACCAAACTTTGACAGGTTTCTCCGAATTGGTTCAAAGATGCACCGGTAGATAACTTGGAACTTCCTAGACCAGGAATTCCTACAAAGCAAGGCCTGTTAGAATAATAGAAACTTAACACCTTAGAGGGAATTGTCCTACAATGTAAAAAAACAAGCAAACCTTATATTCAAAAATATAATTGCGTGATTTAAGATTTGACTTCTCATGTAAAATAAGGTGAGAATACTTTTTCTGCAACACCTTAATGATGCCATAATTTTAAGACCGTTGTTAAATTCTGCCATATAGTGCCTTACTCGTGTGGTTCTTTTCCATGGACTTAGGAATTCAGTGTTCATTATTTTATGAGAGTTAAAAAGTACCTGACCAAAAAATAACTTCCCAACAAAGTCAGTATAAGACTTAAATTCTTTCTGATTGGCTTGATAATTTAGTAGCTGGGTAACTGAAAACAATCTATATACTGTTAGCAATGGAGATTTATATTTCAGAAAAATACCAAATAACTGGATGTCCTGAACATTTTAAGGTAGCTCATTTATAAATTAAAGTGTTACTAAATCTGTAAATGTTAAGGATAGTTGTTATCCAAATAGAGGATATCCATCAAGGGGGGGTCAAACAGCATACAGTTCATCACTGTTGGAGTTCAAACATTGCAAAGGCTAAAGGCCTTCCTAGGTCTTTAAATATCCAAACTATTGTCATTTTAGCATGTAATTGGTATAAAAATTGTCAGATATTTTTAGATGTTTTTTTCATTTTTGAAATCTGATGTATATTATAGCACATCTGTATTTGGAAATAGCCACATTTTAAGTGCTCGAGAGCCATATGTGACCAGGGGCTGATAGGTCTAGATGACTCTGGGAGGTTGGTTTTCCACTCTAATCTGTCCTCACCTAAATATTTTTCAAGGTCCTATAATTCAAACCTGGTAAAGACCTTGGTCTCTGAAAGTTAATTAGGTACAATGCGTGACCAGAGCTAATCCTCTTTTGTTACTAAACTGAGTCAGAGTTCCCTAATTTTTTCAGTGAGACCGGAAGTACCTTGAAAAGGTTGATGATTTAAGGAATCCTCTTTATTTGCTTTCACAAATGTCACTGGCTTTGTTATGACTGCAGTTTTGGTAAAGATGCACAAGCTCTGAATAACTGAGGCAGTGTTATAGTTAGGAGTTGGTGTGTTTGTGGTGACCAACAGGAATTGTAAGCAGTGCTGATGAATAGCTCTAGTCCGAGTTGTCCCCTGTATAGAGCCCTGTGGGGACAGTTGCGTGAGTTTCAGGCCTTCTAGCAGTAGTCAACTTTGTACCACATCCATGCTTAAACTGCTAAACTTGTCCACCAGACCCTCATTCACAAAACCGAGACTCTTCAAATCCTTAGCTTTGACAGTCACCAGTGGTGAAGTCTGAGCTGTCTTCAGTAAGCTGCTCCCTGCTTGTGTGGAGTTCTGTGCTCAAGCGCCCTGTTAAAAGGAGTCAGGGGTTGAATTGCCAGGGCGTTTGTCCACAAGGATGGCTACACCATGGGAAAAGAGGTATATTGCACGCTTCAACTTTGGGATCCCTGCAAGTCAGTAATCCTTAAAACTTGACTGAAGATTAGATCAACTTGGGAGGTAGGAAGGGAAGACAGTTTTTTAAAAAATGTTAAGGCCTTTACCCCACACCAGAGATTCTGAGTTAATTGTTGTGTGTGTGGTGTGTATACAGCCAGTCTACGACTTTATCTGGGGTTTTCTCACACCCCAAATGGAGTGTCAGCCCTTGGGGCGGGGAGCGCCAAGCATGTCCTAGACCTTTACCGCTAACATCTCGCTACATGCCCTCTAGTTCTCTTTGCTCAAACTTACGGCTCTTTTTGACTGAGAAAACCGTGCCTGTATCTTTACCTATTCCAACTCCGTGGTTCATAGAATAAATTGCCTGTGTCAGCCAGGTTGGGGTCCTTGAAAAAAAAATTTTTTTTTCCGTTTTGCACACCGAAGTTTGTAGATTGCTAAAAGCCCTTTCTGCCTCCAGAACTCGGCTCTGATAAATCAAAAGCCTTTTAGCTTTCAGGTTCATGTTTCTTCCTTTGGCTTTAAAAAAAAACTTTGACATCAAAGTTGAGCAATGATGTCTTGCTTTTGATTCTTGTCTGTCCCTCCTGAAGTAGCAGCTGCCCGTGAGTCACTGAGTGAGTGGCCATAAGCACCAGCAACAAAAGGCATGAAAAATGCGGCAGTTACTAGTTCAGAAATGGCATTCTGTTACACCTACCACAATCACCAGAAAGCCACTAGAGGTAACTGTGAGTATGTGAGTAGCTGTTGTGTGATGTTCATTCTCGGAGCTCTGCTGGTAATCTTGAAGTCTTCTCAGCCTGAAGAAGAATGTGTGGGAGTTACTTGAACTGGAACGCAGGGTGAACTGAAGTGTGGGTTCATTCATGTAGCACATATTTATTGAACATTGGATAGAAGTACAATACTGTGTGAGACACTGCCTGGACACTGATGTGGAAAAAAGAGAGTTTCTACCCTTAGGGAGCTTACGATTTCAGTATTTTTAGCAAAGGCTGGTGATGAGGCATGGCATAGCAAATATATAAATAACGTGGTGTGTGAAACCTAGTTCTTGAATAAGCATTTGTGTCGGATCTGTCAAGGCGTAAAATTATTAAAGTCCTTGGAAAACACTTTATGTGACTGTGCGTCTGTTAACAGTTTCATGTTGGTGCCAGCCTTGGTATGTGTCAGTGCTGCTCAAACAGGTGAAAAGAGATGAAAGTTCTGCAAACACGAGGATTGCAGGAGAGGCAGGAGAGGCAGACAGATTTGTTAGCTCATTTCCATTTTTCAGAGGCCTGGTTCCTCGATCAGAATGGTGATATATTTCTAATGAGATTTTTTTCCTTCGCAGCTTTTTTTAAAAGCTCCAGTAAGTTACAATTTGCACACGACAAAAACATCCATTGTAAGTGTTGTCTGATGAGTTTGGATACATAGATACACTTGTGCAGCCATCACCACAAGATAGAGAACACTTCCGTCACCCCTCCAAAGGTACCCGAAGCCCCTTTACACCCCATTCCCACCCATCCACCGTCCACCCCTCGGCAGCCATTGATCTGCTTGTGTCACCGTAGATTAGCTGAAAACATTCAGTATGTCCTTTATTTGTGTAAGGCTTGTTTTGCTCAGCATATCTGTGAGCGGCATCAGTGTTATTGCTTGAATCAGTTCTTTTTTGTTGCTGAGTAGTATCCCATTGTATGACTATACTACAGTTTGTTAGCCACTCCCCTATTGGTGGACACTGGGCTCTTTCCAGTTTGGGTTATTATGAATAAAGTGGCTGTGAACACTGATACATAAATCTTTATGTGAACATGTGATTTCATTTCTCTGCAATAAATACCTAGGAGTGGAATAATTGAGTCCTCTGGTAAATATTTGTTTCACTTTCTAAGATACTGCTTAACTGTTTTCCAAAGTGACCGTACCATTTTCCATTCTCCCCAGTGCTGTGTGAGGATTTTCCCACATTATTGCCAATACTTGCTGTTGTCAGTATTTTGAATTTTGGCCATTCTCGTGGGTATGTAGTGGTATCTCGTGATTTAGTTTGAATTTACCTAACCATTAATGATATTAACATCTTAACATTTGTCATTCCTATCATTCTTTTGGTGGAAGGTCTGTTGAAATCTTTATCCCATTATGTTTAAGTTTTGTGGGGGTATAATTTACACACCATAAAATCCATTCATTTAAAGTGTTCTGAGTTCACCCATGTTTAGCATGCATTCGTAATTCTGTACTTACTTTTGCTGCATAGTTTTCTATTATATGGATATACCGCATTTTTTCATTCATCAGTTGATGGAAATTTGGATTGTTTCCACTTTTTGGCCATTATGAATAATACTGCTATGAACATCCACTTCAAGTCTTTGTGTGGACATAGGTTTTTTTCATTTGTCTTGGGTAAGTACCTAGAAGTAGAATTGCTAGGCAAGAAGTTTGCCATCATTCTTTTAAAAAAATTTTTTTAATTCACATGCCATAAAATCTGCCATTTTGAAGTGTACAATTCAGTGTTTTTAAAATGTTCACAAGGCTGGGCAGTCATCACTGTCTAGTTTTAGAACATTTACATCATTCCGAAAGGAAACCCCATACCCGTCAGTAGTCATGCTCAGTTCTCCCCTTGCTCTTGGGAATCACTAATCTACTTTGTCTCTCTTTGGATCTGCCTATTCGGGACATTTCATTAAAAAGGAATCATACAATTTGTGTCCTTTTGTGTCTGGTTTCTTTCATTTAGTGTAATATTCTCAAGGTTCATCCATGCTATACCACATATCAGTACTTCATTTTTTTAAATGGCTGAATACTATTCCACTGTATGGATACATCACATTCTGTTGATGGACATTTGGGTTGTTAACACTTTTTGGCTATCTTGAATAATACTGCTACGAGCATTTATTTGTGCACAAGTCTTTTTGTGAACAAATGTCTTCAATTACCTTGGGTTAGAATTGCTGGGTGGGATGTATGACGACTTTGTGTTTAACATCATGGAAACTGACAAACTTTTTCCAAAGTGGCTGCACCATTTTATATTCCCACCACCAGTGGGTAAAGGTTTTAATTTCCCCACATCCTCACCTGACACTTGGTATTGTCCGTCTTTTTTAACATAACTATCCTAGTGGCTATGAAGTAGTATCTCATTGTGGCTTTGATTTGCATTTCCCTGACTAATTATGTTCAGCATCTTTTCATGTGCTTATTGGCCATTTGTCTTATCTTTGGAGAAGTGTTGGTTCATATTCTTTCCCCATTTTAAAATTATTTTTTTATTACTGAGTTTTAAGAATTTCTTTAAAGATTTCTTTATTCCAGAGAGAGAGTACGAGTGTGCTCACACGCATGGAGCAGGGGGAGGGGCAGAGGGAAAGGGAGAGAGGCAGATTCCCCGCCAATCACAGAGCCTGACAGGGCTCCATCTCATGACCCTCAGATCATGACCTGAGCGGAAATGAAGAGTCCGATGCTCAACTGACTGAGCCACCCAGGTGCCCCTTAAGAATTTTTTTAATATGTTCTGAACTCTAGACTTTTGTCAGATACATGATTTGCAAATATTTTCTCCCATTCTGTGCATTGTCTTTTCACTTTTTTTTTTTGATAGGGACCTTTGCAGCACAAAAGTTTTCATCTCGATGAAGTCCAATTTATCTAAATTTTTTTCTTTGACTGCTTGTGCTTTAGGTGTCTCTAAAAAACCATCGCCTCATCCAAAGGTACGAAGATTTACACTTGTTTTCTTCTAAGAGTTTTATAATGTTAGCCCTTACATTAGGTCTTTGATCCATTTGGAATTAATTTTTATGTAAAATGTGAGGGGTGGGGGTCCAACTTCATTCTTTTCCATGTGGATGTCCAGTTCCAGCACCATTTGTTGAAAAGACTCTTCTTTCCCCCGTTGAAGTATCTTGCCTCCCTTGTTGAAAATCAATTGACTATAAATGTATGGATTTATTTCACAACTCTTAGTTTTCTTCCATTGATCTTTGTATGCCAGTACCAAACTATAATCTTGTTAACTATATATTTGTAATATGTTTTGGAATGGGGAAGTGTTTTTGGCTTAGAAATGGAAGTTTTTCATGTCACTTGAACTAAAAATTAGGGAATGCCAGTTTGTAAAATATTAGGGTAGCTTTACATTTTTGCATAAACTAAATGATGGTGTCATACAAATAACGGGAAAGTTCTCAACGGGGCATTTTTCCCTTACTCGAGTTGATCATAATCTTGGCTTTACAGTATCTTTACAAATACCTTCCTGCCCTTTCCCTTGGATAGCGGGGTGAAAACTGAAACCATGTTGATGGTTGCTGTTAAGTATTTGACTGTCAAGTTAGTATATAGCTTTCTAAAAATCCTTCTTTGAGACAGTTCCAAAAATAAATACGTTAAGTACTTACACAGTCAAAGGAAATGTAATATTACCTCAAATCCCACTGTAGGTAGATAATCACCCTTAATACTTGGTGACTATACTTATCAACCTGTTTAATTTTCTTCATAGCACTTAGCACTGTCTGACCTCATCATATTTGCTTATTACTCTCCCACCGGAATGTGGATTCCATGAAAGCAGGGATCTTTTCTGTTTTGTTCACTGCTATATCCCCAGAACCTAGAACTGATTCTGGTGCATAGTAGCCACTGAATAAATATTTAAGTCGGTGACAGTGTTTTAAAGTATATCATTGTGGTAATTTTTTGATGTGTTAACTTTCGTTGAGATGTTGTGTGAAAGAAAATTATCCACCAATATCTCTGAAATTAGAAATTAAAAATATATAATATATATAATTCAATATAAAATGAAACTGTGCAGTCATCTAATGCTGGGGGCATAGGTTGACCACACCTAAGCTAGTCACATCAGCCTTTTGATCCTGTTCAAGGTTTTGTGTTAGGATATTCTAATGAAAGTGATAACTTGTATTTGGAGCGTTCTCTGAGCGCCTTCCATTGTGCTCAGCACAACTATCTCATTTAATCCTTACAACAACCCTATCAGAAAGGGATTTTCATCCTCATCTTCACAGATGAGGAAACTTGAGGAGACTAAGTGATTTGCCCCAGAGCAAACCAGTGGTACGTAACTGAACTTGAAATTATGAATACAAATATCAGGATTCCTGGCTCCAGAAATTTGAAAGTATACTAGCAGGAGTTTGTAGAGCGTTATAAAGGCAAAGCTCACGGATCTGCCCTCGTCCCCACGTTCCCTATTTTCCTTACCCTGCTCTAGAACAACTACCTGACAAACTTTATTTATTGTCACTCTTTCTCCTTCCAGAATATAAGTGCTGCGAAGTCAGATTAGTCTGTTAGTTTTGTTCACTGTTGCATCCATGGGGTCTAAAACACTACCTGGCATATAGTTGGCTCTCAGTAAGCTAAATAATAAGACTAACATACTGGGGAAGTGTGACAAGGAGGCAAATCTAGTGTAAGGAATATTATCTTTTTACATTGGAGTTTATGAACCAAGAAGCAGAGATACAAGGATATTCACTGGAGGGATGGAGGTCATGACTGTCAGAACTCAAATCCAGACCATTGAGTGTTAGGACTTCTAAGGTGTAGGCTTGGGTGGGACTGGAGTCGGGTGGATGGGGCAGTGAAGGGGCTTCCTTTTTTCTTGTACTCTTCTGTAAGATTTGATTTTTTATCATATACATCAGTTACTTAAGTAATAAAAGCATTTTTGGACTTCAATTTCTGGTGATGGCTGACTAATGTTGATTTAAAAAAATAAAAAAGTAGAAACTCCCAGGTCACTTTTTGGAGGAAAGTCTGTAACCAAGTGGGTTAATGGAACATTGGAACAAGAAAGCTACAAGAGTTGTGATCTGTAAAAGAGGGCTGTGTTGGTGTTCTTGGAGCAGGTGAGGAAAAGAAATAGAAAAGGCAATTTTCCTGGGAGTTTTGTGCAGATTTGCTTTCCTGAAGATTAGCTCCTTAAGCACGCATAGTTGGATGGGCCAAGATTCTCAGGATCTGAGCTTGACAGAAGCACAACAATCTTTGGACAAAGGCTCATCCCAAGCCTTTAATGCTTTTTCAAGGTTAATATGCAGCAAACAAAGACTCTTGCAAGTTATGCAAACAACCTGAATGTGAATGAGAATCAACAGAAATCAGAGATTACATAGACTGGTTACTATAATTGTCATTTTTTAAAGTTTACTGAGATACAATTTACATAAAGTAAAATTCACCCTTTTTAGTGTGCCGTTGTATGAATTTTGATAAATGTGTGTGCTCACATACCCGTCAACACAAGATAGAAATCAGTTCATTACCCACAGAAAGTTCCCTATGCTCCCCTACCTCCCCCAGCTCAAGCCTCCAGCAGCTACTGGTCTGTTTTCTTCCCTATAGTTTTGTGTTTTAAAGAATGGCCTGTGGGCGCCTGGGTGGCTCAGTTGGTTAAGCGACTGCCTTCGGCTCAGGTCATGTCCTGGAGTCCCGGGATCAAGTCCCGCGTTGGGCTCCCTGCTCAGCAGGGGGTCTGCTTCTCCCTCTGACCCTCCCCCGTCTCATGCTCTCTCTCTCTATCTCATTCTCTCTCTCAAATAAATAAATAAAACCTTTAAAAAATAATAATAAATAAAAAAAAATAAAGAATGGCCTGTAAATGAGATCGCATATGATATGTAGATTTTGAGCCTGCTTCTTTCACTTAGCTAAATCACTTGAGATTCATCCATGTTGTTTTATGTATCAGTAGTTTGGTCCTTTTAATTGCTGAGTCGTAATCCATTGTGAATGTACCATGTTTTGTTCATCATTTACTAGTTGAAGGAGATTTGGGTTGTTTCCAATTTTTACTGATGACAAATAAAGCTGCTGTTAACATTCACCTAAAGGTTCTTGTGTGTGAACAAATTTCATTTCTCTTGGGTGCCTTTCTAGGAGTGGGATTGCTGGGTTGTATGACAATTACATGATAAACTTGACAAACAATTCTTTGAAGCGTTAGTACCATTTTGCATTCCCACCACAATGTACAGGAATTCCAGGGGGTTCACGGCCTCACTGGAGCTCAGTATTGGTTGGGGGGTTGGGGGGTGGTGGTTACGGTTTTACTTTGCTTTTTTTGTTGTTTATTTTTGTTATACTGGGTGTGTGGTTTATCTCATTATTTTTTATTTCCATTTCCCTAATAACAAATGATGTTGAATTATTTTTTCACATTCTTATTTGTTGTCTATGTATCTTCTTTAAAAGCAAAGGGTTAAACTCATACACATTTTTTTTAAAACTGGGTTTTGTTTTGTTTTTTTAGTTACTGAGTCTTGAGAATTCTTTTTATATTCTGAATACAAATCATTTATCAAAAACTTGATTTGCAAATATTTTCTTCTGGTCTGTGGCTTATCTTTTTATTTTGTAAACATTTCAAAGAGCAGAAATTTTATATTTTGATGGCAGTCCATTTTTTTTTTTTTCTTTTACAGATCATGCTTTTGGTGTTGAATCTAAGAAATCCTTGGCTAACTCAAAGTAACAAAGATTTTCTTCTATCTCTTCTAGAACAGATGTGAGCAAACTTTTCCTGTAAAGAGCTAGATAGTAATTATTTTAGGCTTTGGAGGCCATAGAGTCTGTGTTGTAGCATGAAAGCAGCCGTGAACAATGCAAAAATGAATGGGTGTTCCAGTAAAACTTCAGTTACAACAACAGGTGACAGGTCAGATTTGGCCCATGAGCCTTAGTTTGCTGACCAATGTTGTAGAAAATATAGGTGTTATATTTAGTCTATGCTCCATCTCCAGTTAATTTTTAATGTGCCAAGTATGGGTTGAGGTCCTTTTTTTCTTTTTTTCCCTCTGTATGTCCAATTATTCTAGCACTGCTCGGTTATAAAGACTATTATTTCTCCAATTATTTTTATACTTTGTCAAAAATCCATTATCCATACATGGGTGGGTTTATTTCTGGATTGTCTATTCTCTCTGTTTCTGCCCTTTACTAACACTGTGCTGATTACTGCTAATAGTAAGTCCTGAGGTTGGGTAGTGCAAGGCCTCCAAACTTCTCCTCCCTCCCCCCCAAAAAAATTTTTTTAGTTTTTCTAGTTTCTTTGCTATTTTATATAAATTTTAGAATCAGCTTGTCAATTACACAAAAACTCTTACTGCTATTTTCATTGGGATTGCATTGAATATATAGATTAATTGTTATAGTCTTTTATAGTATTGACCCTTCTAGCAACTGAACACAGTATCTGTTTAGTTCAGTTTATTAAGATGTCTTCAGTGATTTATAGTTTTCAGCATACAGATCTTGCATATAATCTGATAGATTTATACCTAAGTATTTCGTGTTTTTTAGTGTTACTAAAAATGATACGGTTCTTAGAGTTTTAATTTCCAGTTGTTTACTGCTATTATGTAAAAACAGTTTATTTTTGTACATTGGCTTTGTATCCTGTCATCTTAAACTCACCGTAGTAGCTTTTTTGTAGATTCTTTGTAGTTTTCTGTATACATAATCATACTGTCCAAAAATAGAAAATATTTATTTCTTCCTTTCTAACCTGTGTGTCTTTTATTTACTTCCTGGGGTTTTTTGTTTGTTTGTTTTTATTGTTTGCTCTTCTCTCCCTTCCTCTTCCCTTCTTTGCTTTTCTCTTATTACATTGGCCAGGGTCTCCAGTATGATTTGAATGGAAGCCCTAAAAGCTGAGAACTTTGCTTGTTCTTGAACTTAAAGGAAAAGTATTCAGTCTTTCACTATTAAGTTTATGTTAGCTGTAGGGTTTTTGTAGATACCCTTTATAATAATGAGGAAGTAGTCTTCTGTTCCTATTTCCCAAGAGGATTTATCACAAATGTATATTGAATTTTGTCAACTGCTTTTTATCTATTGAAATGATCATATGGGTTTTCTTTTTTAAATCTACTGATATAATGAATTTCATTGCTTTTTGAATGTTAAAACCATACTTTTGTATATTTCTGGATTGATTTGCTAATGTTAAAGAATTGTTTGCATCTATATTCATGAGGGGTATTGGTCTGTAGTTTTCTTGCAGTATCTTTGGGTTTGGTATCAGGGTAGTGAAGGGCTCACTAAAAGAGTTAGGAAGTGGTCCTTTCTCTTTACTTTCTGAAAGACTGTATAAAAGGCTATAAATTTTCCTCTATGCCCTGCTTTAGCTGTATCCAACAAATTGTGATATGTTGGTTGAAAAGAACAGTGGAAACATGATTGGCTTAAGGATTGAGGGTAGACCATACTGGGAGTGTAAATAAAATTTATCATGTTAGATAAATAAAGTTTATCACATTAGGGACAACTGCTTGTCCCCTAAGGCAGGCAGATTCACTGAGTGAAAATAGAGTTCTTCCAAATCAAGCTGGAAAGTCTCTGAGGAGAACACACTGACCATTGCCCCAAGGATAGACCCAGGATTTGTTCCCACTTCTAATGAGCTTGTAATGTGTGTACTATAATAATTTCAGCAAAAGTATTTTGTTGACTTGAGATTAGATTCCTGTTTTTAAAAGGCTGGAGGTTGGGGTTAATAAATATGAGAAAAATTAAAATATCAGAAAGGACCTGAGGTATATAAAAAGTAACAGCTGTTCATTTTTTTCATCAGTGAGTTCAGGTCGGGGAATGAAAATAATCTGGCAGTCCATTAGATTTAGAGCAGTAGCTATGGACAGAGAAAAGCACAGGCGTTTTGCCTTTTCTTATGTCACAGGGAAGATGGGATAATGAGAATACAACAGTGAGAGAATGTAAAAGCATTCTGTGAAACCATTAGGCGATTGCTAGAGGGCACCAAAGTACAGTAGTAAGTGTGATTTGCAGTAAAGCAAAAAAAACCCCAAAAAACTGAATATCAGAAAATTCATCTTGTTCTGTGGTGCTGGATGGAAGTTGTCTGCTCCAAGATTATCGCTTGGATCTGAGGGTCTTGAGTTTGCAGACTTCATCTGAAGATTATCTGCTCCTTGAGGATTTTTAAGATTCAAGAACTCAGGATCTCCTGGAAAGGCCTATTTCATCAAGATTCAAAGGTACTTTTTCTCTGATACTATATCGCTATTTTTTTTTTTTAAGATTTTATTTTTTTGACAGAGTGAGGGAGCACAAACAGGGGGAGTGGCAGGCAGAGGGAGAAGGATAAGCAGGATCCCTCTGAGCATGGAGCCCTAGGTGGGACTGATCCCAGGACACTGGGATCATGACCTGAGCTGAAGAAAGACAACTAACTGAGCCACCTAAGTGCCGCCCCTACATCACTTTTTAAAATTTCTCTCAGGACTTTTCAGTATTTGTTCTTTTAGCCTGTGTTTAGAAAGCTAAAAGGAGCTCTCAAAATAGTTTCAAGTGAGTTAAAATTTGAAGTACTAAACAATTCAGTTCATTCTATTATTAATCCTTTTATAAGATGAAGAAGCAAATTACAGGTTGTCGCAATTCCAGGATATCCAAAGAACATTTATTTTTTTTAAAGATTTTATTTATTTATTTTAGAGAGGTGGGGGAGCAGAGGGAGAAGGACAAGCAGACACCGTGCTGAGTGTGGAGCCCGACCTGGGGCTCAAACCCATGACCCCCAGATCATGACCTGAGCTAAAATCGAGTTGGCCACTCTCCTTACTGAGCTACCCTGGTGCTCCAAAGCATTTAGTTCTAAAAGACACATTGGTAGTTTTACTAGTCTCCAGTTGGAGAAGGCAAAATAAAGAGGAGTTGACCTAGAGACAAAATATAAACATAATTAAGCATCTAAGTGCAGGAAATCTTTTTTTCTCCCAAGATTTTTACTTAAATTCCAGCTAGTTAGGGGCATCTGGGTGGCTCAGTCAGTTAAGTGGCCGGCTCTTGATTTTGGCTCAGGTTATGACCTCAGTGTTCTGGGATCTAGCCCCGCATCAGGCTCTGTGCTCTGTGAGGAGTCATCTTGAGGATTCTTTCCCTCTCCCTCTGCACCCCCACCCCCACCCCGCTCACCTCACTCACCTCACATGCTTGTTCCCTCTAAAATAAATCTTTAAAAAATAAATGGCAGCTAGTTAACATACAGTGGTGTAATACTGGTTTCAGGTGTAGAATTTAGTGATTCATCACTTAACATACAACACCCAATGCTCAACACAACAAGTGCCCTCCTTAATACCCATCACCCATCTAGACCATCCCCCACCCACTACCCCTCTGGCAGCCATCAGTTTGTTCTCTGTAGTTAAGAGTCTATTTCTTGGCTTGTCTCTTCCCCCTCCCCCACCGTGTTCTTTTGTTTCTTAAATTCCACAAATGCATGAAATCATATGGTATTTGTCTCTCTGACTGACCTTGCACTTAGCATAATACTCTAGTTCCATCCACATCATTGCAAATGGCAAGATTTCATTCTTTTTGATAGCTGAATAATATTCCATTGTATATATACCACATCTTCTTTATCCATCAGGTGATGGACACGGGCTGTTTCCATAGTTTGGCTATTGTTGATAATGCTGCTATAAACATCGGGGTGCATGTACCCCTTCGAATCTGTATTTTTTTATCCTTTGCGTAAATACCTAGTAGTGCAATTGCTGGATTGTAGAGTAGTTATATTCTTAACTTTATTTTTTTTTAAAGGATTTATTGATTTGGAAGAGAGAAAGCGCAAGCTGGGGGAGGGGCAGAGGGAAAAAGAATCTCAAGCAGATCCTGTGCTGAGTGCAGAGCCCAATGCAGGGCTCATTCTCAGGACCCGAGACCACGACCTGAGCTGAAACCAAGAGTCAGACACTCATCCGACTGAGCCACCCAGGCACCCCTATTTTTAACTTTTTGAGGAACTTCCATACTCTTTGCCAGAGTGGCTGCACCAGTTTAAATGCAGGACAATTTCACAAGTTGAAAATGTAAAAGCAGCAGCAATAAGTGATGATGATTATAAGAAATTTCATTTTTTTCAAAAGTAAGAAACTGACAGCTTTGGGCTCAGGGTCTTGGGATCAAGCCCTGCATCGGGCTTGCCACTCAGTGGGGAGTCTGCTTCTCCTCCTCCCTGTGCCCCCCGCTCCCGCTTGTGTGCACTCTCTCTCAAATAAATAAAATCTTTAAAAAAATAAACTTTGTGTTAAAATAATTTATAACTATCCACAAGTATAGAGATTTCACAGTGTGTTTAAAAAGAAACTAGAGGTGCCTGGGTGGTGCAGTGGGTTAAGCCTCCAACTCCTGGGCTCAGGTCATGATCTCAGGGTCCTGGGATCCAACCCCACAACCAGCTCAGCTAGGGGTCTGCTTGAGATTCTTTCTTCCCTCTCCCTCTGCTCCTCCCACTTGTGCTCTCTTTCTCTCTCTCTCTCAAATAAGTAAATCTTAACAAAATTAAATAAAATAAACTCTACTATGTGTGTACAGAATGAATTGGGTCATTTTACAGAAAGAAACCCTAATTTTAATATGACTCTTGTTATATCAAGTGATGATTTGCAGTGAAGGGTTTGTATGCCTTCCCTTAATGCACCTTTCTCAAGCCTTCCCAAATATTTGTTTAGACGCATGTAAACACTAGGATTACAGTTTTAATTCAGCTTTAAAATACAGTTGCCTTGATGAGCATATTAAATAAACATGTATATTGAATTTACCATCTTAATAAAATTAACAGTTCCCTTAACAAATAGACCACAACTATTACCTCATATGTGTGAGATATATTGTTTTATGACTGTACTATAGCATAGTCTCAAACATTTTATTACTTAATACCTTAACCAAAATAACACATTTTGTTTCTTCCAAACACAGAACTAAAAAAAAAAAAAGGAAAGAAAACATAAACCTATTTTTTTTTACTCCATTGCTGTACATTTTGCATCTTTTAAAGATTTTCTGATATACAATTAACCTCTGTATTCATAAACCAAAAATTCATATCATGTCAAAAGTTTTAACTTTCCTACTTTTTGGATCTGATAACCTAGTAACCAAGATCATTTATTCAAACAGTTAGCTTTTCCTCCTGTATATTAACAAGAAAAATTTAAAGAGCCATTATGTATAAAGCTTGAGACTTTTAAAAAAATTGAATTTTATCTGGACTGTATGAATATGTGAATAACAACAGAATACTTTTTGATCCATTTTTGATTTTTTATTCCTAAAGTCTTTCCAAGAGAAGGGGAAGGAGAAGGGAGGGGGAGAGGAAATGAGAAGGGGCCAGCTATAGGTAGATCAGATGGGGGCAAAGTTAACCTACCACTTGATAATTTTATAATTCTGAAAAATATACTTTTATAATTATAGAAACAGTTGTAGGATTTATAGTGTAACTGGTGTCATTTTGAAAGGTTTCTGTCCTTCCTTCAGAAATAATCCACCTGGTGGGGGTGGGAGGGCTGGCTGACTCAGTCAGTAGAGTGTGTGACTCTTGATCTCAGGGTTGTGAATTTGAGCCCCATATTGCGTGTAGAGATTACTTAAAAATAAAATCTTAGGGCGCCTGGGTGGCTCAGTTGGTTAAGCGACTGCCTTCAGCTCGGGTCATGATCCCGGAGTCCCGGGATCGAGTCCCGCATCGGGCTCCCGGCTCAGCGGGGAGCCTGCTTCTCCCTCTGACCCTATCCCCTCTCATGCTGTTTCTCTCTCTCTCTCTCTAATAAATAAATAAATAAAATTAAAAAATAAAATAAAATCTTAAAGAATTCACCTTGTTAGGCTAAGGGAACCATTGGGATTTGGATACTACAGGTTCCCTTGGATCTCCTTTATAATCACTCAGAAGATCTAGTTCTTCCTCTTTGGGGCTAGAATGGCACAGTTTTCCAGAGACCTTTTTGTTTACAGTATCAAGTTTCTGCATCTCCTGGACCCACCAAAAGAAGTCCTGCTTGATAGTGCTCAAGAAAGTTTGGAGTGTATGGGCCAAGATGGGATTTGGGAAGTCCTTAACAATGACACAAAGATCTGAATGTAACTAGGATCAGAAGTTGACACATTAGGAAACATGAGGGACCTCTTCATATGGAGGTTGCAATTTTAAGGGACTTTGAGTATGGATAGTTCTGAAGATGGAAAAGGAGGGAAGAGAAAGGAAAGATAAACAGGAAGGTGTGGAACAGGATTTAGGTGGATCCATATGTGAGGCGGATTTAAAGTTTTTCATATCTCATTGGTCTAGGTAAACAATTTTAGGGAAATTTTAGAATCTACATTGTATTTAGAAGCCTTGCCATCAGTTTCTTAGCTGTATTTTTAAAATAATTTTTTTTAAGATTTTATTTATTTGAGATAGCATGAGCCACGAGGCGGGGGAGGTGTGGAAGGAGAGGGAGAAGCAGATTCCTTGCTGAGCAGGGAGCCCAATGCTGGGCTGGATCCCAGGACCCTGGGATCATGACTTGAGCCAAAGACAGATGCCTAACTGACTGAGCCACATAGGTGCCTCTAAAATAATTTTATACTCATAAGGAATTACAAAAAATAGTAACAAGAATTACTGTGTACCTTCACCCAGCATTCCCCAGGTACCTCAGTGGTGATGTCTTGTATAAGCATAATTCATTATCAAAACCAAGAAATTGACATTGGTACAATATTTATAACGACAGACCTTATTTGAATTTTTGTGTAGTTTTATGGAATTTTATCACATATATAGATTTTTAAAAATATTTTTATTTTTAAGTAATCTCTACACCCAATATGGAGCTCAAGCTCACAACCCTGACATCAAGAGTCTGCATGCTTCACCAACAGAGCCAGCCAGGCACCCCCTGCTCATATATATAGATTCTTACAATTACTACAGCGATCAGGATACAGAATTGTTCTATCACCACAAAGAAACTCTCTGATGCTAACCTTTTTATAATCATACCTTCTCCATACTTGTAACCACTGGCAACCATTGATCTGTTCTTCATCTGTATAATTTTGCCATTTCAAGAATGTTATGTAAGTGGAATTATACAGTATATAAACTTTTGAAATTGGCTTTTTTTTACTGAGCATAATGGCCTTGAAATCCCTTCATGTATCAATAGTTATTTGCATGTATCAATAGTTATTTGCATGTTGCTTGTTATTGCTGAGTAGTATTCCATTGTATGCATGTACTACAGTTTATCCATTCACTTTTTTATAGGACATTTTGATTGTTTCCAGTTTTCAGCTATTACAAATAAGGCTGCTATAAACATTCATGTACAGATTTTTATGTGGATGTGTGTTTTCATTTCTCTAGGATAAATACTCAGGAGTATGATTGCCGAGTCTTGTGGTAAGTCTATGTTTAACTTAATAGGGAGCTGTCAAACTCTTTTCTAGAGTAGCTGTACCATTTGATATTCCTACCATCTATGTATGGGAGATCTAGGTGCTCTATATCCTCACCAGCCATTAGCATTGTAGAATTTATTTTATGCAATTCTAGTAGATGTATAGTGGCTTTAATTTGCATTTTTCTAGTGGGTAATGATGTTGAATATCTTTACATGTGCTTATATTACCATTAAATACCATTTACCATTTGAATATCCTCTTTGGTGAAATGTCTAAGTCTTTTGCACATTTTCTAATTGAATTTTTTATTTTCTTACTGTGCATTTAGAGGGTTCTTTATATATATTCTGAATATAGATCTCATGTCAGAATTGTGAATTGCAAATATTGCTCCAAGTCTATCTCTTAACAGGGTCTTGCTCAGAGCAAAAGGATTTAGTTTTGATTAAGTCCAGTTTATTGGTATTTTCCTCTTATGGATCATGATTTTGATGTCATGTCTAAGAATTCTGCTTAACTCATAAGATTTTCTCCTATGTTGTCTTTTAGATTCATGGTTTCACTTTTACATGTAGATTTATGATCCATTTTGGGTTAAGTTTTGTATTAGGTGTGAGGGTCTAAGTCAAGGTTCCTGTTTATGCCTAAGAATGTACAGTTATTCTAACACCATTTGTTGGAAAAAGCAAAAACAAAAACAAAAAACAGAACAAAAAAAACCCATCCTTTCTCCTTCGACTTGCTTTTGCCTTTTTGTCCACATCAGTTGGCTACATTGGGTAGGTTATTTCTGGTACTCTTTTCTATTGATCTGTGTAACCCACATTACCACACTACCTTGATTACTGTAGCTATATAATAACTGTTCGAAAATTGGGTAGTGTGATTCTACCAACTTTTCTTTTTTTCCCCTTTTTATTTTCTGTTTTTTTTTTTTTTTTTTTTTTATAGAGAAATAGTTTCTCTAGAACTACAAAAAAACCCCTGAGATTTCATAAAGTTGCAGTAAGCCTATAATTCAATTTGGGGACAATTGGTATCTTTAGTTTGTTGAATTTCAAAACATAAACATACTAAGTTTCTCTATTTATTAAGGTCTTTTAAAAATGTTTTTATCAGATGGGCGCCTGGGTGGCTCAGTTGGTTAAGCGACTGCCTTCGGCTCAGGTCATGATCCTGGAGTCCCGGGATCGAGTCCCACATCGGGCTCCCTGCTCAGCAAGGGGTCTGCTTCTCCCTCTGCCCTCTTCCCTCTCGTGCTCTCTGTCTCTCATTCTCTCTCTCTCAAATAAATAAATAAAATCTTAAAAAAAAAATGTTTTTATCAGAGTTTTGCAGTTTTCTCCATATAGATCCTGAACATATGTTGTTAGATTTAGACTGAAGTTCCCTGTCTCGTTAATTTTAGCCATTCTAACTGGTATAAGGTGGTATCTCATTGTGGTTTTGATTTGTATTACCCTGATGACAAGTGATGTGGAGCATTTTTCATGTGTCTGTTGGCCATTTGTGTGTCTTCTTTGGAGAAGTGTCTGTTCATGTCTTCTGCCCCATTTCTTGACTGGATTATTTGTTTTTTGGGTGTTGAGTTTGGTAAGTTCTTTATAGATCTTGAATACCAGAGAGGGAGACAAACCATGAGAAACTCTTGACTCTGGAAAACAAACTGAGGCTTGTGGAAAGGGAGGTGGGTGGGGGCATTGGGTAAGTGGGTGATGGGCATTAAGGAGGGCATGTGATGTGATGAGCACTGCGTGTTATATGCAACTAATGAGTCATTGAACGCTACACCAAAAGCTAATGATGTACTATATGTTGGCTAATTGAATTTAAATTAAAAGAAAAAAGGATTTAGACTGAAGTATTTCTCTTTTAGGGGGAGCAATTATAAGTGGTTTGTGGTTCTTAATTTCAGTTTTGATATGTTTGTTGCTGGTAAACAGAAATACGGTTGATTTTTGTATGTGAATTTTCTATCTTGTGACCCTGAAAAACTCAGTTATAAGTCTTTCCTTCTATTCTGTTTCCTGGAAGAAATTGAGTAAAATTGCTGTTATTTATTCTTGTAATATTTGGTACAATTCAGGAGTGAAACCATTTGGCCTAGAGATAACTTTATCAAAAGGTTTTAAACTGTTGATTCAATTTCTTTAGTAGTTGTAAGACTATTCAAGTTATCTTTCATTTGGGGTAAGTTTTGATAGTTTGTAGCTTTTGAGGACTTGGTCAGTTTCATCTAAGTTGTTGAATTTATGTGTATAGGGTTGTTTGTAATATTCCCTTATTATCCTTTTACTGTCTACTGAGTCTGTAATGTCTGCTGATATCTCCTTTTTTATTCCTGATGTTGGTAATTTGTCTTTTCTCTTCCTCATAGGCGCTAAAATGCTTTTTTAACCATTGTGTCCATCTCTTTGAATTCATGTATGTAAACTGTTTACATTTAATGTAATTATTGGTATGTTAGGATTTAAGTAACCTATTTTATTTTACTGTTTCTTCCTTCTGTTCCTCTTTGATCTTTGCTGTCTTCTGTGAGTCACCTGAACATTTTTTAGTATTCCATTTAGATTTATTTATAGTGTTTATAAGTCTGTTTCTTTGTATAATTTTGTTAGTGGTTACTCTACATTTGCATATGTAACTTATCACAGTCTACCGTTATCAACATGATACCACTTCAGATAGAATGTAGAATCATACCATTGGATAGTTGGGATCTTATTTCCTTTTTGTGCTAAGGTGCCTATCAAGTGAACAATTTGCTCATGTCAGATTTCCCCAAAGTGACCACTGCAATACTGGATTGTCCTTGATGCAGTTGTGCAACTTGGAAAGTTGTATGCATGATTTATCAATATAACAAGATACCATGAAGGAAAAGATGTTTGGTCTGAAGTTGAATGCAGACTTTGACTACAAAGACCTCATGAGCATTACTGCACAGATAATGTGCTTGTGTAACTACGTGTCTCCAGCATCTGGCCAAGGACCAGCTGGTGCCAACTGAGGACTCCTGTAAAAACAAAACAAAACAAAAAGAGCTCTAAGAAGATAAAACTAAAAAGAGTAATTCTTAAAATATCTTGGAAGGTGATTGTTGTGGGTTGAATTGTTTTTTCAAAGTGTTATGTTGAAATCTAAACCCCAGGTACCTGTGCATGTGGTATAGTTTGGAAGTAGGATCAAGTTAAGATGAGGTCCTGCTGGATCACAGTGGACCCTAAGTCCCATGACTTGTGTCTTTATTAGGAGAGGGAGGTTTGGAGATGCAAAGACACACAAGGAGGGAAGTAGGCCATGTAATGGCAGCAGAGATCAGAGCATTGCTGGTATATGCCAAGGAGAGCCAAGGATTACAGCGACCACCAGAAGCTAGCAAAGATTTTTCTCTGCAGCCTTAAAGTGGGCATGGCCCTGCTGCCACCTTAATTTTAGACTTCTCATCTTCAGAATTGTAAGAGAATCAGTATCTATTGTTTTAAGCCACCTAGTTTGTTGAATTTGTTGTGGCAACCCTAGCAAACTAATAATGACCCAAGGCAAAATCTGTTCCAAAGATGCAGGGCTGAGAGTCATCAGCCATCGGGACCAGCCTCATTGAGTTTACGTGGTCTGTGTCCCTCCCTATAGGCTTTTCTCTTACAGACGAGTGATAGTTAAGACTGTGGACAACCAGACAGATAATAGGAATGCTGAGTTAAATGCTTAGAAGCAAAATTTCACCAAAGAACAGTACAAACTGATCAGAATTCAAAAGTCCCAGGAATGAAATACAGACCTAACACTGAAGGGCTCAATGGATTATTTGGAGCTCATACTCAGCTGCTGTTGTCTCAGAAAAGGTGGCCTTGAGAATATGGAGATTCAAGGAATTTGAGGTGTATACACACATTTTCAGGTCAACGGGTCAGAGTTTGGGTGGGGAAGGGTTGAAGCCAGATCTCCAGAGCCTCCACTTTTGTCAAAGCTCACCAACCAGAGACCACCCAGCACACAACCGAGGTGAAGCAAAGGGAGGTTTCTTGAGCTAGTCGAGGAACCCAGGGGCGTCCTTGTAAGAGAATTGGACAAGCTTGTAGGTTTGAACTTGTCCTGGGTGATTCAGGAAAGGTTAACGGAAGTGGAGACCAGTAGTGATTTGGGTCCTGTTGGGGGCTATTTGATTGTATACTTTGGTAATTTTATGTAAGAAGGCTGTACACTTAAAGCTGAGCTAGAGTCATCATTGCCAAAAAACAAAATTTTAGAAGAGTGGGGGTGTATAATTATATCTGCAGTTGCAGTATTTTTGTCGGTTTCTTGTTTCAGACATGCTCACAGAGTGGCTGTGCTCTGTCTCGGTCCACTGTTGTCACAGAGTTGCCTTGTCATTGTTGACATATTGTGATCATTGTTTATATTCCAGTGGGAATGTTACAGCCTTTCTATTAAGTTGTCAAGGCCATTTTGCCCTTTCTAAGGGCCTGGCCTGGAGATAGCATATATCACTTTTGCCTACATTCCGTTGGTTAAAATGCAATCATGTGCCCACACTTAAATGCACAAGAGGCTGGAAAGTAGATTTTAACTGTGTGCTCAGAAGAAATGTGAACTGAGTTTTATAATTACATAACAACACTCTTTGTTTTGGGTTTTTCGTGGTTGTTTCTTTTAAATTATTTTCTTCCTTTGTCCCCATTCCCACTCCCATAGACCTACACCCTAGTTACATTTAATGTATGTCCTTCTGATTTACCTTCTATATATTGATGAGATTTTATGAATCTGAAAAATATATGTGATTGCTTTGAGTATATTTTTAAAATGTATATAAATGTTTCTTGTCTATCATTTGGATTATTCATTTTTTTCCACTATATTTTTTGAGATCTATTTATATGGCTACCTGTAAGTCTAATTCATCCCTCATGACTGCTTCAAAATACTCCACTTATTCATACTCATTCAACAATTTATTCTGCCATATACAAAAGGCAAAAGTTTTACTTATTTAATAATGTCATATTTATTTTTTCAATTATTTTTGCTGCATCGTAAATCACCTCTAACTTAGTGGCTTAAAATAACAACAATCATTTATTTTATTCCCAAATTTGCAATTTGGGCTGGGATTGCAGGGACAGCTCATCTCTGCTTCGTGCATTATCAGCTAGAGATGGCAGTGACTCAGTGGGTTGGGGCCGGAATCAGCTGAAGGCTCAATCTCTCACATTTAGTGGCCAATGTTAGGTGTTGGTTGGGGCCTCAATGGCGGTTGTTTGCTGGCATACCTACACATGACATGTCCATGTAGCTGCATGACTTCCTCATAGAGCAGTGGCTCAATTCCAAGAACAGTTGCCCCAAGAGGGCAAGGCAGAAGTGCATGACTTCCTTGTGAGTTTGTCTCAAAGTCACATAGAGTCACTTCCGTTGTACCCCATTGGTCGAGGGGGACACAAGTTCTTCCCAAGTTCACAGGGAGAAGACACAGACTCTACCACCCAATGGAAGGAATGTTAGTGTTACATGGTGTGTAAAAACAAACAAACAAAAACATGTAGGATGGAATATGTTGTGATATCTATCTTTGGAAAGGACAGTCCTTTCACCTTTGTGAAAATAAAAATCTGACTTGGATACAAAATGATTTGAATATCAAGACTGATTAGCAAAGATTTTAGTTGTAAAGGTTATATTCCAATATGCTCTTTCTTTCTGGACAGAGTACTAGATTGTAGTCAACAAATGCTTCCTACATCCTTAGAATTTTTTCTAAGATTATCAGCATCTTTCCCCTTAGCCTTTATTTTTTATGTGGTCAGTATAATAGATGAGATCAACCAATTCATAGGATATGATTATGAAGAATGTAATACAGAGAAATTGATTTTTTTTTTTCTTCAGAAAATACATCCTATAGTGAAATGATGGCAATCATCTTTTGGGACTGACCTGAAATGAAGAGAATACTCATTCCTAATCACTTGGCTATTTGGGGGGGAAAAAAATCTTATAAGAAAGAGTAGTAGCTGTTCTCAACCTCTTTTATTTTCTGCTGCTGACCAGAGGATCTCTTATGTACTGGATATTCTGATTAGATACCCTTAATACATACGTGACTATCCTGAGTTTATTGTCCCCATCACTAGAAAGTAGATCTGTAATTTTTATAGTTCTTGTGCTTTTTTCTCTGATCTATTCTCTCCTGAGACTATTAAATATGAAGGTACTCATGGAAAATGCTGCCAAAATAGCTCAACCTTTCTTAAGGTGACACGGTGTGAGGAAAGTGGGGAATGTGTTCTCAGTAAGGTCAAGAAAAGGTTGTAGTTGAATTCAAGTCCTGATGTCTCTATATCACTTTAGCCATGTCTCTCAAAATCCAGAAAACCCACAGCCAAACAGATGATAGTGCTGATCATGGCAGCATTTCCCTTGTAGTACATAGAGTTTTCATCAAAGCGGAAAATCTCTGCTTAAAAATGTGATGTAAGATGGGCCAGTCAAGTGCATCCCTCTTTCTTCTTGAATCTAAGTCAAGATGAGATCAGTCTTGGGCTTTTGTTTTCTTTTGTTTGTTTAGTGGAAATTTTCAAATGTATACAGAAGTAGAGAGGACAGTGTAGTGAACTCCCATGTCCCCATCCCCTAACTTCAGCAATTACCAACTCATGGCCAATAGACACCCTTTAAAAATACAACTACAACAATATTATCATATATTTGAAAATTAGCAGAAAAATTCTGGAGCCTGTTGAAACATGCAAAGGGTGTGTCATTGGAGAGAATGAAGCAAAGATCTATGTAAGTGGCATATAACATGAAAAGGGAAGAGAGTTCCAACCTCTGAAATCTTGGTGATGGTTCCAGTTTGGCAGGTCTTCCTTTGACATGGAGAGCTACACCCTGTCTTTCTATCCTAATAAGTCCCTTCCCTTTTTTGATAACACTGGTTTGAGTTAGACTTTTGTGACTGCACTTGGACATGTCATGACTAATGTTACTGCTCTCTGGATAGCTTAGTGTGACTCCTTTCCATACTCTTTGATTTCTCACACCATTCAACTTAGTAACAGTAATAATGCTAATAGCTACCATTTACTGAATGCCTATCACGTGCCAGACACTCTTACCAAGTACTTTACATTTAATCCTTATAACAACCTAGCAAAAACAATGATTCCCTGTGTTGTAGATGAAGAAATGAAGATTTACATGGATTAGGTTCCCTGTGTTCTCATTGTGCCTAAAAAGCTAATATAAGTCTATAGCATCGAACTGTGAGTTCATCAGACTGTTTGCTCACCTTCCCAGTCACACAACTAGACTCCTTGATTGCAGTTAGGGTTGGCCATGTGATTGGTTCTACCTTTGAAATGTGAATAGAAGGGCCGTGCCTTGTTTCTTGAGTGGGCCAATACAGTCTCCCATCTGCTGCCCTCCGTGCTCTCTCTGCTTCTGCTATCTGGTTTACGGTGCTTACGTGACCATGGCAACTACACATTGAAAATGGCAAAAACTGAAAGCCCGGGTCCGTGAGATACTGTATTCAACAGAGCCCCCTGCCACCAATCTGAAACCTTCTTGAACTGTTTCTATGAATGGAAAACGTCTATTGTATTTAAGCCGTTGTGCATTTGGGGGTCATTTAATACAGCAGCTAGCCTTCCTCGATTTTTATGTATTGTTTCAATTATCCTTCACTGAGTAACCACCCCCGCCCCCAAAATTTAGTAGCTTAAAAGCACAGCCATACTTAACTCGCAGTTCTGAGAGTCAGAAATGTAGGCTCTTGCCTAGACTTGTTCATGTGGCTGCAGCCAGCAGGTGGGTCCGCTGGGGGCATTGTCTTAGTTGCACGTGTCTGGAGGTAAGTGCTGGCTGGCTGCTGGCTGGCCCGCGTGTCTCCAGCAGCTTAGCCTGGGATTATTCACTTGGCAGTGGAAGGCTTTCCAGCAGCAAGAGAGGACAAACTCCAATCTGCAAGCCCTTTTCAGGCTTCTGCTTGCATGTGTTTGCCAGTGTATCATTTCCTGACCCATCACAAGTCACATAGGTAGAGGGAAATGTAGTTTATTGGGGAGCATTTGCCATAAGAATCTACCATACATATCATAGTACAAATGCACAAGTTGGGCAAATCATTCACATATCTGTAACATCTTAGTCACATATTTGATGATCTAGTCCAGCTATGAGGCTGTTTTCGTAACCCGAATGAAGTTCTAATATCACTGTTGGTTATAATAAAAATCATATTGATTTTGTTTCAAAATTACATTTCAGGCCTATTTATAAAAATGAAATATTTACTGATACATTATAAATTTAGTTGAGTAGAATTGGCATTTAAATAAATGAATCTTAAGAGATTTTTTATTTATTTATTTGACACACAGAGCACAAGCAGGGGGAGTAGCAGGTAGAGGGATAGGGAGAAGCAAGCTCCCCACCAAGCAAGGAGCCCGATGCGGGGCTCGATCCCAGGACCCTGGGATCATGACCTGAGCCGAAGGCAGTTGCTTAACCAACTGAGCCACCCAGGCTCCCCTAAATAAATGAGTCTTGATCATTTGTTTAAACCACTGTAGTGATGGTGTTTTAGCTTACAGTCCAGATTAAGGTGGCCCATTGTACCTGAGGTTTAATGGATCCACCTCTCCCCCAGCCGTAAACTGTCTCCTCATCTCTCCCTCCAGCACCTCTTGTCTCTGCTCATCCCTGGATTACTCTTTACTGGGTCCTCAGTAATAGCAGCAGCATGGCGTACGTGGTTGAACATACCAAGTGGAGCCAGACCGCCTATGTTGGAATATCTGCCATCTCACTAACTGTGTGGATCTTTGGGCGAGTTACTTTAAACTCTCTGTAGCTCAAGTTTCCTTGGCTTCATAGGGTGACTGTGAGGAGTGAAAAAAAAAAAGTATATATAAATAATTAGAAGAGGGTCTGACATATTGTGAACCTTCTATGGGAGTCTACCACAATTCCAGTAATCTCTTAGTATCCTTGACCTCTTTCCTTCAATGATGTTCAGTGATGGTAGGCCCTGGAGTCCTCCTTCTGAGGAAGGACAGTTGGGGGAAGACTGTAAGTGCTGCTTACTTAATACCTTTCCTTTTTGTCTTTTCAGAAACAAAATGGGCAAAAATTGTCCTGAAAAACGTTTCCACATTTAGAAGAAATATATTCTACTCTACTCTGTTTTTGGTTCCCCTTCCCCCTGAAGAGATGATTGTTTCATAGAGTGTAGTATTAACCCTGGATGTTGACAGTCCCCAGCATCCTCCTTCTAGCGTCACACAGCCGTCTGCTCTGCACCTCACCCCGGCCAAGCCGTGCTTCCTGTGAGAGGCTCAGTGTCTCATCTGTGCTGCGGGCCCTGGTCCTACTCACCTCAGGAGTCTCGAGTTCTCAGTCACCACTTCTCACTCTCTCCTACGCCTGTCTCCCTCCCAGTTAACGTTTATTCAACTGGTCTTACTTCAGATGAAGTAACCCTCCCCAGATTCCATATCCCCTTTGAGCACTGTCTAGTCTTTTCTCTTTCATATATTTCTTGAAAGACGTCCTTAATCCAATTACTTCTCGACCCATTCCAGTCTGGCTTCCCTGCTGTCAGTTTACCAAAACGGCTGTTATCAAGGTGATCTTTAACCTCCATGTCACTACATCTATGGGCATTTTTCAGGATTAATCTCACTTTGACCTTACAAAAGCTTTCAGTGTTGACTAATTTCCTTATTGAAACCATTTTATTTGCCATCAGCTCTCTGTTGTTCTGTGGATGGTAAAGTCTTGTGTCTCTGACCCAGGAGTCTCATGTGTCATGCTAACATCCATGAAACAGTAACAGTCTAACTTATTAACTTGTAAATAGGGTAAAATCAAATCCCAGACATGACACTAACCATTGTATTCTTACCAGCCCACAAAACGCCTGGGATAAAGTAGGTATTCAGTATCTATCTGGGGTGGGGTGGGGGGGCGGTGAGGGAGGGAAGGAAGGAGGGAGGGATGGAGGGAGGGAGGGATGGATGGATGGATGCATGGATGGATGCATGGGCTTTCTCAGCTCTGCTTAAGACATTGCAGAGATCAAACCCTTTCAAAAGAGCCAAATGTGTTCTGGAATTAATCTGGGGTTGTGAGGGAGATGACTGAGCAGGAGGATGCTGATGTAGAAGGTAGGCACCCTGGGGTGGGCAGAGGCTTGGGTTCTGTGGATCTCTTGGATGGGTTGTGAGAATTAGGAAGTGAGAAAGGGAAGTGGGACAACAGCAAAGGCAAATTTGGTCAGCCTCAGGTTCTGTCCGAAGGCTTGGTGGCAGTCACCGAAATTCAGCTCTGAAGCTGCTGGTGCCAGAATGCTTCAGGTAGGAACGGTCCCTGTTAGGACAGCCTGTTCCCCTTTTACACTTAGCATTTTTTTAAACAACACAAGCAATGTTTTTGCACAATGATTAAAATTGTTTCAGGACAGATAAAAGAGTGAAGGAAGGATTAAGAATGTTGTAACTACTAAAATTTACTGGATTGGAAGCTGAATAATGTGTATGAAGGCAAATGGTCTTTAGGGTGACACTGGGGTTCTTGGAGATGGCAAGGGTAACAAGAATTATCTAGGATTTGACTGGATCAAGCATTCTCAACCGGGAGGATATCACCCCTAAGAGGGTGAAAATTGGTTCATGGGGGACCAAAAAGAACTTGGGTATTCAGTGGTTTGTGCCCAGGGGGGCATAAAGAGAAATACAGTCTAACTGTGGTGTTAGAATTCCATGGTGGGAAGAGGGATTAGGAAAAAAATGTCTAAAAATTCTCCTCGAAGGGAAAACGTTAAAAAAAAAAAAAAGTTGAGAAACACTGGACTAGATGATTCACATGGAAGAATGTTCATCACTGATGGGTCCTCCTGGGAAAATGAATTAGAAATAAGTGCATTGGGGGCAGAGCAAGATGGCGGAGGAGTAGGAGACCTGGATTTCGTCTCCTCTCGGGAATTCAGCTGGATAGGGATCAAACCATTCTGAACACCTACAAACCCAACAGGAGATCGAAGAAAGGAATAGCAACAACTCTCTGAACAGAAAAGTGACCACTTTCTGGAAGGTAGGACGTGCGGAGAAGTGAATCCGAGGCGATATTCGGGAGGATAGACAGTGGGGGAGGGGCCTCCGTCGGCCACTTCTGGCAAGTGATAGAACCACGGAGCACAAAATCGGAACTTTTAAAAGTCTGCTCCGCTGCGGGACGTCACTCTGCTGGCTAAGCGGGGGGTGGAACCCTCCGGGACAGTGTGGTCTCGGGACCCTCGGGGTCACAGAAAGACCGGGGGTGCCTGAGTGCGGCAGAGCTCCCAGGGATCGGAGCAGGGAAGCCGGCTGCAGAGGCGGAGCCCAGGCGCGGGCTCTCAGCTCGGGGTGGCCATAAACCGGGATCCGCGGCCCAGTCGGGCCCCTGCTCCTCCAGCAGGGACCCAACAAGCGGCAGATCCGGGGAGACTCACCTTCCTCCCCCCCGGGAGGAGCCGCGCGGGAGTGCACCGTGGGGATCTTCTGGGTTTGGAGACTCCACCCGGGGTCGGGTGCCAGAGAGAGAAACGCGCGGTCACAGGCCGGGTGAGCACGGAGTGCGGCCGGAGACCGGGGAGACGGGAGTGACTGGCGGCTTTTCTCTGGGGGCGCACTGAGGAGCAGGGCCCCGAGTTCTCGGCTCCTCCGGGGCAGAGATTGGGAGGCCGCCATCTTCACTCTCCGCCTCCAAAGCTGTACGGAAAGCTCGCAGGGAACAAAAGCCCCGGAGAGCAAACCGGAGCAGATTACTTAGCCGGGAGGGGGCAAGGGCGGGGCAATTCCGCCTCCGGCAGAGACGTTTGGAAACCACGGCAACAGGCCCCTCCCCCAGAAGATCAGCGAGAACAGCCAGCCAAGACCAAGTTTACCGATCAATGAGAACGGCAGAACTCCAGCGCTAGGGGACTCCTGCACATAGAATTCATGGCTTTTTTACCATGATTCTTTAGTCTTTTAAAGTTAATTTTTTTTAACTGTCTTTTTTGTCTTTTTATTTCTTTTTGAATTTTTCTTTTTCCCTTTTTCAACATCTTATCAATCCCTTTTTTAAAAAAAAACATGTTTATTTTTCATTTTTAGAGTCATATTCTATCCCTTCATAGTAGTTACCCATATTTTTGGCTTATATATATAAGTTGTTCTCTCTTTAAAATTTTGAGATAGTTTCTTCTAACAGATTAAAATATACCCTAAATCTCTAGTATATGGTGTTTTCTATTCCCCTGCCTGATCACATTCTCTCCTTTTTTTTCTTTTTTTAAATCCTCTTCTTTCTTTTTTCAAGCAACTTCTTATCAATTCCTTTTATAAAATTTTTCATAATTTCCATCTTTACAGTCATATTCCATCCCTTCATCATATCAACCCTTATTTTTGTACATATATAAGTTTTTCTTTCTTTAAAATTTTGGGAGGCACTTTCTTCTAAAAGACCAAAATACACCCCAAATCTAGTGTGTGGCACTGATCTATATACCAGCCTGATCATATTTGATCACATTCTGGTTTTTTGTTGTTGTTGTTGTTGTTTTGTTTTGTTTGTTTTTGTTTTTATCTTTTTCTTTTTTTTTCTTTTTCTTTTTTCTCTTTCCCTTTCTTTTCCCACTGCTTCAGGTCTTTTCTGATTTGTTTAGAGTATATTTTCTGGGGACATTGTTACTCTACTAGCATTTTGTTCTCTCATTAATCTATTTTCCTCTGCACAAAATGACAAGACGGAAAAAATCACCTCAACAAAAAGAACAAGAGGTAGTACCGACTGCCAGGGACCTACTCAATACGGACATTAGTACGATGTCAGATCTATAGTTCAGAATCATCACTTTAAAGATACTAGCTGGGCTTGAAAAAAATATGGAAGTTATTAGAGAAACCCTTTCTGGAGAAGTAAAAGAACTAAAATCCAACCAAGTAGAAATCAAAAAGGCTATTAATGAGGTGCAATCAAAAATGGGGGCGCTAACTGCTAGAATAAATGAGGCAGAAGAGAGAATCAGTAATATAGAAGATGAAATGATGGAAAATAAAGAAGCTGAGAAAAAGAGAGATAAACAACTACTGGATCACGAGGGCAGAATTCGAGAGATAAGCGATACCATAAGACGAAACAACATTAGAATAATTGGGATCCCAGAAGAAGAAGAAAGAGAGAGAGGGGCAGAAGGTATAATGGAGCAAATTATAGTAGAGAACTTCCCTGATTTGGGGAAGGAAACAGGCATGAAAATCCAGGAAGCACAGAGAACCCCTCTCAAAATCAATAAAAATAGGTCAACACCCTGACATCTAATAGTAAAACTTACGAGTCTCATAGACAAAGAGAAAATCCTGAAAGCAGCTCAGGAGAAGAGATATGTAACCTACAAGGGTAGAAACATTAGATTGGCAACAGACCTATCCACGGAGACCTGGCAGGCCAGAAAGGACTGGCAGGATATATTCAGAGCACTAAATGAGAAAAATATGCAGCCAAGAATACTCTATCCAGCTAGGCTGTCATTGAAAATTGAAGGAGAGATAAAAAGCTTCCAGGACAAACAAAAACTAAAGGAATTTGCAAACACAAAACCAGCCCTACAGGAAATCTTGAAAGGGGTCCTCTAAGCAAAGAGAGACCCTAAAAGCAACATAGACCAGAAAGGAACACAGACAATATACGGTAACAGTCACCTTACAGGCAATACAATGGCACTAAATTCCTATCTTTCAATAGTTACCCTGAATGTAAATGGGCTCAATGCCCCAATCAAAAGACACAGGCTATCAGACTGGATTAAAAAACAAGACCCATCCATATGCTGTCTGCAAGAGACTCATTTTAGACCCAAAGACACCCCCAGATTGAAAGTGAGGGGGTGGAAAACCATTTACCATGCTAATGGACACCAAAAGAAAGCTGGGGTGGCAATCCTTATATCAGACAAATTAGATTTTCAACCAAAGACTGTAATAAGAGATGAGGAAGGACATTATATCCTACTTAAAGGATCTATCCAACAAGAAGATCTAACCATTGTAAATATCTATGCCCCTAACATGGGAGCAGCCAATTATATAAGGCAATTAATAACAAAAGCAAAGAAACACATCGACAACAATACAATAATAGTGGGGGACTTTAACACCCCCCTCACTGAAATGGACAGATCGTCTAAGCAAAAGATCAACAAGGAAACAAAGACTTTAAATGACACACTGGACCAAATGGACTTCACAGACATATTCAGAACATTCCACCCCAAAGCAACGGAATACACATTCTTCTCTAGTGCCCATGGAACATTCTCCAGAATAGATCACATCCTAGGTCATAAATCAGGTCTCAACCGGTACCAAAAGATTGGGATCATTCCCTGCCTATTTTCAGACCACAATGCTTTGAAACTAGAACTCAATCACAAGAGGAAAGTCGGAAAGAACTCAAATACATGGAGGCTAAAGAGCATCCTACTGAAGAATGAATGGGTCAACCAGGAAATGAAAGAAGAATTAAAAAAATACATGGAAACCAATGAAAATGAAAACACAACTATTCAAAATCTTTGGGATGCAGCAAAGGCAGTCCTAAGAGGAAAGTATATAGCAATACAAGCCTTTTTCAAGAAACAAGAAAGGTCTCAAGTACACAACCTAACCCTACACCTAAAGAAGCTGGAGAAAGAACAGCAAATAAAGCCTAAACCCAGGAGGAGAAGAGGAATAATAAAGATCAGAGCAGAAATCAATGAAATAGAAACTAAAAGAACGGTAGAACAGATCAACGAAACTAGGAGCTGGTTCTTTGAAAGAATTAACAAGATTGATAAACCCCTGGCCAGACTTATCAAAAAGAGAAGAGAAATGACCCAAATCAACAAAATCATGAATGAAAGAGGACAGATCACAACCAACACCAAAGAAATACAAACAATTATAAGAACACATTATGAGCAATTCTATGCCAGCAAATTAGATAACCTGGAAGAAATGGAGGCATTCCTAGAGATGTATCAACTACCAAAACTGAACCAGGATGAAATAGAAAACCTGAACAGACCTATAACCACTAAGGAAATTGAAGCAGTCATCAAAAATCTCCCAAAAAACAAAAGCCCAGGGCCAGATGGCTTCCCAGGGGAATTCTACCAAACATTTCAAGAAGAATTAATACCTATTCTTCTGAAACTGTTCCAAAAAATAGAAACGGAAGGAAAACTTCCAAACTCATTTTATGAGGCCAGCATTACCTTGATCCCAAAACCAGACAAAGACCCCATCAAAAAGGAGAATTACAGACCAATATCCCTGATGAACATGGATGCAAAAATTCTCACCAAAATACTAGCCAATAGGATCCAACAGTATCATTAAAAGGATTATTCACCACGACCAAGTGGGATTTATCCCTGGGCTGCAAGGTTGGTTCAACATCTGCAAATCAATCAATGTGATACAATACATTAACAAAAGAAAGAACAAGAATCATATGATCCTCTCAATAGATGCAGAAAAAGCTTTTGACAAAGTACAGCATCCTTTCTTGATCAAAACTCTTCAGAGTATAGGGATCGAGGGTACCTACCTCAATATCATAAAAGCCATCTATGAAAAACCTACAGCGAATATCATTCTCAATGGGGAAAAACGGAGAGCTTTCCCCCTACGGTCAGGAACGCGGCAGGGATGTCCACTATCACCACTGCTATTCAACATAGTATTGGAAGTCCTAGCCACAGCAATCAGACAACAAAAAGAAATCAAAGGCATCCAAATTGGCAAAGAAGAAGTCAAACTCTCACTCTTTGCAGATGATATGATACTTTATGTGGAAAACCCAGAAGACTCCACCCCAAAACTGCTAGAACTCAAAAAGGAATTCAGTAAAGTGGCAGGATATAAAATCAATGCACAGAAGTCAGTGGCATTCCTATACACCAACAACAAGACAGAAGAAAGAGAAATTAAGGAGTCGATCCCATTTACAATTGCACCCAAAACCATAAGATACCTAGGAATAAATCTAACCAAAGAGACAAAGGATCTTTACTCAGAAAACTATAAAATACCCATGAAAGAAATTGAGGAAGACACAAAGAAATGGAAAAACGTTCCATGCTCATGGATTGGAAGAACAAATATTGTGAAGATGTCAATGCTACCTAGAGCAATCTACACATTCAATGCAATCCCCATCAAAATACCATCCACTTTTTTCAAAGAAATGGAACAAATAATCCTAAAATTTGTATGGAACCAGAAAAGACCCCGCATAGCCAGAGGAATGTTGAAAAAGAAAAGCAAAGCTGGCGGCATCACAATTCCGGACTTCCAGCTCTATTACATAGCTGTCATCATCAAGACAGCATGGTACTGGCACAAAAACGGACACATAGATCAATGGAACAGAATAGAGAGCCCAGAAATGGACCCTCAACTCTATGGTCAACTCATCTTTGACAAAGCAGGAAAGAATGTCCAATGGAACAAAGACAGTCTCTTCAACAAATGGTGTTGGGAAAATTGGATAGCCACATGGAGAAGAATGAAACTGGACCATTTCCTTACACCACACACAAAAATAGACTCCAAATGGTTGAAAGACCTCAATGTGAGACAGGAGTCCTCAAAATCCTAAAGGAGAACACAGGCAGCAACCTCTTTGACCTCAGCCGAAGCAACTTCTTCCTAGAAACATCGCCAAAGGCAAGGGAAGCAAGGGCATAAATGAACTATTGGGACTTCATCAAGATAAAAAGCTTTTGCAAAGCAAAGGAAACAGTCAACAAAACCAAAAGACAACCGACAGAATAGGAGAAGATATTTGCAAATGACATATCAGATAAAGGGCTAGTATCCAAAATCTATAAAGAACTCATCAAACTCAACACCCAAAGAACAAAGAATCCAATCAAGAAATGGGCAGAAGACATGAACAGACGTTTTTCCAAAGAAGACATCCAAATGGCCAACAGACACATGAAAAAATGCTCAATATCGCTCAGCATCAGGGAAATCCAAATCAAAACCTCAATGAGATACCACCTCACACCAGTCAGAATGGCTAAAATTAACAAGTCAGGAAACGACAGATGTTGGCGGGGATGCGGAGAAAGGGGAACCCTCCTACACTGTTGGTGGGAATGCAAGCTGGTGCAGCCACTCTGGAAAACAGTATGGAGGTTCCTCAAAAAGTTGAAAATAGAGCTACCATATGATCCAGCATTTGCACTACTGGGTATTTACCCCAAAGATACAAAAGTAGGGATCCGAAGAGGTACGTGCACCCCGATGTTTATAGCAGCAATGTCCACAATAGCCAAACTGTGGAAAGAGCCAAGATGTCCATCAACAGATGAATGGATAAAGAAGAAGTGGTATATATATATACAATGGAATATTATGCAGCCATCAAAAGGAATGAGATCTTGCCATTTGCAACGATGTGGATGGAACTGGAGGGTATTTTGTTGAGTGAAATAAGTCAAACAGAGAAAGACATGTATCATATGATCTCACTGATATGAGGAATTCTTAATTGCAGGAAACAAACTGAGGGTTGCTGGAGTAGGGGGTGGGGTGGGAGGGATGGGGTGACTGGGTGATAGACACTGGGGAGGGTATGTGCTCTGGTAAGCGCTGTGAATTGTGCAAGACTGTTGAATCTCAGATCTGTACCTCTGAAACAAATAATGCAATATATGTTAAGGGAAAAAAAAGAAGAAGAAGGTAGCGGGAGGGGAAGAATGAAGCGGGGGAAATCGGAGGGGTAGACGAACCATGAGAGACGATGGACTCTGAAAAACAAACAGGGTTCTGGAGGGGAGGCGGGTGGGAGGATGGGTTAGCCTGGTGATGGGTATTGAGGAGGGCACGTTCTGCATGGAGCACTGGGTGTTATGCACAAACAATGAATCATGGAACACTTCATCTAAAACTAATGATGTAATGTATGGGGATTAACATAAGAATTAAAAAAAATTTTTAAAAAAAAGAACGAAAATGGAATACAAAAAAAAAAAAAAAGAAAGAAGTGCATTATCTTGATGAAAGAAAAAAGACCTTACACATTGCCTAGGAATGTGGGAAATAGAAAATCAAATCCATTGGGAAATACTCCACAGCTGCTCAATAGATGATGAGCTGCCACCTCCATAAACACCAGTGCCCAGGACGCTGGGCTGACAGCCTGAGACACACTGGGCCAGTTCCTGGACAAGGTCATAGGAGCGGGCAAAGCTGGGTGCAAGTCAGGAGTCCCCCCACCCATCTCCCACCCTCCCAATTTGTTTGGCTTTATTCCCTGCTCTACCTCCCTTTCTACTCTCCTCCTGCTCCTCTCAAGACACCCAGCATTCATTTCTTCAGCGGGCTGGGGAATCAGTAGCAGTGTTAATGAGTGAAAGAAAAGAATGCTGGAAACAGAGAACCACGGGCTCACATCAAAGAAATGACGTTCAGCCACATGATTGTAGTGTGAAAGACCAGATAATACTCTCTAACATCTGTGAAATCAAATCAAAATGCAAACACGCTTTTGGCCTCCCTAATCCATGTTTCTGGATATGACACAGATATGCAGTTCCTTAACAAAGTGAAAATGAAAGACAGTGTCAAGTATAGGGAATGGTTCTTATCCCATAGGTATTCAGCCTTGGAAATGGCTTCTGGCTCTAGGTCACTTAAATGTCTAGAACTTGCTATCGGTCTGAAAATGGTGATGTTGTTTTGGAGGGGCTCTGAAGGATGGGAAGGATGGCCCAGCCCAGGCCCCTCTTTTCTCTTGCCTTATCCCTGGTGCTCATTAAGGCCCTGCTGGAAGGAAAAGGTTCTGATCAGATAATAAGAGTTACTACTCCTGGAGCCCATACTACCTGTCAGGTACTGTCTTAAGTTCTTTACATATATTAATTTACTCCTCTAACCGAACACCCCTCTGACAGGAGTACTAGTATTACAATGGGAAACCCAAGCACAGAAAAGCTAAGTTACTTCTCCAGGGTCATGCAACCACTGGTAGCACTGAGATTTGAACCTAAATCCTCAGCACCCAGAGACTTGCAGTACTGTTCCTTACTGAGCCTTGGGGCCAACTCTCTGCTTACCAGTGTCTTTGGACACAAGGGTGAATGGGCTTAAAAGGAAATTGTTTTTAACATTATGTACTTGGTATGGAGTCTTAAAGAACAATGTCACCAGGCCCCTAGCACAGCTGGATCCTTGGGAGCCACTGACATAAAGGATTAATTGTGTGTATTTTACCAAAATAAAAAAAATTGGGAAAAATGTCACAAAGTAGGCAAAACATGGGAAGATGACACGTAAAAATTGAAGTAACTTAGTATTATTTATAAGCATTATTTAAAAATTTCCCTTTAATATTGTGATACTGCTTTTATAACAAAAAGCACTGGCAGAAAAAAAATCAAGAAAAAAAGTTTGAGATCTTTTGATATTTGTTATTTGCAAAAAAAAAAAAAACCCACCAAAACAGAACACCCAAGTAGTCATGGGAAAACTTGCTTAACATCCTTGCACTTATTTACTGTTTATGCATTTACTATTGTTTAAAAATTGTTTTAATTACAGATCATTGGGGGCCCATAACCTTGCCAGTGCTTAGTGCCTCTGAAAGTTTTAAGCTGGTCTTGGGCGCAGTCCGTTGCACATGAAGGCTGAGAGCCTCGTGCTGGGATGGCCCCCGGGGCCCTGCGGCGCCACAAGCACATCTGAGTGGGAACACGAGCCTCCCCGCCAGCGAGTTCCGTTTTCGTTAAAATCCCTCTCTCTGGGGGCGCCTGGCACAATGATCACGGTTTCGCCTTTCAGCTCCAGGGCGAGGGGGTTTTCCCGGGCGGGAGCAGTTCGCTGCTGGAAATAGACGTGGCACGCCTGGAAGTGGACCAAAAGATCCCGTGAGCCACCCGCGTCCAGTGGGGAGCAGAAGGGGACCCCTGGCGGAGGCTCGCGGGCTCCTGCTCCGTTCTTCCCCGTACGAGGACCCCGCGGCTGTGAGTCACACTTGAGCGGTAGGGCTCTCGGGTGACCGTGGTGAACACTAATGGCTATGCCTTCGCTGATGAAGCTAGGCTAGTCCAAGCTGCCCGAGGTGGAATCGTGGTCTTGGGCCTGACCTTGAGAGCTTCCAGGCCCATAGGGGACCTTGTCGGGAAGGCCCCGCGCTGAGAAGAGAAGCAGCGGGGCGTTCCCTGGCGAGCGGAGATGAGCGGCGTTGGTTTCACGGTGGCCGGTGGTGTGTACTGAGCAACGACCCCGCCTTCCAGCTTCAGCGCGTCTGCTCCTCACGGCGGCCGCCCAGAGCGGGGGAGGCCGGGGGGCTACCCTAGGAGGCCCGGTTGTCAAGACGCAGGTTGAGAGTCCGAGTCTTAGGACCTGGACGAAAGCCACCCGGTGACTCGACAGGGGATTTTTTGTTGTTGTTTTTTATAAGTTCCAAATCAGCCCAGACATGCCAGAAATGCACGTCTGAAATATAGGAGCTGTCCTTTCTTTCCCGAAACCAACCAAGATGTCCCGTGGGAAGAAATAATCCTAAGTTTGTGGAATTTTTTTTTTCTTTCAATTTTCAATGGTCTTTTTCTTGGTGAGGAAAAGGCTCCACTTCTCCGCACAGAAGCTCACCAGTGAGTAATGGGGAACCCTTCCGGCAAATCAGGAGACTGAGAAATCAAAAATTCTATTGCTCACCATCTAGAAGACCAGAAGTATTTCCAAATAGAATTTAAGCCAACACTACACAAATTCTAATTTCCTTAGACGCAGCAGTTTTAATTTTGATAATCTGTAAAAGCAGCACTATTTGGTAGTTTCTGAGTAAACTTTAGTCTCTCAAAAGTTTAGTTTTAGTGGTTTAACAAAACCCGAATCTGTCAGCTGAGTATAGTTCTTTACTCGGGAAGTCTAAAGTCTGTCCTAAGCACCCCTGGCCTTCAGCTCGCCATGCTCGTTCCATACCTGTTGCCCAGAATCTCTGGTAGGGAGAGAGTTGCTGCCTCAGGGGGTGACTCTTAGGTGAATACTCAGATCTGGGGTGAAGGGAGGGGTGGGTCAGAGCTACCAAAGCAGCCCCGCAGGGGAACAACCACCATGTAGCTGAATGACCGTACAGGAGTTTTAGAGCTAACTTGCTCGGTGGCACACTTCCTGACAGGGGCTCCTGCACAAAGCCACACTGGACCTCCGAGAACTCCAAGGTACTGTTGGAAGGCCTCCTCGTCCCTTCCCCTCTCGTGTTTGGTCCTTATCAGCTTGGTGCCTCCTGCCACAGCGGGTGACAGGTCCACTCAGCAGCGAACCGCCACGGAAGGTGGTAGACGTAGAGCCCGGCCTGCCAGGGTCTGCCGAGCCACAGTGGTGAGGGCTGTGGAATTTGGCCCAGGCAGCATACCCTGGCCCCAGCCTCCCTGGAACAAGTCTGTGCCTCTGAGAAGCCAGCTGTATGGATTCAGAGGTCAGATGGAGGAAAAGACCTCAGTTGCTCCCTTGGCTTTTCTTGATCCCTTGGTAGGTGGAGAGGCCTGCAAAGGACCGTAACGATGACGCCTCTGGCCCTTCCTTCAGCAGGCCCTTCACAGCACTACACGCCAGGGCCCCACCCAACACAGTGAGTATCCCGAAGGGAGTCAAGCCATGGAGTCCAGGGGCCCTCCCGTGCTTCTCAGGCTAAATTCCCTTTTAAAAATCCCAGACTCGGGGGCGCCTGGGTGGCTCAGTTGGTTGAGCGACTGCCTTCGGCTCAGGTCATGATCCTGGAGTCCCTGGATCGAGTCCCGCATCGGGCTCCCTGCTTGGCGAGGAGCCTGCTTCTCCCTCTAACCCTCCCCCCTCTCATGTACTCTCTCTCGCTCTCTCAAATAAAGAAATAAATCTTAAAAAAAAAAAAAAAAATCCCAGACTCGGGCGATTAGAAATAATGTTTTCAGTACTTTATTAAACGAATTGGCAAAAGAACAAGTTATCTGGTAATATCACCACCCCTCCCCCATTTAATGTCCAGCACATGCCTGCCGTGATGGTCCGTGTAACATGCTCTGCTAGCCGGGTTCTCAGCAACTCCCTCAGCCTTCAGTCGGGTTCAGTCACCTCACAACTACTCCGGGGCAGGGAGAGATCTCTCTTCCTCAGGAGGGCAAGAGACAGGGACAAAAGCTTCTGTTTGGACCCCAGGGCCGCAAAGGCAAGCCAGGCCTTATTCCTTTTCGAGGAAGGGCACGGGTTCTTCCTCCTGGCGCAGAGCACTTAAGCCCACACTTAGCAGCCTTCCTGAGGAAGTCAGCCCAGCATGAGGAAGCGCTGAGTGGAAACTCCGCAGTATGAAGACCCCACCCTTTCTCTTAGACCTGCTAAGAGGGCACCCTGTGATCTCCGTCAACAGACACTGAGACCCAAGGACTAAAACAGAAGCCCACGAGGAGCCTTTGCTTTGGCAAAACCTTGGAAGCGCCAAATCCCGACGCTGCGCATATCTGTCTCTACAGCTGTGAAGTGGGCAGACCGTCAACCTGTCGGGAGGTACTAAGGAGGAAGAGAATGTTCCAGGTAAAACACTTGTTTGTTGAGCACCTTTTCTGCAAGAAGCGTGGCACTGACTCTCTACTGTGTCCTCAACTCTTCCATGAAGACAGCATGACTGACTCACTTCCCTGGTGCTGAGGGCCAGTTGTGAGCTCAGCCTTATTCCTCTCGTGTCCGATAAAAATGATCCTGCATATGCATTACATCTCTTCCTAGTGCATTTAGTCACTAAAACGGCTCACCAGGCGCACTCAGGCCCTGCGCAATTGTAACAGCTATGCGGGGCGGCTCCTCTGTTCATCAGGGCAGCGGGCTCCTCCTTGGGCTCAGACCCCTGCCTCTCAGAAGCAGATGATCCGCTTCTCATCTTCAAAGACTTTGGCCTCCTCCGGCTTTATCAAGTTTCCATTTAGGCTGTCAGAGAAAAACAAAGAACACAAGTAAAATGTTAGGAACTTGTGGGAGCCTTGCCAGTGTGTGTTCCTAACACAGTCCTGTTCCTCACATGGCCCTGAAGTTAAGAGACGTACTCTATTCAGACACTTGTGTGATAATATTACTCCTTTCCGCTATCGTGACTCTCTGAACTGGCTCTCACTAAGGTCACCGGTAGCCTCTATAAACTTGAACTTAATGACATCTCTCAGGCCTGGTCTGTCTTGTCCTTCACAGGCGTTTGGCGGTCCTGCCCTCTGCCTCCTTGAAACACCAAACTCGCTTGGCTTGCTCTTAGGCTCTCTGGTTTTCTCCTGTGTCTGTCACTCCGTCTCAGTCCCCCCTCCCCTGTTCTCCTGCCTGTGGCCTCTAAATACTGGATTTCCTTCAGGCTGCGGGAAGGGCCTATCACGCCCCCAGGCGACCTCGTCCCTACGTCAGTGGACTTGCAGCCCAGACCTCTCCTGTGTGGCTCTGCCTACTCAGCATCTTCACCTGGACGCCTCCCGGGCCCCTCAAGGTGGCCACGCCGGCCCAGGGCCCGTAACTCCGTGTCAGGCCACTCTTCATCCAGCTGTGTAAGTCAGTGACCTGGGGATCAGCCTTGACCCCTTCCTCCTCATCTTCATATTCTGTCTATCCCAGAGTTCTATCTTACTCTCGAAACATCTCCAGCATACCTCCCTGGAACCCCTCGATATCTGTACCACCACCATCGTGGTACTGAGTACCATCATCTCTTCTCTGGATCACTGCAGTGCCCTCCTGACTGGTCCCTTTACATGTACCCATGTGACCTCTTCAAATCCATTTTCCTGGAGGAGCCAGAGTGGTCTTTTTATAATGCAACGCTGATCATATCCCCCTTTGCTTCAAATCCCTCCATGACTTTCCGTTGCTTTTAGGATAAAGAGCAGAATACGTAACACTACCCACAGATCTCTTATAGTCTAGTATGCCCCAATTCCTCTGCCCCCCGTTGCCCCTTCTCTACTGTCTGAACCCCAGGGCACATCAACATCTTGCTGTTCTTCAAGGATACCATGCTCCTCCTTCCTGCCTCAGAGCCTTTGCATATGCTGTTCCCTCTACCTGGAATACTTTCCTATTCATTCTTCATGGCTTAGCTTAATGCCACTTCCTGAGGGAAAAGTTCCATGAAACCTCGTCTGTATTAGGTTCCCTTCTTAGCTCTCTCCTTTACAGCTCTCACAGTGAATTGCTTGAGTGATTTTTTTCTTTACTGGGTGTCCCCCTCACTAGGTGGTAAACCTACGAATGAGGGCAGGTCCCTTTTGGTCACCACTGGATGGTGCCAGCACCGAGCCTGGCACTGAGGCACTTTGTTATTCAGCAAATGAAAACGCAGCGCTAAGCCCCGGGGACACAGCAGTGACTGTTTTTTGTTTGTTTGTTTTGTTTTTTAAAAGAAACAACCCACAGGCTTCAAATGGCCTCACTGAGGTTAAAGCCCCAGGTCAGTAAACCAGAACTTAATACCTAATCGAACTGCAGTTTCACCTCCCCAGGAATACAGCCTTTAGCCAGGCAACCTGACCAGGAAATTTCCCGAGTCCTCTTCTGCTCCTTAGGAGGGCAACCTGGCCTACACAATGCATTCCTGGCTAGTAAATGATGCCTTTTTTTTTTTCTAAAGATTTTATTTATTTATTTGAGAGAGAGAGCACATGAGAGGGGGGAGGGTCAGAGGGAGAAGCAGACTCCCCGCCGAGCAGGGAGCCCGATGCGGGACTCGATCCCGGGACTCCAGGATCATGACCTGAGCCGAAGGCAGTCGCCCAACCAACTGAGCCACCCAGGCGCCCTAAATGATGCCTTTTTAATGCCTTTTTTAAATGCCTTCTCTGCTCTGCCTTTCAAAAACCTTTCTCTTGTTTGGCTCAGCAGAGCTCCTCTCTACTTGGTAGACGGTATGCCGCCTGATTCGTGAATTGTTGAATAAAGCCACCCAGACCTTCCAATTTATGTGGTTGAATTTTGTTTCACAGACTTGGTGGCGGCACTGGGATCTACAGCGAGCTTCTGATGGCCCATGGGGACAGGGAGAATCACTGGCACGGGGGACCCCCCTGCGAGCCCTTCTACGTTCCCCTTTCTCGACATTGCCTGGGTGCCGCCAGTGAGTGCTCTCAGTTTCTGCTCCCCTCTTTGCCTTCGAGCTACCGACCTAACTGGCTTTCCAGTCCAGGTCAGCATAGATTGGTGGGGGCTCTCATGGAGCGCCAGTGCTTAGCCCTGGGTTCAGCCCGCCAGTCCACGCTGGAATCCCTTCCGGGCTCCCACCTGCAATCCCCATTTACTGGGCTTTGCTGCTTGAATCCTTTCCCATTTCCAGTACACAGTCCCCACGCTGGAGGCCACTGGGTCAGTCCACACAGGGAATTGCCCATGCTGGGCACGGCCTACTCTCGGCCACTCCATGGCAACACCTTGTGGTTACTGCTGGTGTGTTAAGGTGCATGTTTGTCTTGTTTCGTGTAAACAAAGGCTTAGCTAACAGGATCCTTAAATTCTGAAGAGTCAAACATGCCACCTTCCAGCACACCTGCCCATTTTAGGTCTAAAAACCATGGTGCCGGGAGCTGTGAATTTCTACAGAAATGGCAAAACTCTGCTAAAAACAACCTAGCAGTATATTGGCCACAAAGGGGAACGAACGTTCCCATTAGAGAAGGTCATTTAAGAAGTGCATTGGAAAGCGCAAGCTCCCAAACTGAATGGGATGCCTGTTTACATTGGCAAGCAGAAGCTCCCAAAGGTTTCAAAGTTCCGAAATAGTTTCATTAAAAGATTAATAAAAAGATTTAGCAAAAGGCTCACGAAAATTAAAGGTGTAAGAGGGACCTAAAGCAAAACAGAAGGAACTCTTGCTGTCCCCCTCTGTCCTCTGAGCACTCATTCTGCTAATCCTCGGTCTGCATTGCCTTTCCCTGCTCTGAAAATGCCACCAGAAACAAAACTGGCAAGGTATTGGCCATACAGGGCCCCCTCTCAGAGTTAATGAAACTGAGAAATTTTTTGGTAAACTGCTACAGCCAAGGGGTTGGGGGGGGGGGCGGCGCCTGGGTGGCTCAGTCAGTTAAGCATCTGCCTTAGGCTCAGGTCATGATCTGGGATGGGGGTCGGGGGTGGGGGGTCCTGGGATCGTGCTCTGTGTTGAGCTCCCTGCTCAGCGAGGAGCCTGTTTGTCCCTCTTCCTCTGCTGCTCCCTCCGCTGGTGCTCATTCTCTCTTTTTCTCTCTCTCTCACTTGCGCTCCCTCTCTCTCAAATATCTTAAAAAAATAAATAGCTAAGAGGAACCTCCTGCAGATAGCAGAGCCCACACAGGGGACCCTGGAAAAACTGGCAGAAGCCAGTGAAGGGTGAAAATGCTTACCAGAATCACTTCTTCTGAAGGTGCCCGCCGCAGTGCCCATGGAGAGGGGAAAAGAAAACTGCACGTCACCCTTTCCTTCCCGAATCTAAACCCATTGTTCACTGATGCCCTCCCTCCCAGGGGCAGCTGTCACCCTCTTCCTTGTCTCATTTTGCATAACCAGGCTTGGCTTTCTGCCTGCCTGGGACGTGCAGGTTGTTGCTTCTTTCTTTTGGCTGTCTTTGGGAGTGACTCTGGATTTCGGGAAGACATATCCTTCGCGGCCTCTTTGGGAACCCGTCTTAACACCCAAGGGGGGTTATTCAGTACTGCCAGAAATATCTGAAATTCAAATATGTACCCAGAGGGAAAGAAAATGAATGAGGATAATGTAGTTGGTTGGGATAGGCGGCTGACCTATGATGTCATTCAAGTTACAGCCCAATTCTTCGAGAAATTGAGAGCAACTGTCCTTATCTTTTTTTTCCCCCTCAAAATAAAAGTCCACTCCAGGCACAATTCAAAATTCACCTATTCCTTTACACCTATTCCGAAACTTCCCTCATTTATCTCAAAGGCTCGTAAATTACTGGTCTTGGGAAACCCAAGTCCTTCTTGCAGGAACTTACATTCTTTCTCTGTCCCTTGAAGTTATACATCTATCAAACACAACCTATCAATGACCTGAGACAGAAAGGAAAAAAGAGGCCTTTTTAAAGTACAAACTACTAAAAAGGGCTCTTGTGCCCAAACTCTACAGCCTCCTTAAGCTTGATTCCAGGGACAAATAAATCTTAAAAAAAAATCTTCTCCACAAGTATTAGTAACTATAGAGTCTTTGCCTCTGTATTTTTTTTAAAAATTTTGTTTGTTTGTTTGTTTGAAGGAGAGAGAGAACACAGAGGAAGAGGGAGAAGCAGACTCCCTGCCAAGCAGAGAACCCAAACCAGGACTCTGGGATCATGATCTGAGCCGAAGGCAGACTCCCAATCGAGCCATCCAGGTGCTCCTGCCTCTGTGTGTTTGTATGTATGTCATAAATGTGAGATATTGTTTCTGGATGGTATTACTAAAATCAGTTTGTAAAAGAGCGGATCGTGGAAACAAAGCCTTAGCTAATAGGATCCTTAAGTTCTGAAGAGTCAAACATGCCACCTTCCAGCACACCTGCTCATTTTAGGTCTAAAAACCACAGTGCCGGAGCTGTGAATATCTACAGAAATGGTTGGTTTTGTAGGACCCAAGGGCAGGCTGCACCGAAATGTGCCACTATGGCATGCTGATGGTTTTAAAGAACACGTATTTAAGAGACAACCTGTACAAGGACGACATTCAGACCCCCCTCTGTCCCACTGAAAGCAGGAGGTAAATCTCCCATGTGAAAGGCACCCTCATTCTTAGCACCAGAGACGGGAAATTTAGAGCCAGAAAAGCTGTATAAACAACCCTTGTTAATTTTTACCAATATCACACCCCAAATTCTGCCTAGAATTCCTTACTAATTGGGGCTCCCAAAGTTAAGTTTTCTTCGTCCTGTCAATTCCTCATGGATTTATTTATTGTCTCTGCCTAAAAAATACAAAAACTGCCTGCCTTGGTCATCTCTTTAGGTCTCAATTTCATTATTGGCCCACTGTGCACACACAATAAAACTTTGGTTTTTTCCCTCTGGTTAATCTGTCTTATGTAACTCTTAGTCCAGCTGGAAGAACTTGAAAGGTAGAGGAAGAACCTTCCCTTCCCTCCGGTTGGCGTAGCCGGTGGATACTCATTCGCAGGACAGCGGCTCGCCCAGAGATCCTGGGACAGCTGACGCACAGCCAGCAGAAGGTAAGGTTCTGACCACGCCAGCCTCCCGGCTTCTCTGTCTGCAGGGCCTGGTGGAACCTGAGAGTGGTGACAATCCTCCTTTCTCTAAATTTAGTTAGCAGGAGAAAATACTGTAGAACTAGTTCCTTGGGCTGAACAACTTTTGGTAAAAATTTGGTAGCGTACTCTTGGGTGACTGATCATATTCTCCCAGAGGTGGTCACTGTTTTCTTTCATCTGTGTCTTTTTTTGTTGAGTGTCATCGGAAGGACTTCTCACGGGACAGAATGCAGGCTTCAGCCCTATAAGCCTGCTGTGTAGCCGGCCTCACAGACCGGTGAGGTCACATTCCCCTCAGAACAGGGTCTGTTTAGACGAACTCTGCTGTGGGTTAATGCGCACATGAAGTGAGGGCTGTTGCTAAAGAAACATCTTGGAAGCCCACGCGACAAAATTGGTGGTCACGGTCAGCAGTCAGAAGCTGTTAGATTGCTTGTCATCTCACTCTAAGATCTCCCGCCCTCCCCCCGCCGTTAGGATAAGGTCATGGAAGGGGTTAGACGGACACTCAGTCCACTGCCCGCCTCAAGAAAACATCCATGCAGTGAGGTACACAGTAAAAGAGCACACAGTCCCCAACGTCAAGGCATAGCCCTTCTAGGTCTTGGTTTGGCCTCCGCAGACCCAAGGCTTAGGCAGGGCTGTTAATGTGAACATAAGAGATTTTTCCTTTTGTCTAGTTCTGTGTCCTAAGCGCTTGGCTTTGTGACCAGTGAGCGTATTTTCTCTGGTCTCCCGCACTTGGGAGGGCACACTTCACCGGGTGCATCGTGGTGGCCAGTCCAATAGACCGGGGACCCGAGACACACAATTACAAACAGCGCTCTCCGTCCGGCCACGCCGGCTCTCAGGAAAGTGTGTCATTAGGGGCCCCAGCCCCGAAGGGAGGGGCCTCTGCTGCTTCAACCTCTCTTGCTCCTTAGCGCTAGAGAAACCTCATTCCAGAAGCACCAGCCCAATGTCACAGATGAGCAGGTCTGTGCCTAGAGGTGTCTTACATTCCGGGAGACCAGAGGCACCGTACACACCACCTCGTTCTTACAGCCTGTACAACGAAGGTGGTTACTTTCTCAGACCCTTCTTGGGAGTAGGCTTTTGGATCGTGGGGGCTGCATCATCTCTGCTTTCTCTGGGGACACCTCTTAAGTCTTGGGTTAAGCCCTTAAAAGGCTTATGGGTTTGAATCACTATTGAAATTAATAAGATCCAATTTGTCAATGGCCAAACTCTAGCTCCTTTAAATTGGCTATTTGAAAGAGAAAAATTATAAAGAGCTCTCAATTGTCTTATTAGTATAATGGCTAGTCTTAGGGATTCCCTTGACAAGATAAAAGAACAAAAATTAGACTTAAGACAGATGAATGTCCCATGAAAATTCCCCTTCTTAAAATCTAGCCCAACCTCTAGGTTCACAGTATATAGACTACTCTTATAAATGCTAGAAGCTAAAAAGTGAATTTAACAGAAGCACCTAGGACAAACAGGAGGGTTTGGTTTACTGTAATCAACCTCTGTCAGTGTCATTTTTTTTTTTTTTAAGATTTTATTTATTTGAAAGAGAGAGAGAGGAGAGACAGAGAGTACAAGCGGGAAGGAGAGGGAGAAGCAGACTCCCTGCAGAGCAAGGAGCCCGATACGGGGCTCGATTCCAGGGCCCTGGGATCATGACCTGGCAGGTGCTTAACGGACCGAGCTACCCAGGCGCCCCAGCCTCAGACCTTTTTATATGCTCACCTTTGTCAGGTGTATCCTAGATCCTGCCCCCTACTGCAAAAAATCCATGTCCCCCAAACAGCAGCAAATCTTTACAAAGCCCTTTTTCCTCCATTTTCAGAAGATCCTACCAAACTTAGAGAAATATTAAAAAGATTTGACTATTCACAACCTCCCCTTCACAGAAGAAAGAGATGACCAATAAAATTTCCCCTAGGCCCTCCTAGAAATGATCAGAGGAAGGCTGATGCTGAGGGACTAATAGAAGTCCTGGCTGAACTGTGTAACCATGAAGGCTTTTGTTAAAATGCGTTATCCAGACTGTACAAAAGCATAAAATTCCGCTTGATATAAAGAAGCAAATTTAGTTAAAGAGGTAGGCCAGTCCCTTGATATTCAGGCTGGAATCCAGTTCTTTGGGGGGATTAAAAACAACTGTCTTTGTCTTCCAAATCTCTATAAAACCAGAAATGCAACTCTAGAAATATGTCAAAAACCACCTATCTTTACCAACCTCTTCCATTCCTCTCAAAATATTTGTGGATATTATCAAAGGTCAGGATATTGGAACAAAATTGCCCTGTACTTAAGGGGAAAAAAGGTAATTCCGCCCCCCCCCAAGCAATCAAGCATTTTATTTAATTATAACAAGGAAGCACTCAATTATTCTCTCCTTAAATGCCATATTTAGGCAGAAATAATATTTAGGCCTATATTGAAAATACTGCCCTGATAGGTTCCAGAACATTATTCACCATTCAGGACCCAAGCTGTTGAGATTTAAAATCATGTTTGGCAATGTACCACAGGACGCTAAATAAACAAGTCTTCACCCACATTACTTTGAATTTCTTAATATCTTGTCCTGTGTTCCATTGCCCATCGGAACAACTGAGCTTCCTAGAAGCATTTGACCAATAGCTAGATGTGTGCCCAAGAATCCAGCACCCTCCAGGTTTTCAAAAGTGAAGAGGTTACCTGTGAAAGTCAGAATCGGCTCCCCATTAAAAGGGTACAGCTTTGCCAATAAACAAGAATATGCTCTTCCATGGCTAGGAAGGAAGACTGCCACAGCTGACCAGTTTAGAAAAGGTCAATTTTAAGTCACAATTACCCCAAAACTCTTAAAGTTTTTTGCATTCTTTCTGTCCCTTTAAATCATAAATCTTATCACGTCTTTGAAATGTGAACACAGCCCACAATTACCTGAGGCTGAAGGAAAAATGAGAGGGGAAGAGGCCTTTTTAAAATACAAACCAGTAACAGGGCTCTCATGCCCACTTGAGCACCTCTGATAACAGGCAGATAAGCTCCAAATCTCCACCTTGGACAAAACTTCGATACTTTCTCTGTACATTTTCTACCCCATCTTCTATAGGACCTAGGTAGGAGCCATTCTTTGAAATGCAAACTTGAGAGGGAAGTTTTTCATTAGAAAAAGGGAGAGAGGGAAGTATTTGGAAATTGGGCCTATAATCGCTCTACAAACGTGAGTAGAACCAAAAGCTAGAAGATTTTGTTTGCCTCTGGTCTGTGTATTTGTATGTGTGTCCATGTATGTTGTAAATGTGAGATATTTTCTGTATTTTTGGGTGGTATGGCTAAAATTGTAACAGACTTCTAATTAGTTTATCTGAAGGCATGCGCTGGTAAGAATCGGGCATTCTAAAACTCAGAAAGCTTGTGGTGCGCCTGGGTGGCTCAGTCGGTTAAGCATCCAACTCTTGATTTCAGCTCAGGTCATGATCTAGGGGTCATGACCTCAGGGTTGTGAGAGGGAGCTCTGTGTTGGGCTCCGTGCTCACAGGGGAGTCTGCTTGAGATTCTCTCTTTTCCTCTGTCCCTGCCAACCTCCACCCCTAGTTCTCTCTAAAATAAATAAATAAGTCTTTAAAACTGAGAAAGCTAAAAACTAACCCAAATGTTTAAGTTCACATGATCTGGGAAAATATTTGGTATTAAAGCTAATTTAAGATTATTGGTTTAATTAAAATAGACCTGTCTTTAGAGTTATCAGCATTAAATATAAAACTTGTATTCTGCCTGTGTTTACTGAAAGTCAAATGAGTTTCATGTTCTCTCTGTTGCAAAATCTGTCAGAAAAAACCCCCAGAATAATGGTTGAGTCTAATGCCTCATGAAGTTTTATGGGTAGTCCAAATATAATAAGAGCAAGTATATTAAATAGATGTAAATAAGATAAAAAGGTTTCTAGGTAAATTTTTTTTTAAAGATTTTATTTATTTGAGAGAGTGAGCACAAGTTGGGGGGAGAGGCAGAGGGAGAAGCAGACTCCCCGCTGAGCAGGGAGCCCCACATGGGGCTCCATCCCAGAACCCTGAGATCATGACCTGGGTCAAAAGCAGATGCTTAGCCGACTGAGCCACCCAGGCTAGGTAAACTTTTAAATAGCTTCCAAAATCTTTTTGATGGTAACGCAAAACTTTAAAAAGTTTTGCTAAATTAAATGGATAATTAAATTCATTGAGTATCTAGGGGCACCTAGATGGCTCAGTCAGTTAGGTGTCTGCCTTTGGCTCAGGTCATGATCTCAGGGTCCTGGGATGGAGGCCCACGTTGGGCTCCCTGCTCAGTAGGGAGTCTGCTTCTCCCTCTCCCCGTTGCCCCACTGGTGCTTTCTCTCTCTCAAATAAAATCTTAAAAAAAAAAAAATTCATTGAGTATCTAGATCATTTCCCAGTAAGAAAAAGTAATACAACATTAAGTATTAATATAGGTTCACCTACTTTTAGTTTCTCTGTATAAAACAAATTTGGTTCTGTTTTATGCTGTTGTACTATGAAGAATCACATGTTTCTAAATTATGAAATATATTCATAAATTTGCCAATCTAGGGGCACCTAGCTGGCTCAGTCAGTGGACCACGTGACTTAGGGTCATGAGTTCAAGTCTCACATTAGGCATACAGCTTACTTAAAAAAAAATTGCCAATCTAAAGAATTCTGGTGTAACAGTTTACAATTGCTTACTACTTAGTTTTCACTAGAAATTAAGGTTTCTAAGAGTTAAGAATTCTAATAAATGTAAATAAGGCAACTGAAAATAAGATATGTGTTTTGGGTGAGAAAAAATATGAGGAATAAAAATACATTTCTGTTGAGGAAGAAGAATATAAATTTGTCCTGAAGCAAAGTGAAAACTTAAGGCAAAATCTGGATGTAAAAAAAAATTGTAGAAGATTTATGGAAAAGAAATCTTTGGAAAGAAATTTTCTGTGTGGCTAGTACTGGGTAAGATGAAGGTAAATTTAAGTAAATGAGTTTTATTATCAAAAGTACACTGGTGGAAAATTAGAATTGTTTTCTCTCTGTTAAAAGGTCAAACTTTTCTTGAACTCCTGGTCTGCTCTTAGTAAGAAATTATAAACAAAAGTTTTTCTTTATAAAAAACAAGGATTCTGTGTTTTGCCAAAATAATTTCCTATGTTTATCAGGTCTTTGGATTACTTAAACTGAGTCTTAATATTAAAAGGGCTAAATTTTGCTTACAACTATGTAACCTACTGTATTGGCCTTTATAATCTTTTATTGTCATTTTGGTTAAATGGATAGTTAACTATTGTTTTATAACAATTCGTGATCCTATTTAACCAAATGTCCAAACCTTTTGATATTTTTGACATACTTCCCAAAATCAAATTCTAAAATGAAGTCTTTCTGGCCACAATCTAACTGAAATTTTCCAGAGGGCCCATTGTACATTTCAAAGATTTTGTGAATAATTAAACTCATTAGGCTTGTTTGTTGTGTTTAATCCCATGGACAGCACTGTCAGATAAGTGCTACCAAACTTGATATTTGTGTAGATGTCAGTTATCAAAATAAGTGTTCTAAAAATTATGTGAAACTCCAAACAATCTGATATGTCCTGATATATTATTATCTTAAAGTGTTATATGTCACAGAAATAACCAAATTTCCTTGCCACTTGCATTGTAATAAACTCTAATCAGATCTTTAACCATGGCCATTTTTAAGACTTTTATCGTTTACGGGTATACTTTTTACTCAGATGCTTTTACAGAAGCCTCCTGCAAATATATTTTGTCTTAAATGAGACTCATGGAAAGACCTCTCAGTACAGATTTCTGATAACCTTCAGCTCATACAATTAAACTGGGTAAGAATTTCCAGAACTAATGGAAGAACTAAATTCAAGCAGAACCAGAAAAATATGTGACTCAATTAACTAAGGAGGATAATTTTTATAACTTTTTGGTTAAAACATTGATTTTTTAAAAATGTTTTGTTTTTCCAGATTTAAGGAAAGTTTTTATTTTAAAATACTAAAACAATTACTACACATAGGTTTATCTATGTTTGACTACTTATTACAGAGAAACTAAAAGATATTTTGATATGTTAGGGCTACTTTGAGAAATTGAAAAAGGCATATACTTAAGAGTTAAGAATTCTCATAAAGGGGCACCAGGCTGGCTCAGCTGAAAGAGCATGCAACTCTTAATTTCGGGGTCATGAGTTGGAGCCCCATGGTGCATTTAGAGATTACTTAAAGCTTTTTTAAAAATTCTAATGTAATTAAGGCTACTGGAAATAAGAGAGACAACTCTGTATGTAAGGAAAGAAGGATATGTGTTTTTGGTAAGAAAAAATACGCAAAACAGAAATACATCTTTGATGGAAAAGAAGGTAATTTTGTCCTAAAGTGAGACTGGTTATTTAACAAGGGAAAGCTTAGGACAAAATCTGAATGTAAAAAAGGAAAGTTCTAGAAGGTTTGTGGAAAGAAATCTTTGGAAAGCAATTTTAATATGTGACCAGGTGACTTTTGTGCAAGGCAGCAGCAACAGAATCTATAAAGATGTGGATTAACTCCATTCTCTTTCTGCAGAAAATGGCCCCTCAGTGCCAGACGTTTGCCATCCTGACGTCCTTATAACGTGGCAAAGGTCTGCTCCAGAATCAGAGAAATTAAACTAAAACAGTTGGGCTATGGGAAACCCAGGATGGCCACTTGATTCTTCCTCGCTCCCTAACAAACCCTGTTTTTGGTTTTTGCCATCCTGCACCCATCAAAGTACATTCAAGATGACTCAAATTGTAAAAAGACATTAGTGGGGAAAGGTCTATAAAATTGCAAAAACAGTCTTTTAGCAGTGTCTGACAGTCGGGTCCACGATCCTGAAAAAACCGTTTTTGTCCCCAGAGGCCTCAGACCTCCCGCTCTGGACCCTTTGAACACCAGTAGCTGCGCCGCATTCAACTGCCTCTTGGTCCAGGTGCCCAATAGTCGTGTTATTGCACGTGTGTTTTCTGGAAGGGTTGAAGCCTTTCCGTCCCCCAAGACTGTTGTCCTCACAGTAGGAAATAAAAAAACTGTTAAAAGTGTTTCCCACTTGGGGTATACCTTGTATAATCTCCAGTGATCGAGGCACCCTCTTCACCTAACGAGAACCTTGCAGATTTCCTGGAATTCTATCCGTGTACAACCTTGTTGTTTCATGCCAGTGTGACCAGCCACTGTGAGTCTTTTGTGTCTCGTGTTCCAGCCTGTTATGAACAGCTTCAAAAAACCATCTGAGATCCCAGTTCAAAGGGTCCTGTTAGGCACAGTCTAGAGCCTGGTGATGATTAGGGATTCTGGAAACATCACCAGAGAAAAACAGCTCTCAGGACCTTCGGGAATGCTCCTGACCACTGATACCGCTGCGCAACTAGAAGGCACTGAGCCTTGAGTCCCCATCACACAACTGAAGAAAGCTCCACTGGAGCCCTGGTCCTGGACAATCACCCTGACCAGGGAGAGAAACACTGGCCACCCAAGTAGACTGCCTCCACTCACGACGCCAGATCAAGACTTCACACCGGAACTGAACAGGACACCATTTGCCCTCTTTTCCTTCCCCTCCCTCTGGCATTGGCTTGGCGAGATAACACCCTTATCTTTCCCTCCCAGGCCACCGCTCAGGGGGCAACTTCTGGAATTCAGAGCCACCTTTTATTTCAGGCTAGGAGAAAATCACACTTTTACCATGGGTCGAGTCCTGTGAATTTACATCGTGAGTTCGAAGGGAACTACCAGGAGGCTTTCGTGATTCATGACTCTCCTTTTGGCAGATCCCTACTTCCAGGGATAAATATAATGAGGCTCTAATCAGGAACTTCTCCTTAATTCTTGAAATATTTGCCAAATTGCCACTAAAGCAAGAACTGCCCAACAACGATCCCTGGACTCTCTGGCCAAAGTTGTTCTCCATAACAGAACAGCCGTTGATTGTCTTTCAGCCGAGCACGGAGGTGCCTGCTGGAGCCAATCCCACCTGCTCCACCTGGATTCACCGTTCTGGGAAATTTGAAACTCGATTACATCAAATCACAAAGTAAGCCACTTGCCTTAAAAAGAGGACTCCTTCCATGGGGTCTTTGATTTATTTGATTTTGATTGGATTGGAGAGCATAACTTCAAAGTACCCTGCAAACACTGGGAATTACCATAATCATAATAATCTCCCTGGTGCATTATATTCTCTCAAAAATTTTAAAGGCATGTTTGCAGCCACTTAACCACCAAGCACATGGTCCCCTCAGACTGGACCAGCAACAAGGTACAGAGAGGACCACTGACTTAAAGGAACATAAACCTGAAGTCATAACCTGTGAATATCGCAGAGAGAAAGCCAAAACATCAGGACCTGAGAATGCCGAAGATCAGCAGAGGCTCTGAAAACTACAGAGCAGTAGCTGAGAGGAATGAATGGAACCTTTAATCAGTCAACGTAGAATCTCCTCGGCGATACTAGGCAATTTCCTGAGAGGCCCCTTCAGCTCCCCTTAGGAGGGCAAACTTGCCTAAACACTGCATTCCCTGCTAATAAATTCGTCTTTGTTTATGCCTCTGCTTTAAGAACCTTTCTCTCGGTCGGCTCGGCAGAGCTCCCCTGTCCTTGCTAGATGGGATGCTGCCCAACTCCTGGATTGTTTAATAAAGCCAATTAGACCTTCCAATTTACTCAGCTGAATCTTGCTTCTTGAACACCACGACCCGGGCCCCACCCTCAAGGAGCCCGCGGTCTGCATAGACCGCCTCGCAGGACAAAGGTGGATGATAAATGCCGGACATTGTCAAGTCACGGAGCACCCGACCTCCTGTCTTTGCAGCAGAACCCACGGCGGGACTCAGGGCTGCGAGTTCTACGGGGCCAGGGGCGAGGCAGAACCAGACGTCGGTCCAGACAGCGAGTCGCTGTGCCGCCGGTGGCTGCAGGCAGAGTGGCTCCCTCAGCGCCCACTCCCCCCGGCCCTGGACTGGACTTCGCAGAGCCCAGGTCCACGGCGTCACCCACGCTGGGCAAGCTAGGGGCGGAAGTGAAGCGGCCGCCAGGCCAGCCCCTCCCCTGAGCTCTCCCTCTCGCCTTCTCTCTGAATCCGCCCCCTGCCCCCCATACACACCCGAAGTGCCGCCCTCCAGCTCCGGGCAGCACACCTGGACGCGCAAGACACCTGGCCCCGCACAAACCGTCCCTCGTAAGGACGGACGCACCTCTTCAGGCTTGACACTTAACAAGGCAGCTGTGTACCCTTACAGCTGTCCCCACCAGCCTCTGAGAAGAGCAGAGGCCAGCTGCTGCCTGCAAACTTCTGCAGCCCGGCCTACATCGGCCTCCCCCTCCGCCCGCTGTCCTGGGACCACAGAAGCGGCAGGACGTGAAGGGCTTCTGGGGAGGCGGCCACGGGCAGGAGGGGCTCGGGACGAACGCAAACTCAAGTGCCACGAGCTCTCACAGGCCACAGCGCCGCCGTCAGTCTTGCCAGAGGCGGGCTCTCTCCTCTAGAACAGTGTTTTCCAAGCGTTTTTCCAACCATGACCCGAATAAGAATTATATTTAACATTGTGAACCAATCTATTCAGACGCACATACCCATATCTGAAACAAGATTATAAAATCACACTTCAGGGCACCTGGGTGGCTCAGTTGGTTGGGCGACTGCCTTCGGCTCGGGTCATAATCCTGGAGTCCCGGGATCGAGTCCCGCATCGGGCTCCCTGCCTGGCAGGGAGTCTGCTTCTCCCTCTGACCCTCCCCCCTCTCATGCTCTCTGTCTCTCATTGTCTCTCTCGCAAATAAATAAAAATCTTAAAAAAAAAATAAAATAAAAAATAAAATAAAATCACACTTCAGGGGCGCCTAGGTGGCTCAGTCATTAAGCGTCTGCCTTGGGCTCAGGTCATGGTCCCAGGGTCCTAGAATCGAGTCCCTGCTTCCCGCTCTCCCTCTGACCCTGCTTGCATTCCTTCTCTCGCTTTGTCTCTGTCAAATAAATAAAATCTTTAAAAAAAAAAAAAAATCACACTTCATACTACGCACAGTACTTGCTGGTACTCTGCTCAAGTTCATTTTTTTTTTTTTTAAGATTTTATTTATTTGAGAGAGAGAGTGAGAGAGAGAGAGAGCACAAGACGGGGGAGCGGGAGAGGGAGAGGCAGACTCCCCGCTGAGCCGGGAGCCCGATGCGGGACTCGATCCCGGGACTCCAGGATCATGACCTGAGCCGAAGGCAGTTGCTTAACCAACTGAGCCACCCAGGCGCCCTCAAGTTCATTTTTTAAATAATGCTGGTTGCAACCCGCCAAACTCATTTTGCTCCGCTGACAAGTTCCAAAGGAAAGTTTAAAAAGCACTGTTCTCGGAGCCGAGGTCAAGGGGCTGTACCTCGATTTACTTTTTTTTGGCTGGGAAGTTCTCCCCCAGTCATGAAGAAATAAAGTAGTTAATGAGTAACTACCCCCTGAGCTGAGGATCTGAGTTCATAGAGCAGCCACAGTGAGAGCGTGAACTCTTCCTCCCGTCTGTGTCCTCAAGGGAGGTCTGGCTTTGCCCCCTGCCGGGTCCTCCACACGGTGGCTTTGCAGGGCTGTTTCCCGCCCGAGGTGCAGGACAAACTCCAGAGCACTCAGGAGTCTGTTCAGCCCCCAGTTCTCAGCTCCAAGAAGCCGGTATTCTTATGCAATCAGAGTCCTTTCTGTCTGGCTAACTGCCATTTCCCCAGCACCCAAACCATGGCTGCAACTGTTACTAATGAGAATGCTCCCCAAACCCCATATGGCCCTGCACATTCTACAAGCCCAGACCCAAACAGGGGCAGGGGTATGTGTCTTGTGAGGCACTAATGGGGTGGAATAGGGCTCAGTGTTATAGAAAGCAAACGATTTGGCTCCCACTAGCCTCAGAAGCCACTCCTCAAGGCAGAAACAGGAAATTGAGGAAGACCACAGGTCAGCTCAAATCAGCATGGAAGTAGCTCCTCAAGCCCCGGAAGCCCAGAAAAGGAGAAGAATGGGCCCCAAACGCCAGCTAGCACATTCGTCTCTCAGCCTCCCGAGTCCCTGAGTGCTTCACTTGCAGTGGGAATGCCTTTCCGGAGCTGTTTGCTCTGGAACTTCAGGGAAGCAGAGGAGGACAGGGGACCGGGGAGGAGAGCAGGGTCAGGCCGACTGGGCCAGATTCCAGCTGCTCTTCTTAGGTGGCACCTTGGGCAGGTTTACTTCACTGCTCTGGGCCTCAGGTTCTACATCTGTGAAATGGAAATAATACCAGCTACTTCACAAGATAATGGGAAAGATGAGGAATAAGTGCAAAGAGCTCCCCTGCACATTGTGCCTGGCACCCAGATGGCAGTGCTGAGTAAGTAAGCACTGTTACTATTATGACCAGCGGTGGACGAGTCTTACCAAATCTCCATAATGCCAGTGTTCCTCTGTAAGGCATCTGCCAGCTGGGCAATCCCCTTGGCTGTGATCTGGTTCTGGATAAGCCTGAAAGAAGAACATATCTTGTAGCAAATCCTTAATACTGGATTAACTCTGCCCTCTCCATTAGGGAGTTGTAAGGGTATGGTGGGAATGAGACAGGGCCAAGGGAAGAACGGTGTCCGCGTGACTTTTAATCTGGTGACGACTGTCTTGAGCAGATCTACCAGAATAAAGGACATCCTTTAAAATGTTTAATTTTTTGGTATATTTTTAGAGTGAGCATAATATATCTGTGCATTCATACATAGATAATTTAATACATGAATGCATTTATGTGTGTCATTGGCATTTTTCGCTGCAGGGGTGCCCAATCAAAAATGTGGGAGGCCACCAGTCTGAACAACAAATTCTAAGAAACACCCAGAGGACAGGCCGTCTAGTGGCCTTCCAGCTGGCTGGGGAAGGCAAGGCAGTTTTTCAAGTTAAGTAGCTGCTAACTGGCTGTTCACTTCACTGGAGAAACAAAGGCTTCTAAGAATGCACCATGTCCTCTCCAACCTCTGGCAGGGGAGGGAAGAGAAAGATTCTCCTGCTGCCACTCATGGGTCCCAGTGGGAAAGCATCAATAACGGGGCCTCTAGGAGGGCACCCCATTAGGTCAGGTAGCAGTGATCCAAATGGAACAAAGGTTTCTGATATAGCCAGGGAGCCTGGACAATTTCTCAAGTGCTCTCCTGGGCACCTGGGCTTCCAACCCAACCAAGAGCTACACACCGCACAAGGCAGTGATGTGTCTGTGCTTCGTCACAGACCCACTCCTCGCTCCTGGCTATTTGTAGAATAAGGCTACTACTGAACTTGACCCTAAGAAATCCTGGGCACTGACCCAACAAGGCAGCCCTACCAGGAAGATGAGAACTTCACCGTGGTGATTGATGAGATTATAGAAACTAAGCGAGAAGGGGCCAACCCCATGAAGAGGCAGGACAGTGTCGTGGTTCAAAGCTCCCCTCCTCCACACACACCCAACCCCCACTTCTCAGCCACAGATCCTTGAAGAAGTAAGCTCACGCTGTCTATGCCTCAGTGGCCTGATCTGTAAAATGGAGGCAAGAGAACACCCCCTCCCTGGGTGTGTGAGGTCTCAGTGGGAGGATGTGTACGAAGGAAGTCGTTCTCACAGTTTCCGCCCCAGTGCCCAGGGGCAGGGAGCTCTTGTCGCCATTGCTGCCCCAACACACAGGACCGTGCCCCAGTCTCCCAGACACATCTCCCAAAGTGGGACCCCTAGGCTCAGGGGCAGAGGTGATGACCCCCTGGGTAAGGACGACCACAACGTAACTTGGACATTTTGGCAAAAGGAGCAACGATAGAACCTGCAAGTGGAGCCAGAACCATGCACCGGGTTACACTGCTGCTTCCTCATCACCTCCACTTTGCTGGGGGAGCTGCTTCCAACCAAGAGCTGGCAAGAGGCCGGGTAGTAAGAGAGCCAAAGAGTGTGGCCGGGCTCAGGCACACATGCCCCCCGGGGCCGCCTTCATGAGGGCAGTGTGGTCTGTGCACACACGAAGCAGCCGAGACTCGCTCTCTAGCCCCGGTCTCGCTCAGAGCTCCCTGCAGGGGCTGGCCTGGCACCAAGGGCAGGAGAGAAAAGAAAGTCTACAGGCCAGAAAAACAACAAAACAGATGTAAAAGCACAGACTGGCTGTTTCACAGAAACTGACAAGGTGAGCTGAAATTCATATGGAAATACAAGGGACCCAGAAGAGCCCAAACAACCTTGAGGAAGAAGGACAAAGTTGGAAGACTCACACTTCCTGATTTCAAAACTTACTGCCTCATTAGAATAATCAGGACAGGGCGCCTGGGTGGCTCAGTTGGTTAAGCGACTGCCTTCGGCTCAGGTCATGATCCTGGAGTCCCGGGATCGAGTCCCGCATCGGGCTCCCTGCTCGGTGGGGAGCCTGCTTCTCCCTCTAACCCTCCCCCCTCTCATGTACTGTCTCTCTCTCATTCTCGCTCTCTCAAATAAATAAATCTTTAAAAAAAAAAAAAAAGAATAATCAGGACAGTGTGATACTGACGTAAGGATAAACAGATCAATGAACTAGAATAGAAAGTCCAGAAATATACCCGTATGTTTACGGTCAATTGATTTTTGGCAAAAGTGTCAGGGCCAATTAAAAGGGAAAGATAGTTTTTTCAACAGGAGGTGCTGGGACAGCTGGATAGCCACATGCCAAAGAATTAATTTGGGCCCTACGCCTCAGACTGCACACGACAGTCAACTCCAGAAATTAACATTTAGGGTCCAATACCTCAATGTAAGAGCCAAACTATAACACTTAAAGGGAAACTTAGATGTAAATCTTTGTGACCTTGGGACGCCTGGGTGGCTCAGTCAGTTAAGCGTCTGCCTTCAGCTCAGGTCATGATCCCAGGGTCCTGGGATCGAGCCCCACCTCGGGCTCCCTGCTCCGCGGGAGGCCTGCTTCTCCCTCTCCCACTCCCCCTGCTTGTGCTCTCTCTGTATCTGTCTCTCTCTCTCTCTCTGACAAATAAGTAAATAAAATCTTAAAAAAAAAAAAAAAGATGCCCAATGTTAGTCAGCAGGGAAATGCAGATCAAAACCACAATGAGATACCACTTCATGCCCACAAGAGTGACAAGATTCAAAAAAGGTGGACAATGATGAGTGTCGCTGGTGAGGATGTGAGAACTGGGAGCCTTCCCACATTGCTGGTGGGAAGATAAAGTGAGCAGCCACTTCAGAAAATACTTTGATGGCTCCTCAAAAAGTTACATATGGAGTGGCCATGTGACCCGGCAATTCTATTCCTAAGCGTATACCCAAGAGAAATGAAAACACATGTCCATACACAAACATGCACAGGAATGTTCAAGGTAGCATTATTCACAACAGTCAAAAAGTAGAAACAACCCCGATGCCTACCAACTGACGGATGGACAGATTGTGGACGATTCACACAGAGGAATATCAGCCACACAGAGCCATGAGGTTCTGACACGTGCTAAAATGTCAATGAGCCTTGAAAACTCATGCCAGTGAAAGAATGCAGACAAAAAGTCACATGTTGTAGGATTCCATTTCTGTGAAATGCCTAGAATAGGCAAATCCATAGAGACAGTCGATCAGGGACTGGGGGAGAAAGACGGGGAGGCGCTGCTTAATGCATGGGGGTGTACTCCAGCTGGGGGCAGTGGGAAAGTAAAACCGATCTATAGTTAGATCGTGGTGCTGGTTGCACAACCTTGTGAATACACTGAAGACCACTGACCTGTACATTTTATTAAGATTTTATTTTTTTTAAGTAATCTCTACACCCAACATGGGGCCTGAACTCACAAGCCCAAGATCAAGAGTCACATGCTTTACCAACTGAGCCAGCCAGGCACCTCATCTCAAAAAATATGTTTTAAAAGGAGCACAGCCTGAAATTCTGAGGTTCTCTGAGTTACCATAAATGTTTCAATGTCTGGTTGACTTTCAACATCTCTGCCAGGCTCTCTGCCACTTCATCATTGAGTTCATTTTTGGTGAGCCTAGAAAAGAAAGGAAGTGTTTACTCAGGAGAGCCGTACCTGGCACACATTCTTAAATGGGTTCTCAGAAGTGGGATCCCAGCCCAGCTCTCTCCAGCTTAGGCTGCTAATCACTTGAACTGAGCAAACAGCCAGGTCCCAATCCCAGCCTCTGAGCCCCACAGACAATAAAAGGGGATTCATTTCTCGTGCAAATCCTGTACCCAAGCTCCTACTTCTCAGCTCTGCTTCTCTGGCGGAGCCCAAGCTCCCTCCCCATCTTTGCTGGGGCCTCAGATCCCAGAGGAGATAGGGGCCAATGCCCGCTTCCCAGCCCCCAAAGCCCCTTGAATGTCTCTGACAGCCTGTTACCGAAATCAGTGGTAGGAAGACTTAGAGAAGCCTGTCAGCTACATGTTAAAATGTGCTCAATGCTCTGGTCTGAAGCCTGTCGTGAAGGACCCACGTTCAGGGAATCCAAGTTCAGGAAGTCTCTCAGCTGTTCTTAAAACCAGAAGTAATCTGGATAAAGCATAGAGGACTCTTAGCTCTGTAAATAGGATTGGACCCTGTTGTGCCAGTGGATGAAAGAATAAATAAGAAGAATGAAACAGAATCTTAAAAAAATCATTCCACGGGCGCCTGGGTGGCTCAGTCGTTAAGCGTCTGCCTTCGGCTCAGGTCATGATCCCAGGGTCCTGGGATCGAGTCCCACATCGGGCTCCCTGCTCAGCGGAAGCCTGCTTCTCCCTCTCCCACTCCCCCTGCTTGTGTTCCTTCTCTCGCTTTGTCTCTCTCTGTCAAATAAATAAAATCTTTAAAAAATCATTCCACAAAAGGCAATCTGGCAGCGTCTATCTGAACGTTAAACGTGTTGTACTTTGAGCCCACAGTGGTACTTCTGTACTTTCTGTACAAAGTACTTCAGTACTTAGCACACTGAGCCTGGAGTGTGCAAACGTGTGCACACAAGGAGCTGTGCGTGCGGTATCGACCGCAGTAGTATCAGTCATAATGTAAAGTGTGAACACCAGTAAATGTCAGCAGAGGCTGCTGGGAAACTAAATTGCAAACATCCGTTCAATGGGACGTTGTGCGGCCTTTGGAGGGAATGAGGTAGAGAGAATGAGGCAGAAGAACAGGATATTTAAGAGAACTCAGGAGCCAGACGTGCCCAGTGTGTGTCGCTCACTAGCAGGACAACCAGGGGGCAGGTGGTCTAACTTCTTTGGGCCTGAGTTTTCTCACCAGAGAAATAAAGGTGAACAGGCACAGTATAGACATTATGGGGTGGCTGTGAGGGTGAGTGAACACATATGAGGGGCTGAGAATAGGGGCGCCTGGGTGGCTCAGTCGGTTAAGCATCCAACTCTTGATTTTGGCTCAGGTCATGATCTCAGGGTCGTGAGACTGAGCCCCGTGTTGGACTCTGCACTGGGCGTGGAGCCTGCTAAAGATTCTCTCTCTCCCTCTGCCCCCCACCCTACTCACTCTCTCTCTCTCCCGCTCTCCAAAAAAAAAAAAAAAAAAGGTAAAAGGCAGAGTGCATGGCATACAGTCAGCACTCGAGAAATGTTCGGTACTAACATTGTTACTATCCATATAGAGCAGGGGTTCTCAACTGGGTGCTTTTCCCTCTAGGGTACATTTGTCCACATCTGGAGACATTTTTGATCATCACAATTGGAGGGTACTGCTGGTGTCTAATGGGTAGATGCCCAGGATTCTGCTAAACACCCTGTAATGAACAGGACAGCCCCTCACAAGAATGATTTGGACCAAAATGTCAACTGTGTTGAGACTGAGATACCCTGACATAAAAGGACATGTAAAATGTGGACAATACATGGTTAAAATTTTTTAAGATTTATTTATTTTAGAGTGCACATGCACAGTGGGGAGAGGCAGAGGGAGAGAGAATCTTTTTTTTTTTTTTAAGGTTTTATTTATTTGACAGAGAGCTTAACAACTGAGCTACCCAGGCGCCCTGGAGAGAGAGAATCTTGAGCAGACTCTGCACTAGGTGCAGAGCCTGACACAGGACTTGATCTCACGACCCTGAGATCATGACCTGAGCTGAAATCGAGTTGGACGCATAACCAACTGAGCCACCCAGACGCACCTTAAGATATTTTTTAAAAGCCACTTGCTGGGGTGCCTGGGTGGCTCAGTCGGTTAAGTGTCTGCCTTCGGCTCAGGTCATGATCCCAGGGTCCTGGGATCGAGCCCCGCATCAGGCTCCCTGCTCAGCGGGAAGCCTCTTCTCCCTCTCCCTCTCCCACTCCCCCTGCTTGTGTTCCTCCTCTCGCTGTCTGTCTCTGCCAAATAAATAAATAAAATCTTAAAAAAATAAATAAAAGCCACTTGCTAAATGCTATTCTATTTTGTAAGAAGATGCTATTTCTATTATTCTAGAAGGCTAGAATATACATTCAAAGGCTAGAAGAAAAAGGTTGATCTGGAAAACACGAGGGAGGAAGTACTTTCACTTCCTACTTTTTGACTTCCTTACAGTTTTTAAAAAATATTTCAAAGTATTTTTAAAGATTTTTTTTAGAGGAAAAGAATTAAAAATGCCTTTACTGGCCAACAGGTCTAGTAGGAGAACTCTCAAAATGATGACATTGTCAATATTAACAAACTCAGCTGATATCTCAGGTGCCCTAAGTCCCTAATACAGTTCCCTCACCCGTAAGGAATTTATGATATAGGCAAGTAAATAAAATTAGAATATATTAGAGTAAATGACAAAAGGAAAAACAACCCCCCCCCACCACCAAAAAAAAGCACGGTCAGAAGGCAACATTCACTAAATTAGTACCCCTGGAGGACAGAGAGGGAGTGAGGAATGTGGGCTTCCAGTGACTGGTGAGCTGGACCACGAAGGGCCAGACTGTGATGGGGCTACATGGAAGGCAACTTAAGAGGAGGAAGGGAGAAAAGTCTGAGCCAAGTGCACCAAAATTGGACTCTGCAAGGCCTATGTGAAGGTGCTCTGAGGATAATCCTGACAGAATGGCCAGCAATCCTGAGGTCTGGGTTGGCAAAGAAGGCTAAGGTCAAGCCCATGCTCCTGGGGCCCACCTCCCCCTTCTGTACCTGTTTGTGCTTCTAGGAATGGCTGTTTTCTCTTCTAGGAGGAAATTATCAACTCAACACTAAGGAAAGGCCTAGAGCCTTTTCAATTAAAAAGGTGGTTTTTCAGTTAAGATTCCAGGCTGTACGGTCTTTGGAATAATCCCTGAGACCCAACCTTTCAAAAGGACTCTGGTTATTACCAGAATATTCTCAGAGAGGTGTTGCACTGCAGGGCCTGTGCGAGGCTCTTTCCTCCTTCTGTGGAGATGCCGTTGAATGCAAGACTAGGAAGGAAAACATGTGGGGTCAATCATTAGAGACACGTCTACATTTGGCTCTGGCTTCAGCAACCGAAACACCCAGAAGATGCTGCCTGGAGGCGGCCCCTGCCCGAGAAGGAAGCTGACTTGAGGCAGGAAGCAGAAGTGCTCAGCCTGGCCAGCAGCAGTTCCACTTTTGTTGCTCCAGGGCGCACGCTCCGAGCATGAGGACAGGCACAAGACCGCTCAAGGAGAGGCCAGACAGGAAATGGAACATCAGCGAGACCTGGTCGCAAGCAGATCAGGGGCTGGGAGGGCTCTGCTTCAGGCGGCTGACGTTTTCAAGGTGCCCATCAATAAGACCTGGAGAAGCGTCCTCTGTTCTCATGAAGAAGAAACTCTGCTGTTGCCCCCACTAACTTGGATTTCTTTTTCAGTGTTAGGAAGAACCCGGGCAATGGGGAGACAGCCGAGGCTCTGAGATTTGGCCAGAGGACTAAAAGAAGGCTAGGGAGGAGTAGGTCTTTACAGAGAGGAAGGTTCCCTTTTGTCTCAGCACTGTCCTGTGAGTGAGGAAGGGGCATCCCTTTCAGTGTTATCTGGACTTGAGAATTCCTCCCCACTCCCCCACTGCCAAGGAGCCTGGGGAGACCGCAGAGGGCCTGGCAAAGTCCCGGGTCTTGTTCTGGGTGGTGGTTACATATGACAAGTGGCCGAGCTGAACAGTAATGTGCTATGCTTCTTACATGTCCATAAAACCGTTTACGAAAGAAAAATCCCCCCACACATTAGGAAAGCCAACCACTCTCTTCCCCTTGGCTTCTCCCCGCGCAAACCAGGAAGCACACGGAGTGCCCAGGTTGGACCCCGGGGACAGCGGGTCTCAGAAAGCAGCAGGTACCTCAGGTTGGTCAGGCTGGGGTGGTTCCTCAGAGCCTCCGCGAAGGCCTTTGCTCCTTCATCGCCGATTCTGTTGCCCCACATCCTGAAGGCAGAGGCAAGATGGTGAACGGGAGCTCGTGCTCGCCCCTGACTTGCTGCTGGTGGCCACGCTTGGTTGTACGCTCACAGGCAGAGGTCTTGGCTTTGTCCCTGGAGCCCCGGCCTGGGGAATATTCCCGCACCAGCCCCTTAGTGAAGCTGCTCTAGGCTTCAAATGCAAAGGGGAATGTAGGGATAAGAGCAGCAGAAGCCTTGGGAACAGAAGCACATCGGGTAGATGCACCATGAGAGACGAAGATCACCGTGGGCTTTCAGAGAGCTGTCAGAGGGCCCGAGCACACGACTGTCGCACCCCCTCCGCCGCCAAGGATGTGGGTTGGCAGCAACCTGAAAGGGAGCCTGTGGAGGTGCCAACTGCCAGCATCCATTTGACCCTCTGCAGGGCTCTGAGACATTCGTGAGGACACAGTCAGTCTTCCAAGAAGCAAAGATCAGGAAGCACCCTCGGAAACCTCACCAGCAATGCTGCTTTTAGGTGAAGAGGACCCTACTCCAGCGTGCTAGTGGGTTGTTGTGGTCTGGGGGGCTGGGCGGGGAGCTGCAATGACGAAGCCCCATACCCTCCCTCCCACAGTGGATAACCTGCAAGGCCCTGCGAGGCAGGATGCTGGGCTCTGGTGTTAACTGGATTTTTATCTGGATTTAAGATTGTGTGAATTACATTATCTCTTGGAACTTAGTCTCCTCATCTGTAAAATGGGGCTAATAGGAACATTCCCCCTAGAGTTATTGTGGGGATTGTTAGTTAATATATGCAGAGCACTTAGAATAGCGTCTGGCCTACAGCAAGCGACACCTATTTTTAATAGGCTGAGAGCACTGTGTGCCCGGCCCACACACAGCAGACCTGGGGCTGCCTGGGCAACGGGCTCTCACCGCACCAGCGACCTGCCACCATCCTCCTGGAGATGCTAGAGCCCTGCAATGAGTTCTCAGTGTTTTGCATAAAAAGTATGTGTATTCGAGGAGGATGTGGAGGAAGGGGAACCCTCTTACACTCTTGGTGGGAATGCAAACTGGTGCAGCCACTCTGGAAAACAGTATGGAGGGTCCTCAAAAAGTTAAAAATAGAACTACCCTGTGGTCCAGCAATTGCACTACTAGGTATTTATCCAAAGGATATAAAAATACTGATTCGAAGTGACACATACACCCCAATGTTTATGGCAGCATTATCTACAATGGCCAAGCTATGGAGAGAGACCAAATGTCCATCGATGGATGAATGGATAAAGATGTGATACACACACACACACACACACACACACAGTGGAGTATTACTCAGCCATCAAAAAGAATGAAATCTTGCCATTTGCAACAATGTGGATGGAGCTAATGAGTATAATGCTCAGTGAAATAAGTCAGAGAAAGATAAATACCATATGATTTCACTCATGTGTGGAATTTAAGAAACAAAACAAATGAACATGGGCAAGGGAGAGAGGTAAACCATAAAACAGACTCTTAACTCCAGAGAACAAACCTCAGTTTGCTGGAGAGAGGCGCGGGGCGCGGGGCGGAGGGGAGGATGAGCGAGATGGGGGATGGGCATTAAGGAGGGCACTTGTGATAAGCACTGGGTGTTGTAAATTCTACTCCTGAAACTAATACGCTATATGTTAACTAACTGGAATTTAAATAAAAAATTGAAACTACAAAAAAAACGTTATGTGTATTATACGGTTGAATGGTATCAATTTTTTTTTTAAAGATTTTATTTATTTATTTGAGAGAGAGAATGAGATAGAGAGAAAGCACATGAGAGGGGGGAGGGTCAGAGGGAGAAGCAGACCCCCCGCCAAGCAGGGAGCCCGATGCGGGACTCGATCCCGGGACTCCAGGATCATGACCTGAGCCGAAGGCAGTTGCTTAACCAACTGAGCCACCCAGGCGCCCCGGTATCAAATTTTTAATAGAGTGGAAAACTACTTGTGGTATGAGATTAAATGAAAAAGAATAAAATTCTGTACATACAGTTTGACCTTTACTATACTCAAAAAAATAGAGCATGCACCTGCATGTGAGAGCAAGAAAGTTTAACTGACCTCAAATGTTGATAATATTTCTGAGATGATTTTTAGTATATTTTTCATAAAGTCAATTTCATAAAATTATGGGGTTTTTTATAATATAAAAATTATAACAATATAAAAAGGTTGAAGAAGCCTCCAGAATCAAAATCACAATGAGATACCACCTGATACCTGTTAGGATGGTTACTACCAAAAGAACAGAGAATAACAAGTGTTGGCAAGGATGTGGACAATCCGGAACCCTTGTGCACTGCGGGCGAGCATGTAATGCGGTGCGGCTGCTGTGGGAAACACTGTGGCATTTCCTCAAAAACCTAAAAATAGAATTACCAGCTGATCCAACAACTCCACTTCTGGGTATTTAGCCAAAAGAAATCCAAGAGATCTTTGTACACCCATGTTCCTAGCAGCACGACCCATGAAAGCCAAAATGCAGAAGGCACCCAAGTGTCCACTGACAGACGAACGGACAAAATGCGGTGCATACATAGAGTGGACTGTTGGTTACTCAGCCTTAAAAAGGAAGGAAATTCCAACACAAGCTACAGCGTGGATGAGCCTTGAGAACCCTGGGCCGAGTGAAGTAAGCCAGGCACAAAGACACAAATACTGTATGGTGCCACTTCTGTGAGGTACCTATGGAAGGCAAAGTCACAGGGACAGAAGTTGGAGGGTGGTGGGCGGGGGCCGGAGGGAAGGAGGACGGGAGTTACCGGGGAATGGGTAGAGAGCTTTTTTGCAAGATGAAAAGAATTATGGAGATGGACAGTGGTGATGGTTGCGCAATGATAAGGATGCGTAATGCCCCTGAACTGTATCCCTACAGATGGTTAAGATGGTAACTTTTTATATGTATTTTACCACAGTTAAAAAAAACTGAATTAAAAAGAAATGGCCTCAGCGCCTGGGTGGCTCAGTTGGTTAAGCATCTGCCTTCGGCTCAGGTCATGATCCCAGGGTCCTGGGATCGAGTCCCGCATCGGGCTCCCTGCTCCGCGAAGAGTCTGCTTCTCCCTCTGCCTCTGCCTGCCCCTCCCCCTGCTTGTGCTCTGTCAAATAAATAAAATCTTTTAAAAAAAGAACAAAAAAGCCTCCAGGGAGTATAGAACATTGCCAAGGTGAAGACCGCCTGCCTGTGGAAAGTTACCACATAGGCTAGAACGGCTCCCTCTGTTCGCGGGCGGTGAGAATAACGGACTTTTGCATGAATGAAGCAAGCGTGCACAAGGGAAGCTGCAGTCCGGCCCGGGACCTGGGTAGATTTACGTCGGAGATCAGCAGTGGCGCGCTCGAACACCGAGCAGCGCGTATCTCACACACTCACACTTGCAAGCACACGCATATGCGCGTTCGCCTCCACTCACCCGATCTCAAAGATCGATTTGCTGTTCTTCACAGCCAGGGCGAGGCACTTTCCTCCTTCACTCGTTATTTTGTTCTCCCCCAGTCTGCAGAGAGAGCCGTGCACAGGTCAGCCCCCAGCGGTGGGGGGGCCCACTGTCAGCTCCTCGCCCCCCGCTCTCCTGGGACCTGCGGCACCCATGCCCCCGGCTTCCTTGCAAGGAAGGCCCCACCACCCTAGAGAGCCATCAGAATCCTCTCCAGGACACTGGTCGCTGTCTCTGCCGAAACTTAGGGACCCAAGCTTTCCCGGGGGTTCTTTAAATGGCCTTCAGTGTGTCCCTCATTTCCCTCAGCAGACCCGGGAGGTTCCCGCCTCGGCTGCAAGTGGCCAAGGTGTGCGTTCTGTCACCTGGGCAGCACCAGGGGCTCCTCCGAGTCACCTCTGGCAGAGCATGTCTGGGACAGGGCCAACGATCCAGCTCTTCCTGGCAACCAGATGGGTGCCCTGTCTGAATGCTTGTGTCCCCCCAAAATCCATATGGTGAAACTCTAACCCCTCAGGTGATGGTATTAGGAGGCAGGGCCCTTGGAGGTGATTAGGTCATGAGGGCGGAACTGTCGTGAATGGGATCAGTGATTTATAAGAGCTCCCCTGCCCCCCGCTGAGCTCCCTTGCCTCCTTTTCCACCATGTGAGGACCCAGCAGAAAGGCCCCGACCGTGAACCAGAAGCCAGACCCTCCCCTGGCCCTGCGGAAACCCGAGCCTCCCCCTCAGGCCATGATTCCCCCATGTGGACAGCTTACCTTCCACACACAGGTCTCCTCACTTGACCAGTATGGCTCTGGGCAAGCAGAAGGCTTTAGGGCGAGTGCTCTTTATGAGTGACATTTATACCGTTTGCATAATGAAGGGGTGACCACAGGGGCTACTGAATAACCTGCCACGCCTACCCCCCACTTACTTCAGGTGTGTGAGGCCTTTGCACTCATCCAGGATTCTGGCGATGTACCTGGCTCCGACGTCAGTGATCTGGTTGTTGTACAGGCTTCGATAGAGAGCACAGTGTGAGACTTTAGGATCCCAATCTCAGCTTTTTTTTTTTTTTAAGTGTAGTTGACACAGTGTTACATTAGTTTCAGGTGTACAACATAGTGAATCCACAAGTTTGTAAGCTTTGCTATGTTCACTACAAGTGTAGCTACCATCTGTCACCATAGGATACTCTTACAGTATCACTGACCAGGGGCGCCCTCCTCCACTGCTGGGGGGAATGCAAGCTGGTGCAGCCGCTCTGGAAAGAGTAGGGAGGTTCCTCAAAAAGTGGAAAATAGAGCTACTATTTGACCCAGCAATTGCACTACTGGGTATTTACCCCAAAGATACAAATGTAGTAATCCGAAGGGGCACCTGCACCCCAATGTTTATAGCAGCAACGTCCACAATAGCCAAACTATGGAAAGAGCCTAGATGTCCATCGACAGATGAATGGATAAAGAAGATGTGATATAAATATACAATGGAATATTATGCAGCCATCACAAAATGAAATCTTGCCGTTTGCAACAACGTGGATGGAACTAGAGGGTGTTATGCTAAGCGAAATAAGTCAGTCAGAGAAAGACAAGTGTCATATGATCTCACTAGTAGGTGGAATTTAAGAAACTAAACAGAGGAGCATAGGGGAAGGGAGGGAAAAATAAAACAAGACAGAATCAGAGAGGGAGACAAACCATAAGAGACTCTTAATCACAGGAAACAAACTGAGGGTTGCTGGAGGGGAGGGGGGTAGAGGGATGGGGTAATTGGGTGATGGGCATTAAAGCACATGACGTAATGAGCACTGGGTACTACATAAGACTGATGAATCACTGACCTCTACCTCTGAAACCAATAATACATTATATTATTATATATATGTTAATTAATTGAATTCAAATTAAAAATATTTCTGTTGAAAAACAAAACCATATCATTAACTATATTCCTTACTCTGTGCCTTTTATTCCTGTGTCCCAGTGTCATCTTAATGACCATTTTTAAAGTGGGCATGTGCTGGCTGCCGATTTCTAAGGTCTGGGCTGAAAGGAGAGAGGAAGGACACACGGAGAGCAGTCTGGGGCTCCCGGGTCTCGCAGGCCGGGTTCAGAGCCAGCTCTGCCACTGGCCCGGCCTCGGCTCAGCATCTGTAATAAGGAGCAGGAGTCACAGCTCCCCCACAGGGCATCAGGACAACGGCAGGCGATCACCCCAAGCCCGCGACGGGTACTGTTCGATTCAGGTTACAAGCAGCATCTTGAGGGGAAAATGTTTGAGTGTTGGAACCTCCTCGCTGCTCCCTGTTAGTCGTTTTAGCCCCGATACCAATTCAGCAAGAAGGCAGAGAGAAGCTGAAGGTGGTAACTGGACGGGTTCCAAGCGTTCCTCAGTCACACACAGCTCCCAGGCCACTCCCAGGGCCCCGCTCCACCGCGGAGGGAGGGCAGGCCCGGGGGCTGACGACAGGCTGCAGCTCAGTCAGCAGAGGCCACGAGCGCTCACACTCCAACTCCCAGAGGCTCTGAAAACCCAAAGCTTTCCACAACCCTTCTGGCCCCTGATGTGGCGCCGTTCATGGTCTTTATCCTAACTGCTTTGACGAGTCATACATTTTGCTGCAGAAATATTAAAGTATTTGAAATTGACCTCACTGGTCACATCACCACCATACAGCACGTACACTGAATTCTGATTGGTGTCTGGCCCTCAGGGCTCTGGATGAGAGATCATGGGCCCGTAGTGGTGAATCTACTGCGTAAACAGTATCCAGCATTTATGAAACATAGCCCCAGAGGCGCCTGGGTGGCTCGCTGGTTAAGCGTCCAACTCTTGATTTTGGCTCGGGTCATGATCTCAGGGTCCTGGGATTGAGCCCTGTGTCGGGCTCCACTCTCAGTGGGGAGTCTGCTTGAGATTCTCTCTCTCCCTCTGCCCCTCCCTCCGCTCAGCTCAGTCTCTCTCAAATAAATAAATCTTAAAAAAAAAACCCATATCCCCAGCTATTCCCTCAGCAAACCCCAATCACCACCATCAAACGCTTGCCTATATTAGGATCCCAATACGCGAGTGAAAAGCCTGCAGCTCCGCCACATTTCCCGACTTGCTCAAAGAGTGGGCTGCTGGCCAAGCCAAGAGCAGGACCCAGGACTCCCAGCTCCCCGTCTGGGACCTTCCTGGTGCCTCGGCCATCATCCCAACCGTCCAGCGACCCACACGAATGGCAGTTCCCCACTCCTCTGTATTATTGCTACATCCCTGGCCTGGCGCTGTTCAGGAATACGTACCCTAAGAAGGTCAGAATTTTGTATTTGGTCAGCTCTTCATATAGCACCTTTACCCCGCTGTCAGTGATCTGGTTTACACTGAGTCTGAAACAAAACAGCAAGGAAAGTTACAAATCACGGCAGCTGCTCACTGTGATGCAGCATCCATGCCACAAGGACCCGGGAGCCTGTAGGTCCCGGAGTTTTCCCAGCTAGAAACACCCCCTGAGAGGGTGGCCAGAGCAGTCAGCCAAATAGCTCCTAAAAAGCCCAGTCGTCATGGGGCCGACAGACCCACCCAGAACCTGCCGGGCAGCAGGCTACAACACAGCCCCGACCCAACAGGAGGGCTACGAGGGACACATAAAGGACGCGCGAGGCCAGCCAGCTCTGACATCCGTCATTTGTGGGTGGCCTCCATGTCAGCCAGGCCCTCTTTGTGGTTCTCACTGCATAGCAGGGGCCATGGGATTTGGAACCGTGAGGAGCTGCTTCTAGTGATGAAAAGCTGGACGAGGGAACGCTCCCCTGTCTTGCAAGTGGGGCCAGAGATAGTGGATGTCCTGCAAAAGGCAGAACACAGAGAACGGTCTCACCCACAATGCCGACAGCCTCCCCATCTGGAAGTCCCATCCACAGAGGGGGCAGGGAAAGAGAGCCCTCGGGATGATGGCGGTCTCCTGCACGAGGACCAGCCACTCGCTGGAATGGTTCTGCACAATCCCCATACTAACAGGATGTTTTGATGTGGCTAAAATGTGAAATGCTTTTACTACCAAGTAACCTGTATAACAAACTACCCTGATTTTTTCAACCCTCCACCCCATTATTTAGGTGAGGCTGAAAGACACAGTAAGGCTCCGCGATGGATGAGAGTGAGGTATCAGGAGTGGGTGAGATAATAATCCAAGGGTCAGCAAACTTCTTCTCTAAAGGGCCAGAGAGCAAATATTTTAGGGTCTGTGGGCTGTGTGGTCTCCATTACAACTACTTGACTCTGTAGTGTGAAGCAGCCGATGTGTAAACAAATGGGTGTGGCTGTGTTCCAATAAAACTTTATTTACAAACACAAGCCCTGGGCCAACGTGGGCCCACAAGCTGACCTCTGTAATAAGTCAAAGGCTGAACAAGTAAAAGTTTGATTTTCAGGCCACATCAAAATGATCAGGTCCGATGCTCAGGACCCCTCCTCCCATGGTGCCCACTTTGGTGCTGGGGCACAGGGCGCACACACACTGCATGGCCACCTCAGGGTGGTAGAGGCTACTAGTCACACCCCGTATCTGTGCTTCCTTAGAAGTAGAGTCCTCCATTTCTTTAACTGGGCACATGGGATTAAGTTCTGCTCCATGAAATCTAAGCAGAAGTCTCATTAGCAATAGCTGAGAAGTCTTCTTAAAAGAATGAGGTGTGTCCTTCTTTGCCCTTTCTTCTTCCTGGTGGCTGGAATGTCAACTGAATGGCTGGAAATGAGCAGCCATCTTGGGCCAAGAGGTGGATATCAGGTAGTGAGGGCAGCCTGGCCACCTGCAGAAGACAGCCTGGGCTCCTGAGGGTCACGGAGGCACCATAGCAGCCCTGAACTGCCCTCCTCTGGACTTTTCCATGGGAGACAAGCTTGTAACCTATCTAAGCTTTCACTAACTCTCAGTCAAAATTAACCCTAACTGATGGTCTCAAGGAGCTCAAAATGCTTCTCTGGAGTTGCCCATTTCCTCCTGCTCTCTCCTTTACTGGTGTGGAGGAAAACGTCACCCGAGGACAGCTGCCTGGGGCAGGAGCACCACCTTGGTGTGCCCCATCTTGTGAGATGAGCACGGGGGGCCTGGAGTGTGAGCGCACCCCAGGCTGAGAGCATAGAGAGCAGGCCAGGGCAGCCTCGGGCTCCCTGCACCCCACCATCCCCCACATAATGGACACTGTGGCACTGGTGTAACAGGCACCCAGAATCTGTTCCAAATCCCCTCTGCTTCTCAGAAATGCAGGAGCCAAGTTATGAGAACTGAAACCCTCGTAGAGATTTACAAGGTGTATTTTATAGAGGAAATGGTAACAGAAGAAAGCGGACTGGCCTCTCCTCTAAACCATCAAACAGGAAACCCCTCAAGAGTCAGCACTCTGTACTAGGATCCCTGGCAGCTCAGGGCTGCTGGCTTTGATCATGGAAAGTAACTGAGGCCGAAAAGCACACAGTCTGCTTTTTCTGCAATCACAAAAGCTCCCACGTGCCAGAAACCGTTCACGGGCCATCTCTGAGACTCCCATGAATCTCAGAAGGTTGGTTCTTTATGATTCTGGCTCCATCGTGGCCCTGCCGTGTGCCCTTGAGAACATCTCTGTGCCTCCACTTCCTCGTTTGTCAAATGAAGATAAGACTACCTACCACCTTATAGGGCGGAAGATTCAATCATGTAAAATCTGAAATGCACTTCACCCATTCTCAGTAAATGCTGGCTGTTACTACTGTAACTGCTAGGATACCAGCATCTCCCTTATCCAGATGAGAAATCAGAGAGGTTAAGCAACTCATTCAAGGACACCCAGCTGGGGCCTCCTGCCACGGAAGCTGTTTTCCTTGCCCTCTACCATCCTGAAACAGAATAGGTCCGGGTGTTCCAGGACCAGTGGTCATGAGTGCCAGGGTAAGTCAGGAGCTCCTACGCCTCGAGGCGCGTCCTGGTGTCTCCTGAGCCTGGCCCGCCCTGGCCCCACCGGCTGCTCCCTGTGCCCAGCGTCCTCACCTGATGACGGTGAGGCGGCTGAAGCAGGGCTGCAGCTCCCGCACGCCGTAGTCGTTGAGATTGTTGTTGTCCAGGTCAAGGGCAAGCCGCCTGCGTAAGTGGTGCAGGACGAAGGAGAGGGCGCTGCAGTCGGCCGAGCACGCATTGCAGTAGGTCAGCTTGAGGTAGTTGGCGCAGATGCCCTTGGCCGCCAGCCGCCCCACCTTCTCGCTCTGGGTCTCGTAGATGCAGCGCAGCATCCAGAGGAAGGTAGGCATGGCCTGTACCTGGTTGAAGCCCCCCGACTGCACTCGGGGCAGGTTCTTCAGGTGGGCCTGCAGGCTAGCCAACAGGTGTGACCACAGGACCTTGCGCTTTCTCCGCAGGGCCGCGGCGGGCACCAGGTGCCGCAGGAGTTTCTGCTTGGCCTTGGACAACAGCCCGCACAGGAAGAGGTTAGTGAACTGAAAGTGATCCTTGTTCTTGAAGGGGTCCTCCCCCGCCAGGCCACTGCCCTTCAGGCACTGGAAGGGGAGAAAGGAGGGATAGCAGGACTCGGCTCCTGCCCCCGCAGGAGGTGCCCACTCGTGGAAGAAGCTGAGCAGCTGCTGAGTGCTCACCTTGTCGTCCACGACGAGAAAGAAGGCGGTAAAGAAGGCCTGGAGGGTGAGGTGGAAGAACTCATAGGACTGCTGGTCGCCGTCCAGGCCCTGCTCCGGCACGGCCCGCAGGAAGCCCAGCTGCAGCTCCTCCTCCTGCATCTCGGCCGCCTGCACCTCCTCCGGGCCAAAGACAAAGAGGTTCTTCTCCATGCCCCAGTGGGCCACCTGCCCCAACGAGCGCAGGGCGCCGCGGCCGGCGCGGAACGTCTCGGTCCGGCTGCGCGTGTTCCGCTGCACCAGGCTGGTGGGCTGAGTCCTGTTCAGGTGGACCTCGGTCACCAGCAGGAAGACATCGGTCAGGGTCACCGTGCAGTCGGGCAGCTGCGCAGAGCCGTCCCAAACACTGCCGAAGTGCTGGAAACAGCGGAAGATGATCCAGCAGAAGAGGGGCACGGCACACAGGCTGCAGAGGTTGGGGTTGGCCTCCAGCTGGGCCAGCAGGCGCTCCCGCACCGCGCGGTCGGGGAACACCTTCCGCGTGTAGGCGCGCAGGTGGCTGGGGGCGAAGCCCCGCAGAAGCACCTTCTTGCGGAGGAGCTGACGCGGGATCTCGATGCCCGTGCGCGCCGTGAGCAGCTTGCCGGCCCCCTTGAGCAGCTTCCCGCTGAGCAGGTTGGCCAGCAGGAGCAGCGGGTGGGCGGGCTCCCAGGGGGAGCAGGTGTCTGGCGCGCTGCTCAGGTCGAAGTCCGAGTGCAGCTCGTCCAGGCCGTCGAAGGTGAAGAGGGCCGTCTGGGGGAAGCGCAGCAGGAAGGCGAACACCTCGTCGGGGTCCTGCTCCGGGTAGCAGTAATGCTTGAAGAGCAGGTCCCGCAGGCACAGCGTGTCGCCCTCCTGGAAGCAGCTGAACACGCGGCAGCGGAAGTGGAAGAAGAACTTGAACTCGGCGCCCAGCAGCCCCGTGGCCCACAGGTTCTGCAGCCGCTGCAGCAGCATGGACTTGCCCACGCCCGCGTCCCCGCAGATGAAGATGGTCTCGCCCTGCTCGCTGAGGACGCCGGTGCAGTGGTCCAGGAGGCAGGCCAGGCTGCCCAGCGGGCCCAGGCTCTCGTTCCTGAAGCCCACCAGCTCCAGGATGGTGTCGGTGTACGTCTCCTCCAGCAGCAGCTCCTCCTTCTGGGCGTAGCACAGCACGAACTTGGAGTCACGGTCCAGTTGCTGTCGCAGCTTCTCCGTGTACCTGCTCACTGGAGGGTGGGGGACGGAGGACAGCCAGGTCCCAGTGAAACGCTTTTTTAAGAAGTGCATGTATTTACTTAAGGTATCTCTACACCCAGCGTGGAGCTCCAACTCACCACCCCCGAGATCAAGGGCCACGGGCTCCCGGGACTGAGCTGCCCAGGCGCTGGAAACTCGTATTGTTGTAGAAGAAATTGCCCTAACCTTTCTTTTGCTTATCACATGGCTCTGAGAACAACGGGAAGTCTCAAAACTAAATGCCAAAACTATGAGCGAGAAGATATATACCATTCGACATTAATCTCGATTACAAACGAGCTGTGCCAAAGCACAAAAAGAGAGTAAACTAAGATAGAAACTGCCTTGTTCAATGGCGCAGAGCACACCAGCGCCAGGCCCCCAGCCCACACCTGGGGGTCACTGACTTAGCACCTGCCCCCAGGGGAGCAGACAGGGTAACAGGCTCACATGGGCCTGGAGCTCAGCAAACCTGAGCTAGAGGCGCGGCTTACACCGAGAGGGAGGTGGTCCCTCCCCAGACAAAAGGCTGTTCCGTAAATTCCTTTAAAATACTTTTGGGATTTTAATTATAATTCAGTTAACAAAAATGAGACACACATGCCCATTTCCAAATTCATCTATAACCTCTTCCCCTCAACTCAGTCCAAGTTGGTTGTCTGCTTAAAATTTATGAATTTTATTTCTTACATCTCTTTAGTAAGGCATAATTTATATACCACAAATTCACATATTTTACAATAGGCATTGTGTACTACTCAATGACTTTTAGTAAATTTACAAAGTTATGCAAACCTCACTACAATCCAGTTCTAAAACGTCTCCATCATAAGCCCACTTCTAGCCAATCTCTGCCCCTGGCCCTAAGCAACTGCCAATCTGCTTTCTGTCTCTATTAATTTGCCTTTTCTGGACATTTCGTATAAATAGAATCACACAAGATGGAGTCTTTCACATCTGGCTTTGTAGAGTGACTTATACTTTAAAAGCTACTGAAGTAGTTGGCTAAAGGAACCAGCGGAGACGTCTTTTTGAAAGAATGATCACGGGCAGGAACATTTTCCTTTGCTCCTGGAGAAGGAAGCAGAATGAACTGGGAAGGAGCAGGAAGAGTGAGCAGCTAACAGCGACCACAGAAGAGCTGGGCCCTGACCCTGCTGGTTGGCCTGGTTTCCCCCAAACACCCCTGATTGTCTGGGACACTTTCCTCTGTTTCTGTGTTCAAGGTCACACCGGATTCTTTAAACATCAGAGTTGGGGACCTTGGTGCTGGCATTTTGCCAGCAAGTATCTCCAACTAGAGAGCACTCAGACATGGAAAGAAGGCTCCCCGGCGCCCAGACCAGATCATGGCCCTGATTACGTGCACTCGTAGCAGCCTGAACTCCTCTCATCCTGGTCACCACATGCCATCACACATTCCTGCGACCGTTTACTATTGGGCCTCCCGCACTGGCCTCCGAGCTCCCTGAGAGCCGGAACCATATCTGGTCTGCTCCCCATCGTACCCCTGGCATCCAGCACAATGTCTTGGCACATAGTGGGGACACCATCAATACTTGTTAAAACGAATCGATTAGCTAATGCAGTCCCACTGTGCTTGGGAAATCAGGACTGGCCACTAGGGGGGACAGAAGAATACTTTGCCTAGGATAAAATGTGGAAAGATTTTTAAAAGGAAAAAAACGCAACCTTGAATTTGTGCGACCATTAAAATGTCTATATGTGTCCGAATGGGAAGCAAGCAGGAAGTCAGAAGAGAGGCCCTTCCCACACCTTCACAGGCCTCTCTCTAAGTCAGACCAGCTACATGTGGTCAGTTCAGCCACAGTCCCCCGGGCGGCACTTGGATGATGGGGAACATAGCACTGGGCCTACTGCCTGAGGTGGAGGGCCATGGTGGGCCACATGTTCATGCCCTGCTGAGCCCACATGCCACAGCATTTCCAAACCCCAGGGCTTTGCTTGGCATCTGCAGTCCTCCCCGGGGCGGACTCATACCTGGGTCAGTGTTGACGACAACTTTGCTCTGAATGAGCTCTGAGGGGGAGAAGCCCGTCTCCGACAGCCAAGGCCTGAGATCCACATAAGCATCTGCGAGTCGCTGGAGCACGTAGAGGAAGAACTCGGACACCTCCTCGCCCTTGCTCTGTACCAGGTCCAGAATTTTGCGGACCTGGTGGTAGCATAAGCATGAGGGGTGGTGAGCTAGTGCCTGGGGAGACCTCCTACCAGGAAGACTCACACGCAGGGCTCCAAGCTCCTACGACAGCCTGGAGCTTGACCGTCCCCCCGGCAGTGTGAGATGCTACCTGTTGAAGGCCTAGAATCTGTGAAGGGGACCCCCCGTGGTAAGAAATTAAACCACACAGCTCTAAGAAGCCGGGAGGCTTCCCTGAACCTCAAAGTGAAAAGGTCAGACTCACAAACGAGAGCTGTGCCCACCCCTGGAATCCTCCCCGTGTCTCCAGTCCGTCTTAAGCTCACACTGCTGCTGGCTGGGAATGAGTGCTGCTGGGACAAAGTTACGGCACAGGTGGAACGAGGCGGGTGCTGGGCCGCACAGCAAGGGGCTCACAGGGCCCCATCTAAGTTATACCCTAAAAAAGGCTTTGTGTATTATTAAAAATGCAGGGGGGGAAAATCACACAAGTCAGCTACTGTACGCCCCCCCCCCCCCCCCCCCCCCCGGCCAGAAACCCTCTGGTTTCCCCGGAGCCTGGCAGGATCCCATTATAAACAAGTTCTGTCACCCCTCCAGCCAAAGAGGTTTGGGTCTTGCCAATTCTATTTTTCAGGAGGGGACACAAAGCTGAAAGGAAATTAAGGGCTGTTAGGACTTCCCACAGTGGAGTGTGGAAAAGTCTTCACTGTGGACCCAGCCTGGGATGTGTTTGCTCCTAACGCGGAGGAAGACCATTCTCTGGAGTCTCACCCAGCGGTGAGCAGCTCTCTGGAGGTTAAAGGCACTGAATGAACATCACTGCTAGTGTTCGATGGTCATTTCCTTTTTCCCTCCTCCCCGTCAAAAGTTTCCAAACAACTGGTTTGGAAAGCAATACACATAGCAAGGAGGGCAGCGAGGTAAGCGGAGTCTGCTCTCCCCACGAACACAGAAGTAAAATACGTAATTGTGTCATAAGCTGATAACCCAAGTGTTTCTGTCCTATAAATGACCCCAATGGGAAATCCCGCCAATGTGCCAAATGCCCAGAGGTCCTCATTCAGGTCACCGGGACAAGCCCCTTCCGGCGACCGAGACATACAGCCCGTCAAGGCCAGCCCCTGTCACCAGCACCTTGTCAGGCTGCGTGGGGCAGGCACACACGATCTCCGCATCTTCAGAAGAGAAGTAGTCGTTCTTCAGCAAGTTGTCCACCAGACACTGAGTGTTGCGGATGTGAGTGACCAGAAGTTCCCGGTTGATTTTCAACAATTTAACATGGGAATGAGACTCTGATGGGATTATCCCCATCTCACTGTGTCCCTGCTTTTCCATGGCTAAAGGAGCAAGCGACTACTTTGCCCAAATTCATCTTTGGCTACATGTGTCTTCCTGGCAGAAGGGCAATCAGGATCCAGGGCGCCCACCTCTCTCTCTCAGTGCCGCCCCTGAAGAGACAAACGAAAACACCAATGAAGCAAAAGCCATGGGAAATATCCCTCCCCTTCTCTTTGGTCCTGGAATTTCTGTACTTCAAGCAGGAGGAGTTATGCTTAAGATGGTGATCTGAGGGGCGCCGGCACGGCTCAGTCAGTTAAGCATGTGACTCTTCACTTTGGCTAGGTCATGATCTCGCAATCGTGAGATGGAGCCCCACTTCGGGCTCTGTGCTTGCAATTGAGTCTGCTTGAGATTCTCCCTCTCCCTCTGCCCCTCCACCCTCTCAAAAAAAATTAATGAAAAAATAAATTTAAAAAAAGATGCTGATCTGAGAAAAAATCATAATTGAACTGTTTCCGCTTGTGGGTTACATGCCTAGGGAGGGTGACCAGAGGTAGACAACCTTTTGTATAGCAAAACTTATCTTTTAAATAATAATAATAATTTAAAAAGTATGCTTCAATCCCAGCCTGGGATAGAGATAAAAGGTATATTATTTTCCATAAAAAGGAAGGGGGAGCATTCAGAATTGGGAGCAGAGGAATGATGATTGGTTGTGGGGGGCGTTGAGGGTTGGTGGGAGAGAGGGTCTGAGCCCAAAACGGCCCAAGGAGGGAGACAGCCAGCATGAAGTCTCCTGTGGCAGCCAGAGCCCAGGGACCTGGGAACAGGGATGCTGCCATCACTCTTGCCCGTTCCGGGTTGTTCTGTAGCCCCGCTGGACCACTGCTCCAGAGATCCTCACACCTCCAGCCAAGCCTGCCATATACCAAGCACCTTGGGGAATGAAGGAGGAACAATGGCCATGTGTGGAGTGAAGCAGGGCAGCGGGAGGGCAGGAGGGAAGGGGACGTGGACTTCCAAGTGGCAGATGACCACGAAAAGCCATCTCCCTGGAAATCCTTGAAAACCTCGTGTACCTGCTGAACTTCCTGTCTGGGTAGAAACGGGGACTCAAGCCCTTTTATTTGGGTATTAAAAACTCATTTGGGTTCATCTGCCCTACCCCCAAATTGCACTGATTCCCTTTCTTGTCCCGAAAGATTCTTCCGCCACTTCTCCACTCATCCTTGTATATATAAATTGGGTCACTATCTTGGAAGTAGAAGGCCCTGAAGAGGCCACTTAGTGCCTCGTCGAGGTAGGAAAACTCACGTTCCAGAGAGATAGTGCTTAAACTTTTTCGTTGAGCCCCACCGCCCCCAAAATAATAGACTTCTAAACCCTGTCAGTGTCTTTACTGTAGCTCTTACAAGCCCACATCCATTAACAGTCAAGTCCAGCGGTTCTGGATTTCCGCCCCCAAGTCACACATGAGTCTCCTGGTCTTTACACACAACCATTTTTCCTTCTTTTATCTATCAATTTCCTGAACTTTGCAAGTCTTACAGAGATTTCTCAATGGGACCCCACGCAATAACTTCCCTTTTATAACCTGAGTGACTGAGCAAGAGATAATACAATTTAACACTCTAAGCCGTGGGAGGGCGGGACATCCTTACCGAAAAGAACTTTCAGGGATGGAAACGACTGGTTAGTTACTACTGTACTAGATGTATACTTGTCTCTTAGATGTTAATTCAGCCTTTTCCACTGTGGTCAACTGTATGACCTATTTTAGGATCCACAGCTTTAGAAAACTGGTTCCCTGAAGGGATACCGGTGGGTAATATTAAATTAAATTAGGGGTTAATGATACTTTTTTAAGTTTCTGGCATTATTCTTTGAAGTAAATCAAAATACTTTAAAACAACTTTCTCTTCTGAAATCTTCAATTTTCAATTTCTTTCCAGAATCCGCAAAATCAAAAAAAAAAGGACAGGTTTCTTCGAAAATACTATTGTAATGAATGGTGAATGAACAAATGAAATTGATGACGGGATAGTTTTAAATCCAGAACTCTAGGACATTGTAGTCTTCTCTGTACCTTCTTCCTTCAGGACAATGTTTTCTAAATGTCATTCGGGTAACATATTCACTTATATATATATATATTTTGGTCATAATTGAGTCCTACCTCTACTTTATTTGCTTAACTTTGTGCTTTAGATGGACTGTTTTATTTATTTTTTTGCTTTTCATTTGATTTAGTTCTAGTATAGTTAACACAGTGTTATATTCTCTTCAGGTGGACACTCTAGTGATTCCCCTGTGCTCATCACAGCAAGTGGACTCCTTAATCCCCATAAATTGACTATTTTAAAACTCAGATTAATTTTAAAGGAAATATTATATCACCATTATAAATGAAAACTATCATTTTCAATAAATAGAAAGTAACACAAAAATAAATTCGCTGGAAATAAAACTATGCTATTGTATTCCACCTCAACAGTCCTGCATGGGAAGATCCAAGGTCTGAGGCCTGTTTGCTCGCAGGAGCATTTGAGGGTGTTATAGACATAATAGCACAAAAGTGAGACTTTCTTTGCGCTGATCCTTCATCTGCGAGAACCGGAAAGAGAGCTGCCTGCCTACTTCCTGAGTCAGCGTTGGGCAGGCGTAGCTGCCGTGACGGAAGAAGGCTGGGAATGGGTGTTATGTTTCATCTGTTCAAACCTAGTCCACGTCCGTCCTGTTTTACTCACAGCTCTTGTCTCTTCCGAGCCTGTGATTCACACAAAATCAGTGATTTCGCCCCTCAGCCTGACCGTGGTAAGCCCGCAGACATCTCCTCCTCTTGCTATCCAAGGCAGAAACTTCCATCCCCTGATTTACGGCCACCTAAGCAAGGCAACAAATCCCATGTCAGCCAGCTAGCAAGGAGGCTGTTGTTCTACAATTTCCAAAGCCCCGGTTGGTTGAGATTTAATCAGATTTGCGGAATTAGCTCAATTCAGCGGGAACTTACGGTGTGGATGGTGGAAGAGGAAAGAGAAGGCTGAACCTGGCCTGGTAAACAGAATCCAAGGGTAGACCAAATCTATATCCCAGGGCACTGTAGAGAAATTCACTTCATGGGCATCTGGTAAC
>NW_023270451.1:45407413-45427566 GCF_011800145.1 Mirounga leonina
TATCCCAGGGCACTGTAGAGAAATTCACTTCATGGGCATCTGGTAACCGAAATACCAAACAGAACCGGGGATCTCCTGGCCCTCACAGGGGATCCATTACGGTCTTCACCTGCTAAAAGGTGGGTCTGGCTAGTGAAGATGGTCAAGTTGTCACGTCCAGGCACACAGGAAAAGCAAGGTTGGGCCAGAATCAGGTTTAGTGAGCTGGACCTGCTCCAGTGGCTGGAGCTCCCCCGTGGCAGTGGTGTACAGCAGAGAGGACTGAAGGTGGAGATCCTGGTGAGGAAAGGCCAGGAAACAACCAAACAAACCCCATTAAGCCAATGGAGATGGCCAGGAAACAAGACCCATCGCAGAATGAAAGAGGAAGATGAAGCAGAGATATGAAGCAGAAGAGGTCAGGGGAGGGCTGGTCTACCACCTAAAGCCATCTCTTCAGACAAAGGCAAGTGGGGGTAGAGCCTATTGGTGGGCAGGGAGCCCCTTGGGAGCTGGGGGGTTAGATGGTACCCCCAGCCCCTCCTCTTCTTCCGGCTTTCTGATCTGACCTCAGAGAGGTTTAGTTCCCAGGTAACCGAATCCCAGGGTCAATCCACCACCTTAGGCTCCTTGTGGAGATCTGTGCCTAGGTCCCATCTTGCAATATGATCTTCTGAACTAAATATAAAGTCTGCAGAGCCTCCAAAAAAGGCTCAGGGAAGCTTCTCTGAAGAAAACAAAACAAGAGGGCAGGCATTCAAAGGAAAAAAGAAGTAGAGACAGGAGAGAGAAACTCTGTAAGACTACAGAACAGACTGTTGAATAGAAATAAAACTCAAGCCATGTGTGTAATCTAAGGTTTTCTAGTAGCCACAGTAATAAAAGTAAAGAGAAATGAAATTAATTTTCATAATGCTTTAACCCAATATATTAAATATCTTATTTCAATATGTAATCAACATAGAATTAAATGAAATGTCTTGGGGCGCCTGGGTGGCTCAGTTGGTTAAGCAACTGCCTTCGGCTCAGGTCATGATCCTGGAGTCCCTGGATCGAGTCCCGTATCGGGCTCTCTGCTCGGCAGGGAGTCTGCTTCTCCCTCTGACCTTCCCCCCCTCCTGCTCTCTTTCTCTCTCATTCTCTGTCTCAAATAAATAAATAAATGAAATGTCTTACATTCATTTTTTTCATACTAAGGCTCTGACATCCAGTGTGCATTTCACACTTACAGCACCTCTCAAACTGGACCAGCCACACGTCAGGTGCTCTAGAGCCACCTGCGGCCAGTGGCTGCTGCGCTGGATGGTGTAGCCCCAGAGCAACAACTAGAAGCCGGGGCAGGAAGACATCGCAGCTCCTGCCCTGTCCCCATCGCTATCTAAAAGACTGACGCCAGGAAGGACTCTGAATTGGCTTTTCAGATTAATTTCTCAGAAAGTCACTGAGGCAGGTAGTTAAAGAGGTGAGATCATGGACAGTTCTGTGAACTCAGAAAGGAAAGAAGTATGGCACCTACTGGTCTAGAGTCAGCATACAATTCCTTTCAACTTTTAGATAACAAATTCAAGCTTTGCATGCGGAAAAGATTAAAAGTAAGAGCGATTTTTTGTCAAAGCATTTTTGTCAAGAATGCTATTGATAGTATAGTGAGACAGGGACTTTCGGACACCGTGGGTAAGAATGTATCCTAGTGGAGACCATCTGGGAACCCATTTAATAGTATGTATCAAGAGCCTGTGAAAAGTTCGATTTAGTAACTTCTCATTCTAGAAATCTGCCTTCTGCAAATATTTCCTGTTCTAGAAATCTGCCTTCCGAAAAGATTCAGAGGTTCTGACAATTTTGTGCTTGATTTTTTAAAATTATTTATTTATTTTTAAAAGATTTTATTTATTTATTTATTTGAGAGAGAGAGAGAGAAACAGCATGAGAGGCAAGAGGGTCAGAGGGAGCAGCAGGCTCCCCGCTGAGCCGGGAGCCCGATGTGGGACTCGATCCCAGGACTCCGGGATCATGACCTGAGTTGAAGGCAGTCGCTTAACCAACTGAGCCACCAGGCGCCCTGATTTTTTTTTAAACAAGTTTCTTCTACTTCTAGCTGTGATACAGTAGCTTGTGACTCCCACAGAGACCAACTGTAGGTGAACTGATCAACAAATTGGGGTACGTTCGTACAGCAGAGCACTATTCAGTAAGAAGTATTAATGAAATACAACATGAATATCACAGCTATTACACTGCATGAGAGAAACCAGACTCAAAAGAGTATATAATATATGATTCCATTCTAGAAATCTGACCCTGAAATCAGAGCAATGGTTTCCCGGGGTAGGGGGGTGGGAAGACAGGAGAAACTGACTGCCTAGAGAAATTGCTGGGGAGATAGAAATACCCTTTATCTTGACTGAAGTGCTATATATAGGTCACATATATGTGTGTATGTGTACAGAAATGAGTTTTTCAGGTAGAAGAAAAATGATCCTAAGACAAAAAATGAGAGCAACAGAAAGGTTAATGTGAATAAATAGAAATGTGTATTGACTGAAGAAAACACTACTAATTAATATCTTGGGGAGTTTAAAATATATACAGAATTAGGGGCGACTGGGTGGCTCAGTCGTTAAGCATCTGCCTTCAGCTCAGGTCACGATCCCGGGGTCCTGGGATCGAGCCCCATGTCAGGCTCCCTGCTCAGCGGGAAGCCTGCTTCTCCCTCTCCCACTCCCCCTGCTTGTGTTCCTTCTCTCGCTGTCAAATAAATAAATAAAATATTAAAAAATATATATATACATATATATACAGAATTAGCATGTATAACAATAACAACACAAAAGTTGGAGGGGAATAAATGGACTTAAGGTGTTCTAAGGTCAAAGCACTTTCTGGTACTAGGCAAAAGTATGACTTTATGTTTTTTTAAGTAAGCTCTATGCCCAACATGGGACTTGAACCCACAAACCCGAGATTAAAATTCACACGCTCCAGTGACTGAGCCAGCCGGTTGCCCCAGTATTACTTTGTTTCAGACAGTAATAATTCAAAGATCAGATTATTGTCTCTAAGATTGCCACTAAAAGAATAGTAAAAGAAATATATACAAGACAATAGAAGGAGGAAATGGAATAATAAATACACTTAATTCTAAAAGAAGACAGGGAGATAAAAAGGTAAAAAAAAAAAAAATAGCCAAGACAAATAGAAACCAAACAGATATAAATCCAAATGTATTAATAATTCCATTCCAGTACATGTAAATGTAGTAAATACACCAATTATAAAACTTGGCTTGGCAGACTTGATAGAAAAAAACTACATGCTGCCTAAAGAGACACATCTTAAATAAAATGATGGGGTTTAATTCATTCACTCATTTCCCCAACAGGAAAAGAAATATGAGGTATACCCTCACCAAAAAAGAGCTGGCATAGCTATATTAAAAATAAAGAATTTAAGGGAAGAAATGTTACTAGAGATAGAAAAACATTTCATAATGATAAAATGATCAATTCTAAAGGACGATACAAATATTTTCTTTTGTATGGACCTAGTAACATTTTCAAAATAATACAGTAAAAATTGACAATCATAAGAGACCTAGACAAATCCATAATCACAATGGTGGACTTTAATACACGCCTCAGAGTAACTGAAAGAACAAAAAGAACTAAAAATCAGCAAAGAGTAAGAATATGGAGAATCTGACCAGAAGAACAAATCTCCTGACATCTATAGAACACGCACCCAACAGCAACAGAATGCTTAGCCTTTTAACTGCACGTGTAATATTCGTCAAAGCCGACATAAAGCAAGTTCTTAACACATTTTTTTAAGATTTTATTTATTTATTTGAGAGCAAGCAAGTGCTGGGGGAGGGGCGGGGGAGCCCACCACCAAGGGCTGCATCCTAGGACCCTGAGATCATGACCTGAGTAGAAGGCAGATGCTTAACTGACTAAGCCACCCAGGTGCCCTGCAAGTTCTGAACACATTTTAAAGGACTGAAATCATTCAGAATATATTCTCTGACCATAGTGGAATCAAGCTAGAAATCAAAAATAAAAAGATACCTAGAAAATCTGCCAACCAACTGGTCAAAGAAGAAATAGAAATTAGAAAATATTTTGAACTGTATGATCATGAAAATACAACATATCAACACTTGTGGGATACAGTTAAAGAAGTCATAGAAATTTATAGATTTATATGCATATATTAGAGAAGAAAAACAGGGGTGGCTGGGTGGCTCAGTCAGTTAAGCATCTACCTTGGCTCAGGTCATGATCCCAGCGTCCTGGGATCCAGCCCTGCATCGGGCTCCCTGCTCAGCGGGGAGTCTGCTTCTCCCCCTCCTTCTGCCCCTCCTTGCGCTCTCCCTCTCTCACTATATCTCTCTCAAATAAATAAAATCTTAAAGGGAAAAAAAAAGAAAAACAAGGGTTTCTGGGTGGCTCAATCGGTTTAGCGTCCAACTCTTGGTTTCAGCTCAGGTCATGATCTCAGGGTCGTGAGATGGAGCCCCGCATCTGGCTCCACACCCAGTGTGGAGCCTGCTTAGGATTCTCTCCCTCCCTCTCCCTCTGCCCCTCCGCCACCCCTGTTCTCTCCCTCTCGCTCTCAGAAAAAAAAAAAACAAAAATTCTCTCAACAAAGCGGGTTTAAAGGGAACGTATGTCAACATAATAAAGGCCATATGTCAAAAACCCACAGCGAACGTCACATTCCATGGTGCAAAACGGAGTTTTTCCTCTAAGATCAGGAATTTCTTTAGAACCAGCACATGGTCACTGCAGGTCCCTGTGTTCTCCGGCTGCCCCCGCACTGTCCTTTGCCGGCCAGTGGCCAAGAGAAGCTGGAGGGGCAGCAGGGGAGGAGTTCTATGAAGCCACTCTCCCAGAGAGCATTACTGCAAGGCAGTGCTTCTGCAAACGGCTCAGCTGGGGCGCCCTCCCAGCTGAAGAGCGCGGTGAAGGCGAGCAGGCCTGCCCGGGCGGAGACCTCAGGGTCATTCCTTAGCTCGTTTACACTCCTCAGGCATAAAGGCCATTGTCCCCCTGCCGGCAGGGGGCTCACAGACAAGAGAGACGACATCATCGACAGAAACCTAGCAGCACCAAATGCAAGGAAAACAAAATACCCGAAGAATGGGGGAAACAGAGCAAAGACTTCCGCCTGAGGTGAACTTGGCACCCCAGAATGGAGGGAGGTCTGCCTTAGCCAGAAGTCTGGGGGAGGCCGGGGAGGCCCGGGGGGCTTAGCGGGGCGCTGTGGCTGACCCACGGTCAGAATGCCTGTGGGGAGGTCACAGGGGCACGTCGGGGAAGGATTCACTGAGAAAGGAGTCCCACCTGGGGACAGAGCAACCGGGCCTCCTGCGCAGACCTGCTGCCTTTCAGTCCCCGAGCCTTGGGGAGGCCCTTCCCCCACACTCACTTTCACTTTCTAAAGAGGGTTTTGCCCAGTGCCGCTGCTTTCTTCCTTCTCTACTATCCCCAGGGACCCTGAAAGTCAATGTGCATTCTTTGTAACCGAGATGCTAAGATAAAAAGCACTTTATAAAGATGTTCATCTCCATAGATGTTCCTTTTTATGTTTTAATAACTTTCCCCAAGTATAAAAGCAATTTGTCTGCTCACCGTGGAAACTTCGGGAAATGCAAAAAGAAAAAAGAGAGAGAGAGAGAAAACCCCAAATCACCTACACCACTGTTACCATTCTGGAACGTTCCCTTTCTGCTTTTCTCGAGGTGCAGGTAGGCCTACACTGGTCTTCTGCTGGCATCACACTGTATACGGCTGCTGTACCTTTACCATTATTGTGTGTTTCTAGGTAACCACCAAGGCCCGCTTTCAAGCTGCAGAAGCTCGTTTCTGACAGACGCTTTACTTACTGGGCTTTTATTTTATAAAGGAAAGTAAGAGCCACCTGCCACCCTGACCTTTCAAAGCCCCATAACCGAGACATTCCACGTGCCAAACTGGAGGGTCAAAGATGACACTCAGTAGTAGTAACACCTACCCTGGCCTGGGCCGGCCTGCCTGCCCGAACCACCTCAGCAAACCCAGATGCTCCCATCTGCGGCCAGTCGCCAGGACAACCTGCTATCACCCACGGGACCCGCGGAAGGGCCACCGGGGACCGGGCGGGGGAGGGGCGCTGGGAAGACTCCAGGATGCCGGCCTCCCGCGTCCTCTCCAGGGGTCCGGTGTCAAGCCCTGCACTGCGTGGTGGCCCCAGCAGGACACAGAAGGACCATCACTAACACTGAGTAAGCCGTTTCCCGGGGGCCCAGCATCCAGCTAATGCTTTCCACGCACATACAGTAACGCAGGGCTTAGAGGTGGTCTCTGGTGCCAGCCAGCCTCTCTGTGACTCGGTTTCCTCACAGGGACAGTCCCCGCCTCAAAGTGTTGCTGTGAGGACTGAGTTCATATTCAAAGTGCCTAGACCAGGCACCGAGTAACTACTCGGTAATGATCACCTGATTTAATCTTCTCTGTTATCTCACTCAATTCTTAGGACGACACTAGGTGGCAGAGGTCATTGTTACCACCGACTTACAAATGAGCCATCTGAGGCCCACGAGGTTAACGATCTTCCCAAAGTCACAGAGTTTATAATCCGGCAGGACAGATGGGACAGAACAACAGATTTCAAGTGCGGTGAGCACACTAAATGAGCAATGAAGCCAGAGTGCCAGCCTGCGGCCCCCCCTGGGCTTCCGGCGGCAGGTGACCAGGACAAGTGCTTAGAGCCCCTGTCCCTTAGGAGCTGGAACGTGAGACACACGGAGTCCCAGTAACCCCCAGCACACGAGTGCTTGGTCCAAGCGGCCCACTGCTGAGCGACACAGTCTCCTCGGGCCCCCAGAGGTGCCACCCCTTATCCTGTGCATCTTTATAATAAACCTCTCTGAACAGAGAGAGCCTCAGGGTTATCTCTGAGTGAGATGGTCAGTTAGATGCTGGCAAACACGTCCGCTCTGCGCAGAATCACCCCGCAAAGCTGGGGTGCAGAGGTCACCTGGCCCACAGTATAACTGTGAATGTCAACTCCCAGAACGAGTAGACAGAATTTGGCTTCCATCCCTACTGACACGGCCTAGATCGAGAACAGAAACCACAAGAAAATCATTTCCTGTCACCTACGCTGGCCTCATGATTTCACTCTTTTCTTAGACACCCAGTTGCTGGCAATCATCATTCATCGTGGGCCTGAAAGATAAGAGATTTCAGAATAAATGACACAGCTTTCCACAAATTGGTGTCGCAACACCAAGTAAGATCCCTAACAGAGCTGAGGTCTATTCCCTCAAACATTCCTTAACAATGCAGCAGAGGTCAACTTAGAGTTACGACCCAGAGTGCTCTCAACAGTGAGCGCAGTGGGGTCAGGCCATTCTTCAAGCATTTCTGCTGCGGACACTTGCCACACGGAGACTGTAAAAAAAATACAAACACGAGCAAAATCAAAGCCAGCTTTGCTGGCATCAGGTGCTACGGAATCTGGCCAGGGCTCTGAACCTCTGCACTTACACTGACCCCGTCGCCACCTGCCACCACCCTCCCCTGTCCCCCTGCTGCCAAGTTCTGTTCATTTCTCGAAATGTGAGTTTCCCAAACAGGCTGCTGCCTCTGGAAACTTGGGAGGCTACAGGAAACAAAAAAGGGCAATGGTTTTATACATTAGAGAGGATCAGCATATGGGATATGACTTAACTGACCATGGGACAGTCTCTCGGACTCTCCTCCTGCTTCCTTACAGAAGAGCACAGTGATGGAAGTGGGTGGCTCATTAAATAGTGTGGACTAACGGGGTGCCTGGCTGGCTCAGTCGGCAGAGCATGCAACTCCTCTTCCTCCGGCTCTCTGACCGGCTCCTTCAAGGTGGCGGCTGCTTCACCCGCCCGGGCCAAGTCAGGGCAGTGAGGACTGCCTCCTGCCAGGCTGTGATGGGCACAGTGCAGTGCGAGCAAGACACGGACCTCTGTTGTTTGAGCTGCTGGGATTTGGGGATTATCTGTAACCGAGCCCAGCCTGACAGATACCATGCTTTTGGGCAGGAAAAGCATTCAGCACGTTAGGAAACTGAGGCCCAGAGGGGTGAAGTGAGTTGTCACAGGCCAGACAGCCGGCTGGAGGCCGGGCAGGAGGCACAGCACAGCCCTCACCCTTCCTTCACAAGACGGCAGTTTCTCTAAGACACAACCCCATGACATTAAAGGACCACCTGGAGTAAAGATAAGCCGCTACAATGGTTTTTCAGGTACCATAAAATTGACTCTATTTATTGAGTTAAAAGTTAAAATAAAACACCATTCTCTGCTTACCTCTGGCTTACAGTCACCTATTAAAAAAATACTAATATATTAAAAAAGGGAAAAAGGCACACAAGGAAGTCACGCATACTCCTGACTGGGGCTGGGGCAGCCGCATCTGCCTGCTGTGGTCCCACATCCTGTCATTCCACCCAGCTACCTGCCCCAGAACTGCTGCACCTCAGCCCCGGCCACCACCACGACTGTCAGGATGGCTGGGTACGAACCATCACCAGTGATGAAAAGGAACATGACGGAGCCATATGTACGGACAGAGAAAGATCTTCAAGACACGGCATCACTTGAGAAATGCAAGTTGCTGAAAGAAATACGGAGTATAACATTTATATAACTTGCCCATATCGCCTACCCTAGAAACACACAAAACACTATATATTTTCTACAAGCATACATCTGTAAACATAAATGCAAAGAAAAATATCTGGAAGACAACACACTCTACGAGAATAGAGATTACTTCTGGACAGGGAACGAGGGCACCAGGATTGCTTAGTATTTTTATTGGTAATGTTTTAACTTTTCAGAAAAAGAATATATACTTGCATCATTTAAAGTTACTTTAGAGCCTTCTTATTTTTTTTTAAAGATCTACTTATTTGTTTTAGAGAGAGAGCAAGAGAAAGAGAGAGCATGCACGCATGTGGTGGGGAGGGGCAGAGGGAGAGGGAGAGAGAGAAACCCAAGCCGACTCCAAGCTGAGCATGGGGCCTGACCCCATAACCCTGAGCTCACGACCTGAGCTGAAACCAAGAGGCAGATGCTTAACTGACTAAGCCACCCAGGAGCCCCACTTTAGAACCTTTTTAATCATCAGGGCATCTTAGGCCGTTTTGAGACAGGTCAGTGAAACATTCTCAGCAATCACTTTGTCCTAAGGAACTTTGCTTTCAACTCAAAAACCCACCCCCCTACACAAAAAGGCCCCATCCCCATTAAACGAAATGATGCTTCATTAAAACCAAACAAACTCAGATGGGCTGCTACGACTCTTTCTGCACACCTGTAAATAAATGAAATGCTCCTTCTGGTTTGGTGAAATATCACAGTCAAGCTGACAGGTTTGTGGGTGGCAACAGATTTATTTTGTCTTCAGTTTAGTAGGAGGCTGTCCTCTCAGGGTATTGCCACTAAGTCTGGTTTGAAACAAGGAATCTAAACTGAAAATATCAATCCTCACACAAAAATTACAGAGCAAAAGAATCCACAAAACTGACTTTCGGGTAGATTTTTTTCCATCTTAGGACCTCAAGCAGTATCTTATTGAAGAAATGCTCCATGATTACTAAATACTTCATTTCCCTTTGTATTTTTCCCTTCCTTTTTTTTTTTTAAAGATTTTATTTATTTATTTGAGAGAGAGAATGAGAGACAGAGAGCACGAGAGGGAAGAGAGTCAGAGGGAGAAGCAGACCCCCCGCTGAGCAGGGAGCCCGATGTGGGACTCGATCCCGGGACTCTGGGATCATGACCTGAGCCGAAGGCAGTCGCTTAACCAACTGAGCCACCCAGGCACCCTATTTTTCCCTTCCTTTCATGTAGCACAAACCTCTGCACAGTTTAAAACAATATCAGCTCAACTGCTTTCTGTGGAACGTTCTGACCCCGAGTGATGTTTTCATTTTGATGGATGATGCCCAAAGGACCTCACATTTTCCCACCCAATATCTGCTCCCCACCCAAAAGGTATCATTACCAAAGAAACCGTTTTAGATTCTTTCCTCTTTCCAGTCATGAAGGTCTAACCAGCAAACAGTATGTCTGGCAAAGCCCCAAGCTGCCATGCACAATATGGGTTTCTAAAACACTCTCACTCCCACAGACCTGGATGACAGAAATCGATCAGACATCAGATAATAGACAATTGGTAGTTATTTACTGAATTCAGATTCAAGATGAGTTCAATAAAGCCACCATTCCCTGCCTACTTCAGAGATATTACCCGGATTGTAAAACATCAACTAGAATAGAGCCTGCCAACCTGATGGTAAATCCCAGCAAAACTTGAACCCCCCACACCCATGAGCACTGAGGGTCATATCTGGATTCTCAAGGAGATTTCTCCTCTCTTGAATAAGATTTATTTTGGTGAATATGATCCACAGCTTCCTCAGACCAGTTTTAAAACGATGAAGATGATACTGTGTTTGTTGACTTGAAGAACCTGGATACTCAAGGTGCCCAACAAGTGGGTGGACCAACCCATCCCAACGGCAATCTCACCGAAAGCTAATGCCCAGCATATTTCCACACTATATCGGCGGAGTTGTGCAGAGAATACATGCAATGGGTCAACTCAAATTGGCTCCCACTTTCCCTGCTGCATAATCCACAAAAACATTAGTTCAATCATGGTCCCAGGCCTCTGACATTAGATAAACACAAGCTGCCGTTCTTTAATAGATCTACATCTCTTTCTCTCTCTCTCCTTCTCTCTCTCTTTCTCTCTCGGGTTTGTTGTTATTTCTTTTCATTTTTCTTCTTTCTTTCTAGCTTCTTATCCTGGAAAACAAGCCGACTCCTGTATGCCTCTGTCATACCAGAAAACTACTGACAGTTCCCTCTGGAGAAAATTTAGCAGATGGATGAGGCTACAATTATTATTTGAAGCTCTTGAGCTCCATTAACACTCATTTACTTTAAGTATCTGAAAGCCCTTAATCCCTCAGAATTTCAAAGCAGATACAGAAATCAGTCAGTCTCTCATAATCTCCTCTCTCTTCCTCCCGCTCCGCCTCCCCCACACGCATTTACACATCGGAGAACCCTTCCATCTATCTGAGTTTCTATCTTCCTTTCTTGGGAAAGTGCCACAGGACTCCAGATGCAGACTCCGCCCCCCTGCCTACAAAGGAAGGAATGCAGCCCCAGCTGATGTAAGCACTCAGGAAGGGCTGGACGCTGATGAAACGCAGACATCCCGTCACACTGCCGGGACCTTCTGGGAAGTCAGTGTCTGACTCCACATCCCTCAGAGTCAAACCTTCTGGTCAAGAAACCCTGTGGAGAATGCATGCAGAGCCAGCCCCTCGCTTATCTGCTGGAACCACAGACTTCCAGGGTGGAACAGAATGTTGGTCAATGCCCCCATTTTAGAGATGAGGAAACTGAGGCCCAGGGCAGAGTGGGTCAACCAGAACCAGAACCCAGGTCTGCTGGCACTGAGGCAAATCCTTCTTTGGTTTACTTCTGCTTCGAAGAGCTGCCTGGGCGGCAGCAACACATGCCCCCCCTCCCCCACTCCCCAGCAGGGACTGACACCTGTCCCAGTGGGGAAGGGTGGGGCCCCCTCACCCTGTTCCTCCCCTCAGCCCCGCTCTCCCTGCTGGGAACTCCCACAGTGCTTTGTTCCCATTTCTCTCAGAGGACAGGTACTTTACCTTTTTCTTCCCTGACCTCTCCCTTCATATTGATTGATGGTGGCAGTGAAGGGCCAAGACTCTAAAACCAGCTTATCTGATTCCAGTCACGAGCTGTGTGATTTGGACAAACACCATACCACCCTTCTGCGCTTCAGTGTTCTTACCTGCAAAATGCAGATAATAATACTAGCACCTACCGCCTAGGACCGCTGTGAGGGTTCAGTGAGTGAATATACACACAGTGTTTAGAACAGCACTGGTCCCACCGTAAGCACTTATCACGGTCAAGAAGGGAGACTAGGCTAGGACTTCAGTCTGGTTCCCCCTCGAGGCCCGGCATCTGACTATGAGGGATGGTGTCTATCTGGTTAGTCACCATCTCTCCAGAACATAGAGGCTGCTAGATAAAAAATTGAATGAATGCATCTGGTACAATGCCCTGCTTAGAGCAGGTGCTTCCTTAACATGCATTGAACGAATATGTGGATTTCCAGAGTTCACACACTCACTTAGGGGAGGTCACTTGCTAAGCTTATCGGTGGATAAATTCAGATTTGCAGGCACCAGTACTTGCTATTGCTCGAAGGCATTTATATTAGCTGCTGCCTTAAAAAGTTCAACCAGAGCTCAGCTCTCAACTTCCAGGGCATTGTCTGTGCATGCTCTCGGCACAAAATCACCTCTGCTTTGTGACAATGCCCCCCACGATGCCTTAAGGGGCTGATGTGCGATTGTTGATTGATATTTTCCTGGTGTTCTCCAGGCTTTGAAAAACAAAGTTCCAAAAACACCCTGCTTGGTATTCATCTCTGAGGGGCCAGTGAATAAAAATATCTCAATAAAGAAAGCCAACAGAAGCCAACAGAGCCTTGAATCAGAGACCCAGATCTGGAACTCTGTAAGTGGGTTTAAGTACTTAGGCGGAAGAAAGCGTCAGCCCCAGGACATCTGGAGATGGCATTGAGAACCAACACAGAAAGTGTCTGGGGCTTCTCAAAGGAAAGGCACTCCATAAGAACAGAATGTGTTAGTCACCTCAGAGGCTTGAGTTGAAACTTGACCTTGAGTAAATAAACACTGCTGACCACTGGTCAAAACACTTAGCTAGAGACTCTTACTCACTCCACTTGAACATGCAGCCACAGTCAGAACGGTCTGGGACACAAATCTACCCCGGAGCCTGATCGCAGGGTATCTGGGATGTGTGTAGGGTGGCCCTGAGGGGTGCTGAGAGATTGAGAAGATGCCAAGTTCCCCCAAGAGGCAGCAACACTCAGGGCCTGGGCCCTCCAGAGTCCTCATGCAGTATGTCCTATTTTAGGGAACAGGCCCCCCACCAGCCGAAATACACCTGACCTGCCATGGTCTCTCACTCTGGGACCTCATGAAAACGTCACAGGAGTATGGAGAAAGGGGGCAGTGCAGACCCCCCAAAACAAGCTGGCATGACGTGGTGAGGTCTCGGCCCCTTCTGGTTTGGAGGGTTTTTCTGTGATCTGAAAGCTCCAAATAATTTTCTTTTTTTCCCCAAACCCTGTGCCTTTTAGGTGTATGCAATTTCCCCGATTGACGAACAGGGCGGAGAAAGCACCTCTTTCAGGGCTTTTGGGCAAAAGCCAGAGGGAGAGCAGACAGCATAAAAAACTGTCCGATGCCCCTGCCCTTGGCTGGGGGGACGGGATGCCCAGCATTTTGTACCTGCACACCCTGATGCTCTGACAACCACACTCCCAAACTGCCTCTGTTCTTCAGGGCCTTTTGTTCCTGTTTCAAGGAGCCAGGAAGGCCTGGAATCCACCTGCATCCACCCACGGAGGCTCCTGCTGAAGGATGCTAGCGCCTAGGAGGCCCACACATTTACACATCGGCCCCGGAGAACCACAAAGCTGATGCTCCGATTCCTGGCTCTGCCCGCTTTTCTGAGCTTTAGTTGGTTCATCCAGAAATTGAAAACCATAATTTCTGTCTCCAGAACTGTCTCACACATCGAGACAAGTTTTATCAAGCTTAACAAATAGGGGTCGCTCATTATCTTTTTCTGGTAGATTACTAACAGAAAAGGTGGGGGAGGGAGGATCTCCTCGAGGCCTCCCATCGCCTTTTAGAGTAAAATTCCAAAGCCTTTCCAGCTCAGGAGGCTCTGCTTGGCCTGAGTTTGGTTCATTCTTTAGCTCTGTCTGCACATTCCCCAACACACCCGATGCTTTCCCACCTCTGAGCCTTCAAACACGCCGTTCCCTGTGTCTGGCATGCTCTAACTCCTTTTCATCCCGAGTCCTAGTCGAAAAGGCTCGTTCTTGGAAAGGCATATCCCCGACTTGCGGAATCCGAGTCCAGCTCTGATACTGTCTCCTGACGTCCTGCTGTGTCCGCTTACGGCAGTCAGCACTGTTCAGACCCGGGTACTGGTGTGTCACACCCCTTCCTCCTCCGCGAGCCTGTGAACTCCCTTTGGCCGGGCGCTGGGCCTGTTTCATTCACTGCTGCAGTCCAGATATTTTCATAGACTCCTGGCACTGGCAAGGTCTTCTGATAATATTTGTTGAATTAACGTGTTGAAGATTTGAAGGCCCCACGAGCCAGGAGGAACCAGGAGCTACGAAGAGCTTTCTAACAGCCCCCGACGCCAGGCTGGGGAGCCAGCAAAGCACTTCGCACCCAGGGGAAAGCCAGAAAAACCATTACCACCTCATTATCTGAAAGACGAAAGCACCCACAATGCACTCAATGGAGAATCTGCTTCTCTGGGCCCAGCTCCACTAGCTCAGGCCTCTTGGAAGATCGCCTGATTCCCCAAAGAGGCAAAAGCTACGGAGGTGTACAGAAGAGGGGAGAAGAGTAAGAAATTTCAGAAAAGGCAATCTACTTGGAACGGGCCCTGCATTTTCGAGGGGGGTGTCCTTTAAATACTCTCGTGCCCACCTGAGCCCCACCTGGAACTTCCAGGCACGGTTTTTGTGGCCCCAAGTACCCCGCACACCTGTCTGGGTGAAGGTAGGTTTTATTACACCCAGGCTAACAATCTCAGTGCACGGAGATGACATTTTTCTCAAAATAAACATCGCAACCCACTCTTAAGAACAGTAGTCCAGGGGCGCCTGGGTGGCTCAGTCGTTAAGCGTCTGCCTTCGGCTCGGGTCATGATCTCAGGGTCCTGGGATCGAGCCCCACGTGGGGCTCCCTGCTCTGCGGGAAGCCTGCTTCTCCCTCTCCCACTCCCCCTGCTTGTGTTCCCTCTCTCGCTGTGTCTCTCTCTCAAATAAAGAAATAAAATCTTTAAAAAAAAAAAAAAAAGAACAGTAGTCCAGGTGAGTATCAGCGCTCCCCCAACCCCACCACACGCAGTGGATATTAGCTCCGCCAGTGGAAGCAACGGTTGAGATTGAAAGGCTGCAAATCTGGGGTGGGGAAGGAGTCCCACTTTCACTCCATAAGCAGACAATTCTTTGGAAGCTGGGGTCCTGTGTGAGAAACAGAGCTCCTGGATTACAGGAGGCGAGCACGGCAAAGTAGAGGAGGTGAGCAGAGGGAGGGGCGCTCCCAGAGCTCGGCTTCGGGCCGGTAACAGGGCTCTGCTTGCAATCCCGGGTGCAGCGTTTACTCTCTGTTGACTTCGAGCTAGTTATTTCATTTCACTGAGCCTCCGCTGTCTCATCTGTAAAATGGGCGGAATGATAACCAGCCCAGAGGGTTGTTGGATCAGGGTTGTGCACAGTAAATCTACGTGTTTGCTCTTACTTAGGGTCTACCAGATCAGGTGCATCATCATTTCATCAAGCCTCCAATCAAACCTTCCACACAGGTAGAGTTATCCCTATTTTACAGATACGAACACTGAGGCTCAGGAGTGTTAGGTACCTTATCCAAAGCCACACAGCTCAGACAGGGCAAGACCAGCCCTCCAACCCAAGCAATCTTCATCAACATTATCATAATAATTACCATTTCCTGAAAGCCTGATGGTGTGCTAAGCACCTTACACCAATTACCTCATCAAATACTCAAAACCACTCTGTAAAGAAAGAATGCTGGGCACCGAGTGGCTCAGTTGGTTAATCGACTGCCTTCGGCTCAGGTCATGATCCCGGAGTCCCTGGATTGAGTCCCGCATCGGGCTCCCTGCTTGGTGGGGAGTCTGCTTCGCCCTCTGACCCTCCCCCCTCTCATGTTGTTTCTCTCTCTCTCAAATAAATAAATAAAATCTTTAAAAAAAAAAAAAAGAAAGAATGCTTATAACTGTGTGACAAAGGAGGACATAGAGTTGGAGAGGTTAAATATCTTGGCTGAGGTCACACAGTTAAGGAACAAAGTAGGGGCTTGAGCTCAGTTCTGACCCCAATTCCATAGTTTTTTCCATTTCTGTCCTGCCTGTCTTTGTTACAGATCTCCTGTCTCTACTCGAAACCATCAACGTGCCTGAATTCCTATTAAATGTAAAACACTTCCTTATAAATAGGGTCCATGAGTGGCTCCATCTCCATGAAAGAGCCCGTTGTCATGAACTGAACAAAGTAAGGATATCCCCAGAGAAAAGCCTAGCATTCACCAAGTTCCTTCTAGAAGGTTTGGTTTGGGGTCACAGGCAGCAACTGGGGGATGTGTTAAAACAAAGAGCAGGGAGTTCTTAGTCATGAGACAAATTAACCTTTTGGTAATTAGAACAACACAAATATTTTTTCAAGTAAATCATCATCTGCTCACAGCTCTTCTGCCATGGAAGGATTTTCCCTAGCAATGCAGGACTGTCCTACCAGGTTCCATGTGGCTCTGAAAATGTCTACATTCTTCCCAACTATTTTCTGCCCCATGCCTGCCTAGTGATGAAGACACATAAAGACAGCAACTACCAACATCCTGAAACAAACAATATCATGACTTCTTGTGTTTTATTAAAATATCGACCCACTTACTAGGGGTGCCTGGGTGGCTCAGTCGGTTAAAGGTCTGATTCTTGATATGAGCTCGGGTCTTGATCTTGGAGTTGTGAGTTCAAGCCCCCATGCTGGGCTCCATGCTGGGCTCCATGCTGGGCATGGAGCCTACATAAAATAAATTTAAAAATAAAATAAAATAATGACCTACTAAAACCTGGTGCTAATCTGGTGCTCACTTTGCAATTACCTGGGCCCTTACAATGACATCCTTATTAGTCCTTTATAGTTTTCTATAATTTAGAGGAAAAGGACTACTCAGCTTAACAAATTCCAAAATGGCAGTTTACTAGACTACCCTTCAGATTTTAATGGAGTGCAACACAAAACTGCCTTGCTGGCTTTACAGCAGCTCATCCCTTTGTGAGGGCACTAGAGGGCCAAGACGCCCTCAGAGTGACAGCCCCCCGGATGCGGCTGGCATCAGAGGCCGGGGAAGGGCAAAGGCAGAGGTGGTAGCGAGCCTGGCTTGGCCAACTCTGCGACATCATCTCAGCCCACTGTTTGGTCTGTGGCCGTTCTAGATAAAACATAAGAATAAGTATTCAAGCCAGGAAGTCTTGCTTTGACAAACTTTACAGTGCTGGGTAAAAACCATAAATTAACTGAAATGGCAGTGACTACTCACTTCTTACTATAAGAGGCAAGTTTCGAAAAAACACTTGCCCTCAATGAGCATTTGATGCACCAAAGACTTTTCCTCCCAACAAATTCAGACTTTTGGATGGATGGAAGGAGGCCCTTTGTATGTGACACAATTGACTTGGCCCAGATGATGAAAGAAAACAGGACTTCTAGAAACGTGCAAAGTATCTACAGCTTCTGCAGGACGAAAATTCAGCACAAGGACAAATTTTAGCTTTTCTAATTTCATCTTGCCTAAAATCCTCCCAAAAAAAGGAAATCGTAAAATAAACTGGTAACTTAAACCTCAAATCCCAGGCTTAGGTCTTAGATTTTGAAGAAATATTGAACTCTTTTCTTTAGATAAAAAGAGACAAGAAGGGATGCCTGGGTGGCTCAGTTGGTTGAATGTCTGCCTTCGGCTCAGGTCATGATCCCAGGGTCCTGGGATCGAGTCCTGCATCAGGCTCCCTGCTCATCGGGGAGCCTGCCGCTCCCTCTGCTTGTGCTCGCTCTCTCTCTGACAAATAATCTTTTTTTTTTTTTTTAAAAAAGACAAGAATTTGATATTCTTGTTTAAGCAAAAATCAGCGATTGCACATATACTGTAAAAACACTTGATCTTAATTTTTACATGACATCACTGTGTATATTACCGACGTCTAAACAGTGTTGCTGTTACCGTAAGTGATCCTGATAGTCAGTGACACACACAGCAGATCCCAGGGTGAAAGGTTCATCTGGGGTGTTGGCATTGGCAATCGTAGGGTCTGGGTCCCCCTTCCCCAAACTCCTGTTCTTGGTCACGAGTCATTGTCTCTAGGCCAAGAGTCAGAGGCAAAACAGGAGCAGCCTGGGTATTGTCTGGGGACGCTGCCAGCCGGACAGCCACATGTGTGTGCCCACATGTGCGTGTGTCTGAGACCCTACAGACAGCCCAGCTTTCTTGGGAGCCCATTTTTTATCTACGTGACAGCGGGGTGGAGAAGTCTCAAGATTAAGGACTGCTTTCTTTCTTTCTTTTCTAAGATTTTATTTATTTATTTGACAGAGAGAGACACAGCGAGAGAGGGAACACAAGCAGGGGGCATGGGAGAGGGAGAAGCAGGCTTCCCGTGGAGCAGGGAGCCCGATGCAGGACTCGATCCCAGGGCCCTGGGACCATGACCCGAGCCGAAGGCAGACGCTTAACGACTGAGCCACCCAGGCCCCCAGGACTGCTTTCTTTTGTCAAGAAATTCGTTCCCATCACATGCAGTAAAGCTATATTCCAGAGTCATCAATTAGCCCTGGGGGCCGGGGGTGGAGGGACCTGGTGGCCTGAGATTCCAGACATCAAAGCACCCAGAGGCCCAAGGGGGAAGGAACCCTCCCCTTAGCAGGGCAGGAGAAGAGCTGGGAAATGGAGTCTTGAGGGAGACAGTTTCTGGACAAACACCACCTCCCTCCCCTTCAAGGCCGTGCTAAGAAAACAGCTGTCTGTAGTGATTTATTTGCAATACTTAAAAAAAAAAAAAAAAAGGAAAGAAAACAGCTGTTGGACACAAATAACCACCACTCACAGAGCACCTGCCATGTGCCACCTGCCCTGCCAGGCATTTGCTACACTTAACTATATTAGTCCCAGGACAGAGTTACTATTTTTTACCCCCAGTTTTCAGGTAACTTACCTATGGTCAGTATCACAGAAGTGACAGAATCTGAATTCGGGTCCAGGTTTGATGGACTCCAAAGCTCTGAACTTATTTCTCCACTCCACCAAAATTAAATGTACTCTTCTTAAAACCTTTGAAAGTCCTTTCTTCTACCTCCCAGCTGTTGTTTATTTCAAATCCACCTTTTTTATCTGCCCTGCACATGTGGTACAATGTGTCTCGTCCAATGGCCCTGCTTCTGGGATTATAGCTACTTGCTCCCAGCACCTCCCCGGGGGACGAGGAAGGGTCCATCCTGTGAAATCCACTCAGATATTCACAGTAGAGTTACCCTTCGCTGGATATGATATAACCCACATGGAGGCTTTTAGAAGGAGGGACAAACCCAACCTGTGGCAAACACACCTGGCCTCACCCTTAAAGCAGATCACCCAGAAGTTGTCGAGGCCATGAGTTTACTGGTTTCCCCCAACTTCATGTCAAATGCAACAATGGCGTCATTTTCCAGAATGCAGAACCAGTCGGGGATCATAAGAGAAGGACCCGGCAGTCCTGTTTTTCACAAAGGGCCAAAAGACTGTGAATATAGGAGGTTCTTCTGAACACGCTATTCACCCTGTCAAGCGTATCCTCATTCCCCTTTTTGGAGCCCAGAAAGCCGGAGGGAAGCCCGCTGCCGGGTCCCCAAGACCACGCAGGACACTGGGTGCAGCGGGATCCGTCTGCAGCCGGACTCCATCAAGGTCCCTGGCCTGCCTTTCCACCTGCCTTGGCAGCCATCCTTTATTTGGTCATTGGTTGTTCCCAACCCTGGCTGCACATTGGAATCACCTGGGGAGTTGAAACGCTATAGAGGCCTGGGTCCCACCCCCAGGCCTTCTGATGTAATTGGTCTGGGATGCGGACGGGGCATTCCAAGTTGCAGGCAGGATTTAGAAAATCCCCTAACGAGGGATCAATGATTCCGCAGAGGCTGAAGTTCATCCATTTGAACTTTTTCTGCATTCCTCTATTTATCCTCCTTGTCCCACCAGGAGCTCTTCCAGGGGAGCTTTGCATTCCGCCCAGAAGCAGGATCCCTCCTCTCTGCGCCTCCTCGCTAGCAGCGCCCAGGACCCTAGGAAACTTCTTTCCCCGTACATCCCCCGTCGCTAGAACTTACTTGGGCTCCACGTGCGCAGACCTCGCAGCAGCTGGGAACCAGAGCGAGAGCTGGGGGCGCGGAGACCGGGGAGCGCCGAGACCGGGGAGCGCCGAGGCCCGGGGAGCG
>NW_023270451.1:45427576-45471670 GCF_011800145.1 Mirounga leonina
CGCCGAGACCGGGGAGCGCCGAGGCCCGGGGAGCGCCGAGACCGGGGGAGCTCGCAGCACTGGCAGCTGCGGGAGGCTCGGAGCAGGAGCAGCCGCGCCCCGGCCCGGAACGGGAACTGGCCGGGAGGGTACTGGCGGCCGCGCCCGCTCGCCTTCCCGGGCAGCGCGGAGGGGCGGAGGCGGTGTCCCGCGGACGAGGCGCGGTCGGCGCTCCGGCCGCTGGCTCGCTGGAAGTCGGGGGACGCGGCGCGCGTAAAGTGGCCGCGAGCAACCTCAAGGGGCGCCCTCAAGTTCACGCCTGCGAACTCAACGGGCCAGTTGCGCCACGGTGGCCGCGAGCCCAGCCAGTCCCCTTAAAAGTACCACCCCGGATCCTGCAACCAGAGGCGAAGCCTGGGCGCGAAAGTGAAACTTGTTAAAATGGCACACGTGCGCCTGGATGAGAAGTGGCTCAAAGTAATCAAACTTTACAACAGACCATTTACTTCGATTTATACTTTTAAAATCCAAGCCTTTCTTCCTGTTCTTAAATTTGTTCTCGGCAGTGTACATTTTATACTGTATACGTTAATCAGTGATTTCCCCAATAAAATAAGTTTTAATAAATTTCCCCAATAAAATATTTTTAAACGTTTTAAACGGGGAAGGTCTACAGAAGGCATACTGATTCTGTAAGTTGTCATTCACACTAAAATACGTTCAGTCATGTGACCACAAATGCTCATGAATATTTAAGTTCCTACCAAGGGCTGCCTTCTGAGAACAACACGTTCATAACTCAAAAATAAAACTTTGCAAATGTAAAATTGATGGGATACAAAGTGCAACTTGTAAACACCAAAACGAAGACAAAAAAGATACTAATTCTTTCAGTTTACCCTTATATTAACCTCTGGTAGAAAAATTAGAAAAATTCTCTTTCCTTCTAGGATTCTGAATTTTATCTTCCACGGCTTTTAAACTCTCCTATTTTCCATATCCTATTTCTCTGGCTGCCTTCTGAGTAACCTCTTCATTTCTGTCGTTCCATTCATCAATTATTTTGCAAATATTTGAATCTGCTTTTTAAGGCATCTGTGGTAGGCAGAGTAATACCCTTCCCCCGGCCCCCTGATGTCCATGGCCTATACCTGGGAACTGTGAATATGGCAAAGCAGAATTAAGGTGGCAGATGGAATTGAGGATACTAATCAGCTAACTTTAAGATGGGAAAATTATGGTGGATTATCCAGGTGAGCCCAGTGTAGTCATAAGGGTCCTTATAAGTGGAAGAGGGAGGCAGAAAAAGGAGAATCAAAGAGATGGTAAGCAGAGAAGAATTTGGCCTGATGTTGCTGGCTTTGAAGATGGAGGAATGGGGTTCTGAGCCAAGGACTAAGGGGGTTTCTAGAAGATGAAAAGCCAACAAAACGGATTCTTCCATAGAGCCTCCAAAGGAACAGTCTTGCTGACACTTTGATTTTAGCACAGTGAGACCAATTTCAGACTTCTGACCTCCAGAAATGTCAGAAAATAAATTTGTGTTGTTTTAAGCCACTGAATTTGTGGTAACTTGTTATAGCAGCACTAGGAAACAATACACCATCCACTTAAGTTCTTAATTTTAACAATATATTTACTTTCTAAGCATTTTGGTTCTATTTCCAGTTTTCTTGATCATTTTTTTTAAAAGATTTTATTTATTTATTTGACAGAGAGAGACACACAGAGAGAGGGAACACAAGCAGGGGGAGTGGGAGAGGGAGAAGCAGGCTTCCCGCAGAGCAGGGAGCCCGATGTGGGACTTGATCCCAGGACCCTGGGATCATGACCTGAGCCGAAGGCAGACACTTAATGACTGAGCCACCCAGGCGCCCCATTCTTGGTCATTTTTAATAGTCTGTTGTTTGCTAATTCCATCACTTTAAAAAATACATAGTTATTTTGTTTTTCATTAAACTCTTTGAGATAATTACAAATTCACATGCAGCTGGAATAATGCAGACAGATCCATTCACCCGTAACCCAATTTCTCCCAGTGGTAACATATTCCAGAACCACAGTGTAAGATCACAACCAGGGTGTTGGCACTGACACAGTCAAGATACAGAACATTTCCATCATTACAAAGATCCCCTATGTCACCCTTTCATACCACACCGCTTTCCCTTTATTCACTGGCAACCACTAATCTGTTCCCCATTTCTATAATTTGTCATTTCAAGAATGTTATATAAATAGAAGCATACAGTATGTAACATTTGGGGATTGGTTTTGTTTACTCAGCATAATTCCCCGGATATTCAAGGTCATGGCATGTATCAATAGTCCTTTCCCTTTTATTGTTGAGTAATATTCCATTGCATTACCACATATTTTACCACAGTTTAACCATTCCCCATGTTGAAGGACATCTGGGTTTTTCCAGTTTGGGGCTATTATGAATAAAGCTGCTGTAGACATTCATCTACAGGTTTATATATGAACATAACAAGCGCCCAGGAGTGCAACTGCTGGGTTGTATTGTAGTTACATGTTTAGCTTCTTTTTTTCTTTTTTTTAAGACAGCGAGAGAGCTGGGGGTGGGGTAGGGGGAGAGGGAGAGAGGGAATCTTAAGCAGACTCCATGCCCAGTGTGCAGCCCCACAGAGCTCCATCTCCCAACCCTGAGATCATGACCTGAGCCAAAACCAAAAGTCGAGGGGCACCTGGTGGCTCAGTTGGTTAAGCGACTGCCTTTGGCTCAGGTCATGATCCTGGGGTCCTGGGATTGATCCCCTTGTCACGCTCCTTGCTCAGCAGAGTGTCTGATTCTCCCTCTGCTCCTCCACCTCCCCCTGCTCACGCTCTCTCTGTCTCTTTCAAATAAATAAAATCTTAAAAAAAAAAAAAAAAAGGACAAAATCCCCAAAAGTCAGACATTCAACTGACTGAGTCATCCAGGCGCCCCACATATTTAGTTTCTCTTTTTTCTTTTAAGATTTATTTATTTGAGAAAGAGAGAGAGAGAGAGAGTAGGGGGAGGGGCAGAGGGAGAGAATCTTCAAGCTGACTCCCTGCTGAGAACAGGATCCCCCCCGCCCCCCCATGCAGGGTTCCATCTCAAGATCATGACCTAGCCCGAAACCAAGAGTCCAATGCTCAAATGACTGAGCCATCCAGGTACCCCAACATGTTTAGTTTCTAAGAAACTGCCCAATGGTTTTCCAGAGTGGATGTATCATTTTACATTCCCAGCAGCAATGAATGAGTGACCCAGTTTCATAGCATCCTTATCAGCATTTGATGCTGTCACGATGTGGTTTTAGCCATGCTGATAGGTGTGTCATGATGGTGATATATCATTGTGGTTTTAATTTGCTAATGATTTGGACATCTTTCCATGTGCTTTATTTGCCATCTGCTATCACCTCTTGGGTGAAATGTCTCTTCACATCTCTCGTTCATTTTCAAAGAGGATTGTTTGCTTTTTTACTATTGTTTTGAGAGTTCTTTATATATTCTAGATACCAGCCCTTTGTCAGATATGTGGTTTGCAAATATTTTCTTCCACTCCCAGCTTGTCTTTTCATCCTCTTAATAGGATTCTTCACAGAGCAAAGGGTTTAGTTTTTTGGGGTTTTTTTGTTTTTTTCTTTTTTAAGATTTTATTTATTTATTTGAGAGAGAGAATGAGAGACAGAGAGCATGAGAGGGAGGAGGGTCAGAGGGAGAAGCAGACTCCCCGCCGAGCAGGGAGCCGGATGCGGGACTCGATCCCGGGACTCCAGGATCATGACCTGAGCCAAAGGAGTCGCTTACCCAACTGAGCCACCCAGGCGCCCCAAAGGGTTTAGTTTTGATGAAGTCCAGTTAACAATTTTTCCTTGTATGAATCATGCTTTTTGTATTAAGTCTAAGAACTCCTTGACAAGCCCTAGATTTCAAAGATTTTTCTTTTTCTCCCTAAAAGTTTTATGGTTTTATGTCAGACATTTAAGCCCACGATCCATTTCAAGTTAAATTTTGTAGGAGACTTGAGTTAAGGTTAATTTTTTCTTTTTCTTTTCCTTTTCCTCTCTTTCTTTCTCTCTTCCTTTCTTTCCTTGTTGTTGTTGGCCTGTGGATGTCCAGTTGCTGCTCCAGGACCATTTGTTAAAGGTTATTTTCCCTCCAGTCGTCCATTAAATTACCTTTGCAACTTTGTGTGGGTCTATTTCCGGGTTCTCTGTTCTGTTCCACTGATCTATGTGTTTATCCCTTTGCCAATACTATACAGTCTTAAAATTGGGAAGATTCTTCCCATCTTATTCTTTTTTAAAATTGTTTTACTTAGGGTGCCTGGGTGGCTCAGTCAGTTGAGTATCCGACTCTTGATTTCAGCTCAGGTCATGATCTCAGGGTTGTGAGATCAAGCCCCACATCAGGCTCTGTGCTCAGAATGGAGTCTACTTGTCCCTCTTCCTCTGCTCCTCCCCCGCCCCCAAATAAATAAATAAATAAAAATCTTAAAAAAATTTTTTTTAAATTGTTTTACCTATTCTAATTCCTTTGACTTTCAACATAAATTTTGGAAAAATAATCCTCCTGGGATTTTTTAAAAAGGATTTTATTTATTTATTTGACACAGAGAGGGAACACAAGCAGGCAGAGCAGGAGAGGGAGAAGTAGGCTCCCCGCTGAGCAAGGAGCCCGAAGTGGGGCTCGATCCCAGGACCCTGGGATCATGACCTGAGTCAAAGGCAGCCGCTTAATGGACTGAACCACCCAGGCGCCCCTTGCTGGGATTTTTATAGGAATTGTTTTAAACCTGTATCAGGGAGAATTGATATCTTTACTGTTTTGAGCCTTACAACCCACAAACATGGTATGCCTATTTATGTAGATCTTTAATTTTTTTCATCAGTGTTTTATACTTTTCAGCATACAAGGCTTACATATGCTTTGTAAGATTTACATTTAAGTATTACATTTTTTAAAAAAGCAATTGTAAACATTGCAGGTAGGAATGTAAAATGGTTCAGTCAATGTGGGAAATAGTTTAGTGGTTTCTCAAAAGTTTAAACATAGAATTACCATATGATCCAGCAATTCCACTCCCAGGAATAAACCCAAAATAATTGAAAAGAGAAGTTCTGGGAAGTTCTGGGAAGGTAGTGGATTAGTGGGATCCTAAGCTCACCTTGTCCCATGGGCACACCTTGATAACAGCCACATCAGTGCAACCAACCCAGAAAATGACCTGAAGACTGGCAGAACAGACATTCCATAGTTAATCATAGAGAGGAGGCCACATCAATAAGGGTAGGAGGGGCAGAGATGGGGTTGGGAACCAAACTCCTAGGGAGATTAACTACAAGCAGGAGGGACACCACAAGCACGGAGAAGGGAAAGAAGCAGACTCTACATCAGGTAGTCCAGACATGGGCAACCTGCACTGGGAAGATGAGTCCTCATAATATTTGGCTTTGAAAACCAGTGGTGCTTAACTTCATGAATTTTCATAACCAGTGGGGCTTAACTCAACATACTTTAAAAATCAACAGCCTGGAGGGTGATAGGAAACTGAGTCCCCACTCTTAAAGAGACAGTATAACAAAGAACCCCACTGAGACACAGCATAGAAGCAGCAGTTTGAAGAGCGCCTGGGGTATGCACGAAGGTAGTTGATTTACTAATCCTGCGACGCGTGCTGGACGGGCAGAGATCTTTAGGACACTCTCTAAGAACAAAAGAGCTGGCAGGAGCCATTTTCTCTCCCCCTCTACTTCCCCAGCCTAGATAGCCAGACACCTGCAGGACACAGCACCAGCACTCTCCACCTACTTGCTAATACCACAATCTCCTGCAGATCTGCCCCCCCCCCCCCCCCCCCCCCCCCCGCCCAGGTAGGAGTGCTTCCAAAGTAGCTCCTGCCACATCTCATCCTGCAAGCAGCTCCTGCAAGACCATTGGCACTCCAAAGTAAATCTTGCCCCAGGGAGAAGGGACGATAACAACACAGCAGTATACTCACAGCCCCAGCAGCCCCACCCTAAACTGGCAGGGCAGAGAGAGTGCCCTGCTGATCAGTGCATCTGCAGCCCCAGCAGGCATCTGGCCTGGTGCCAGGCCCACCCACCAGCAAAAGCCTCCCGGGGGATGAGGCAAGAAGAGCACCTTGCAGTTGGTGCCACTGCAGCCCCAGCAAATGGGCTGAGGACAGACATCTGGTCTACCTGCTGACACCACCCAAATACAAGCCCACCATAGTCTCAGACTGGCCCTTTAACAGCACAGTGATCAAACCTAGCCCACAACAGACAAAGTGAGCCATTGCAGTCAACTGCACAGAAGGCAAAACAGGGCTTAGCACATGAAAGCCACATAGGAGACACCCCGAAGCACCTGGCTCTGGTGAAGAGGGGACATTGTGCTGTAGGGTACTACAGGAACCATTCTTCATAAGGTCACTACTTTCAAGATCAGGAAATGTAACGGACTTTCCTAATATGTAGAAACAAAAACAGAGAGTTAGATAAATGAAGAGACAGAGGAATATGTCCCAAAGGAAAGAACAGGACAAAACCACAGCAAAAGAGCTAAATGAAATGGAGATAAGCAATATGCCTGATTAAGAATTCAAAGTAATGGGGCGCCTGGGTGGCTCAGTTGGTTAAGCGACTGCCTTCGGCTCAGGTCATGATCCTGGAGTCCCTGGATCGAGTCCCGCATTGGGCTCCCTGCTCGGCAGGGAGTCTGCTTCTCCCTCTGACCCTCCCCCCTCTCATGTGCTCTCTCTCATTCTCTCTCTCTCAAATAAATAAATAAAATCTTAAAAAAAAAAAAAGAATTCAAAGTAATGGTCTTAAAGATACTTACTGGCCTTGAGAACAAAGTGGAGGATCTCAATGAGACCCTCAATGAAGAGATAAAAAAGGAGATGAAGAACTCAACAACTGAAATTAAAAATACACTAGAGGGAATCAATAGTAGATTAGAGGAGGCAGAAGAATGGATCAGCAACCTGGAGGACAGAGTAATGGAAAATAATCAAGCTGACCAGCCAAAGCAAAAAAGAATAATAAAAAGTGAGACTAGGTTAAGGGAACTCAGGGACATCATCAAATGTAATAACATTCACATTGTAGGGGTCCCAGGAGAAGAGAAAGTAAAGGGGACAGAAAATTTATTTGAAGAAATGATAGCTAAAATTTTCCCAAAAAAACCAACCCCAGGAGGTCCACACCAAGACATGTAATAATGAAAATGAAAAAAAGTAGTGATTAAGAGAGATTTTTAAAAACAGCAAGAAAAAAGAAAACAGTTACATACAAAGGAAACACCATAAGGCTATCAGCTGATTTTTCTGCAGGAACTTTGCAGGCCACAAGGGATTGGAATGATATATTCAAAGTGTAGAAAGAAAAAAACCTGCAATGAAGAATACTCTACCCAGCAAGTAGCATTCAGAATAGAAGGAGAGATAAAAAGTTTCCCAAGAAAAACAAAAGTTAAAGGAATTCATCACCACTAAACCAGCACTACAACAAACATTAAATGGAATGCTTTTTTTTTTTTTTTAATTTTTAAAAAGCAATGTCTACACCCAACATGGGGCTTGAACTCACTACCCCAAGATCAAGAGTTGCATGCTCTCCTGAGCCAGCCAGGTGCCCCTAAATGGAATTCCTTGAGTGGAAAGAAAAGGCCATAATCAGGAGTAAAAAATTATGAAAGGGAAAAATTTCAGAGGCAACTATAAACATAATAAAGTAGTAGATTAATCACTTATAAAACCAGTACAGAGGTAAAAGGACAAAAGCAGTAAAATCAATTATATCTATGAAAATTAGTCAAGGGATTCACAAAATAAAAGGATATAAAGTATGATATCACATACATAAAATGTGGGTGATGGGAGTAAAAATTTAATGCTTTTAGAATAGGTTCAAACTTAAGTGACCATCAATTTAACATAGATTGCTATATACATAAGATGTTATATATATCATAATGGTAACCACAAATCAAAAACCTGTAAAAGATACACAAAAAATAGAGAAAGGAATCCAAACACATCACTAAAGAAGGCCATCAAACCACAAGGGAATAGAGCAAGAGAAGAAAGGAACAGAGAAGAACTATGAAAACAACCATAAAACAAGTAACAAAATGGCAACAAGTACATGCCCATCAATAATTATTTTGAATGTAAATGGACTAAATGCTCCAATCAAAGCACATAGGGTGATGGAATGGATAAAAAGCAAGGCCCATCTATATGCTGCCTACAAGAGACTCGCTTCAGACTTAAAGACACATGAAGATTGAAAGTGAAGGGATGGAGAAACATTTGTCATGCAAATAGATGTGAAAACAGCAGAATACACATTCTTTTCAAGTGCACATGGAACATTCTCCAGAATAGATCACTTTTTAGGCCACAAAACAAATCTCAATAAATTTAAAAAGATAGGAATCACATCATGCATAGAAATCATATTTAACTAGAAATTTAACTAGAAATCTATCACAGTAAAAAATCTGGAAAGAAAACAAATACATGGAGACTAAATAACATGCTACTAAACAATGAATGGGTCAACCAAGAAACAAAGAGAAAATCAAAAAATCATGGAGACAAATGAAAATGAAAACACAATGGTCCAAAATCTTTGGGATGCAGCAAAAGCTAAGAGGGAAGGTTATAGCAATACAGGCCTACCTCAAGAAGTAAGAAAAATCTCAAATAAACAACCTAACCTTACACTTAAAGGAGCTAGAAAATAAGAATAAACAAAGCCTGAAGTCATTAGAATGAAGGGAAAAATAAAGATTAGAGCAGAAATTAATGAAATAGAGACTAAAAGAATAGAATAGATCAATGAAACCAGGAGCTGACTCTGTTTTTTCACTTTTTGTTTTTTGTTTTGAGTAAGCTCTAGGCCTGATGTGGGGAGGGTGGGGAGTGGCGGAGGGGGAGGGAAAGGATCTCAAGCAGACTGTGCTGATCGTGGAGTACAATGCAGGGCTCAATCTCACGGCCCAGAGATCATGACCTGAGCCAAAACTAAGAGTTGGATGCCTAACCAACTGAGCCACCCAGGGCCTGATTCTTTAAAAGATCAATAAAATTGATAAATCTTTAGCCAAATGCATCAAAAAAAAAAAAAAAAAGAGAGAGAGAGAGAGGACTCAAATACAATCAGAGATAAAGGAGAAGAAATACCAACCAACACCATAGAAATACAAAGGATTATAAGAGAATATATAAAAATTATGTGCCACAAAAATTGGGCAACCTAGAAGAAATGGATAAATTCCTAGAAACACATAACCTTCCAAAAATGAATCAGGAGGAAATAGAAAACTGGAACAGACCAATTATTAGTAATGAAATTGAATTAGTAATCAAAAAACTCCCAAAAAACAAAAGTCCAGGACCAGAGACTTCACAGGTGAATTCTACCAAATATTTAAATAAGAGTTTATACCAATTCTTCTCAAACTGTTCCAAAAAATAGAAGAGGAAGGAAAGCTTCCAAATTCATTCTAGAAGGCCAGCATCACCCTGCTACCCAAACCACATAAATATACTACAAAAAAAGAAAACTACAGGCCAATATCTCTAATGAGCATAGATGCAAAAATCCTCAACAAAATATTAGTAGACTGAATCCAACAATACATTAAAAAAAAATCATTTGCCATGATCAAGTGGGATTTATTCCAGGGCTATAAGGCTGGTTCATAGTCACAAATCAATAAATGTGATATATCACATTAACAAGAGAAGGGATAAAAACCATATGATCCAACTCAATAGATGCAGAAAAAGCATTTGACACAGTATAACATCCATTCACAATAAAAAATCTCAACATAATAAAGGCCACATATTAAAATCCCACAGCTAACATCACCCTCAATGGTAAAAAAACTGAGATCAAAAACAAGACAAGGATGTCCAGTCTCACCACTTTTATTCAACTTAGTAATGGAAGTCCAAGCCACAGAAGTCAGACAAGAAAAATAAATAAGGGGCATCAAATTGGTGAGAAAGATGTAAAATTTCACTATTTACAGGTGACATGACACTATATATATATATAACCCCATAGACTCCACCAACAAAACTACTTGAACTGATAAATGAATTCAGTAGTTGCAGGATACAAATAAATCTACAGAAATCTGTTGCATTTCTATACACTGATAAGGAAGCAGCAGAAAGTGAAATTAAGAAAACAATCCCATTTACAGTTGCACCAAAAATGGTAAGATACCTAAGAATAAACCTAACCAAAGAGATGAAACACCTGTACTCTGAAAACTATAAAACGCTGATGAAAGAAATTGAAGATGACACCAAAAAATGGAAAGACATTCCATGCTCAGGGATTGGAAGAACAAATATTGTTAAAATGTCTATACTACCCGAAGCAATATACACATTTAATGCAATCCCTATAAAAATATCAACAGCATTTTTGAGGTACCTGGGTGGCTCAGTTGGTTAAGTGGCTGACTCTTGATTTCAGCTCAGGACATGATCTCAGGGTCCTGGGATTGAGCCCTGCATCAGGCTCCACACTTAGCAGGGAGTCTGCTTGAGGATTCTCTCTCTCCCTCTCCCTCTGCCCCTCCCCCCACTCGTGCGTTCTTCTTAAATTGTTTACTTTAAAATGGTTAATTTTATGTTACACGAATTTCATCTCAATAAGAAATATTAGTTTTGGGGCGCCTGGGTGGCTCAGTCGTTAAGCGTCTGCCTTCAGCTCAGGTCATGATCTCAGGGTCCTGGGATCGAGCCCTGCATCGGGCTCCCTGCTCAGCAGGAAGCCTGCTTCTCCCTCTCCCACTCCCCCTTGCTTGTGTTCCCTCTCGCCCTGTGTCTTTCTCTGTCAAATAAATAAACAAAATCTTAAAAAAAAAAAAAGAAATATTAGTTTTATGAAAGGCAATTGCAAATGGTTATTACATTTTTAATTTCAGTGTCCATGTATCTTAGTGTATAGAAATACAATTGATTTTTGTATGTTTATCTTGTATCCTGTGACCTTGCTGAACTCACTTATTGGTTCTAGGTGATACTTTTTTTTATAGATTCCCAGGAATTTTCTGCATGGACAATTCATGTCATCTGTAGATAGGAACTGTTTCATTTGTTCCTTTCAAATTTGTATGCCTTCATTTCATTTTTTTTTTTTTTTCTTATTGCACTGGCTAGAACTTCTAGCACCATCTCGAATAATAGTGGTGAGAGCAGATATCCTTGCCTCGTTCCCGGTTTTAGGGGGAAAGCATTCATTCAGTCTTTTACAATTAAGTATAATGTTGGCTGGAGGTATTTTACAGATGTTCTTTATCATATTGTTGAAGTTCCCCGTTCCTATTTTTCTGAGAATTTTTTTAAAGATTTATTTGTTTGAGAGAGAGAGAGAGCATGCACATGTGCAAGTGGGGGGAGGGGCAGAGGGAGAGAATCTCCAAGCAGACTCCCCGCTGAGCACAGAGCCCCATTGGGGGGGCTCCATCTCATAACCCATGAGATTATGACCTGAGCCAAAACCAAGAGGCAGATGCTTAATTGACTGAGCCACCCAGGCGTCTTGAGAACTTTTTTTTTTTTTATCATGAATGGGTGTTGAACTGTGCCAAATGCTTTTTCTGCGACTGATATGATCATGTCACTTTACTTTTTTGCTTGTTAATACAGTGGATTACTTTGATTTTCAAGTATCAAGCCAGCCTTGCATCTCTGGAATAAACCCTCTTTGGTCATGATGTGTAGTTCTTTTTATGTAGTACCGAATTCTATTTACGACTATTTAGTTAATAATGTTTACATCTATATTCATGAGGGATATTGTCTGTAGGTTTATTTATTTATTTATTTTTTAAGATTTTATTTATTTGACAGAGAGAGCACAAGTAGGCAGAGCAGCAGGCAGAGGGAGAGGGAGAAGCAGACTCCCCGCTGAGCGGGGAGCCTGACACGGGACTACAAAATAAGGGTTCATAAAATAAATTGGTAAGGGTTCCAAAATGCCCCTCCATCTCTGATACTTTGCTCTGCTTTGAAATCTACTTTATTTGACATTAATATAGCCACTCATTCTTTCCCTTAATTAATGTTTGCAGCATATATATTTCTCTATCTCTTTATTTTCAAACTGCTTATATTGTTATAGTTGAAGTGAGTTTTTATAGACAGAATAAGGTTGGATCATATTCTTTTTTAAAATTTTTTAAAGATTTATTTATTTATTTTGAGAGAGAGAGCATGTTCAGGTGGGGAGGGACAGAGGGAGAGTCTTAAGCAGACTCCATGCTGAGCGTGGGGCATGACACAAGGCTCAATCTCAGGACACTGAGATCATGACCTGAGCTGAAATCAAGGGTCGGACACGTAAGCGACTGAGCCACCCAGTCCTCTCTATAGTTTTTTTCAAGCGTATCTGTTTGTATACCTTTTTAAGCTGTTTCTTTAGCTATTTCAATATATCCATATAATTTTTCAGTCTACTGGTGTCATCATTCATACCAGTCCTTTAATAATTATTTTAAATATTACTTCTACATATATTTAGAAGCACAATGTCATAATTTTTGCTTCAACCATTATTTCAGAAACTCAAGGGAAGGAAAGTCTATCATATTTACCCATATTTTTGCTTACCATGTTACTTTTTCCTTTCTGATGTTCCAGTTCCTTTTTTTATTTCTTCTTTTCCGTCTAGAAAACTTTCTTCAGCCATTCCTTTTCTAAGCCATTCCTGCTAGCAACAAATTTTTCTAGTTTTCCTTCATCTGAGAATGTCTTGATTTTCCCCTTAATTCTGACAGGCTATTTTCACCGGATTCTGATTTGACAGTTTTGTTTCAGCACTTGAAAAATGTGCCACTTTCTTCTGGCTTTCATGGTTTCTGATGAGAAATCTGGTGTCATTTGAATTGTTTCTCCTGCAGGTGAGGCGTCATTTCTCATGTACTGCTCCCAAGAACTTTTGTTGTTAGTTTTTCCAAGTTTGCCTATCAAGTGTCTGGTGTGGACTTCTTTGGGCTTATTTGGGGTTCACTCAGCTCCTCCTCCTTCTAATGTTCACTACTACTAATTAGGCAACAACTGTATACCAGGCACTGTGCTGGGCATTTTATGTACACTATTGCTAATTCCACCACAAACCTGGGAGTTAGGTGTGTTAAGTTAAACCACATGCCAACTGTCATGGCTTCATGTAGCTTCTCGAATCTATAGGTTTACGTCTTTTGCCAAATTTAGGACATGTAAGCCATTATTTCGTTGGGTACTTTTTCAGCCTGCCCTTTCTCCTCTCCTTTTTTTTTTTTTTTTTTTCTTTTTCTCTCTTTATTTCTTCTCTCCTTCTGAGATTCTATTATAGCCCCATAGGTCCTTGAGGCTGTTAGTTTTTTTTTAGTCTGTTTTTTCTCTGCTAGATAGAACAATTTCTATTGTTCTTTCTTCCAGTTCACCTCTTCTTTCCTTTAACATAATCTAATTGTTTTGGCATCTACTCATGATCTTTTCTCATTTAGTTTGAGATCTTCCTGGATCTTGGAATTAAAGAGATTTTCAGTTAAAACCCGGACGTTCTTGAAATTATAAGTCTCTGGATCTTACTGAAATCTACTTTAACTAGCTTCACCTGAAACCACTCCAGCAGAAGGCAGCAAGGGTCATTGCCTTGATATTGCTAAATGGAGGTAGAAGTTCAGGTTCCCACTCAGCTACTGTTGTCACCCAAGGAACCTGAGTGGAGGTGGAAGTTCCAAGCCCCCAATAAGCCTCCACTGGTAATTCCCCAGCTCCTAGGAGTAGGAAAGCCTTATCACTGCCCACTATATGGTGTTCACTGATATAGCACGGAAGGGTGGCATTTTTACCACTGGGTGGTGATAAAAGTCCTGACCTACCACTTGGACTCTGACACCACCCCAGCAGAGAGGGAGGCACCTTGGTAATGCCCGATGGGCAGTTTAAGTCCAGGTTCCCGCATGGTCTCCACTCTATGGGGAGTGGGGGAGAGACGGCCTATTACTGTTGGGTGGCACCCTACTCAGCCTTTTCTGACACTGCACCGGTAGTTGTGGTAGGGGACAATGTTAGGGTGCCCTGCTACAGCCTGGTGAGGGTGGAAGTCTAGGCTCCCCTCTTGACCTTTCCTGGCATGGGTATAGAGGTGTGGGGGAGGTCCATAATTTTTCTTTGTGCTGTTTGGCTGCAGAACACTTATTCTCTGAAAGTTTTGTCTTGCTAGATTGTCCATTTCCTAGTCCTTTTACTACAGAGTAGGTTTTCCTTGTCTGTTCTATTGGTGCTTTCAGATTGCTGGCTTCCTCAGGTACAAGTCTGAGATGTAGGAGGCAAGAGAAAACCCAGGGAATTCAGTACCATGTTGTGTCTTGTCTCTGTCTAGTCTGGTTTCTCTCTCCCTCTCAGAGTCGTTTTATATATAATGTTCAGGGATTTTAGTTGTACTTAACAGAAGGAATAAGGAAGAGTATGTCTACTCCATCCTTCCAGAAGTCAGTCTCCATATATGCTTATTTTATACTGTTACTGATCATTTCAGTATCTCAAAACCTTGGGGATCTAGGTGTTTTTCCTGTTCTCACTTATGATGCATCATTTTCCTTATTATCTTTTAAATTTTCAGGTGGACATTCTGAGGACCTAAATTAGAATTGCTTTCTCCAGAGAGGATTTGCATCTCCGCTGGAAGCTACTAGAGACCATTTTAGTTCTCTTCAAGGGTCCCAGTTTCATACAGAATTTTCAGGTTGTTTTCCTGTCGTGCAGCGGGATTGCTCAAGGGTTAGCAGTCAAATTCCAGGGCTATTATTGGCATTTGTACCCAAAGATCTCAGCGTCACTTGTTTACCAGTGCTGGAAAGTGTCTTTTTCTTTTTGTGGGACAGGGATTGGTATATCTTGAAGACTTCCCTTATTTTCTTGCAAGCTCAGAAATGCTCTTCATAAAACTGTTTGTTATAGTTTATCCAGTTGGTTGTATTGTGGTTAGAGGGCCAAAATCACTAGTAGAAATGCAAATTCCTTACATATGATATTTGGTATTACTACCTTGAAAATGACTGGAGAAACAGTATTCCTCATGATTACCAGATTTTCATTAACAGGCCAGACATGAAGGTTTTATTGTTAATGTTTTAAATTCCTTAATGAAATTTGTCATTTTAGGTGGGTGAGATAGATTACAATAATATTCTATTTTTACAACAAAGCTCAGCCTTGCTCACTATATTACCATAACTGAGTTCTAGGTACTGACAAACTTGGTCTTCTTGGGAGGAGTTACGAACTGGAGGAAACTAGAATATTAGAGGTGTAACAGCTATAAAACATGATCTAACCTGAAGTCTATGGTTCAGTCCCACTTCATCAGCTGTAGCTGAAAAGTTCTTTGGTTATTTTTCCCAAGAGAACCAAATCTTTATGTTCCTGCAGCTAGCTCATTTCATTCCAATAACCTGTTTCAAAAGTCTAGCTCACTGCATTCCAGAGACCTGGTTTTTTGATAACCAGTGCTGTTTTATTCATGACTCTTCTTTCTTCCATTTGTTCAGTAAATAAATTTAAGAAGCCAAGAGTCAAACTGGAGCTTTCAAAAAACGTTTTCCCCTCATAATCTTAACTTTTCTACTTTAAAATCCTGTTCCAAGGATGGCTCTGTATAAACTTATTCTTCAATAAGAACATTAGTGATTTCTAATACTTATTACGTGCCAGGCTCGGTTCTAAGCTTATTACATATACTTACTCCTCAAAATAATCCTAGGACATAGGTGTTTCAACTGCTCTCACTCTATAGAGGAGCAAACTGAGGCAAAGAGTCAGATAACCCAAAGTCTCCCAGCTAGAATGTGGTAGAACTGACAACTGATCCGAGGCTGTCCGGTTCCAGAGTCTGTGCAATAATCCTCTAGTATGGACTGTGTACAGCCAACATCAGACCCAGTATGGGTGAGGATATGAGTCTCTAACAAAGTGAAATAGTACTTCAGTAGGGAAGACAGGTTAAACCACAAATACATTTATTTCTCTAAGAATAGTATGCCATTTTTAAATTAAAAAAAATATATATATCAACTGTCTCTGCAGTTTGCTTGCTCTTATTAAGCTGATTAAAAAAAATCCCAGAGCAGAGTGATTCACCAGCACGATCGTTAAGTTGCAAATCTCTCCTCTGTCACAGAGCAAGAATACACTCAACTCCAGAAAATAACTTTAAGTGTTCATGGAAGGAGTACCCACATCCATTTGTCATGCATTCCAGTGCATCATGGCCTCCTTTTCAATGATCTAATTTTTTTTAAAGGTTTTATTTATTTATTTGACACAGAGAGAGAGAGAGCACAAGCAGGTGGAGCAGCAGGCAGAGGGAGAAGCAGAATCCCCGCTGAGCAGAGAGCCTGACGCAGGGCTCCATCCCAGGACCCTGGGATCATGACCTGAGCCGAAGGCAGACGCTTAACTGACTGAGCCACCCAGGCGCCCCTCAATTATCTAATTTCTAACCTAGTTTCTTTTTCGAGTCTGAAAACAAGGAATTACCTAAGTAAGATATCCCTTCAGAGCACTGTTGAAAATATATTAAACATACAGATACCTCAGATCTCTTTTCCAAATGTTAAAAATATATTAGCACATACAGAAAATATCTGTATTTTCTATTATAATTTAGATTTCTATCTAAAATATCTATTATGTTCTAATGAACTTTTGTTTCTCCCTTTTTGATAATGTCTTCAATTTCTTCTGAGACTTCTCCTTGGTAGTCATTTGGTTCTACTGCATTTAACTTCTTTTGATACTCCAGTGGCAAATCATTTTCTTTTGCACCTAGGCAAATGACCTAGAAATGGTTAAAAGAAACCAAAAGCACCTTTTAATTAGGAACACAATTTAATATACCACAGCTTTATGATAACTTCTAGATAACTCTAGAATAAACAGTTATAGAACAAAATAGAATCATTCCTCTTATAGTGAGCATGAATGTGCAGGGAGTTTTCGAGGCCACATGATACATTCTCATGGAGGATCAATTTCACTCAATAATATGGTTTAAAATATTTTTAAACACTAAAGTATAATTAATATACAGTGTTATATTAGTTTCAGGTGTACAGTATAATGATTTAACAATTCTTTATATCACTCAGTGCTCATCATGGTAAGTGTGCTCCTAATCCCCTTCACCTATTTCACCCATCCCCCACCCACCTCCCCTCTGGCAGCCACCAGTTTGTTCTCTGTAGATAAAGAGTCTGGGTGTTTTTTTGTCTATTCATTTGTTTGTTCATAGATTCCACGTATGAATGAAATCATATGGTATTTGTCTTTCTGTCTAACTTATTTCACTTACCATGATACCTTCTAGGTCCATCCGTGTTGCTGTAAATAGCAAGATCTCATTCTTTTTTATGGCTGAATAATATTCCATTGTATGTATGTGTATATGTACACACACACACGCCATGTCTTATTTAGCCATAACTATGGATGGACACTTGGGTTGCTTCCATATCTTGACTATTGTAAATAATGCTACAGTAAAATAGGGGTGCATATATTTTTTCAAATGAATGTTTTCATTTTCTTTGGGTAAATAGCCAGTAGTGGAATTACTGGATCATATGGTAATTCTATCTTTAATTTTTTGAGGATCCTCCATACTGTTTTCCACAGTGGCTGGACCAGCTTGCATTCCCACCAGCATCGCATCAGGGTTCCTTTCTCTCCACATCCTTGCTAACATTTGTTATTTCTTGTGTTTTTGATTCTAGTCATTCTAATTTAAAATATTTTTATATTAAGACAAAAACTTATTGTATAGAACTGGCATGATCTATTAAGAAAAAACACCATTCTTTAAAAAAAATGTAAAGTTTATAGGGAGCAGTTTTAGGTTAATCTGGGAGTCTACTCTACCTCTGATATGAAATGAGCTAATAGATGGTAACTATGTTCAGTGGTACTTCCCAGATCCATACCAGGCTAATTCCTCTAGGTTCCATACTAGAAAATTCCAGATTAGGCCCAGGAACTGGGTCATCCACTCCACGTGCTATGTCCTGATTGGGCCTTCCAATAGTACCTAAGTTTGGGTTTCTAAAAAGGGATGTTGGGGTTTCTATCCCACATTCTTTTCCTATGCTTGTGGGAGTAGTTTCTCTGATTTTGAAAGAGTGTGACTTGGGGCACCTGGGTGGCTCAGTCATTAAGCATCTGCCTTCGGCTCAGGTCATGATCCCAGGGTCCTGGGATCGAGCCCCACATCGGGTTCCCTGCTCAGCGGGAAGCCTGCTTCTCCCTCTCCCACTCCCCCTGCTTGTGTTCCCTCTCTCGCTGTCTCGCTGTCTCTGTCAAATAAATAAAATCTTAAAAAAAAAAAGAAAGAAAGAGTGCGACTTTTTTCCCCTCCATCTACGGATGGAAAACATTTCAGCAATAGGAAATGTGTTTTTTCCCCATAAAAATGAATCTTGGTGTTATGAAATACTGTTTTGTGGAGAAAAAATGATTACAAAAGCCTATGCATAGAATAAATCCACTAAAAATACATGCATATGTGTTATTTTCTACTTTAGGAAAGAAAACACGTATCTAGAATTATGGCTCATATAGATTTCCACAGTCTTTTTTAATAAATCTGTTTTAGGAACATAGTTCTATTTTTACAAATAAATCTGAATATTTTTCAATTTGCATGTTAGGTAAATAACTATCATTTTTGTATTAAAAACATTTTTATTAAAATGAAGTGTTCATAGGGGTAGGGCAGGCAAAAAAAAAGTGTTTGTGTAGAATTTAATGCACACATAGCCTTTTTAAAACAAGATATTTTTTAGTTTAGCTCAGTGAAAATTAAAAAGGAATTGCGAACAGTCTTTGTAAGTAGCTTACCTTTTTATACTGGAGGGATGGCAGAGCACTCTCATAATTTTTCATCTGATAACTTCGACAGGTTATTTCTTTTCCTTCTTGAGTATAAACATTAACTTCTATTGGGACATATGTTCCACTTTTAACCCCTTCTTGCCTGAAACCAGAACAGCCAAATTTTAACCATATATGATTTAGCCAAGTTAGTTTACTGGATTAAAAATTTAACTATATATGGATGTACTTGCTCCCTTTGTATTTTGGGATATGGTAGAACATATTATAAATACTACCACATCAAAAGTAAACCTAGCATTTCATTTGGAAAGCCTCAGATTTAGCATTACTTAGTATACTTCTAACAGATCTCTATATTTATCCTATATAAACCCATGCTTGAATATAGTTATTTCAATCTTTATACCCCTCAACACTGCTCTCTAGGCTACAAAAAATGACTATGTGTTCTGACAACAAGAGAATATCCACCCAGAGAAAAGTAGAGAGAATGGCTCACTCCTATTCACCAGTGACATAAAGTATCATGCATATCAGATAATGCGTTCTTTTCAACTCCTACTCTTTTCTGCCAACTTTCTTTGTATACATGCTCTACCACACAACTGGAGAGTTCTAGTTATAAACAGTATCAAAACATTTCTAGTATGTTGTCAAAGTTTTTACAAATTATTACTTTTTTATTGATTCAACTGCCACCTTAAAGAATTATTTTTTAAAAACTGACTCTAGTAAAAACTGAACTGCTTTTGAAACCAATAAAAAGATGCAACAATTACAAACATCTTCATGCCTTTTCACAATATGAAACTACAAAGAGATTTTTTTAAATAAAAGATAAACAGAACAAAAATAAAGACTTCCATTTTTTTACAGAAGAGATTATAAATATCCCCCAAATCTCAACTGGAATAAGTGACCCTTCTAGGCTTTTTTTTTTTTTTTTTTTTAATGTAGGCTCTATGCCCAATGTGGGGCTTGAACTCACAACCCTGAGATCAAGAGTTGCATGCTCTACAGACTGAGCCAGTCAGGCACCCCTAGGCTTTTTAGGATATGCACATTATACTTTTTATGTTAACTCTACAGTGTAAAGAATGTAGTATATGGTTTTGAAAAACCAACATATATATATACACATCTTTGCATATGATCCACTTTCTGAATTAGTTATTATTTAACTTATAATTAGAAGCCACCTACTTATCCAGAGAACTCAAATTGCTTTTGTTCATTTTCCATACTACTCCCCATACTTCATCGCCAGGACTTTGAAAAATGGTGGCTATACCTCCATGCCAAGTTTCACTTGTTTTGCCTTGGGAATTGCCAAAGTCAAGCTTATAATCCTACAAAGGAAGCCAAAATGATTTGATCAATATCCACTTGAACCAAAATTTCCCTCTTCAATATAAAAAAAAAATTTACCTTGAACTCCATGCAATTAAAACATAAACTTTGAGTTCTTTCTCTGCATAAGAAGCTGTAAAAAATACAAAGATAAACAAGGACCCGGATCTCAAGCACTCTATTTTTTCATATTTTTCTTTAAAAATGAAATGTATACTGAATATACATATGTATATATATTTTGCCATAAATTGGTTAAAAAAAACCCCCATAATCCCAATGCCTTAATGTAACTATTTTCATTTTTAAAAATTACTTCCCAGTCTACCTACATACACGTAGATTTTAACTTAGAGGCAACCATAGTATACATAATTGTTGAAGCTGGGTAGCTACATAGGGGTTATAACCTACTTTTATGTACATAGAGAGTATCCTACTAGCATGTATCACCATGTTTGTCCTCAAGGAGCCAGCATTTGAGGGTGATTTGTATACTTCCTAACATTAATCTAGCATTCATGAATTGTACTATTATATCTATAATAAACATTAAGAGCAGCTAACACTAGTACATTACTAGGTTCTATAACTGCATTATGAGCTTTATGTGGACTCATTTTTATCCTGCCAACAACTTTATTATACCCATTTAACAACAAGAAAAACTGGCTTATAAAGATTAAGCAACTTGCCCAAGGTCTCACAACTAATAAGTAATGGAGCCAGGTTTCTAGTTCATTTTTATTTTTATTTTTTAAAGATTTTATTTATTTATTTGACACACAGAGAGATAGAGAACACAAGCAAGGGGAGCGGCAGGCAGAGGGAGAAGCAGGCTCCCCGCCAAGCAGGGAGCCCGATGTGGGACTCAATCCCAGCGCCCTGGAATCATGACCTGAGCCGAAGGCAGACGCTTAACTGACTGAGCCACCCAGGCGTCCTGCCAGGTTTCTAGTTTAGCTTCTTCCCTATAGAGATGGGTAATCAGAGGAGAAAATCCTGGGGAAGATTACAAACCCTTACTTGGCCATTTGGTGTAGAAAATTTCTATCCATCTTTCCAGAGCTTAGTTTCCTTAATAATAAAAAAAGGTTGGACTAGATACTAAATTTAAGGTTTATATTTTATCTCTGTCACCTTTATTTTCTTAAAAATGTTAGACATTTCAGGAAAAAGGTTGGTTTGAGTGCCCAGTATCTTCAATTGGTATACTGGATGTTTTAGGGCCAAGCAGCCCTGGCAGGACATCAGGAGAGCTGATAAAAAGTCACAACCACATTAGGTACTGGTTGTCTACTGCTGAATCCAATGGACAATTTTCATTCCTCCTCTTGCTCCACTTTTCAGCTGCTTCCGACAGAGTTAACCAGCCTGTCTTGATCTGCCTCCTTCCTGACTTTCAGACTGTTCCCTGATCTCAATTCCCTTTGCTAACTCCTCTTCCATACCTGGTCTTCAAATGGTAGAGTTGCTAAGGGCTCAGTTTAGGCCCCTTTTCTTGTTCATCAGCAATTTGCTCAAGACAATCTATCCCTTCCGATAACTTCAAATACCATCCGATATTCCAATCATCTTTTAATCCAACCCAGATCTCTCTTCTAAACTTCAAAAATGCTTAGAACAGGGTCTACCACACAGTGAGTACTTAATAAATGCTCACTAATATTTTTCTGCTCACTTGGATGTGTAACAAACATCTCAAACTCAGTATATTTAAGCTGAGCTTGACTTTCCCTCCAAAACGGATTCTCCTCTTTACAAATATCACCATCATCCACCCTATTGCACCAAAAATCTTAGTCACCCCTGTTATCTCTTCCTCCCTTCACAATCAATCACCAAGGCCTAACATTGTTATCCCCTAAGTATCTCCCCAACCCATCTACCCACCACTGCTACCACTTGAGTTCAAGGTGCCATTATCTTTAGCATGGATTGCTACAAAAGCTTTCTAACTGGGCTCCCCACATCAACTGTTGTCTCTCCTTCCAATCTATTTTCCATAGCAACCAGAATGAGCTTTCAAAGTTGTAAATCTAATCTTTCATTTGCTTAAATTCTGCAATGGATCTTTTCATTGCTCTCAAGATAAAGACCAAAGTCCTCTTTGGCCTCTGTGATCCTGTAACATGTGGTCCTTCTACCTCTCTGGTTGTCAAGCAATATCCTCCTCACACACTAAACTCCAGCCACAGCAGCTGGATGATCCAGCTTCTTTCCTGAGGTCATTTGTACATGCTGTTCCTTCTCTTTTCTTTGTCTCCCCCTGCCCAATCATTCAGGTCTCAGCTTAAAAGTCATATTTTCAGGAAAAGCTTTACTAAGCTCTTAGGTCAGGACCTCCAAGTCATACACTCGCATAGCACCTTGTAGATCTCGCTCTCTCTTTTTTAAAGCCTTCACTTTTTTTTAGAGCAGTTTTAGGTTCACAGCAAAACTGAGAGGAAGGTACATGTCTCCTTTTTAAACTCACCATATGTGTAACTGAATAATCACTTGTTTGATAACTCTTCCACTTGTCCCAACTATAAGCATCTGAACTTCTTTTCCACATTTGGGCAGTTCCCTACCTTAGGAGTCTGGGGGGTAGAAAGTGTTAGAGCCCAACTCCCATTTCTGAGGCTTCAAATGCCAGCAGTTGGTTCTCGCAGCTTTGCTTGCAGTCAGGGCATGGGCATGTGGCCATGGGTTAGCCAATCAGGACACCCACCTGCGACTTTGAATTAGAAGCTAGTGCTAGTGCCCAAGGACAGCAGAAACTACATCCCGGAGGTGGTGGCCTCATCTAGGTTTCAGGAACTGCAGGAGTGACAGTAGCAGGCAAGGTCCGAAGCAGACAGGGTCAGTGAGGCACAACTTAGTGTCCATGTTTATGAAGTTCAGCAGAGGCGCGCCAGTGGCCTCCGGGGCTGTTGTGGTTGCTGTACCTCCCTCTATGCCTGCCTGTTTTTTGTTTTGTTTTTAAAGTAGGCTCCACATCCAAAGTGGGGTTGAAATCACAACCCTGAGATCAAGAACCCCATGCTCCACCCACCGACTCACACAGGCGCCCCTATGCCTCCCTGTTTTGTCAGCTCTGTGGTCCTACCTTCCTGGTCATTCTGTGAGGCCTCCAACAGCCTTTCAACACATTCTTTTTCTGCTTAAATCAGCCACTTTCTGTTGCTTGCCACTAAGAACCTGACAAGGACAGCAGAGACCATGTTTGTCTAATTCGACAATGTCAAAAGGTTTCGTACATAATTTTTTGGTGTGTCCCTCCTATAGACATGGACGGGTCCTCAAGGCAGCCCACTTTATCACTTTTGTATCTGCAGGGAAAAAAATCTACCAAAGGAATGAACGGATTGTACTGAAGAGCAATTATTTTTAAGTTTTTATTTATTTAAGTAATCTCTACGCCCAACGTGGGGCTCGAACTCAGACCCTGAGACCAAGAGTCACATGCTCCTCCGACTGAGCCAGCCAGGCGCCCCTGAAGAGCAATGACTTTTACCACCGTGTGTTATGGTTCACCCAGCCACCTGGCTGAACTGAGCACGGCCCTTACTATGACTACGACACGGTGCCAGCTTTCAGGACCTCTCCCATCGGGAGCGGGACAGGTGAACGGAGTTTTACAATACCAGCTGACAAGCCCTGCAGCGAAGGTGTGTGGCAGGGAAGAGAACGCCACGCGTTCCCTGACTTGGGGCAGAGAAGGCGTCTGGGAGGCACGGAGCGAATGGATGCTGTGAGCGCTCCCCTAAGTCGGTGGGCAAGACCGAGGCGGCCAGGTCTGGGCAGAAGGAGCCTCCCGGGGAAAGTCAGCAGGGGGGCTCAGGGCGGCCCGGGGGCGCACAGCTGCCAGGCGGGCACAGCGCCGTGGGGGCGAGGCGGGCTCGCCCAGGAGGGCACAAGCCAGACGGTGAAGACAGCCCCGACGTGCTCTTATCAGCAAGAGCTGCATTCCCGGCCCCGAGAAAGCGACTTCTCGAAATCCTGCCCTCTCGTCCGCAGGGTGGGCACGGCACTGCAGGGGCCGCGCGCCGGCAGCACTGACCTGCAGGCGGGCCACGCAGCAGAACGCGGCCGACCGGTTTCGGAGGTGGATCCGCTCGGTCAGCAGATTGCTACCGTAGGCGAAGTACAGAAAACTCTCCCCCTCCTGGCCCCGGACGTCCTCACAGCCCGAATTCGCCATGTTCCACCAGACACCCGCGCGGCCCCGGGGTCGGCGACAGGACTGTGAGAAGAGGACTGCGGGCGTCCCAAGGCCGGTGGCTAACGAGCCGGGGCCTCCGGGGTTAGCGGAAAGGCGGGAAGCGTGGGCCGGGCGAATCGGACGCGACCGCTCGTCTGACTGGCTGCGCGCCCAAATGTTGAGTCTCCCCCTATGATTGGCCAAGCCCGCCACCCCCTCTTCGCTCTCCAGTTAGGACCCTGAAATGCTCAGCCCTGAGGCGACCGCGAGCCGATTCCTCATTGGACATACTCCTCTGTTGTCCCGCCCCGATGCTCCAGGCTCCGTACGATTGGTGGGTGGGCGGGCGCTACGCGGAGGCGGGTCAGGTCCGGTGGGTTCGGTTTGGGGGTTGCGCCGCGTGGTTCCTAACCAGGTTTTCTCTCCTTAAGGTGGTGCCTGCGTGGTTCCAGGTGTTTCGTGCTCTTTAGGGAGCTCGCCCCCCGCCCTGCCCTCCCGGTTCGAAGCAGTCGGCCACGACGGGTCAATTTCCCCCTCATGCTGGTTCTCGCATCCCCAGCCCTGATCACTTAACGTGGAGAAGACCCTCTGAATGTCTGGGACTCCCTTCCCGGATGGAAGTAGCGTGCCGGGTTCAAATACCAACGCTGCCATTTACTGGCCACCTCTCATAACGGTTTCCTCCTTGTAAAATAGCGATTTTAACATGAATTATGATCACAGTTATATAACTTATAATCCCCTATCTCATAGGGTTGGTTTAAGTATTTAAAGAATAATTTTGTTAATGTTATTAGGCGCAAAAACTCCAGTGTAAAATAAGATATAAAAGTATAAAAACAAGAAATAAAACCTTATGTTAACTTTGAAATGAAAATATTAATTTGAACTCAGGGCAGTGGTTATCCTTGGCACCCAGATTTTGATCCCTAAATACCACTCTCCACTAAAAGGTCCCAGGGCTCCTTGGAGAAATGATATATGCCAGGTCAAAAGCTGGGAATGAATAGGAGCGCTTGGGACATCTTGTGACAGTGAAATCTGGAGGTATCCAAGAAAAAAAACAAGGTCCTTTCAAAAGGATATGGGAGCCAGCTTGAAGGAATGCCCACTGGCCAAAATTAGAACAATTTGAGCACCAAAAATAATGACTGCAATTGATTGAAAATGTCAAAGAAGTCCCACCAAAAGAATAAACCAAATATAAAAAACAATTTTTAAAAGCCTCGTTTGCCATGGTGACTGTTACAGCAACTCTTTACTCTGAAAAGTGGTAATTTAAGAAAATAAATTAAACATTTATCCTGCCCTCCTACTTGCAGCTGTATTTCAGGGTAACCAAATAGTCCCAGTTGATGAGGAAACAGTTCTCTTTACAAAAGTTTTCCAGCTAAATAATGTAAGATGAATGATAGAATTAGAAAATCACCATCTTGTAGCCCCTAATGAAATAACTGATTCATTACAGGATCATCAATGAAACCATGTGGTGAAAGGGTGACAGGGAACAGAATAGTCACCTAGGGCCAAATTATCCCCCAGGGATTGCTAGTTGTAGTCAGAAGAAAAACATAATGACAATGAAGGAATCTGGTCCCTCCCATCTTAACCTAGATCAATCTTATAATCACTAAAAGTGGACCAATCAGACATTATGTGCCTCCTGATGTGATACAATATGATGCCCCCGTTTTGTCTGTGAAGGATTGTTTCCCAAACTCTTTCACTTCTATATAATCACGCTCAAGCAGGAACTACAAGGATAGAAGAATAAAATGACACCAAGAGGAAACAATTAGAAAAATTCTGAACATCCTGCAGAACAAATGGCTGTCTCTTAAGTCAGTGTAATTACAAAACAAACAAACAAAAAAGCAAGACAGAGGGCAGGCTGTTCTAGATTAAAAGAAACCTAAGAGACACAATAACTACATGCAATGGCTTGTCCTTGTTTCTGGTTCAATAAACCAGATATAAAAGATATTTTGGGGACAATTAAATCTGAATATGAACTAGGGCATGAGATGATATTAAACAACTGCTTTTTTATTAGGTATGATAATAGTATTGTGCTGATGTAGAAAAATGTCTCTATTTTTAGATATACATATTAATATATTTTGGGGTAAAATTTTTGATATCTATATTTATTTTAAAATAATATAGAAAAATTAAAATATGGAAAGTGTTCAGTGCTTGATTGATGTGTATATGGGTGTTCATTTTATTATTCTATCCTATATATTTCAACATTTTCATGTTAAAAAGTCAAAGAAATATGGTGATGTGTGTAAAGCACTTGGCATACAGTGAACACTCAATAAGCAATAACACTGTTGTCATGTAATCGGAAAATAGGATGGTTCATACCCTCTCCCATCCCCCAAACATCAAGGTAGAACTTGAAATTCGTACTTGGTTACTTCAGTGAGCAAGTTGCTCTTGTTGGCAAGATAGTACTCTACTGCATCATGAATTCTCAAGGCCTCTGCTTTGGAGCATTCCCACTTAAAATGTCCTTCTGCATTTTAAATTGTTTTTAGACATTCTAAATGTATTTATTATTTAATTACTTTGCCTTTTTTTTTCTCTTCCTATGTTTCTCGCTAATTGCTTAATTTTATGGTTACTGATTTTTCTTAACACCATTTTACAAAAATTTTCTGAAGCACTGATGTTTCCTCAAACACTGAAAATCTTTTTTTACGCCCATTAAGCATTTTATTTAGCTTCCCCATGTGGATTGCTGTGTACTGACCCCTGTTGGCTAAGTTAGTAGATAGCAAGGGTTTTTGTTCTTCCAAATTTAATCAAAGCTTGGTTAGTAGTTAACATTCACTGAGCACTTATCAAATGCCAGGCTCCAATCTAAACTCATATATATTAACTCATTTAATCCTGAAAATAGCCCTATTGAGACAGTACTAATATTATTCTCATTTTACAGTTGAAGAAACTGAGGTCAGTAGGTTAACTCACTTGCCCCAGGTTGTAGCTAGCAAGACAGGCACACAATTCAACAGCCAAGCCCTCTGATTCTAGAGTCATTACTGGGTACTGACTCCCAGATTTCTCAAACTGTAAAACCTGGTGGTCTCAGAGCTGGTGTCAGATGGGATGGGAAGAGGAGGCAGGGTGACTGAGAAGAAAGCAGACCCCACCTAACAAGAGAACGGAGCTAGAGAAACCCAAGCCCTGAGCTTTGAGGTGCCTGGCTCCAGCTGTTACCAGACCCAGATGAATTTCTCATGTTGTTTTTCATGAGATAGTCTCATAAGCTTTATATTCCAAACCACACTGATAATGAAATGAAAGATTCTATTAAATGCACATAGGTTATGTGAAATGTGGCATATTTAATCCCACAACAATATTTTAGATTGTGTCTTGACTTCTAGCTCCTAAAGTATTTTGTTCTGCTTGTATTATTTTATTTTATTTTTAAAAGATTTTATTTATTTATTTGACAGAGACAGCAAGAGAGGGAACACAAACAGGGGGAGTGGGAGAGGGAGAAGCAGGCTTCCCGCTGAGCAGGGAGCCCAACTCGGGGCGCGATCCCAGGACCCTGGGATCATGACCTGAGCAGAAGGCAGACACTTAACAACTGAGCCACCCAGGTGCTGCCTGTATTATTTTAAATAAATATATATTAGTGACCTAAAGTATAGAGAAATCATTAATTATATGTGGTCCCAGGTCACACAGGCAGTATGAAATAAATATGAACTTCCAACAACTGCAAGGATGAGGAATAAGCAGTTATGGAGAAGGAATTGTGTTTGCTGCCTCAAGCCCAAAATTAGTTACCTTTGACTCATCTCTTTCTTTCAAACCCTGTGTCCAATCAGGAAGATCTGCTGTCATCAGCCGTCCTCTGCATTCTCACACTCACTACCTTCTCCCTGGTGGCATCAGCCCACACCTGAATTATTCAACAGCTTCCTAGCTGTTTTCCCCGACTCTGCTTTTCTCTGGAGGTGGGGTAAGGGTGGGGGATCACATGAGGACAGCACAGAAGAGGTTTGGGGAATAGTAAGTAGTTCAATTTCAGTGGAGTAATAGGTTCATATTAGGGAATGGGAGACAAGTCTGTAAGGAGACTAGCATGATTTATGGGAGGGTCTTGAACTTCGCACTAAAAAGCTCAGACTATGTGGTGGTCAAAGGGGAGACATTTTTGACCTTTGAACAGAAAGGGGCCCTCTTGGACCTTTAGAAACATTCTTGTGGCTGTGTGTAGGATGGCCTGGGAAGAAGAAGGATGGGGAGATAGTTGAGTGCTGGACACTAGCTCCTTGCAATAGGCAAAGTCCTAAAAGTCAGAGCTAAGGCAGTAGTTACAGAATGGAATTGAAGGGATGGAAAGTGGGGGGAGGGGCAGAGGGGAAGAGAGAGCGAGAGAAGCTTTTTTTTTTAAGATTTTATTGACACAGAGAGAGAGAGATCACAAGTAGGCAGACAGAAAAGCAGAGGGAGAAGGAGAAGCAGGCTCCCTGATGCAGGGCTCAATCCTAGGACCCTGGAATCATGATCTGAGCCGAAGGCAGACGCTTAACTGACTGAGCCACCCAGGCGCCCTGAGAGAGAGAGAGAGAGAGGATCATAAGCAGGTTCCCTGCTCAGTGTGAATCCCCATGCAGGGCTCGATCTCATGACCCTGAAATCATGACCAAAACCAAGAGTCGGACGCTTAACTGACTGAGCCACCCAGGCACCCGAAACATATTTTTTTCTTTTTTTAAAAAGATTTTATTTATTTATTTGAGAGAGCGAGTGAGCACATGTGTGAGTGAGGGGAAGGGGCAGATGGAGAGGGAGAAGCAGACTCCCCGCTGAGCAGGGAGCCTGAAATGGCCCAATCCCAGGACCCTGGGATCCCAAGATCATGACCCGAGGTGAAGGCAGACACTTAACTGACTGAGCCACGCAGGTGCCCCCAAAGACATATTCTTTTAATTTGCTTTTATTGTATCACTCCTTTGTACAGATACCTTGTGAGGCTGGCTGTCTATTACTTTATCAAGTTCAAGCTCTTGTGAAAGCTTTTTCTTATCTGATTCCATTCTATTTGGCCAGTCTGATTTCCCGCTGATGGTAAGCCCTTTGGAGGCAGGGACTACACCTCATCTTTCTGTACACCTACAGCATAGATGAATAATAAATATTTGCTGATCAATCAAATCAGAGTCAGAATCTCCCCTGCCCTTCACAGAGATGCCCAAACCTTTTTTTCTTTATGATTTTTTTTTTCCAGCTTTCCTTGACTTACTGAGAGGCATTTGTCCTTTAGCTCTGATTTAAGATTTAAAAATTCATACTAATGCTTTAACATACAGGATTCTGCATACATTTTATTAGCCATAGTGGTATTTATATCTCCTCCCAGCTCATGGCCACATGACTGGGAAGCATGCCAGAAGATATTAAATCAGAAGTGTTCTGGGGGAAAAAAAAAGTAAAATTCTGGTAGGCAATAATTTGTCAGGATGTTTGACAGATAATCCGTATTCTTGTTTTGAGATTAACCCTAGGAAGTGGTTCCAATACAGTTTTTTAGTGCTTAGTGCTTAGTAAAAAAAGAGTGCTTATCTTTATATCTATACGTATTTTTATCTATAACCATACACTTTGGAAAGGCATGCACCAAACTGCTAACAGTGCTTACTTACGGGAAGGGAAACGGAATTGGAGGGGTGGGGAATAGGGGAGCAGTTTGGACAAAAAGCTTTCATTTTCTTCATTCTGTATTCTTTGGTATTTTTTCCATGTTTGAGCATGCATTCCTGTATTACTTTTATTATTTAAAAATACATATGTTATTAAATTCATATCCTATGGAATTTAAAGTCAATATCTGGAGATCTAATGTCAGGAGGGTAAAAAGAGGGTGATGACTAAATAACTGTCCAAAATAAAAGCAGACCCAGCAAACACATTCCCAAGTGACTCACCTCTCAACACATCAGATAATTAGGCCAGAGCAGGTCAACCTTGCTCCGTGGAAGGGTACAACCCCATTCTGAGAGGCCTGCAGCGGCAGAATCTCCATGTGTCTATCCGGTTAGTCCGTCTTTGCCCTGTGAGATGCCAGTGGATACAAGACCCAGACTATTTTCCCAGTCTGGTTTAGGGGAAGACCACACATATATTCTAGGACAATGACCTGCTAGATCCTACTGCCAACCTTAAGTCCCTTCCAGGAAGTTCTGGAGATAATAGCAATTCAGCCATCTCCATGTCATTTACCATAGCTACATTAGATCAAGATGTACCAATCCCAAGATCTACTACCATGAATGTTAAAGTCTGACAAACTGTATCATAATTAATATACTCATCTCTTCTGTTTATATGCCCATATTATTTGTAACACCTTAAGTTTAACTGAAATTAAAACGTAAAGGAAGACTATTGCTGTGTATTTCTACTGCCAATAATAGCTGTAATATAAGCAATAACACTTTAGAATGTAGATTTACTTAAGTGAGAATCCCAATGTTTCCCTTGGTGATAGACCTCATTCTTTTCTTCCTGGAAATTTAAACTCAGTAAATTCTTAATATCATGTATAATAATTAGATGAGAGCCAAGGTTTTCTCCACGTCCCCATAGGAAGAATGGCTTTGGAATGAGGCCTAGTTTAAGCATTTGGAAACATTTATGGAAAGTGAGAACTATGCTTGAATTCTCTGCTTAATTAATATGCTTGGATTTCATGTTTTCAGTCTATTCAACAATATTTAATCAACAATTAACACTTCTCAGAGACATTCACTCAAATGAAGCATTTTACTTGACTATTAAAACAATTCTGGATGTTTGGAAATCTTTCCAGAATAGCTGACCTAGTGCTGGTGTCAACCTTTTTTCTTCTTCATTATTTTCTGCTTTCACATGAATACAACACATCCCAATAATAGAGCTCCCAAAAGGCATCTCTACTTATTGTCTTTGTTAAATGCTTATTGGATGAGAAGACAACAGAAACTCTAGATAGCTGAGTAACAGAAACTCAGATGGCTCACTGAAAATGACTGTTGTTCATGGGAGAAATAGGTGTGTTTTGTGTGGAGAAGAAACTTGCTTCAGCAAGTTATCCTCTAAGCTTCCTGAGGGTAGTGCATTTTATATGCATCTTTTTTAGATGCATTAAAAACTGTCTCAAGCTAGCTGAATCATATGAATTTTATTAGAATCCATATGCTTTAGAATTTTATTTCCATGATCCAACAATTCCACTCTTAGGTATGTAACTAAACAAATTGAAAACAGGGACCCAACAGATACTTGCGCACAGATATTCATAGCAGCTCTACTCAAGACAGCCCAAAGGTGGAAATAACCCAAAGTCCATCAGCTGATGAATAGATAAATAAAAGGTGGTATATCCATACAATGGAATATTATTCAGCCATAAAAAGGAATGAAGTACTGATACATGCTACACCGTGGATGAATCTAAAAAAAACCATTAGAAACCAAAAAAACCGAGAGAAGCCAGACATAAAAGGTCACAAATTATATGACTCCATTTATATGAAATATCCAGAATTGGGAAACCCATAGAAACAGAAAGTTGATTGGTGGTTACCAAGAGCTGGAGGGGCAGAGGGGTAACTACTTAATGGGTATAGGGTTTTATTTTGGGGTGATGAAAATGGAACTGGAAAGAGTTGGTGGTTGCACAACATTATGAATGTACTACATGACACCAGGTTGTTCACTTTGAGATGGTTAATATTAGATTATGTGAATTTCATCTTAATAAAAAAAAAAAAGGAAAAATCAAAAACCCCATTTACTTTCCAGGGTTTCTCATCAGTGCTGTGAGAAGTGACAGTAGAATGTTGGTGGATCAAGGAGTAGGGGTGGGGGACAAAAAAAAAAAAGTAATGTTGGTGGATAACTTGGACATCAAGTTCCTCTGATATGAGGTGAGGGTGAGGAGTTTAACAGATTTGACATGTCTCCCGGACAGGTCACTCCTGTTCCCATATGCACTCACTGAAGGAATGTGATGCCCTTACTATTTTCAAGGGATGATGGCAGAACCTTTGTCTGCAGTAGGTGCTTGGTGGATATTGTGGGAAGGGAAAATCAATCATTACTAATATGCTGCTCCTTCCCTGGAGTCTCCTTATAGTGTCCGGTGCTCCATTAACAATAGGGAGGTGTTCAAGAATAACAATTATACTTGAACAGCAATAGTTCCCAAAGTATGATGCTTGGGACACTGGCCCCACTAGATGGTCCTCCATCCAAAAACAGCTCTGTAGTCAAATGAGCTGGAAAACAGTATATTCTGTATTTCTTCTTAGAGATTCACTATGTCTATTACCACATGAAGGAATCTGAGAATACCTGTAGTGAAGAAACCTGGTGACATGTTTGTCCATACCTCTTTAGTCACAGAACCCCTTGGATGTGGAAAGCATATTACTCAGAGTGTGGAAAATGCTGCTCTGTGTTGATAGGCTGACCTTGATTTGTTTAGGATGACTATTAAGTTTTTGAAGAATCATATTAAATAAAACCCTAAATTATCCAGAAAATTGAAGACAAGCAATAATGGTGTGTGAGCTAGAAAGGGAAGATTCTAAATCTTCGTACTGTTCTGGTTTGCTACTGCCTGGTTTGGTGGGTGATAGATAACCTCTTATCACAGATTGACTCATGGAGATAGTGTATGTCTTTGCTGGCTAAATACCTGATAACCAGAAACTGAAGATAACTGATAATTTGAAGCTGCAGAGTCATGTATAAAAATACCCATCAACCGCCAACTTCTATTAAATGCAATAATGGTTGTAAGCTGGTGAAAATAAGAATTTGATTGCAAGGCTGAAAGCAAAAGTGATAGTTTCCAAAATTCTCAAACTGGAAAAGCATTCGGCTCCTTGGCTCTTTCTACTTCCCACCCTTCTTATTTTGTCCTTTCTTAGTTCCTTTAAGATGGTCAAAGAAGTTTATAGGCTTAATAAAACAGGTTAGACAACTTCATGGAAATGTACCTAATTACCATTGATAATAATGGCAGGTCTTGTTAGGCCAGTAGCTTCTTGAAACAAAATGCTTGAGCTTACCCATTAAAACATTTTAGTAAATGTCAGTACTGATTCATGTTTCCTGTTGCAAATAAGAGTTCTTTCTAAATTCCCATTTGGAGAAAAGCATTGGCTTAGCAAATTCTACTCCCTGGTGTAATATGATTTTCCAAGCTGCCATGCAATTAAGAATTTCTTCAACATATAAAATCACTAATGAATTGATAATGACAAATCAGATTTACTGCATCTGGCTCCTTCAAGTCCTTCTGCCAATCTGGTTTAGTGTGTACAATATCTGATGTTCTCCAAAGGGAGCAAATGACAGTAAACACCGATGTGGCGCGGAACAGGGGTGCTTCCTGGGTTTTCAGTCAGGTGTCAGAGAGGAAGGTTTGGAAGTAACAGGGAGACCATTTTTAAGAAGAATATCTTCCATCTGGCTTAGAAATGAGAATATTTATCAGGAAGAAACTTAAAATACATCCTTTTTTCCCTTGAATTAATTTCATTCACTCTGTCAAAATTAATCTCTTTTATAGAATTGTTTTGAATCTTACTTTCCCAAGCTATCACTGCCTAGGGAACAAAAGCAAAAATAAAGTCAAAACACTAAAACCCACAAGATATTGGTTAATATTTACATTAGCAAAGTAGGACTGGACTGTAGTGAAATAAACCTGCTAAAAATAAGCCCTGTGTATAGTTTCAGTCTGCCTGCAAAGACTTTTCCTACCTTCCTGGAAAACTCTTATTTGTTCTTTAAGATCAAACTAATGTTGTTTCCTATATCAAGCCATCCTTAACTTCTAGCTAGATTCAGTCTTCAATGTTTATAACACTTGACTGATTCCTTTACTCTTGCACTAAAACCATTTTATTTTAATCATTTGTTGACATGCTTTCTTCCCCTACTAGACTAGATGCCCACAGAGGGTGAGAATCATTACTCATTCAGCACATATTTATAGAGTGCTTAGTATGGGCCAGCAGGCCATTTTCCTCCTCCTTAAAACTGCAACATTCATCTTTTTATTCCCAACACTTAGTACATGACTGTCCCATTATTGAGTAGGCACGCAGCAATGAGTTGCTAAATAACTGAGTAACTGAGTGAGTGAAAGGATGAATGAATGAATGAATGAATGGACTCGATTGTATAAGGTAGAAAAGGCACCAGTTTTGCAGGAAGTTTTAGCTTCCCAATTTGCAAACAGAATCAGTGCAGAGAGAAGTTAAGCTCCCAAGGAGAGCAGGACCTATCATTCCGCAAGGAGACCAATGACTCAATTCCTAGGGGACCTTAGAGGTTTAAAGATACCAGGGCTATAAAGTGGTATAACTTTAGAAGGGCGCAGTCCTAGCCTGGTGTCTTCTATGTGCTGGATTTGTTCTGAGATAAGATTGAAGGCTGGCTAAATCAGGAGAATTCCCAGGGCTCCCCTGCTAATAACTAGGGTTGAGAGAAAGAGAGAGGTGGGTGGGGGCACTGGATTGAGGAGGAAAGAATAATGCAAATGAGACATTTAAAAGACTGTGGGTTTCCCCCATACTGCAATATTCTTGTTGCAGAAAACATAACGCTTGTTGATTTTTCTCTTACAATACTTCCTCTGATACTCTCTCTCTCTCTTCATAAATAATGTGCTAGGCCTTACATAGCTGCTGCAAATCATTTTTGACAGCAGGGAGTATTTTTCCAAGATGAGCCTGAGCCATTCTGAGCCTTGAATTTGCTTGTCAGCAGTTTGCCCACACCGTAGTCTCTGGGGCTGGCCCAGACAGGCTACAATGCCTCTAAATTTCACACTTGAGATGGAGGGTTATTACGTGGAGTCTGATCTAGTTCCAGTAGCAAGTGTAATTTCTGTGGTTGGGTGTGGCATAAAGAAAGACAAGCCCAAAAGAAAATCATCAATCTTATGTGCATTCCTCGTTGATTTCCTTTCCTGTTTTCTGCATGGCTTTCAACCTCCCACCAGTCTTGTCAAGCGACTATGTGCTCAGCAAGTAGCATCCCTCATATTTTAATTTACAGAGAAAAGAGAGACTGTCAGGCATCTACTTTCTTTCCTTTTCCATACCATGCATGTCTTCACCTGTCATTCTTCAATTTCCTTCTGACTCAGAGAAAGTAGTGGTAACAAATTGCTGTGTAACAATCCTAAAGTTTAGAGCTTAAAAGAACAAACATTCATTATCTCACAGTTTCCATGAGTCAGGAATTTAGAAGCAGCTTAGCTGGGATGGTCTGGCTTAGGTCTTTCATATAGTCAAAATATCAGCTGGGGCTGCATTCATCTGAAAGCTTGACCGGAGCCGGAGGACCAACTTCCCAGGTGAAAATTTCATGTGGCTGTTAGCAGGAAACCTCACTCCCCGGCCACATGAGCCTTTCCACAGGGTTGCTTGCTTGCATGTTTTCATGAAATATCACCTGGCTTCCCCTAGACTGAATGATCTAAGAGAATGAGCATGGGAAACATGGCAATGCCTTTTATAACTTCCTTTCCAAAGTTGCACATTGTCACTTCCACCTCATTCTATTAGAGTCACTAAGTACCACCTACACTCAAGAGGAGGGGAATTAGCCTCTATATTTTGAAGACAGGGGTATCAAAGAATTTGTGGCCATCTTTTAGAACCACGACAGAGGGATCCCTCTTCCTTTTCAGGGTAATTCATCCACCTATAAGCTTGATTCTATCATTTCCCATCTGGACTTGACTCAGTTATGCTCTCTCTTAATCTCTTAATAATAGATCCCATTTATGGAGCATTTGATATATCCTGTCTACTGTGCTAAGGACTGTATGTGGATAATCTCACTTAGTACATTCAACCACATGAGGTAGGGGAATGATTACTCCACTTTTACAAATGAGAAGACCCCAGCTCAGAATGCTTAAGTGAGATGCCCAATGTCAGAGAGCTAGTAAGTAGAGAAGTCACTACTTAAATCCAGCCCAGACTGACTCCATAGCTGTGCTTCCTTCCACTAATTTATTCTACACTGCCTTGCATGGATCTTTAATTTCTACCTCTCCATCAGCTTCTTCTCCTTCACTTTCAAACAGCCTCTATTCCTCCTCATACAAACATTACCTTCCTTTAAACTCTACCTCATCTCCAGTTTCATCACATCTTCCCATCACAAATTTCTCAAAATAGCAGTCAGCATGCTGTCCCTACTTCCACACCTCCCTTTTGCTCAGCTCACAGCCATCAGTTCTACACTTATCAATTTCACAAAAGGGATTTCTCTAAGTAAGGCAAGCAATGCCTTCCTAATTTCCAAATCCAGTGCTTTCTTTTCAGCTCACATTCTGCTGTGTTTAATAAATTCTAACACACATAATTTTCACATTTCTGAGGGCAGGATGTCTTAAAATCAATGGTACTCTGTATTTGTGTTTGGAAAATTCAATTTCTTCACCCTTCTTTGTATTTCATACCATGCCCATTCCCCTCTCCCGGAAACTCTCTGTTCCTGTGCCACTGACATCCCTGTGAACAGGCTTCCCTCCTCCCCCTCTGATAGCTCTACGCAGTCTTCTTCATTGACTCCTCTTCCTCAGACAAACCCTTAGATGACAGTATAGATAATTTGGTGGTGATTCACTCTTTTTCCTCCTGCACTGTGGGTAATCTACTTTAACATGTCTCCCATACCACTTTTATGTTAATAACTCCTAATTTCTTCTCCAGCCTCATCTTCCCTTTTAATTAATTACTTATTTCCTGTACGTCTTACAAGTACCACAAACTCTGCATGTGCTGATCCTTAACCCCCTTCCAGACTATCTGTCCTGCTTTTATTGCCTATCTTGGATGTTGACATCATCCTGTCAAAGAATATCTCACAGACATGTAGTTTAAAGCACAGCTGACATTTATCATACGGGGAGATCTAGTCATATATAGATTGTCACCAAAGAGGCAAAACAGGAACCCTTAATCGGTGGAACAATGAGAAAGCTTTTTGTTTTGTTTTGAACTTAAGCATGCTAATTGGCTGAAACTACCGAGGGGATAATTTGCACCCAAGCAGACTGCATTATTACCAGGATAGACAATTTTAGTTACTTGTGATCCCCCCCTGCCCCGAAATCCTGTGATTTCAGCTGTGGAATAGGTAGGGAGTATATTCATTTTTGGTATTGGCTGCTGATGTCCTTCCTTTGGTATCTATACCATAGTTAAGCTATGACTGTCCCATTTCTCTCATTATAATTACTCACTCCCTTCTTGTGGTCAAACTCAGACCCAGGACCATGGCTAACCATGAAGACTTTAGTGTCTTCCTGATGCAGTATCACCCACTGGATGTTGCACTGACATAATAGCTCAGAGTAGTATTTAAGTAACTGGATATCAGACAATGGAGGAGCTCACAATGTATGAGAACAATCACAAATAAAATTAAAAAACATTTGAAACCCAGTTTGTATCCAAGTTTCCCAGCTGGCTTAGACCAAACCGGGCAAATAAGTCTCTTGTCTTTTATTATTATTATTATTATTTTCCCTCATATTCCTTGCATTCCTTTGAGGCTTATGTAGATTTCAGTAACAGCAGCTAGTGGTTAGAGGCCAACAGTTCAGTTAAGATATATTGATATGTTAGGGGGTCTTATTAGAGGAGTCTAAAGCCATTGGCAAATCCATCCATTATTAACATTGGCAGCCATTGCAATTGTTTGAGATAGGTTAATTAGGGAGTTCAAAGAGTTTATGGCAAAGAAGATAGCTGAGGGAAAAGCAAACAGGATTATGGCAGTCATTTTATAATCTCATCCTTTCACCCACACAAAGGAAAGCATATAAGTAATAAAGGAGGAAACAAATAACAAAATATAAGTCCTAACCACAGATCTTAATCTGGAAACCTTAGGTAGAAACTGTCTACACCTTATATCATCATTTTGATTCATAAATCTTGGAGTAGCTATCTATTTCCAGAGCTGCCTGCTTCTAAAAGCTTTTTACTAAGCCTAAGAGTTATGTTATCTCCAGTGGGATTGGATGTCCAGGCTGTAGAATCTGTACAGTGGGAATCATTAATCCTTAGAGTTTAAGAGTAATTGGCGGTTCAAAGTCCATGATATGACCTCTCCAAGGCTGATGTCTTGGCGTCTTGGTGTCCTTCTCAATATACCCAGTTTCCTGGTTTTATATCATGTAGAAATGCATTTGATGTTGTCATTTTCAAAGTGCAGCTTGCACCTTGTGATTGAGTACATGGTATTAGTTTTGACAATAGCTGACAAGTTTGGATTGTTTAACAAGGCAAAGTCTGTTGGAGGAGTCAATCTGAGCCTCAATCTTATTCTTTTTTTCTTTTTGAATAAACTATGCCTGACGTGGGGCTTGAACTCATAACCCTGTGATCAAGAGTCACATGCTCTACCGACAGAGCCAGGCGCCCCCCGTTATGGGTCTTCTTATATGAATTTTCTATGGTGAGAGTTTGAGCTTTTTGTAGTGCACATCGCATTATGATTATTCGTCAATAATCATCATATCTGATTATTTTTTTTAATAAAGATTTTATTTATTTGACAGAGAGATAGAGAGCACAAGTAGGCAGAGCGGCAGGCAGAGGGAGAGGGAGAAGCAGGCTCTCCACTGAGCAGGGAGCCCCATGAGGGGCTCGATTCCAGGACCCTGGGATCATGACCTGAACCGAAGGCAGACGCTTAACCGACTGAGCCACCCAGTCGCCCCGTATCTGATTATTTCTTGATCTTTAAGGTCAAGAAAGGTTAAGCTCTTCTAGAAATTTCAACAGTTTTGATTTTAAAATATCATTTGTTAGTTTTACCTTTCTAGAACTTTGGGGATAAAAGGGACAATAAAGTTTCTGTTTTATTTGAAGATTCTACATAGATCCTTAAGTATAGAAATTGTAAGCTCCTCCTTTCAGGTAGAAAAAAACAAAATCCTGTTTGTTTTTTAAAATCAATTAAATTATTATCCTTTTAGCAGAATAAAGCATTTGTCCCAATAAGAAAAAGTGTAAGAAAAGTCTATTACTGAAACATATTTAAAATTTTATCACTTGGGCAATAGAATGAATCCACTTGTAGGATGCCTGGGAGGCTTAGTTGGCTAAGTGTCTGCCTTTGGCTCAGGTCATGATCCCAGGGTTCTAGGATAGAGCTCCACGTCGGGCTCCCTGTGGAAGCCTGCTTCTCCCTCTCCCTCTGCAGCCCCCCACTGCTTATTCTCTCTCTCTCTCAAATAAATAAATAAAATCTTAAAAAAGAATGAATCTACTTGTAAATGTTTAAGTGAATCTTTAGGCAGGATTCTGAACTTTGCCCTTTCTTTACAGTTTTTCCTGGATTTTGATACTTATAGACAAAGGAAGTTTCAGTTACCTATTGGGCCTCAGGTAAAATTTCCCCAACCGTATTTTTGCATTTTAGATGGAATCCATCCTTGGCCTCACAGACGCTTCCCTGTAACTGATGTAATAAAGGTTTGCAGGTGTACTTGGGAGCCACCAGGTGGCCATCACGGGAAGTCCCAAACCCAAAGCTCTGCATGAGAGTTTTGAAATAGTTATGATCTTTTTTCCTTCTGTAGAGGCAGATCATTGTATTCAAATAAATCCTTCTGGATTGATGAAATCATATTAAGTAGTGCTCCCTATAATAACAATCGTGGGAAAATCAGTAAGGGCTGTAGTTTTGCACAGTAGATGGCTAGGGCATTTACTTTAGCTTCAAAAGTATTATTAGTATGTATTTGTAGTAGTATTTAAGCAGTACTTTTAATAGTATCTTAAAAATAATATTTTTTCAGGTGTTGTCTTGTCTCTAGTTAGTTATTAATTCATTTTCCATCTTTGATTCAAGGAAGTTAGAAGACCCATTTGCTTTCAAAACATGCCGAGATCTTGAACGATCCAAAGGCATATCTACTATCAGGGTATTTTGAATTCTTAAATCTTTAAAGGGATGGCATGTTCTTGTTAAGAGGCAGAGAGTTCTGAAGTTACAATTTATGCAGCACAGAACGTACTTTGATCATTTTAAAAATCAGAACCATGAAAAAATAATACATCAGCATTGGCCAAGGTAATATCAGTCAAGAGGGGGAATGCTAAGAGTCTGAAGAGCTAAAGTAAATGCCCTATGGGATTCACTTTTATTAAGAGGGGGAGTTATTAGATGGGTTTCCTTAGATTGGATTACTGAGGTTGGAGTGGTACTTGACAATTACATGAGAAGTGGACAATGGAAAAATGTCACAGGCAAAATGCAGATAACTAAAAAAAAAAAAATGCAGGTAACTGTTGTGCATTGTTTTGAAGCAATTAGGTTTGAAGGACAAATTTGATGAGGGATCTTGGTATTATGATTTAAGCTGAGGCTATAGAATAATACAATCACCGTTGCTATCAAATATTGTCAGAGAGGTGATATTATGAATTTTATGTGGAAGTGGAGTAATTCATTCTAAGTAGGTTTTAACATTGTTTAAAATTCTTAAAAACAAATCTTTAAAAAAGATCTAATTATAACTCAGTGTAGTTGGGCATATGCATTTCTTAACGTTTTTATATTGTCAAATAATTAGTAACGTAAACTTATCGGAAGAACAAGACTAGTACATGATTTAGGAAGTTCAGATTAGTAAGACTTTCCACAAATAAATAAATCCAGGTCTTGCAAAAGCTAAAATATTAGCTACCATTATTTTTTTTCCTTGTTGAAAACAGAGAAAACATATTACTGTTTTTAAATCAAAATAGTCAAGTCAGTAGACCTATGGCATATGGAATTAAATATTTTTCTTTTCTTGAATTCTCCTATATTTATATTACAAATTATTAGTTTCTGGTTCTGTGCTCATGGATTGGAAGAACCAATCTTGTTAAAATGTCCATACTACCCAAAGCAATCTACAGATTTAATGTAATCCCCATTAAAATACCAACAGCATTTTTCAGAGAACTAGAACAAATAATCCTAAAATTTGTATGGAACCACAAAAGATCCCAGATTTCAAGTTATACCACATAGCTGTAGTAATCAAAACAGTATGGTACTGTCAAAAGAATAGACACACAGATCAATGGAACAGGATAGAGTCCAGACATAAACCCATGTTTATATGGTTGATTAATTTACGACACAGGAGGCAAGAATATACAATGGGGAAAAGGCAGTCTCTTGAACAAATGATGGTGGGAAAACTGAACAGCTACATGCAAAAAAATGAAACTGGACCACTTTCTTACACCATACACAAAAATAAACTCAAAATGGATGAAAGACCTAAATCTCAGACCTAAACCATAAAACTCCTACAAGAAAATATAGGCAGTAATTTCTCTGATATTGGCTGTAGAAACATTTTTCTTTTTTTTTTATTTTGTATTTTATTTTATTTTTTAAAGATTTTATTTATTTATTTGAGAGAGAGAATGAGATAGAGAGAGCATGAGAGGGGGGAGGGTCAGAGGGAGAAGCAGACTCCCTGCCGAGCAGGGAGCCGATGCGGGACTCGATCCCGGGACTCCAGGATCATGACCTGAGCCAAAGGCAGTCGCTTAACCAACAGAGCCACACAGGCGCCCTTTTTTTTTTTTTTTTTTTAAGATTTTATTTATTTATTTGAAAGAGAGAGAGACAGCGAGAGAGGGAACACAAGCAGGGGGCATGGGAGAGGGAGAAGCAGGCTTCCCGCCGAGCAGGGAGCCCGATGTGGGGCTCGATCCCAGAACTCTGGGATCACAACCGGAGACGAAGGCAGATGCTCAATGACTGAGCCACCTAGGCGCCCGAAACATTTTTTTAGATATGTCTCCTCAGGCAAGGGAAACAAAAGCAAAATTAAACTATTAGGACTACACCACAATAACAAGCTTTTGCACAGTGAAGGAAACCATCATCAAAATGAAAAGACAACCTACTGAATGGGAGAAGATATTTGCAAACGATGTATCTATCCAATAAGGGGTTAATATCCAAAATATATAAAGAACTTATAAACTCAACACCAAAAAAATAAATAATCTGATTAAAAAATGGGGAGAGGTTCTATATAGACATACAAAGAAGACATACAAATGGGCAACAGACACATGAAAAGATGATCATCATCACTTATCCTCAAGTACATACAAATCAAAACCACAATGAGAGGGGCGCCTGGGTGGCTCAGTAGGTTAAGTGACTGACCCTTGGTCAGCTTAGGTCATGATCTTGAGGTTGTGGGATCCAGCCGTGTCGGGCTCCGCACTGAGCATGGAGTCTGCTTTAGATTCTTCTCCCTTTCTCTGCCCTCCTCCTGTTTGTGCTCTCTCTCTCTAAGTAAAAGAAATAAATCAATCTTAAAAAAAAAAAAAACTATAATGAGATATCACCTCCCACCTGTCAAAATGGCTAGACTCAAAAAGACAGGAGAAAACAAGCATTGGTGAGGATGTGGAGAAAAAGGAACCCTACTGCACGATTGGTAGGAAGGCAAATTGGTGTAGCCACTGTGGAAAACAGTATGGTGGCTCAGTCGGTTGAGTGTCTGCCTTCAGCTTGGGTCATGATCCCGGAGTCCTGGGATAGAGTCCCACATTGGGCTCCCTGCTGGGTGGAGGGTTTCTGCTTCTCCCTCTCACTCTCCATCTGTGCTCTCTCTCGTTCTCTCTCTCAAAGGAAGAAATAAAATCTTAAAAAAAAAAAGAAAAACAGTATGGAGTTTCCTTAAAAAATAAGAAATAGAATTACCATATGATCCAGTAATTGCACTACTGGGTATTTACCCAGAGAAAATGAAAATACTTATTCAAAAAGATATATGCACTGCTATGTTTACTGCAGCATTTACAACAGCCAAGATATGGAAGCAATCCAAGTGTCCATCAATAGATGAATAGATAAAGATGTGGTGTATATACACCATGGAATATTACTCAGCCATAAAAAAGCATGAAATTTTGCCATTTGCAACAATACGGATGGACCCAAAGAGTATTATGCTAAGTGAAATAGGTCAGACAGAGAAAGACAAATACCATACTATTTCACTCACATGTGGAATTTATGAAACAAAACAAACAAACAAAAAACCAGACATTTAAATACAGAGAACAAACTGATGGTTGCCAGAGGGGAAGTGGATGGGGGGATGGGTGAAATAGGTGATGGGGATTAAGAGGACACTTATCATAATGAATAATGCATAATGTATAGAATTGCTGAAACATTGTATTGTACACCTGAAGCTAATATAACATGGTATGTCAATTACACTTCAATAAAAAAATATAATTAGGGAGCGCCTGGGTGGCTCAGCTGTTAAGTGTCTGCCTTTGGCTCAGGTCGTGATCCCAGGGTCCTGGAATCGAGCCCTGCATCGGGCTCCCTGCTCAGCAGGAAGCCTGCTTCTCCCTCTGCCACTCCCCCTGCTTGTGTTCCCTCTCTCATAGAATCTCTCTGTCAAATAAATAAATAAATAAAATCTTTAAAAAAAAAAGATACTTAGTTCCTATAAGTCAATCAAAATAGAGGCACCTTTAATTTTAAGGTGTTTTATAATGCAATCTATAAATTCTCTCTGGAGGTAGGCAAAGATACACCAATCCATTTGTTTAGAAATTATTTATACCCTGTA